>NC_137789.1:97344075-98002308 GCF_963383645.1 Muscardinus avellanarius | reverse complement strand
TCTCCTTCCTCATGTAAATCACCTGAGGAACCTGCAGGTTGTTGATGGCTGTGCCTCTGCCGCAGGCTTGTTTTCTCTATTACAATGAATGGCATTACTCTTGCATGTGCCAGAGGAGTATATGTACGGTTGCTTCTCAGCACTGGTCTTTGCATCTGTCTCTCTAGCTTGCTTCCCAGAGTGAGTCCTCAAATTTCCCAGGAGTGTGTGTGTGTGTGTGTGTGTGTGTGTGTGTGTGTGAGAGAGAGAGAGAGAGAGAGAGAGAGTGTGTGTGTGTGTGTTGTTTTCTTTATTGTTAGAGCCATAGGCAATAAGATCATTCAGACAATAAATACTAATATAGGAGATCAATAAACTACTGTAATCAATTATGCCACTGCACCAGAAGCCAACCCAGAAAGAACTTTTGTTCAGGCCCTTCTGGCACCAGGATATTCTCTGGTGGGGCTACAATTCTATGATAATCTTGCAAGAGTTCTTTTACTCAGAAAAAGCTGTGTAAAATTTTATATGATTATCTGCTCCCCACAAAAGGAAATGAGAACTCGGTAGATTTTGCTACACAGAACTATTTAACCATAAACACATAGCTTGGAAGGGTATATATGTATATCTCCAAATATATATGTATATATATGTAAAATATAATTATATATTATAAATTATATAACTTATTTTTTATTTTTGTGGTACTGGGAATTGAACCCAGGGGTATTCTAACTCCAAGCTATATCTCTGGCCCTATTTTTATTCTTTATTTTGAAACAAGAGCTCACTGAGTTGCAGAGGTCCTCACTAAGTAGATGAAGTTGGGCCATGAACATGCAATCCTCCTGTCTTAGCCTCCCAAGTACTAGAGTTACAAGTGTGCCCTATCACAATCAGCTAAATTATACAGTTTAGAGAGTATAGATACATTTCCCTGAATCTCCTCAATGATAGAAGCATTGGTGCATCACTTTTTTGTCCTCTAGGTTCTAGATCATTTATCTTTTGTTTATTCTCCAGTTGTTCATATCATATCACCTGTGATTGGTGATTTTGTTACCATCTTTCTTTCATTTATTAAAACAATTAAATCTTTAAATCTGAATTGTTAAAAATTCACTCAAGATGCAGTTCTATCAATTTCCTCAAGTTTAACTCCTCTTCTTTTACATAGTTAAGCCCAGGCAGAAATCCCAAGTGCCCTGTAAAGTATTGTCCATGACTCTTTATCTATGTGCATTGATGGTAACCAACTTGCATTTCCATGTGGAGCTGAGGAAGAAATGAGGACCACTAGACTTGGATGTAAAGAGTTAGGAAATCAAGTGGTTTGGTTCCACTGAAATACTAGAAGCTGGGCATGGCAGTGCAAGACTGTAATCCCACTACTTGGGAGGCTGAGATAAGAAGATCTTGGTGTCGTTCCAGCGACTTAATGAGACCCTGTTTCAGAATAAACAAAATAAAGTAGGGCAGTAGGTATAGTCCAGTAGGCATAGCCCAGAGCTGTTCAATCCTCAGCACCTACCAGAAGAAGAAGAAGAAAAAAACTCAACAAAACAAACAAACAAAACAAAAAGAAAGAGAGAAAAAGAACTAGAAAAAATGCACATGCTCATAGGTATATGTGTATGCCCAGCCCAGTGTGTATACATTTCTATATAGAATATCTGGAAGACCTTCTCTATCTGAAAATAAACATCATTGGGTCACAATGTAAATAGATGTCAATAAAAAATGATTTTAAAGAGAGCGAACAAAATTTAAAAAATGAAACTCAATATGTAAAATAGGTATATTGTTTCTTATTCTTTATGAGGTTGAGATTTAAGTGTAATTGTCCCATATACAAATTTTCTGAATGAATAAAACATGTCTCAAGGGCTGGCATTTTTTAGTGCTCCATGTAGTTAGTACTATCTTGAAAATGAAGATATTTTTCTTATCTGAAATTTTTTTCTACAAGTTTTATGATTGCATGATATATCCACTTTACTTCATATTTCCTTTTTTCAGCCTGATCGTAAAGTACCCATACTTAAAAAAAATTAGTAGTACCACCATATGCCAAAGAATTTTCTGAATCTTTCTACACTGTTTTTTAGTTATAGTGTTTTTGTATTGCCAATCCTACCAATTTACACGGTCTCCCTTTCTTCCTTCCTCCTTCATCCCTGCACTTTTTCTTTCTTCCCCTATTTTTCAAATACTTTAATGTTCATAGTTTTGGATGGTATTTGACTAATTTTTTCAGCACTACTAGCAAGGATCTGTGAAATACTGCACAGAGTGCAAGATCTGCAATTCTGTTTGTGATCCATTTGTTTTGTATTTATTTTGTATTGCCAGATGCCACATCTGGAAACCAATTAGAGACGATTCACACAGGCTTGATGTATGAGTGGAAAAGCTCAGTGAAGATGGATGGTTGAGTAGAGGCTAATTATATAAGTATTTAGCAGATCAGTGAATCCTTTTGTGTTATAAAGACTCCCTTCCACACACATCTTCTTAACTTTAGACAGTTGGGTAATGAGATGCCCATATATTTTATCACAGATCAGAGTATAAATATATTCTGTCTCACCTTTTTCACTTAAAATCATGTCAGACTCTTTTCCATATGAATACATTCATCGAGAGCAGAGGTAAAGTCACATGCATAAATTCACATGGCTGTGAACAAAAGTGCCCGCAAGAAACAGTCCACTTCCTTATCCGAATTTTTGTATGTTTGTGATTGTTTCCATTTATTTAAAAAATTTTTTTGTGGTACTGAGGATTGAAGCCAGGGTCCTTTTACTTCTGAGTTACACCCACCCTCTTTTTTAAGAATTTATTTTGAAAGAGGGTCTCCCTAAGTTGTGGAGGGCCTCAATAAGTTGCTGAGGCTAGTCATGAACCTGTAGTCCTCCCGTCTCGGCCTTTCAAGTACTGGGATTATAAGTATGGTCACCATCCCTGGCTAGTGATTATTTTTAAATTAAACCATATATATATGTACTAAAGTGTTCCATTTGGTGTGTGTGTGTGTGTGTGTGTGTGTGTGTGTGTGTGTGTGTATTACTAAGGATCGTACTCAGAGGCATTCTACCTCTGAGCTATTCTCCAGTCCTTTTTTTAAAAAATTTTGAAACAGGGTCTCTCTAGGTTATTGAGAGACTTGATAAATTGCTGAGGCTGGCGTGAACCTGTGATCCTCCTATCTAAGCCTCTCACGTACTGGGATCTTAGGTGTGCACCACTGTTCCTGGCTCAGTTCTTGGTTTCTTAAAAGGAGATTTCTTGACTTTCCAAAGGAAAATTGGCAAATTCCTGAGTCTACCTGCACCATAGCCATTCAAAATCCATTGCTGAGAAATGGAGTTTAAAAGTTAATGTTACATTTTATATTCAAGAAAACTGCATCTGTTTTGTTGTTACAAATATAGCATTACATGAAGCATCCACAGAAATTTAAGAAGTGTTTCTTGTAAAATTACCTCAGACATTTGGGAGATTTAAAATATCATTACTTATTGTAATTACAACAATAAAGAAGTGCTAAAATACATATATTGTTATAAGAAATAACACAAAATAATCATTCTAAAAATGCTTTACATTTAAAATCAAATCTCTTATTCAACTCTTCACAAAGTAAAGAGATACCAGCTCCCATAATTGGAGAAGAAAAGCTCTTCTAACACTTAAATATTTCACATACAAGGAGCTGTCTGGATCACGTGCTCAATTCTTTCTTTCTTTCTTTCTTTTTTTATTTCTTGCAGTACTAGGGATGGAACCCAGGGACACTTTACCTCCAAGCTACACCTTCAGCCCTATTTTTTATTATTTATTATTTATTTTATTTTATTGGTACATTATAGTCTCACATCATAATGTAGATCATGTTGACAATGGCATATATTCACACAGTACTTGGTGCTCTCTCCTTCTCCCTCCCAATACTGAGTGTCCAGGTTAACAATGTTATATTCACATGTATACACATATTCAAATGTAGCTTTTCCATTAATTAACCTCAGGCTTCTTCTTTCCTGGTTTTGCTGAGGCTATATTCTGGTATCCCCAAGACTCCCTAGCTTCCACATATTAGAGAAAATATATGTCTCTTCAATTTCTGTGCTTGGCTAATCTCACTTAATATAAGTTTCCACCGTCTTGCAAATGACATGAATGTTCTTTATTGCTGAGTAGAATTCTATTGTGCACATTTCCCATAATTTTGCAATCCATTCATCTGTTGGAGACCTAGGTTGGTCCCATATTTTGGCTAATGTGAATTGTGCTGCTATGAACACGGGTATGCATATTTCACTATGGTTCTCTGATTTCAACCCTCTTGGAAATATACCCAGGAGTGGTATAGCCAGATCATAGGGTGGATCTATTCCCAGTTTTCTAAGGAATCTCCACACTTGTCTCCATAGTGGCTGAAATAGTGTGTACTCCCACCAACAGTGTAAAAAGAGTTCTTTTTTCCCCACATCCTTTCCAGCATTTGTTGTTATTTGACTTCTTTATGCTTGTCACTCTGGTTGGAATTAGATGGAAATCTCAGTGTAGTTTTGATTTGCATCTCTCTGGGTCTTTGAGTTGTAGAGAGCCTCACTAAGTAGCTGAAGCTGGCTGCAAACCATGATCCTCCTATCTCAGCTTCCCAAATGCTGGGATTACAAATGTGTACCACCACGCCTGGCTCAACTTTTTATTTTCATACTGAGTTCAAGAGATATATGTAACAGGATAGGTTTCAAGTAGAAGTTTAATACTGAAATCTCCTGAGTAGTTGCTACTGTACTTCCTAAATTTATTTTTTATTTTTGGTGGTACTGAGGATTGAACCCAAGGGCATTCTACCTCTAGGCTATACCCCAATCCCTATTTTATTCTATTTTATTTTTAAAAGGGTCTAAGTTGTAAAGGGCCTCACTAACTGGCTGAGGCTGACTGCAAACCTGCAGTCTTCCTGTTTCAGCCTCTCAAGTACTGGGGTTACAAGTGTGGGCCACCACGGACAATTTAAATAATTATTTAAGAAAAATAAATTCTCAGATTGCTCCAGGGAAAGGGGAATCTAAGTCAAATGCTGAGAATGCAGTGGCAGCCAGAAAAATAATCTTTAAGCCTTTGGGTTTATGTTAAAGTCATGGAAGCCTTTTAGTTCATGGTCAATGTAATGTTTAGTTTAGAAGCTTTAAACAGAAAGTGATTACTGAGCTCAGCACTCTGGGTAGTAAATGAGCCTGTCCAGCAGGTCATGCTTGGGGCTGTGTGTCTTTACTCACATACGCATCAGCTCTTTCAGCTAATCTAGGACAGCCAGGGCTGGGATGGACAGAGCAAACTGGCCCTTCTTTCCCCTCTCCTCTCCTCTCCTCTTTCTGGAGCTACGTGGTGACCTGGAAACTTCATTTCAGGAAGGGGAAGCATGTGAGAACAAACCTAGCTGCCAAGGTTTTCCAAGCCTTGCTAACACACCATTGGCCAAAACAAGTCAAGGAACTGGACTCAGCATCACATTGAGAGGATGCTACCTAGAGACACGGATCAGAGACAGTGAAGGATTAGAACCAGCTCCACAGTCATTCTACCTGCCATCACCTCAAGTTTTCAGCAAAGTAACTGAGCACCAAGAGAGTATAGATAGACCCATTCAGGAAAAATAATATATTTCCATATTCTAAATTATACCCCAATTATAAGGACAGTTCACATCTAATAAAAAGTATCATTATGTCAGTATAACACCTTTAGAGATGCCAAAAATACTGTTTAAAAGTCCTCATCTCATGTGTTCCTTATATTGCCTAATTAAACTATGGGTCAGGTATTTGTATTCATTTTATGACAAAAAAAAACTGGGTCTATAAATGCCTTGAACAGCTAAAAGTAATAATTACTGATCAAACCAAAGTGAGAGCTGTCAATTTTGAATGACCAACCTAGGTCTCTTCTCACTCAAATTTAGAGACTCCCTGGGCAATTTTTCCTAAGTCTTTGCATAGTTTCCAAGGCTTAGCACTGCAAAGAGATTACAGAATCTTGCTTCTCAACTACAGCTTATCCCCTAAGCCAGATGAAGGCATCGTGATTTATCAGAAAGCATGCTAACACAGGAGAGGCTGAATTCTGAGACCTGACACCCAGGAGCTGAAAAAGGCACTCAACAGGTCAGTCATACCCTTGGAGCCTCACATGCTTAATCTATAAAAATCATATGCAAATTTTTTTCTTGGAGCTACTCTAAATTTTAATAAAATGCTATGGATGAAAATACTCATGCCAGTATGGAGGATGACTTTTAACTTTTTCAACTTTCAGGTAGCGCTCTCCACAGACCCATAAGTTCAATACAACAAAATTTGTGCCAATAAAAGGTGCTGATTTTAATTTTCTTTAGAGGCAAAAGATCAGATAGATTGATGAATACATAGATAAATATATAGAGAGATGAGCTATACAGTATTGTTTTTTTTCTTTTTCATTTTGAAATAATTTCTAAACTGCAGAACATTTTTTTTTAAAAGTAACAAAAGGTCTATTTCCTCCAAAATTTTTGAGAATAATGTTGACAAGATGCCCCATCACCTCTGAATGTTTACTGTATTATTCATACAAAAATAATATCATACTTAGGTTATATATGCATATATTTATATATTACTATTATTTAATCCTCGACCCCATGTCAGTTTTGCTAAGTTTTCCAGTGGTAAACTTTAGAGTAAATGGTATAAGTCAAAATTATGCATAGCACTGAGCTGTCATGTCCTTTTAATGTCCTTCAATCTGGAGAATTTTCTTGGTCTTTCTTTGTTTTTTATGGTCCTATTAATTTTGAAAATTACTCACCCATTATATCTTAGTATGTTTCTCAATATGGGTTTGTCTAGTGTGTCCTCAAGAATATTTTTCATTTTGGTGCCTTTGGCAATATCATCACAGAAGCGATGTTTTTCTTGTTTTAGTCTCTCAAGAATTACATGATTTTTATTTGTTTTGTTACTGATGATGTTCACTTTGAATGCCTGATTAAGGTCATATCTGCCAAGCTTTCCTTCAGAAAGTTAGTCACTTCTTACTCTTGTGACTAATAAATATTTTATGGAAAATTACATTGAAAGGAAATTAATGTCTGATTCCCTACCAACGTTTGATTTGCTCACTTATTAATTTTCATCAGTTTGGACTCAAGATTTTCTTATTTTTTCACTGAGTGAAAATCTCAGGTTTTGCCCCAGGAAGCTCCATAAATGAGCTATCCTGACTATGCCTCTATCATTTGGGGAACATTTTATTTATTTTTGGCAAAATAAAATGTTCTAAGCACAAATCACATTTTCCTTACCCCAATCTATTAATCAGCTATTTCCCTCCCCAAAATCTGATTTATTTTAGTGAGGATGGCATTAGCATCCATGGAGTAGGTATTTAGAGGCCAAGATTTTTGCCATTAGTGCATTGCAGATCCCAGGATTTCTTGACTGAACAGAGCTAGGAAATATATATATACATACAGTCATACACATATATATATACATACACATGTACATGCATATTTCGATTTAAATTTATTTATAAGCATGTTTATATTTATATCTCTATATGCCTATATATGTATGTATATGTACACATATACATATATATGTACATATATACATATGTATATATACAATACACACATAAATATGTATATACACAACACACAGACACACACACACACAGACACACACACACACACACACACACACACATTTTCTAGGACTACCATAATAAAATACCAGAAGCTGCTTGGTTTAAATTAAAAAAAATATATTTTCTTATAGTTCTGGAGGCTAGAAGTTTAAGACCATCTCTTGGCAGGGCTAGTCTCTCCCTCACTTTGCTTCTTAGTTTCAGATGGTCCTCTATAGATGTGTACCCTTAGTCACTTTGTTATATCCTCTTTTTTTTTTTTTTTCAAGTCTGGGGATGGAACCCAGGGGCATTCGACCTCTAAGCTACACCCCCTGCCCTACTTTTATTTTTTATTTTGAAACTGGGTCTCACCTGAGTTGCAGAGGGCTTCACAAGTAGCTGAGGCTGTCCATGAACTGCGATCCTCCGGTCTCAGCCTCCCGAATGCTGAGATTACAAGCGTGCGCCACCATGCCCGGCTCAAATATCCTCTTATAAAGAGGATCACATTAGATTATGGTCCAACCTAATGATCACATTTAGCCTCAGTTCCCTCCACAGGAATTATCTCCAAATGGAGTCAGATTCAGAGGTATTGGGGTTTGAATTTAAACATAGTATCAATCAATGGAATTATGAGTTTACATGAATACATCCAAATCAAACTCCTAAATAAAAATGGTTATCTCTTTTTTCTTTCCATATTTTATAAATGTTTAATCCAATAGTGAAACATATGAACTCTGTTATATTCATATTTACATATTGGATTCATCCTTTCCAATACTCCACTTACACCTCCCATCTCAGATTTCTGGTAATTTAAACCCTACACCCCTTTCATATCTCCCTTTACTGGGGAAATTCTTCCTTACTCTGCCTCCAACATTACAGGCTGCATAATGTTCTTCTACCATCATACACACACACACACACACACACACACACACACACACTCTCTCTCTCTCTCTCTCTCTCTCTATATATATATATATATATATATATATATATACACTTTTTTAAGTCTAACAAATATCTTTTAGACTGAATTATTCCCAAAGGCGTAATAAATAAAGAGAAAAAGGAAGGGATGGAGAAAGGGGAAAAGAGAACTGAGGGAGGCAGAGACAGAGGAAGGCAGGGAGAGAGGCCAGCACTGGAAGGCAGCAGATAGGAGATGCAACTCAGTTCTCAATGCAGATCAGCACCATTTTTTCAATCCCCTGTTTTCCCCATGTTAACATGGATAATTTAATGGAAATCACTGCCTAGAAAATATTATAAATTAATGATGATTAATTACAACATGGCTATGGAAAATATTAAGCTCAAAGAAACTTGGAAGAAACAGTAATAGGCAGTGTCTCTCTCAACTTCAAAATAAGGAAAATGCATTGGTCTTCTTAAATTCAAACTGTGAAAAAAACAACAAAATAAATTTGAGCAGATGTTTCCAAAGTCATTTTACAGAGCCAGAATGGCTGGCTGACCTAGTCAAATAATTAATGGTATTCACATCAACAGGAAAAATGGCCATCAGAATGGGAGCTTGTCAGCAACAGACCTTAGCAAGAAAAATAATAAATATAGAGGCATTTACTTGCAGACAGCATCCCACAAGTAGCTTCAAACATATGGTTGTTCTGAAATGTATTTAATTTCCTTACCCAGTAGATACAGAAAAAAGATATATCTAGATATCATTAGCGGATGTCATCAACCATAAGTAAATGAAAGACTGTTCTGTTAGCATTCCTATAGTCATACAGTAATGATTTAGAAGGGGATTTCCTATAGAAATCTCTGTAGCAACAGTAAAAACACAGGATTATGTTAAAGAATTTTTAGAAGAAAAGAGACAAAGTTAGAGCTTGTACTATGAGAATTGCTCAAAATTTCACGATGTGTCCCCTACAAGCATTTCTCCTCACTGTGAATGTTGCCTGTCTACTGCCACAGGGGAATACAAAGTCCATGAACACAGAGAGAGTAGACTGGCTGGTTGGTGACAACACTATTGTAGTTTCTATTGCAAATGTATTAAATTGCTATTTGAGGTGAATTATGCCCCAGGAGCTCTTTGTAGAATCTCAAATTTATTTCATATTTTAGAAAGTGTTGGCTTGGAGTTTGTTGTGGATTTATGAATTTACTGCCTTATATATACACATAGATTTCAGCCAATGGAGCAATCAGGCATTCCTACCACAAAATATACTGAGAAAAGAGAATCTTTTCAAGACCATATAGGGTTAAAATATGATTATATCATGGGAAGACAGAAAACAGCAAGTTGTTTTATGTATTGCTAGATTTATTTTATTACAAAGTATTGTAAGACAAGAGATGGCATATTTAAGATAGAAACTGCAGCTAGGTAGGCAGAATGTTGGGAAGATGAGTGGCACATCATCTTCCATCTTGAAGTAGGAGAACTGAGTTCAAACTCCAGCACAGTCACATTCTGGCTATAGGACTGGTAAGCCACATAAGCCTTTTAGTTCCAATTGAAACCTGGGGTAATAAGCTACTCTTCTACTAGGTTGTCATAAACGTCATATGAAATAATGAATGCATATATCTAGGTCATAGAGAACTGCTACTATTTACTGTGGTTGGTCCCATTGCTCAAAGGCCTATGACATCACAATGTCATCAACAAACCTTCTTTCCCTTCCCGTACATTTCTATGACTCACCTGATCAGGGACTGTGTTGTCATACTAAGAACTCTGCCCATACTGAGGCAGCCCAACCCCTACCTGAACCGCACCATGGATGTTTTCATATTCACCCAATCCAAGCTCCTTGAATTATAGAACCAGAAACTAAGGTCAAATGGTAAAGTGCTTTCTCCACAGTGTAAGAGCACTTTAGCACCTTTATTTGAAGAATATATATTATTAATATCTTCAAAGTCATACCTTTCTATAAATCTAAAATGCTATCCCCTCAACAATGAACTTAACAAATATTTGAAACATTTGGAAATGCTTGTTTTTCTAATATAAGGCTATATAACACTGCCATGTAAATAAAATGTATTTTTCCCTGAGTTCAATTACCATTAACAAAGTACTGTGAGGGCAGGGGAGATGTATTTTGGCTAATAGTAATCCAGAGACTTCATATCCCACCTTCTAGCGTTTAAAAATCTATCTGACTCTTATTAAATTCTACTAAATGTGCAAGGGAAGGCCTGATGCTAAGATGGGTAGCTAGTAATAATGAAAAGAGGTCCCAATTTACAACCCAATAAAAATAAAGGTACAGAAGACACCTTCCTCCTTCAATTCCCTAACTGCCTAAATAAATATTTGGTCATACTGGCTACTTTGTTTTGGGCAGTGTTGACAGGTACAACATATTTGTTTGCCTTGTCCCTGAAAAGGTAGGCTAAGCATATTATAATTTAAATGTTGCATTTTGCAAATGAGTTTACCTCAGCAAATTTTACAACAGGCAGTAATGATAATAATTTCAAAAATAATGATGTTATCCTATGTTTAATTTTAAGCGTGGTTTACAACCTACTTCCAGATTCTGCACATCCATTAATTTTATGAAAAATTCTGTAAGATGAAGACTAGATGCATTTTACAGGCAAGTAACCAGAAACTCCAAGATTATTACAAGGTCACACTGACCATCAGGGTCAGATCCTAAAACTTTTCTTAAGTTTACTGTCTCCAAGTTCAGATTGCTTGTTTCTTTATGACAGTGGTCTTTTTTGGTCAGAATATCTTTAGTAGTTCTTTAATAATGCATAATTCTTAGTGTATCTAATAATTTGATAAATAAATTCAATATAAAACTATTTAATAATTCACAGAAAAGGACTCTTGAGGTCCAGATACTGTCCTAATGACCTGGATGCCATTCTCTTACCAATTAGCCACAAAGTTGGACCTAGCTCAGCACCTCTATGAATGGCTCAATCTCAAGGTCCACAATGACATGGAAATGTATTTTTTCACAATTTTCAGGGTGGATAATTGAGCACAAATTGGTTATCTCTGAGTTCAAGCAATAGAAAAACCTAGGTCCTCAGGCAGATTAGCTAAGTTTTAACCACCTGGGAAAACCTAAATGCAGAGAAGATAAAATCTCCATAACCTTCACCTAACAAGTCACAGGCATAGTCTATTCCTCCTCCTACTACTCCAAAAAAAAAAAGCATGTTCCTGAACATTTTTAAAAGAAAAAATATGCTGTTTACAAAGTAGTCAGCCTTGTTGAATGGAAAACAATTACATTCCTGTTTTTCTTTTTCTTTCTTTTCCCTGTCCCCTGGTTAGTTCCAGTGCGCAGGCTTCCAGCTTCAATTTCTTACACCTTTAGTACTTTTGTTAGAGACTATTTCTATCCTGAGGTAGTCAACAAATCATTCTGTTTGTCTTCTTGAATCCATCAAATACTGGGTAGATCAAGACTTCATGAAAACAGTGTTACAAATCCTTCTGAGCAGTATATCTGTTTCATGAAGAACACAAAAAGGCTGATCACTTATTAGATCATGATTGATTGCTTAGCAAAGTAAGCTCACAGGATACCCTGGGATAAACCATATTGAATGGCTTAAATAGGCTGCGTGTGGGGTGAACATTTACAAAGGAAGGATTCAAAACAGGGATTCTATGGGACAACCTAAGGTTCAAACTGTGCTTACTAGTACAAGAGTGCTATATCTTTCCTGAATGTCAGTTCAGGAAAGCAGATTACTACTTAAAATATTTGCAATGTGAATTGTTGCAAATTACATTTAAGTGAAGAGTGTTATAGCTCATTATTTAAAGGAAAATGTGTAGGTACTCTGTATAAGGCAACATATTAATCTTAATAACCTAATTAAAAATGGCTTTAAGACTTTAGTATACATTTCTCCAATGACATACAAATGATCTGACATACAGAAATTGCTGAACACCACTAATAGGAAAATACAAATTAAAACCACAATAAAATGTCACCATATGCCTGTTAAGATGGTCATTATTTTTGGGATATTATCCTTTTATTTATTTATTCTTATTAGTACATTGCAATCGTACATGATAAAGTTCAGAATGATAGAGAGAAAAAAAAAAAAGCACCCCTCACTCAATAAGCCTCTGCCCAATTCCCATCCTGCTCCCTTTCCCTCCCCATGCAGAACATTGAGATTGGCACTGATAATTTTGCATATGTTGATTGGGACAATTGAAGTGTTTCCTTCATCAAATTTCCCTCCGCCCAATCTTTTTCCATCCCTTAGACCCCTTTTTCACTCCACTAAAATTTCTCCTCTTTTGTCTAGAGTCCCTTTTGTATCCCCATTTTTCCCTAGCTTCCACAAATGAGGGAAAACATCTGACCTTTTATTTTGGTGGCTGACTAATCTCACTTAGCATAATACTATCTAATTCCATCTATTTTTCTGAAAATTACATAGTTCTGCTCTTCTTTATGGCTGAGTAGAATTCCATTGTTTGTATATCCCATAATTTTATGATCCATTCCTTTTTTGATGGACGCCTATGCTGGTTCTACACTTTGGGTATTGTGAATTGTGCTGCTATAAACAGATATGCATGCATTACCATAATAGTCTGGCTTCAATCCCTTTGGGTAGATTCTCAGGAGTAGTATAGCTGGTCATATGGTAGTTCCATTCCCACTCTTCTGAGGAACCTCCACACTGATCTCCAAAGTGGCTGCACTAATTTGCAATCCCACCAACAATGTATCAGAGTTTCTATATTCTCATCCTCATCAGCATTTATTAGTGTATGTAGCTTTGATTTGCATCTCTCTGATTGCAGTGATGCTGAAATTTTTTCATATATTTATTGGATATTTTTTTCTTCTTTTGTGAAGTTTTTATTTAGTTCACTTGCCCATTTTTAAAATTGTTTTGTTCCAGTTGTAAGTTTCTTAAATTCTTTGTATATTCGAGATATTATTCCTCTATAGAAGTAGCTGGCAAAGATCTTCTCCCATTCTGTTGGCTCTTTTTTAAGATTTGTAATAATATCCTTTGCTGCACAGAAGAGCTTTAATGCAATTCACTGATTAATCCTTGCTTTAATTCCTTGAACCATGGAGGTCTTATTGAGGAAGTTTTTTCCAGTGCCTAATTGTTGCAGTATTGGCCTTGTTCCCTTTTCTAGTAACTGCAAAATCCTTGGTTTAATTTCCAGGTCTTTATCCATCTTGAGTTGATTCATAAGTGGGGTAAGAAGAGACCATCTTTTCTCCACTGTATGTTTCTCGTTCCTTTGCCAAATATCAATTGGCTCTTTTTGTGTGAATTTGTTTTCGAATTTCCTATTCTGTTCCACTGGACTATATGACTGTTCTTGTGCCAACACCATGCTGGTTTTATTCCATTATTTAAAAAAAAATGCTGGCCATAGTGGGGGCATGCCTGCAATCTTACTCAGGCAATATTGGGGGTGGTGAGGCAGGAGGGTTACAAGTTTGAGACTAGCCTGGGAAATTAGGAAGACTCTGTCTCAAATTAAAATAATTTTTCAAAGGGCTGGAAATGTATCTACCTGGTAGAGCACCTGTCAGCATTTCTGAGGCCCTGGATCCATCCCTTGTACTAAGTAATAATAATAATAATAATAATAATAATAATAATAATAATAATACATTAAAAATAACTATTTTTGACAAGGGTGTGGAGGATTTGGAATCCTTATGCCCTATTGGTAGAAATGCAAAATGGTGCAATTTATATAAAAATACTATGGAGGTGCCTCAAAAAATTAAAAATTAGAACGAATATTCCCACTACTGATCATTTATCCAAAACTGGAAGCAGGATCCCAGAGAGATAGTATCCCTCTTATGTTTACTGCAATACTATTCAGAATAGTAAAGAAGTGGAAACAACCCAAATGTTTGTGAATAAAAAATGTGGTACATAGATATAGTGGAATACTATTCAGCCTTATTAAAAAATAATCTGCAATATGCCACAAAATGGAAGAACACTGAGAACACTATGCTAAGTGAAATAAGTATATCCATTGCAGAAAGAAAAATATTGCATTATTCCACTTACATAAGCCATATAAAATACCCAAATTCAATAGAACCCAAGAGGGGAATAGTGATTTCCATTCCTGAGAATACAAAATGGCTCAAATCCACGAAAGGTGGAAGGAGCAATGGTCATAAAGTTTCAGATAATCATTTGTTAACAATAATAATTCGGCAATAGAAAAACGAGTGAAATTAATTTAGCACAATCACTTGGCATGAGTTATGCTTCGATCTGAGTTCATTTGTCATCTTAAGGGACCATTTCTTAAAATAACCAGTGACTTTCAAAGTAGAGGCTAATGTTTCCTTAGTAGAGTGGTATTATCTAGCTTTTGTGTGGTCAGTGATACTACAGCATCTACCGTGGAGGATAATAAATAAAGATCAACATTATATGCAAGTTGCCATAATTGTCATCAGCTTTCTTGGCAACTGGACATTTTTCAAGCATGTGCTTCTGTTTATTTGGGTTATTGTTGCTAAAGGGGTTTATTTAAAATAATAAATTTTGCCAAACAATAAACTAAATAAGTAGATGTGGATTTTCACCCTGTAATAAGTAACACAACCTCTATATAGGAGGAGCATTCATACTATTTTCTACACATTCTGCAACTGGAACACTCAGCTTCGATTACCCTCACATATTTTACGAATTTCTAGATAAGAATTTCTCATGTCTTGCTTCAACTCTGCTTCACTTGCAGCCTAGTGTTTTCCTGAACCAGATTGATTTAGTGCAGTTCACAGAACTGATTATTATACAAAATAGCAACTCAGGTGTCTCCCACAGACACCTGAAACCAGGAGGAGTTAACTGTCCCTAGTCATTCATGTCTGGAAGACATTTTTATGTCAGGAAGCCTGCTGCCTGCTGCCCACAAAGATGTGGAGAGCTAGCTATGTTGCATATGGAAAGAGCCATGCAAGCAGAAACGGATGATGTCTGAGCATGTGTTATCAAGAGAATTTGGTTTATTGCATGTGTGACTTAGTCCTAGATAAGACTGTTGGCAGCTAAAAGTCAAAGCACAGTTCTATTAAAACATTTACAGATTGCTTCAATGTCATGACCATTAATGATACTTCAGCAAAAGTGGGAACAAACCTAAAACAAATGCAAAACCAGATGGGTTGCCAGTCAGAAGGTAAACCAGGACTTTCCTGGGTAAGCTGGGATGTGCAGTACACTAAAACAAAGAACAATGTTTAGTCAAATAACAGTATGCATTGATGAAAGTGACAGTCAGCCTCTGTGCATTTTCTGGGATGGGCAATATTCTTTTATATCTCCTAGGAAAGCCAATCTCTTTCTAACCTAAATAGCAATTGCATGGCTCAGAAATGCTGGGAAATGAAAAGGTATTTTTACTCAGCACTGGGTTTGAAGGCCAAAAGCAATCAGGAACTCACTGTAAAATCCTTCAAAGCATTCTCATCTCCAATACAGCAAAGAAAGATGCTGGTTTTAACTAGCAACTGTCCCTGACAAGTCCAAGAGAACTCTACCGAAGATTATCCACTTTACAGCACAACAGACCTTGGACTATAGAGCCTATTCTTGAGTTAATGAGCTTCCACTGGTATACTGACCATGATGTACAGTCCCTACCTGATTTTATTTGGGAATAACTCTAATGATTAGGATTAAAAAAAAAAAAAAACTCCTGTTGTAATCTACCTGGTCATGCTAGATTATACTTTCATGCTAAACCAAGCAGAACAGGCACAGTTCCCCTCAATGTGAAATTTTCAATATTTTGTGAGCCTCCTTTAAGCTTTTCTTCTCAAGCATGAACGTGTATCTGAATATGATTCCTGAATATATACTCATTTATTACATAGTCTTTAAGGATTCATTTTCCATACTGTAAGTTAGCTGTTCCTGATCCAGGATTGTTTTGCTCTTTAAGTGACCTTCAGCAGTATCTGGAGACAATTTTGTTGCCATTAATAGGGACGTGCTACTCATAAGGCAGAGATGTTGTAAAAAAATGAGACAGACCCCCTACCCTCACTCCCACTACAGACACAGCAAAGAATCATCTAGTCCAAAAATCAATAACATCTAGGTTGAGAAACTCTGTTATAAGAATACATAAAATTGCTTTCAAGGGGATTATGAAACCTGTCATTTATGTAAACAAAAATGAGAAAGGAAGGGAGGGGAGGGAAGAAAGCAACAGTAAATATAGCCCATCAAGGTCAAGGAAAGCGACAGTTTATATTTCCTTGATCAGGACACTGCAAATCAAAAGATAGAACAATGGTTTGCTTGAAAAGGTCATAGATGAGAAATACCGTCTACCTCAGGCCATAGGAAGCTGGCAAAATTTGGGACCCTCTTTCAGCTCCAAATAAGTTTTCTTGTCTGTACCTATGGGCTCTAAAGTATTTTCAGACTTGCTTTTGTTTTAACCTTCATATTTGTCAAACATAGTTTTTCAAAAAGGAAAGTTATAGACAGGCGTGGTGGCGCACGCTTGTAATTCCAGTGCTAGATATTTTGGGGTTTCCAGTTTTTATTATAAATAATCTTGCTATGAAACACTCCTGAATCTGTGCTCTGGTAAAAAAGTTCCTAACTTTTATTCTATAATAGCTATATAGAATAAGCTATATTGCTGGTTCAAAGGTGTGTGTGTGTGTGTATTCACATAAAATAGATGATGCTAAACACTTCCAAAATACTGAAAATCAGTTACCTCATTATGCCCAGTATATGATCAATTTTGGTGAATATTCCATCTATGCTTAAAAGTAATTCATATTTTTCTGTTGTTAGGTATGATATTATATTATTCAGATCTTCTGTATTTTTAAATCTATATCTTTAGATGTTCTCTCAAATTTTTTAAGGGGCTGTATTAAATCTCCTGCTAGAAATGCTTTCAGATTTTTTTGTTTTCATCAGTTTCAGGTCATTTATGTTAATATTGTTGCCAGGAACATTAATTCCAAATTGACAGAAACAAACTTCTGTGATTATAAGTGACTCTCTTTGCCACCAGTAATGTTTCCAGATAACTTTCCTGATCTTCTCTTCACCTATATCTAATCTACTGTTTAATTCATCCATTTAGTTCATATTCATTTATTGTATTCTTCATCTCTGAAAGCTGCAAGCTTTATTTTGTAAGTTGCTAAATGTATTCTACCATTTTTAGTAGTTTTCTACCTTTTATTTCTTTAAGAATAGTAATCATGGTTGATTAGTAGTCTGTATCTGATAATTCTCATATATGATGTTCTTAGTAGTTTGATTTCTATTTTTCTTGTTTTTCACTTATAATGACTTATTTTCTGTGGGTTTGATTGTATCTGATAGGCTTAATTACCTTTGCATGACACTCCTCACACTAAAAAAAAAAAATCTGCTGCAATAATTTGGGTTTAAGATAGAGACAGAACCTTACAGAATGTTTCTGTTTGTTTTGACACACTCAGGAGTCCTGCCAGTCTGTTAAAATTTCAGAATGTATTTATGGCTTTTGAGCTTCTAATTAATGTCAATATAAATTTTAAATCATTAGGAGAGCTGATTTCTTTTAGGTGTTCTCTAGGATTACCACTCGCAATGTCACATTCTCATTAAGATTTTCTGTTAAACTTTGCCATTTTAGATTATCTTAGAGTTAGACTTCTCACACTTCTAATGCAGTTATAACCGAAGATCAAATTTGGCCTGATAGAACTGGGTGTGGTGGCACATGCTTGTAATCCCAGCATTTGGGAGGCTGAGACCTGAGGATTGTGGTTCACAGACAGCCTCAGCTACTTAATGAGGCCCCTTGCAACTCAGTGAGACCCAGTTTCAAAATAAAGAATAAAAAATAGGGCAGGGGGTGTAGTTCGGAGGTTGAATGCCCCTGGGTTCCATCCCCAGACCTGCAAAAAAAAAAAAAAAATTTTTTTTTTTGGGGGGCTAGATAGGCAAATTCTTTCATGGCAAAAATACCTGTATTCTCTACTTACTGTTCCAGGTACTGCTCTCTGATCAATTGTGTAATGATATTCCTTACTAGATTTTTCAGGATGGCTATGCTTTTATTTATTTATTTATTGATTGATTGATTGATTGATTTTATTATTATTTTGGTGGTACTGGGGTTCCTGGAAGCCCTTCTACCTCTGGGCTACACTCCCAGACCTATTTTTATATTTTTATTTGGAAACAGGGTCTCTTAAGCCAGCGCGGCTGGCTTAGAACCTGCAAGATCCTCCTGTCTCTGCCTCCCAATACCGGGGATTACAAGTGTGCATCACCATGCCCGGCAGGATTGCTATGCTTTGAAAAATTTGCAAACCAGCTTTTTTGTTGTTGATTCAAATAACCAAAATCCACCTTATGCTAAGGAAAATTTTAGTGGTATAATCTTCTGTTTGTCATTGTAAGAATCTGTTGGGAGACATTCCTAGTTTAATTTGTTGATTCATCCTAAAGATATTAGCAAGAATCATCTATGTGGAATAACTACCACTATGAATATTGAAGGAGAAGAGATAGGATAAATAAAGCTATCAGTAAAAGTACTAAGAAAATATAACTATAGAAACTTGGGGATAGCACCATGGGAGGGGAACACAAAATGACCCTGGATATCTATTAAGGAATAAATTACTTCTAGCCAGGATTATCTGAGAGGATTTCTGGAAGGAGGAAGTTTTGTACACTACATAGGATTTGAAATGAATGTTTTTGTATTAAAAAGATGAATTTTGAAGAAAGACTTTCTATATTTTAAGACTAGTTCATATATTACTACTGATATAAAGTGAAATATGTTATTTAAAACTTACAAATATCTTTGTACCTTAAGACCAGTATCCATCTGGTATAGAAATTAAGATAGAAATAAAATATTTCTAAATAAATTTGATTGTGCATGTGTACCACATTTCTGTTACCCATTCGTCTTTTAATGGACAGTGGGGGAAGGAAAAAGGAAGAACTGATGAAATTTTGCTATGCCCATGTATCAAAGTATCATGACCAATCTCACTATTATGTACAGGAAGGGCTGGATAGCAAGGTGGGAGCTGAAGGTTAACAAACCAGCACTGGTGTGCATACTTATCTGTATGACTTTGAACCTCACTGTGATGTATAATTACAATGCACCAATAAAATTATTTTAAAAATTATAGTTACATTTCTAAACGATGCCTATACTTTTACTTGATATTTACTATATTATAGGTATTGAATTATCCTAGCATACATATATGTACATATGTATGACTACTATTTTATAACTTAGTGAATTGTTTTGAGAAGGAGAGGGGCTGAAATTAAGTTTTGGTTAAGGAAAAAAGTTCATAAACCAACATTATTAAGCATATAATATGTGTCTTTACAATGGTATATATTTAACACAAATTAAACTTATAAGGTAGATATATTTCATTTTACATATATTCATATGTTTATACATGTATATATATGCATATATAAGCATTCATGTAAGTGCACATACTGCCTTTAAAGTAGGCAAAACCTATATTTGTATTTTTTGTTTTAATAATTTTGAAATTGCCATTAGTTGACTGGATGATTATCATTGGAGTTGAAAGAGATGAAATCTATTTTATAAGGTGTCTTGAATCAATTATTACAAGAATGCTTCATATTTTAGATTTTCTGAGCTTGTTTCTCAGACATATTCAAAAAATGTTCTAGGGTAATTGTAAGGATGACCTACCATCTTCTTCACTGCACATGTTCTCTATTGTACTTCAGCAAAACTTTTGAGGGAAAACATGGTTTTCATTCTCAATACATCTTTTTGAAAGAAAAGATTGAACAAAAAATGTCTGAAAATTGCATGGCTTATGAGGAAACATAGATAAATTTAATCCTAACTGTAAACTTATTGTAAAAGTCAACTACAATTAGGTAAGTAGGTCTGGGAATAAAGTAATGTTTTTCTTATGGAGCGAAGTACTTCTCTGATTGAAAGAGTCTGTGGAGCTTTTGGTGTCCTTTGGTATAACATTAGGCAAATGCAATCTAGTACATAAAAGTACAAAACAGCTCCCAGAATTAGGCAGAACTTTTTCAAGTCATAGATGTGTGCCTAGTATATAGAAGTTGTTACTGTAGATCAGTAATGAAAAAGACCAATAACCAATTAAAAGAGGATAAGTGATCTGAATCGACATTTCTCCAGAAAGAATGTACAAATGCCCAATAAGCACACAAAAAGATTCTATCATCATCTTTCAGAGAAATAATGAATAAAAACTCTAATCAAAAAAGTAATAATAGAATTGCAAAGCATATGAGAAATCCAAACCCACATATACTGCTGTTGGGAATATAAATGATTCAGCCATTTGAAAAACAGCCTGGTGCTTCCTTCAACTGGTAAGCATAAAGCTGCTGTATGACTCGATAATTCCACTCCTAGGTGTATACTCAAGAGAAATGCAAGAATAAGTTCACACAAATTTATATAAGAATGTTCATAGCGGTATTATTCATAATGACCAAAATGTGAAAATAACTTAGTGTCTATGAAGTGATGAGTTATTCACACAATACAATATTATTCCTCCATGAAGTGCTTATCCATGCTAAAACATAAATGAACCTTGAAAGCAGTTTGCCCATCCCAAACAGGCAAATCTATAGAGAAAGAAAGTAAATTAATGTTTTTCTAGCTTTTGAGGTGATATCAAGATTAGAGAGGAAATGGCTAAAGAGTCTAGCATTTACTTTTAGAATAATAAAAATATTCTAAAATTTATTGTGGTGATAGGTGGATAACTCAATATACTTAAATTATTAAAATTAAAAATTTAAATGAGGTATGGTATATAAACATATCTGAATAAGGTTATTAAAAATAAGGGCACTTTGCTAAATTTAAATTTCAGATAAACTATATATATGTGTATATGTACATATATTACATATTATATTCTACTTCGTATATCCCATGATATAGTCCTATATTAAAAATTTCTTGTTTTTGCTGGGTGTAGTAAAAACTTGTAATCCCTGCACTTGGGAGGCGGAGACAGGAGGATCATGTGGGTTCAAAGCCAGCCTCACTGGCTTAAGAGACCCTGTTTCCAAATAAAAAGTATGAAATAGGTCTGGGAGTGTAGCCCAGAGGTAGAAGGGCTCCCAGGAACCCCAGTACCACCCCCCAAAAACAATTTCTTGTTTTTTATCTGAAATTCAAGTTTAACGGGGAATCTTGTATTTTAATTGTCAACTCCACAGAGAAAGGCAAGACAGGTTTAGACAGAGACAATAAGAAAGCATTCATTAGCAAGTCAAGGAATTTCGGAGTTTATAGGTACATAGATCATAGGTAGAAGATCAAACTCTGGAAAAGGAGGGGGGGATGACAAGGAAATGAAGAGACTTTCTTACTTCATGGTAACTTCATGCACAGCAGAATCTGATTTTAGGCCAAAGTCACTACAATAGGTCCCAGGCAGCTCTCACAACCAGAATTCAGAGGCAAGTTAAAGAAAGTCACGTTGAGATAAGAGACACTGGCTGAGATGAGAGAAGAGGCTTTTATAAAAATGCATCCTTTCACTCTACCAGAAAAATACCAGGTAAATATAATTGCTGAAAGGCTTGTTGAGGAGAGAGTTGGCTAGACCCATCTATCTTTGGGGATAGTGACTCCTACTGTATTGAAGGGTAAAAAGGAATATTGAAGTCCCTAGAGATTTAGGGCCCATTTGGATTGTAATCTTAAAAGGCTTTCATGTTTTGTGGTACTGGGGATTGATCCCAGGCTGTTCTCTGAGCTACCCCCTCCTTTTTTGGTAAGGGGATGGAACCTAGGGGCATTTTACTTGCAGACACATACCCGTCCCTATGGTATTCTTTTTGTTACTTTGAAACAGGTTCTTGCTAATTTCCTGAAGCTGACTGAGGGCCTGCTGTCCTCCTGTCTCAGCCTCTCAAATACTTGGATTACAAGTGTGTGTCATCGTTATTTTTATTTATGTTTAAGGCTTTTAAAGTGATGCTCCCATGGATAAATTTTGGCCAAAGCGTCCCGTAATTGATGTGAGCAGAAAATCATCTTCATACATACACCTAAATAAAATTTACACAGTTCCTACTAGTTGCAAATTCCAGTACAGGCCTTGCAAAATTTCTAAGCAAATTAGACAATCCATCTTGGACCTTATAGACTAGTTCAGGAGTGAGAACATAACAAGTACTCCCATAGCACAGTGCAAATAATCAGCCATGGAATACATCAAACCACATTTATTTTAACTACTCTCATTTTAATTTAGATCCTGGTTTTCTTCCAAAGTTTCTATTGCCTCTCTATAGGTCTTACCAATAGTCAACTTCCAAAAGCACAGCCTTTCTTATGCCTCCGCTGTCTTTAATATTCTTCATTCGCTATGTTTTCCATTCAGCAAAGTTCAAGTATTTCATCACAGCTGTGACTTCTTGTCTCTCCAGCCTCAGCTACTGTCTTTCTCTTCTATAGACCTTAAAGTGTATTATGCACACAAGTTTTGGCCATGTAAGCACAATAGCAAACTTATTTAAAGCCATATATTTTTTCTGAGCAAAGAGACATGTTAACCAACTCTCTTTTGCTCTTGGAAGCACGATAATGATGGGATGTAAAAAAAAAAAAAAAAAAAAGGATCCAGAAGGGATGGCACAAGGCTGAGTTCTGGGGACACAAGCCAAAGAAAGTTCCTATGCAGCATTCCTAGCAGAAGAAAGGGGAATATATTTATAGAACAGGAATGTTGTAAGTAAATATGATGGTTTCTGCTTACCATGTAAATTCTTGGGCCTCCTCCTTATAACCCCAACATTGCTAAACCTTCAGGACATCCCCCTACATTCAAGTAAGATTGGATGAAGGACAAAGAACTTGAAGATGACTTTTCACATCTGGGTCAAGCAATGTGAGGCAGATAAAGCACTCACAGGATGGAGAGGTGACTCTTATTTAGAAGAAGTGAAAATCTGGAACCAGGAGTGGCCATGAAACTGTAAATGCTCCTAAAACTTTGAGAATGCATGGGAGTATGCTGGACAACCAGGGAGCATGGGAGGAGGCTTGGGAGTCTATTAAATCACATGTCCAGTGAGAGAGGAACCCGATGGAGGAATTGCACCTATTACACCTATAACTATTTTCTACAGTGACTGGAATGAGCACAGATTGTTCAGCAGGATTCCTCTGAAAGTCATTGAGATCACATTGCAGCAGCACATGCCAGCAGTGCACATCTGGGGAGAAGCAATAGGATTACGTTGATTCATAGGGGAGCGCACAGAATATCATTTCTCCTTGACCTCTATTGAGCTGGCTTCATTATCAAATCTCTTGGCGTTATGGGAGGCATTAATTTCTTAACTGTTCAGATAGGTAGGTGGATTTTTAGTATCGGTGTCATCTATTATACCTCACAATGGGGTTTTTGGAATGTGAGCTTGCTGATAAAAATCAAAGATCAATCCAGCAAATGGGAAACAGCCCATTCAGACTAACCTTCCTTCTACCTCTCTCTATAGATTTTAATGGCCCTGTCATCAGCTACCTCTCCAAGACAAAACCTCTTCCAGTGGTAATTTGATTTGTGTAAACTTCACATAATAAAGATGCATATCCAGTCAGTAAAAAGCCATTTCCATGGGAAAACCTCAAATATATATATATATATATATATGTATATATATATATATATATATATTATTTTTAAAATTTTTTACCTTTTTATTGGTGCATTGTAGTCTCACATCTTAATGGAGTACAAAATGGTGGAGGCATACATGCACACATCACCCATTTAGCCCTTACCCAATTCCTGCCCATTCCCTCCCCTCCCTCCATCTCATGTATGGCTTAGTGATTGATATGTTTGTTAATATATATCATGAACATTAAATAACTTGTTTTGTGGAGTGGGTAATGATAATGAATAAAAACTAGAGAGTTCTGTCACTGAGCTGCATCTCAGGCCTTTATTACTTTACTGTTTATTTATTCTTTAGACAAGGTCTCACTAAATTTCCCTGGCTGGCCTGAAACTTGTTATCCTCTTGCTTCAGCCTCCCAAGTCACTGAAATTATAGACATGCACCACTATGCCCAACAGAAAAGGTAACTTTTAATGTTTCTCTTTGTAAAGATTCAGAAGTGAATCATACAGACTTATTTGAATAGCACTTATTTCTAATGACAACACTATTTTGCCAATTTGTGATTGCTTGTCCCTAATCACCAGACTGAAAGCTTAACAATGGTGCCTCCTCTGCTCACTAACATAGCACCAGCACCAGTCCTGATAGATACTAGCCAATGGCTGCCTGACCAAGGCTGCTGCCATTCACATCACTCTGTGGATCACTTCCTTTCTCACATGTGAACAATTTAGACTTAAAAGAACATGACCACATAATCAAAATATATTTAAAAATAAGTTATGGTGGCACATGGCCATAATTCCTGTACTTGAGAGACTGACACAGGAGGAATGCAGGTTTGAGTCCAGGCTCAGAAACTTAGCAAGGTCCTTGGCAACTTAATAAGACAATTTCAAATTAAAACATAAAAATGGCTGGGGGTGTAGCTCAGAGGTAGAACATGCCTGGTACAACAACAACAACAACAACAACAACAACAGTAATAATAAATGTTATAATGATAATATATATATATATATAATATATAACATATATATTGGCTATTTTAAAAAGGGAACAGTTCAAATTAGGTCATATCCATATATGAAGGTATTATTACCAATCTCACCAACATGTGTAAGAAGGGAGGCAGGGAGGAGGAGGAAGGGTGGGAAATGGAGGGAGATCCAAGGTATGTGTGCATGTATTTGCATATCACTTTAAATCTCAAGATAATGTGTAATTACAATGCACCAACACAAGTATATCATATATACATTAATACTTATTGCTTCCTTTGTGTCATGTGTATTTTACAGGATGGTGGAATTTAAGAAATGTCCTAAGTCACAGGAAAACAGGAAGGTTACTGGATCTTTCTTATCTCAAAATCACATTCTACACCACTGTCCAAAATGTCTCCACATATAAGCATATCTTCTCATGGGCCACTAGAACATGAAGCAAAAGCTGTCAAGTCATAACTCTCTGATTACTGTTATTTTTTCTTTTCATTTCCAACTACGGAACTTACATAAAGTTTTGTGTAGAAAGGTTATCAATTATGAACTGACTTTATACATTTGGTGAAATGATGAAGCTAGCAATATAAATTCTAGAATAGACTACCTCAGATGTAGTTTTCTAGATCCTCAGATGAAGTTTTCTAGATCCTGGGCATGACAGACTGAACTGTACAGAAGGTCTCAGCTTACAATGTTCATTCAACTTAAAATCTTTCAACTCTACAATGGCATGAAAACAAGATGCATTCAATATAAACTCTCCTTAAATTTTAAATTTTGATCTCTTCCCAGGTTAACAATATACAAGATGAAACTCTCTTTTGACTATTTTGATATTGGACAGTAGCAAATAGCCATGCTCTCAGCCAGCCAGATGATACTAGTGGAGCAAGGGGAAAGTACCCGACAGTGTCCTGCATGCCAAGCTATGGCTTTGGGCAAGTTAGACGTAGTAAGTGCATTTTCAACCTGTAGTACCCACTATAAGGTTTATTGGGATGGGATGTAATCCTGTCATAAGTTAAGGAACATCTATCTATATTTGTTCTCACCAATTCCCTACCCAGTTCTATACACACACACATATCCCTAAAAACCCACATGGATAAGGAATGAAGGTTAGTGATATTTGAGGACACATATTTGAATCCTACATAAGTTAATTTCTTCCTAATATTATGGAGATACTCTTGAGCTACCACAAAACTATAGGTTCTCAGACTGTATCTAGCACCAAGTACCACATAAATTTTACTTTAAGATCATGGGATATTTAAATAAGGCAACATCCTTTGGACAGTGTTCAAGCTCAACACTTACATTTGGTAAATCAAACGAATAATCATAATTACTTTCTTTAAATGACAGAAGAAACTGCCAAGCTTATTTAGCATGCACACTTTTCCCTTTCTTTTACATTTCATTCTCAACAATGACTCCAACAAAAATATTCAAATGCACAGAAAGACAGTGTGTATAGAAGCTGTTAGAATCTCATTAGGCCATATGGTAACTATAAACAGAAGAAATTTCCACAGAGACCTAAGAAGAATAACTGGACAAAATCACTCCAATGTTCTGTTAGAAGAATCTGCCAGATAGAATGTGAACACTCTAGGATGAGACAAAGATTTTTCCCTCAAATTAATTAATATGAAATTCACTAACATAGGGAACATTTTGGATATTAAGATTGTTTAAGAGTTTAAAATTTATTTGAAAGTAAAAGTTCTAAGAAAGATTGTTGGTTTATCTATGCTTTATTGGAAGTATGTCTTGTCATATACCATCCTCTGTCTATGGAGACCTGATATTTAGCACTAAGTAGGTTGCGTTTATCACAGATTTGTTTCTTTTGAGATAATACTGACTACTTTGTCACCCTTGTAAAATCATCATAAATAACTTTTACTAATTGATTACTTGAAAAATCATAAAAGTAGAAAATAAAACATGGAGAAAGCCTTGTCATTTCTGAGCCAAAGAGTCAATAATTATCTTGCATGTGCATAGTAATTAGGGTTGATAAAAGTGAAATTTTTTATTTTAAAGTAGAAACCTTTATACACTGTTTGCAAATGTAACCTTACATTTTGTGGATTGCAAATTAGTAAAATCACCATGGACCTCAGTATGGAGCTTCCTCAAAAGATTAGGAATGGAACCAACATATGACCCAGTTATACCACAACCCAGTATCTTCCCAAAAGAATTAAAGTCATAATACTATAGTGATACATGCATATCCATGTATATTAATATAGTGTCTCCTTTACTCCCAGCATTATTCTATTCCACCAACCATTAAGGCAGGAGCATGAGGCTAATATTAAAATAAGTAAGGGTGGGAAAGTAAAAAAAAAAAAATCTATCCATTCTGGGCCAAGACTATTGAGGTTAAGTCCTACATAGTTAGAAAACAAAGTAAAAGAAAATTCAAGCTGCTCTACTGTTGATTTTGTGAGAAAACGAAGCAACAAGGAGGAGTGAAAGTGTTGTGAACAGAGCCCTATGTCTTCTGTTTTTCCCTTCCTCTTATATTTCTATGTTCACACACACACACACACACACACACACACACACACACACACACCTACCTTATTCAATACAGGTAACAACTGGCATCAACAATTTACAATGGACACCCATCAGTAGTGCTTCTAGAGTCCTAGAGGCCTCCTGCAGTGATTGATCACACAGGTTTCAGGCAAGTGATTACTGACTCATGCACTTAAAAATTTTTTGATATATAACAACTGGTGCGGCTGTCCAAGTGCAGTGTCAGTTGTTAGCTCCAAACCTGTGTGTTTTCAGGGCCCAAACCTTCAAGGGTGAGCAAAACTCAGAAAATTCTCACTGCATTATCTGGAGTCCCTCTGGTATTCCAGACAATGGAGAAGATCATTAATGGAGCCAGGGAGGAAGGGTAGCAGAGGAAGACGACTGAGGTTCATTAATGTATTATGCTACTTTTGACTATATGTGTACATGTGAATATAACACTGTCAACCTGGATACTTGGTATAGGGAGGGAGGGAAATGGGGAGGCGGGGTAGGGCACCAAGTACTGTGTGTATGTATGTCATTGTCAACATGATCTACATTATGATGTGAGATTATAATGCACCAATAAAAAAATAAAGACAATAAAAAGAAAATTCTCACAGCAGTGGGAAAAATTAGTGCTCATTCTGGAGAAGAGGTGCATTTAACTTTGAGTTATGGAGCTCAAAACTTACACAGGAAAGTCCTGGGCCCAGCCACTTCCAATATGGCAGGGGAGTGGTGGCTACTAGATTGGCTCAAGTGTTTATGTATGCAGCATGTATGATAAAGCTAAAGAGACAAGCAGGAGAAAATCTACCAAAAATGTAGGCTGGGGCTGATAGAACAGCATACCATTAGGGAAGGGCATGCATACAGAAGGTGCAACTTATTTGGTTATCCTTTTAAAATATACATATATAGCAGTTATTTTCCCTTAAATTATACATACATGATATATATAGATATATTGGAATGTTTCATAGATTTCATAAGCTCAATAATAAAACATAAAGAACAAAAAAATTTCAATCTAGCATACACCTATCAATACCCACCTCATTACTGTAATTTTTATTTATGAGAAAATGGAAAATTCAGGCTCACCAATCTAAGAAATATGTTTTTTTCTGCTCCTAAAAATGACACAGTAAATAATAAACAATATTATTTAATATTATTAATAAAATATTTTTATAACAATATAGTTTCTGAAGACATTTTCCTTGGTCATATGACTGTGGTCAAAGTAACACCGAAGAGTAGTTCACTATGAAAAAATGAGGGGAATTTTAATTTTTTTCTCCTCGCTGGAGGTTTAGTTAGAGAAAATTAGGTGTTTGGTAAAATTCTGACATGCTCTATTCATCACACTCCTTACCTTTCTTTTTTTGTTTACTACCAGACAGAACAAGGACATCTGAGGCCACAGGTAGGATTTGTTCTGTCCTTTTGTCCTAGCACTCTAGTGTTTATGAACAAAATCCCCTGGCTCCTTCTGCTTCTTACTATTATTTACTGCACTTTTTGAGCAGAAATAAAATAGCCAGCCTCTGTGCTGCTTGGGGTCCAGCCCTCCTTACCCCTTCTCTTTTAGATTTGTTCAGCCAGTTCTATGTCCTTTTCAAATAGATCTTTATTTTCCAGAAGGTGCCCAGTAGGAATGACAAGGGACAAGTAGAGAGAAGTTGCGCTTTATATTGTTTGTGTACAAGTTAATACCTTGGAAAGTACATTAGATAGAAAGAGTACAAGAATAGGTCAGTGATTCTAGGTGACAAGTTTAGATAAATATGAGTTAGTAAGAGAACTTTGTGCAAGTTAGAAAACAGAAAATTCACTTTAAATTTACTTTTTTTTCCTCACATTTGTTTATTTTGTTTCATTTCATTTTGGCAGAATTGAAGACAGTTTCTATGATTATATGCTTCCAGACAATCTGGATTTGGGAAAATGCCATCACTTACTATTCTCTTTAGGTCAATCTTCTTTTGGACATAAGAGAACCAGAAATTCAGAATTTTGTGTGGCTGCACGGTCACAGTTTTGCAAAAGGCTGACTGGAAGATGGTGTTGGAATGCAAAAAATCCTTAAAACCAAGGTAATTCAAGAGACTAATATCTACTTATATCTATTAATTCATATAACAATTATTCGTTTCTTCTTTTTGCGATTCAGTTCCATTCTAACTGGTAGACATTCAAGACCAAACAAGTCCATCAAGGGCCTTCTCTTATGGAATCTCATATACACAAAGTAGAAGCAGTGGTGGGATGACAGAGGAGAAAACTCTGCCAAATCCAATGGACAGGCATAAGCCATTAGGAGTCAATCACTGTTGAACATACAGAATAAATGGGGAAATCTCTGTGCTAAGTTTTCACCCTTTTGTTTTTACTTGTATTTATTGTGTTCTTTTCTGTATCCAGCAATCTGGTGCCACAGGAATGCGTGACCTGGGTTTTCTTGCCTTCTGACATCTGGTTGTATCAGGTAATTGGGAAAAAGCAGGAAGAGATAGGGAAGCCAGAGGGTGGGAAGGAAAGAGGGAACGAACGGGATCTTGCCTAGGTCTAGTTCACCTTACACCTTTCTTTTCTGACTTCTAATCTTAATTGGACCCTGAAATTACCCTTTCTTACTCTTGCTAATTAATTCTACCCTAAGGGTCTTTTAATTGCACCTACTCTTACATAAATAACTCTATGGAAAAGCTCCCAGAAAATACAATCTATTATCTGCTAAGATCCAGACTAAAATCACCAAAGGAAGGAGAAGTGTGCATAGTCTTCCAGCTGAATGTCTGAGCAGAGATGGTCCATGTTTTATCAACAGGGTCAGTCCTTCAAAGAGCCCCGTGTGTGAACTCACAGCATCACACGTATGGGAAATTAAAATTCATTTAACCGATACCACTGGATACCTATGGAATGCACAGTTGTGGCAATGATGAGACTAGTTTGCTGCCTTCTGGGAGCTCAGTGGTGATGGAGTAAGAAATAGATGCCATTAGAATATGGTATGATGAGGGCCATAAAAGAAGGATGCACAGAGAACAGCAGAAGCAAGTGATTAATTGTACTGTAGTTGTGAAAGGGGTAAATGCAAAGTAAGATTTCACTAAAAATGGTATAAATAAGCTCAGACTTGAAGGATGAGCTGGAACCCAATAGGCAAGAACAGGGATGCTGGATGTGCAGTACTTGTTGACCAGGAAAGAGGGGTCAGTGCAATAAAGGAATCATGTCTGCAAAGGAGCAGGAGAAAGGAGGTCTGAAAAGATAGGGCCTGTTAACAAAACTAGAAAGAGAAAGGAGAGGATAGAGGTTGTGGAGTGTCAGGATGTGAGTTGAAGAAGTAGCCAGGGGCTGGACTATGATGAGTCTTGCATTTCAATTTGAAGATTTCTATTTCGTTAGCCTTATAAATAAATGTAATAGTCACATAATAAGGAATTCAATAATCCAATATATATTTTAGAAGTGCAAATCAGTGGCAGAGCTGGAAGGAGCAATTAGTTTGGTCATGGAGTCCTGTCTTGGAATATTGCCGCTTCCTTAGTGCCCCTTCTGAGCCACGGGCCTTGCCCATCTTAAGGATGACATTTGGCTATTAAGCGTCATAAGGTTTATTGACTGTGGCCAGGTGCAAATGTAATGTTCTGTGGCATATATTCTTACTGGCTGGTGCCCATGTTTTACACTTGTAAAGTTTACTCATATGGCTTTTTTTTTCTAGGGTGAAATTATAGCAAGCTGGGATCACTGAAGGGGGCCATTTACAATGTTACCTGCAATAGCACATAGACTCCTAGATACATTTGCATAAGAATTTTCTCAAAATATGCTAATTAGCCATCACCCTTCACAAATGAAAAGTTCTTATTTTTTCTGACGTTGACTACATAGCAGAAGTGTGGTAAGGAGAGGCAAATTAGTTAGATGGTGACAACCCAAGCAGAAGACAAAGGGCATGAAGGAGTTTGGGAAATAAGTGTAATGAGCTCTGGGTAGGGTATCCTCAGTTAGAGCTATGTATGGAAAAATCAGCAGAGGTTGTTAGCACATCTGTCTGCCTGGATTACCAGGAACAGTTTGTTACTCAAGAAGATGAAGAAGAATGGAGCACTTGGAGAACTTTCCAAGTGAAAGATGGTCCAAGGTGAGACATATGGGTATGAAACAGTCATGTTCTGGTTGGCCTGAAATAGTCCTAGTTTCTAGTATGCAGTCCCATCATCCCATCCAATTCAGCATTTAGCTTAGATAAAAGTCTATAGCTAATTTTTTTTGTGTGTGTGTGTGGTACTGGGGGTGGAACCCAGAGTCTTTCTACCTCCAGGCTATACTCCCAGACCTATTTTATATTTTATCTGGAAACAGTTAAAGTTTGAGTTGAACATTTAAGGAAGAAGATTCCAGAAGTTCCAGATGCAAGTCTGTACACAACTTAGTCCATCAGGCCTTTAAGGAGTCTGTGTTTCTGGTGTCTAGAAAAATTATTCTTTGCTAAGAACTTCAAACACTTCTTAGGGTTTGCTTTTTGTGGTTTTAATTATTATTGTTTTGGATATTCGTTGGCTTTGTGGAGTCATCTTGACTATTTATAATTTTTGTTTGTTTTTTCATTGCTAATGTCTGTTTTCAAATATTTTGTTTTAGTACAGCTGTATTTAGGGTAATGTTTTAACTCCAATTCTTGTACTTCTTTTCCTCCTTTGCTCTTAAATCGATGTCTTTGAGAGAGTTTTGATGTCAACAGGCTAAAATCAACTTGGTTTAGGGAGAGTCATAAATGTGTCCTATTTTATATACTTAACTCTTCATAGTTGGGGCCAATCTGAGATTGTGATCTTTAAGCCACTTATAAAACAATGCATCTTATGCTGAGTTTGCAGTTTGTATCATGTTAACATTTTAATTGACTCTATTTAAATGAATAGTACATTCCCACAGGACTTAGAGAAATATTGATTTCTTGTGGGAAAATACTTGAACTACTAAATGCACATGAAACCCCACAGGAACCCAATTTAATCCTTAGAACATTTAATTACAAAGCCTTCTGTTTAATTGGCTTGCAAAACAATCCTATTGGAAAAATATTCCATCAGTGAAATGTTACTGGATAGGCTCAGTACTATACTTTGAAATGTTTTCTCTAGAAATATCCTTTATCACCTGAGTGGACCTTATCAGATTCTATTCTTTTTCTGTTAGTCCTCAGGAGAGAAACAGGCAAAAAAGTCACATTTCTGTCTCTATTTCTTTATTTAATTAAAGAGTTATTTTCTTTATGTTTCTAGAATACACAAGGAGCATATCAGAATCCTAGTCCCAAGTACTGCACCTAAGGTTGCTGCCAGGTCTAGCCTGCCCCAGTGGCCATATAAAGGTTCCTCAAAACTTCCCAGTAAATAACCTAGCTAGAAAGGTCAGTGGTCCTTATAGTGGCCGAAGTTCCTGTCTGGTAGGCCTGGGGAGTGAAGTTGGCCCCATAGATGCCTGTCAGCCTGTCACAGCACAGGCTCCGACTTCCCTGCAGGACTCTTCCAGCTGGTTAGTGTGGAAAGCCCACACTTGTTCTTTGCAGGCTTCAAAACTTTTTTATTGGGTACCTGATGTGTTTTTTCTTCTCAGAATAAAGCTTTGACGTCCACAAGCTCTCATGATCTAAATCAACCCATGCCTGGATCTTACCAGCTCCTCAACACCTAGCACATTGCACTATTAGCACCCAAGAGAGGCAATATCTCGACCATAGCCACTAAATTAACTGAACAAGTATGGGAAAGAAGGACCCGACTTAATCCCTGCTTCTTCCCTCTGCTGTCAGTGCTCAGTATGGCTTGACATCATTATCCAAGGTTTTATGATAACACTCTCTCTCTCTCTCTCTCTCTCTCTCTCTCTCTCTCTCTCTCTCTCTCTCTCTCTCTCCTCTCTTCTTAATAGGCCCGAAACAGCACTGTTCTGAACACAATTTCCACCTCACGATTACATTTTGACATGAAAAGCCGATCCTTGAGGCATAATATCTCACCTGCACCGCTGTGTGTAACTTTACTGAATCTCACAGAGACAAAAAAAAAAAAAAATGTTTGTCAAGAGACAGCACCACCTTAGATGCTGGCTGAAAGCCCTGAGACATAATCGCCGTGTGAATCAAGAAAATTATTTCACTGGAAGTAGACATTATTCAGACAGGTCAACCATTCCACAACATTTGAACTTAACTATGTGTTCCTTGTTGAAAGTTACTATTTTCTTTTGGATTTGTTTCTAGTTATAAGGCAAAATGTATATACAATATTACAGATTGTTTAAACAAATATTTCCTCTTTCATGTAGTCTATGGAACTGGGAAGCTACACCAGAGTTAATTTGTTCAAAAGACAAACAATTTGTTAAATATATCATAGGTGGGAGCAGAAGGACAGGAGAGTGAAGAAAAGAAGGAAGGGAAGGAAGAAAGAAAGGAAAAATTTCAATCAGATGGAGAAAAGACCCAAAGGACAGCACTAATGTTCCCATAAAAACTAAAGATCATTTCTCTACAAAAAAATAATAACCAGTTGCTCTCATTAAGTTTCTGTGAGTGCAGGTAACGAAACCTGCTCTAGCAGATTTAAACAGAAGAGGAACTTTTGGGGAAGTATTGTGTAGAAAGCATCACAGGGATGGGTAGAGTCCCTTGTATCTACAAAGACATGTGCAGAAATGCTGGGGGTACGTTGTAATATCCCTTATACATACTTTAGTGACATTCCTCCAAATAAATGAACTTGAACCATTAAAAACCTGTGTAGTACTCTTCTTAAGAATTATATTTCAAGGAGAGAGTATGGATTTATCCTAATGTGTTTTCTGCCAACCTTTTGGCTGAAGGATGTCCCCAGGGATGCTACAAGATTAGGACCAGAACCTAGACAAAGCAATATCAGAAGATGATCTCTATTGGACTGCTAACTCCAAATTTTCATTGCAGTATTCCAGGCGATTACCTAATTGTATCCATCTGTCAAACTTACCAGTCAGATAGTAGTATGTGTCAGAACCCTAACTAGATGTCCACTAGCTCAACACTATCTGTTACCTAACTAGTAACAGTCACAGGCTCTCTTGGTACTAGGGACCAATACGTTGTTTCTAGTTATGTCTCACAGTAGATGATACTGGGACTCTGAATAGTTGGATCCGCTTCAGATTCTGAATTTTTCTGTGCAATAGATAAAATGAAAATTCCTAGGTCATTACTTTTACTATGGTCTTAAACAAAAAAAAAAAAGAGCAATTTACCTTTTGCTCACAGAGTCTGTGCTTCATTGAATTTCCATTTTGATGCCCTTTCTTACTGAGCATTCCTCCTAATTTATTAGAAATATTAACCTAGTGGGAATATGTATCTTTGTCATAGTAAAGGAGAAAAAAAGAAGTATGATGGATATAGGGGTAGAATTTTCCTTTACTCATTAGCCAGGCTGCAGGAGGGAGTTACTGTGAGAAGCACTCCCCAGAAGATCATAAATCGAAGGTAAGTGTTGTCCCAGAGGACTTTAAAGATATTGTACTTTGTTATTGTCCCAAATACATTGGTGCTTACTTTGAATTCTGGCTCTACTTTTCCATGTTATGATACATTCATTTAAATGCAGACTTTGTTATACTGTTTAACATCATCAGTCTATCAGACAAACACCTGTGGGGAAATATAAATTAACCTATCTCTGTACATTGATGAGAGTTGCTGAGTTGGCCACAATTATCAATTTGCCCTCAGGGTCACCTTTTTTTAACTTCCATACATTAAGAATCCTGTTCAGAATTGCATTATCATGCCATGCCATCCACAGTGTCATGACTCCCATTAATAGTACAAATTCAGCTGTACCACATAATGAGGAAGTCATCCATATACCCAGGAAAATAGGCCACTTTTGGGAAAAATTCCACCTGCATATGTGCTGACATCAGTATGATGCTTTATGATGCATCCCACTGCTCTGTCTGGAAGATGGGTCTTCCCAACACAAGAATGTTGGAATTTTGTTCTAGCAAGGAACACAAGATATTATTCATCATGTGTGCATCTTGTGTACAAGATGGGAACCTCTCTAGAGGACATCTGACTGGTCATTCATGGAGGGCCCAGGCAAATGAAAATTAGCATTCTCTATGTGAGACAAAGCCACAACCAAACCCACAAATAGAAGCTCACAATAGTTTCACAATCCCTTAAAAACCAGAACTAACCTTAATAAGTGCCAGCTTCATTTGTATTTTCTACAGGCAGTTTTTCAGCCCATATTTATAGCAAATTGGGAGGTAGGGGTGACATTTTTTCTACTTAAAAGATGCTACTCAGAGATTATATTATACATGGTTATTGGCCATGCTGTCTGCTTTTTCTAAAGTATGTCCCACTGCATTAGTTTAAAAAAAAAATAAGTAAATAAGTGTGATGCCTGACAACATACACTGTTTGACTACTTATGAATAAAACATTGGTCTCATCCACAGTATTACTGGGTCTAATAAAGGGTATTCAGATTCAAGTTTCACGAGCCCTGGAATTTGAGATCTCAAGATTTAAATACTGAATTGGATGTGACCTTTCTATGTCTCATATCAGGTTAGGTAACCTCATTGGCCAATTTTCTAGTGTCTCATGGTGTTGTGTCAAATGCTCAACATTATTAAAATCATTTGCCTGGAAACTTACTTTCTGAGCAGACTGAGGGCCCTGAGAGATCTATGTTTTTTTCTCAAAGTGTTGACCTTCAGCCCACTACATGGCACTTAAGAAATATATGTGGAGTAAGTAGTCAATACCCATCTTGGTCCATAAGAGAGGGAAATTGATATCCATCTATTGATTACATAACAAACAGAAATATCTCCCAACAGTATTGGTGGAGTACCAGATGTTATAGTGCCATAGAACTGACTTCTCACTTGATTCTCAATCAAGTTTCCCCAGAGAGCCACCTGATGGGTTTGTTTGTTGTGTCTCACCTACATTTTCTGCAAAAGTAGAATATGTAAGCTAGCTGCCATGAGTATCACTTGAGTTTCATTTCTTAAGCAAAGGTTGTATTGGTATCTTAATCATACACTTGACTCGTGTTAATTTGGAGATTGTGGAGATATTCCCCTGGAATTTGGGTAGAATAACAAACTGGTATCACTGAACTTCAAAGGCAGCCCAGGTCCAGAAATGTAATGACTTACTAGGGAATATACATAGAGAGACCAGTAATATTCCTACAGTTACTTCTCTGTCACATGATGTATACGTAGAATTTGGTTTATTCTAAAAGTAAATGGAATATCTATACAAAAAGTTGCAATCAAAATACATTAGGTCTCTCAGGGAAAGAGAGGTGGTTAATGGTTTTGTGAGAAAATATAGACAAAATAATGGCTAGAGACCATGCTCCAGCTGCAGGATTTTTTATAAAACACTCACAGGTCTTACTAAGATCAATTGTAGTTATAACCCTGCCTAAAAAGCATGTTCCTTTATACTACTAAAAGTATTCCTTGTTTCAGATGATGCTTTTTGCCATGCTTTCCTGAGATATCCAAATGAGACGCGTGGGCTAGTAGGGTCTTGCATGTTTATTATTCGTTTTGATCATGCCCCTGAAATGCGTCTCTTTCATATTCTGCTAAAGCCCACAAGCTTAATTCTTCCTATGAAGAAATACTTACACAGCTTAAAGATATCAATCTTCTCCTCTGTTACACTACCATTAAGAATATCATTTTCAAAATCATTTGGGAGGTACAGAATATCGACACATCCTGATTCACTTCTGAGATTTATTCTAGGAGAAATGGATAAGTTACAAAATGGAACAGTTACCTCCCTTGAGATGAAAAGCACCTTTTAATAACCTAAGATACACATTATAATAATTTTGTCAGGTACTCTTCATAACATACCAGGCAAATCAAATTCAAAGACAAAAGATTGCTAATCCTAGAACAGAATTACATTTTAACTAGTCAACTATTTAAAATAACTGTATTTCATAGACTAAGACCTGAAATTGTCTGACTTACAGGATCCACAAAGAAATCAAAGAAAAATAGCTATAAAATATATGAAATCCATGAAATTTTATGCATTACAAAGTAATTCCCAAATAACTTCATTAAATTCCACACTAGTTGTGTGAAATAAGGCAGGAATATTACTAGTACATTTAATAGTTAGAAACCCAGGTGCAGTGAAGTATGTCTAGATTCCAGGGGAATTGGCTGAGAAAGGAGGATTGCAAGTTCTAGTCCATCCCCGGCAATTTAGCAAGCTCTGTTTCAAAATAAAAATAAAAAGTGACAAGGACATAGCTCAATGGTAGTGTGTCCCTGGGTTCAACTTGCAGTATTAAAAAAAGGGGGAATAAAACTGAGGTATAAAGAAATTGTGACTCTTACAAAAACCACACACTGAAAAAGTTTCTGACCAAGGTTCTAGTTTCATTGCTAGCATTTTTGAAAACACAGGAATATAATTCTTTTCCTCGTAAATTTTTCATTTAAATATCAAAAATAACAACATTTATCATAAAATCAATGTATTTTCAGTCAACCAATCTTAATCTACATGCCCAGGCACTTGTGAGTATAAAAGGATGGAGAGTATTTTACCCCTGCAATTCATCTGAGGGACAACACAGACACCAAAAGAAGATAGAAAGTTGTGCTGCTAAATTGATTTTTTCATGGATTTGAAATTATCAGAGCAAGTGAAGGATACTGCTGACCTGAACAAGCTCACACAAGCCTGCCTGCCACACACTGGGTGTTAGTACGTGAGAAACAGGAGGCCAGAATGCAGTAAGCTCACTGTTGAGACTTTTAGATGACTGGGAAAATGTAAAAATAAAATAAATTAAGAAAAGGCATCAAAGTTATTTTAACTCCTGCCATGATATTTTTGGACTGTATAATATCACTATTTTATTCCAGATGACTCTCTCTCTCTTTCTTCCAGTGCTTAAGACACCAGATCACTCTAGACTTCATTTATTCTCTTCTTCATCCAGTACTTTAGCAAAAATTCATTGAATGGCTCTTATGTTCTGGGAACTATCTGAGGTGTTCTGAATATAGAAATGGACAAAGTATGCATAGGGCTTGTCCTCATCACCGGAAAAGGAGAGACAGATATTAGACAGATTATAAATTTTTTAGGATAAAAGATAATAATATCACCTATGCAGTAAAATAACATAGAATTGAAGGCTTCAGGGATGGGGATTCTATTTTGGTGGTAGGAAAATTAATAATATAATGGAGTCAGTAAGCACCTGAAGAATGGTTAACATGTAAGCACATATCTGCAAGAGGAAACAAAGCAAGCATAATTATAATTTAAAAGAGAAAGATTTTTTTCTACTGCTTCTTTTTATTTCCAAGAGATAAACAGTTTAAAGATCTACTAAAATGTTTTTGAGAGATAAGAACCAAATTAGAAAGTTCTACCTACTGCATGTGCAGTAAACAATGTGCTAAACTTGAGCCAGGTCAACAATTGAAATCACTGAAGTAATTCAACATTTGTTATGGTTAGTTATAAAACACCCCTTGAAAAGCTCATGTATTAATGTCCAGAGTGGATACCATTAAGTCATGAGGGCTGTAATACCATCAGTGTAATGGTTTTACTGGGTGGTAATCTAGGAGAGTGAGGTGTGGCTGGAGAAGGTGAGGCCTCTGGAGATGTGGCCTAAAGGATTTTACATTTTTGTCTTTAAATTCATTTGCTTGTTAGCTCTGTTTCCAGCCTTTATGACACGAGAGAACAGAACCCTTGCTCTTTCCCTCTCTGCTTTCTGCCATCATGCCCTGAACTCTGTAGAGGCTAGTCTCATACGAACTAAACCCCAAAATACCCAGTAGCTGTAAGCAAACAAATCTTCTAAGTTGTGTGGTCAGTTGTTGTAGATTACTTCAGTGAGAATGTTGAACTAGAAAGAAATTGGTATCAGAGAAGTGGTAGTTGATTTTGGTGGTCATGTAATGTTAACTTTGCTGGATAAAAAAAAGGGGGGGTCATGGAGTATTCCCCAAAAATTTTAAAAGAAGTCCAGGGAAACCAATCAAAATGCACAGAGCCAGACTTCCTAAAAGCAGGCCCAAATGGAGCAATTTGTGAATCTGTGAGGGTGAAGCCAAGGTTTCAAGGAAAAAATCCACAATTTTGAAATGCCAGAAATGGGAAACAATCATGATGTGAGGCTGTGAGCTGTGAGCCATGGAGCCAGGCTGGAAGAGAGAGTATGCTGTCATTTGCAATCAGTCAAGCCACAGGGGAAAAGCTGCTAAGGCCCTTTGGAGATTACATCTCACCACCATGTACCAGATGCCAGAAATGAAGCATCAGGATTAAATGTTGCCCTTCTGGCCAGGCGTGGTGGAGTACGCTTGTAATCCCTGCACTTGGGAGGTGGAGACAGGAGGATCACGCAGGTTTGAAGCCAGCCATGCTGGCTTAAGAGACACTGTTTCCAAATTTAAAAAAATACAAAAATAGGTCTGGGAGTGTAGCCCGGAGGTAGAAGGGTTTCCAGGAACCCCAGTACCACACACACACACAAAATGTTGCCCTTCTGGATTTTGATCCTGTTTTGGGCCCATTCATTCTTTCTATGGCCCTATTCTTCCTTTTTTGAGTACTCTGTGTCATTGTACACTGGATAAATTTAACTTCTTTTATATTTTGACTTTGATTTTCTTTTATAGGGGCTCACAGCCAAGAGTTTACCATGAATCTCAGAGGAGACTTTAGACTTTGGGACTTTTGAGTAATGCTGGAACTGTAAGACTTTGGGAAGTCTTGGAGATGGACTAAATATATTTTGCATTCTGAAATTGGCAGGAGCTCTTCAGGAGTCAGGAATGGAATGTTATGGTCATGTGTATAATATCCCCTAAATAACTCATATATTAATGTTCAGACTTGATGTAATTAAGTCATGAGGGTTGAAATCTCATCAATGGGTAATCGATTGTAATGAATTTACTGGGCAGTAACCTAGGAAGGTGGGATGTGGCTGGAGAATGTGAGTCCCTAGGGATATAGTCTTAGGGATTATACTTTGGTCTCTAAATCGATTTGCTTGTTATTGCTCTGCTTCCATCTTCCATGATGTGAAGGCAAAGCTTTTGCTCCCCCCCACCATGTCCTGAGCTCTGCAGATTAAACTCTGGAATCTTCATAAAACTGTGAGCAAATTAATCTTCCTTATTCTAAATTGTGCTACCAAATATACTGTGATATAGCAGTGATAATGCTCTCAGAGATAACATTAAAAAAAAACCTTAGCATTAAATATAGGTGCAGTAAGTTAACATAGAGAGAAATGGATGGAATCACCTAGTATCACAAGGTAGGTTCAGGTGGACTTTCTAAGTTATACAGCAAGGACACTGAGAAAGAAAGTAGCTTCAATATATATATATATATATATATATATATATATATATATATATATATATATATAATGTTTAGTATGGCTTGGCTGAATTTCTGGCCTACTGAGTCCATTAATAGAACCAGTGATCTTTAGATATATCCTAGGAAGAAACAAGCAGGTATTTGTAAGAATTCAAAGTACTGATCATTTTAAGCATCCAAGTCTTTAGGACTTAAGTCAGGGGCTCCCAGATGATTTACTATACCCCAGGCTCATCCAAGTTCAATCCCTGCCTCTCCTTCTCCAGTGAGAACTCAGTGCTCTAAGACCTGCCCTTTCTGTTCTTCTCTAGCACCTTCAGCCTGGGTGGACACTTTAGCTTTATTCATATATAGATTTCAAGTTCATTTTTTTCTCTGCTTTGTACTCACAAGGCAGAGTTTTTGAGATCAGAGAGTTTTATGCAAGATGTTTTTTATCCTTCACTCTAGTTAATCTTCACATGCCTTTGATAGATTATCACCACTTCCCAACTGGGAAGGCTGAAATTTAGTCTGTGTACAATGGGATGACAACATACTTGCCAGTTAGACATCAAAAACCTGTGTCTTTGCCCCTATACACAGTAAAAAATGTGAAATAAATTAAAGTCTCACAGATGATTTATAATTCATAAGCATTTAACAAATATTTTGAAAATATATCGTCTAACGTACATGCTTATATAACTTCCTGGAATTTATAAAAACAATTAACGAGGGTCTTTTCTATTATCCTATCTCTTACTTAGAGAACATTGGAGAAAACATTTGTACTTAAGAAAATAAAGCTTCTACAAATACATCTAATCATATTCTTTCTACAAAATTATCTGCAAAATGATAATCCCTATGTAGCACAGCAAAGTCAAGAGCACGTGAAGAAATGAAGAAGCAGATTGCTAATTATCGTTTTTATTATCTTCTAGGAGAGAAAGTAAGGTTTGCCTGTAATTGCTTTGGTAGGCAGTCATAGCAAATGAACCTGAGAAATGCAATATTCTTTCTCCAGAATCGCTCTCTGTCTCAATTTCCCCTTTGAAAGTATCAGCCAAGCTTCTTTTTAACTGTTTGTAAAAACAAAATCTAACCGAATTATGGCTCAGCATTGTAGAGAGTTCATAATGTTGGCTTTTTGCCTGAAGTAGTATGGAGTTTTCCCAAGAAGAGAATTATTTTTCCAGTTGAACTCAACACTTCTGCTGTACAACTACAGTGGATGGGATACATTCACAGGTCATTTCACTTCATTGTCTCTAGGCCCATCTCTTTTCCTTTCAGAGTATCCTTTTGTCCTCCTAAGAACCCCTAGTGTTCCTCGGCATCTCTTTTTCAAATTGGTTTTCCCTGTGCTACTCACCTTTATTTCCTTTATCATGTATTCTTACTGATGGCTTGAGACTGACCTGGAGTCGTCAAGGTGTTCAAACATGAGATTGGCTACTTCCATCTTGATGGAAAGTATAGTTTTACATCCCCTGTACTTTAACATCTCACAGGATTATATAAAAAATTATTCCTTTAGTTTTTGTTCACACTTTTCTTTCTTGAGATCCCATATCACACTTCATGAAAACCTGGGCTGAGACAAGGTTGAGTGAGAACCAACCAGCAATTCTCTCAACCACACTTTTTCATTAAAACAATGAAAGCTTAAGCCAGACTAGCCTCAGCAATTACTGAGAATCTTAGTTACCTAGTAAGACCCTGAAACAATAAAAATAAAATAGGGCTGGGTGTGTGGCTCAGAAAAAAAATGTGTTTGGTTTTTTTTTTTTGAGGGGGGGTTGGTAGTACTGGGGATGGAAACCAGTGGCTTACTACCTCTGGGCTATACTCCCAGACCTATTTTATATTTTATTTGGAAACAGGGTCTCACTAAGTTGCTGAAAGCCTCACTAAGTAGATGAGGGTGGCCTTGAACTTGCATGATCCTCTTGTCTCAGCCTCCAAAGTACTGGGATTATAAGCATGCACCATCACATATATCTCTGTTTTAATCACCAGTGTGTGTGTGTGTGTGTGTGTGTGTGTGTGTGTGTGTGTGTGTATAACATAGTATATATAATGAATATATATAATATAATATAATGAATATATATATAATAAATATATATAATGAAAGCTTGATCTTGAACCAAACTCTTGTGACTCTTCTTTTATGATATATTTTCTTTTTTTAATTTTAATTTTTTTACAGTTTACATTTTTTATTTGTGCATTATATTCATACATCATATTGGGGTAGAAAACTTGTGTGTACATACATGTACACATCACTGATTTAACTCCTACCCAATTCCCACCCCATTCCCTCCCCATCCATCCCTCCCTTGCTTGGCTTAGTGGTTGACTTCGATATGTTTAAGTACATTGTGTGTTTTAGAGATTTTCCTCTTCCCCCTCCCATCCTCTCAAATAGGTTGTCTTGTTTGCTCCTCTATAGAATTTCCTTTTTCAAGAGTTCCTCCTATGACCCATTTCTCCTTAGCTTTCACATATTAGGGAAAGCATCTGATTTCTTATTTTTTGTGACTGACTAATCTCACTTAGCATAATCTCCTCCAGTTCCATCCATTTCCCTGAAAATGATGTAATTGAGTTTTTTTAATGGCTGAGTTAAATTCCATTGTGTACAAATAATTGGTGTGTTTCAAAGGTGAAAGGCAATTTTAAAGTCATAGAATCAACCCACTTGCCAATGGTAAACTCCAATTACAATATTCCTACCAAGTAATCACTTGGTTTGTTAAAAAGACATACTGATGTTTACATCATTTCTTTTGCCTCCTATAGCTTCTGACTATTACTGTTCATGCATTAATTCCCAAAGTGTAATAAAATATTATTTCTATCTTTTACCCCTAGTATTAGTCATAACAGAACTAGTATTATGCCAACAAAAAGAAAAACTAATATGATGTGAGAAAATAAATCTGTCTTTATTTTTACCTTAATAATATAATCTTTCACAGCAAAGGAAACAACAACGTGAAAAGATAACCTACAGAACTGGGGGAAATAATTGCAAACTATAACTGATAAAGGATTAATATCAAAGATATTTAAGAAACTCACATAATTCATTAGCAGACAAACAACTCACAATAATCAGATGTAGAAAAGTAAGTATGCAAAGGGGTGTGAATGATAAAGAATTTGCGGTAAAGATGAACAATAAAGCTCCATCCTTTGTGACAATAAGGATAACCCTAAGGGACATTATACTTTGTGAAATAAGTCCAATGCAAAAAGACAAATGCAACTTGATATCACTTGTATGTAGAATCTAAAAGATGTTTTACTTGCAGAAAGAGAGAGAGCAGAGTGATATTTGTAAGAAGCCAGGGGAAATAATGGAATTTAAAAACTCATTTTGCTCAAGTGATGAATCACATCAAAACATTAATTATGATAAAATACTATGCACTGACAAAGTCTGTTGTCTTGACCTTTGTTTATTCATCAGGGAGAAAAACACAACCACCTCAAGACAATAGACAAGATCCCTTGGGAAGGAGGGAATTCAGCTTGCAATTGACACCAATTTGCCCCACACAACTCAGAACTTTGGATGTGATATCACTTAACAGAATTATAAAAGAAACAGAGTTGTTTTACCCAGCATGACTGGAGTCAGTCCAAATCTGATAGCCAGTCATATAACTCAAGACACAGCAATCTTTAACTATAGCATAAGAAAAAATATATTAAATTTATTTTAAAGAATCTTTCACAACTGTAGATTATAATGTGAAAAACCAAAGCATCCCATTTTGCTTTGTGGTCTGGTACTATGCATTAAAAAAAACTTTTAAAGAAAGGATTCAAGCTATTGGAGTCTCTAATTTTGCTCCTGAGAATATATCATAACAATTGCCAGGCGTGTTGGCGCACGCTTGTAATCCCTGCACTTGGGAGGCAGAAACAGGAGGATCGTGCAGGTTCGAAGCCAGCCATGCTGGCTTAAGAGACCCTGTTTAAAAAAAAAAAAATATATATATATATATATACACACATATATACATATATATAAATATGTATATGTATATGTATATATGTATATATATGTATGTGTGTGTGTATATATATATATATATATATATATATATGTATATATATATGTCTGTCTGTCTGTCTGGGAGTGTAGCCCAAGTAGAAGGGTTTCCAGGAACCCCAGTACCACCAAATATATATATATATATATATATATATATATATATATATATATATATATATCAAAACAATGAAATCTGAAAGAGAGAAAAAGCATATGCGCAACATTTTATTGTAGTGCATGTTTAGTGAGGAAGAAATGAAATTAACCTATATATCCAACAATGGGACAAAAGGGTAAGTAAACTTTTATATTTAGGGTGTGGCACTTAATATAAGCATCTGAAAAAACACAATTTGCAACCAGTTATGTTGCAAATTGTGTGGGAATATGAACATATAATTAAAAAGAATAAAACAGCAGAAGGGTATGGACAATCGAATCTTAAATATGATAAATAAATACCTATAAAATTAATAAAGACTGAGTCAGGTGAAGTTGTGCATGGCCATAATCCCACTACTTGAGAGGCTGAAACAGGAGGATCAAAGGTTCAAGGCCAGACTCAGAAATTTGGCAAGGTCCTCAGCAAATGAGGAAGAATCTGTTTTGAAATAAAAAGTAAAAAAAGCTGGGGGTATAGCTCAAAGGCAGAATTCCTTGGGTTCAATCTTCAGTACTAAATAAATAAAGATTGGAGAAAAAGAAACAATCATGTCAATAGAGGATTCTGAGACGATGAACAATAGTTTTGTGATTCTTTTTTTTTTTGCCTTTTTAAAATAAATACAAATTACTTTTAAACTGGAAGAGAAGGATGACTTACATAAAGGAAAGCTGACTGTCCCAGAAATAGAACACCAGCTCACATCCAGAGTAGCTGTGCAGATTACAGCATCGTCATTGCTAGCCTTATGAAATATGGATGCTGCCCTGGTCTCCTTGCCTTGAATTGACAGTAGTGTTCACTGGAGGTCAATTACTGTTTCTCTCACCCTTAATTTCTCTCTAAATTTTCTCACTAACAACTATTCTGTAAGCCTATAATTGTTTGAACATATCAGTCTCCTTAAAGCAACGTTTTCTTCTTTACACTGGAATGGACCTGCATATATAAATCGTATGCATTATGCTAATGTCTACATTTTGTCCAGGAGGGCATCTTAGTAGATATACCACATCTGCATCTATATTCAAATCAGCTCTCAAGTTCTTCATAAACTTCAACAAATGTAAAATCGAATGAAGAAAGAAAGTAAAATCATATCAACTGTCTTTTGGAGCTATCAAAACAGCCCTGTGTTTTTCAGACAAGATTCATAGAAAATATTTTTGTTCTCATAGTCCTCTGAAGGTAACATGGCAGGGTGCCAGAGCTTTGCATCTTCTTTGTGTTGAAACACTGGAACAGACAAGGGTAGACATGGCCAGCTGGGGAGGAGCAGAGGCAGATTTACCAGAAGGTTGATGAAGCTTAAACACTGGCTTGCCACTCTCTTGAGCTCCTTCCAAGACTATTTGTTTAAATCGGTAATTTTGTAAAGAAGACCCTTCCAGTTTTGTAACAAGGATGTCCCACACAATTTTGATCACCCAACAGACATAGCCAAGTTTCTCAGGTTGCTCTGGGAAAATGAAAGTAGAATGGGAACTCAGACCTGTTTCCTCTGACGCTGAATTTTGATATGTGAGCCCGAGTCAGTTAAAGGGGAGAGAGGAGCAGAAGAGAAGTGGAGAAAAAAGGTATGTGAGCCAAGAAAAGATGAAATATGACAAAGTTCTCTTTGAGGAGCCTTAAGATCTGAAATTAAAATCAAGTCTTCATATTTTCTCAAACAGAAAATCCAAGTCCTTCTGGATTATTTTGACCCTAAAAGTTCAACTTAAGGCCTTCAAAAGGTAAGGCCTTATTACTATAATTGTTCAAAGCTCTATTAAGAAAGAGCAGGAATCAACCCATTTCAGGGCTGAAATGCATCTAGTAGCAAAATTCATAGCTGTTAAGGTTTCAAATAAATATTATTTGAGGAAACACACACACATTATATAATTTCTGTCTCAAAAAATGGTATAGAGGTTTGCCATTTGAGTTCGTTAGCAGGTCATTTCAGACATTGATTATTAAGAAGGATCTTGCCAGATGTGGTGGCGCATGCTTGTAATTCCAGCATTTGGGAAGCTGAGGCAGGAGGACTGAGGTTCAAAGACAGCCTCAGCTACTTAGTGAGGTCCTTTGCAACTCAGCGAGATCCTGTTTCAAAAAATAAAGAATAAAAAAATAGGGCTGGGGGTGTAACTTAGAGAAAGAATTCCCCTGGGTTCCATTGTTCCATTACCAGTACTACAAAAGAAAGAAAGAAAGAAAGAAAGAAAGAAAGAAAGAAAGAAAGAAAGAAAGAAAGAAAAGATCTCAACAAGCTAACTAAATTATTTACAGATGGGAAATGTTGTTTAAAAAAGAGAACTGAAATCTGAAATGCATGGGTGGTAGATTTAATAGCAAAGCAAGAATATCTGTTTATTCCTTCTAACACATATTTGTACATTAAATGACAGATCTTAATATTAACATTTTATGTCTTACTAAAGAAAAATTAAAGTTCTTTAATGTTAATATCCAGTTCTCAAAAAAATGCACATGCATACAACTTCAAACTAACAGTGGGAGAAAATTCTATTTTATCACATGTCCTATTACTTCAAAATCCTATTATAAATTTTTTGGAAAAGGAGAATTGTTTGGAATTTCCTGCCTGTATTTTAATTTACTTTATAATTTTGCAGAGGAGTGGGAGAAGTCAGCAGAATATTAAAATGTAATACCCTTACTTTTTTATTTTATTTATTTTATTTTTATTTTATTATTATTACCATTATTATTATTATTATTATTATTATTATTATTAATTTATTTTTTTGGTGGTACTGGGGTTCCTGGAAACACTTCTAACTCCAGGCTACACTCCTAGACCTATTTTTATAATTTTTTTATTTGGAAACAGGGTCTCAAGCCAGCACAGTCAGCTATCTTTGAACCTGCGCGATCCTCCTGTCTCCACCTCCCAAGTGCAGGGATTACAAGTGTGTGCCACCACGCCCAGCTACCCTTACTTTTTTAGAAGTATTAAACTTAAGTTTTTTTTATTACATCCATACATGGGCACCTGGCTGTACACTTAGCATTTTATTCCAAGCACTCCACTTATGCTCAGAGAATGCTGAAGTCACAGAAATAGAAATCCAAAGCCCTTGGGGTGACACCCAACTAATCCAACAGTGCTCTTCAGTGAGAGAAGAAATTACTAATATCTGAAACGGAATATGTAGCTTAATTTGGCTTTATTTGGACACTGTGGTTAAATTTACCAAAGGGAGCAACTGTGCTCATGAAATAGCAAGGTGGATCTTAGTCTTTAATTCCAGAGAGATCACTGACCTTTGTGTTAAATTGCTATAAATGCCATCCTCACACAACTGTCTTTCTCCACATTTTGCAGGTGACTTCAGAGCTACATTGAGTTAAGGACGAAGATTTAGGTTCAAAGTTGAACTTCACTGAATTTAATGCAGCCTGATCTCCCCTTTCTGAGCCTGTGTTTCTCTATCTGCAAATCCTGTTGAGATTGGGTTTGATGATATCTAAGGTTATTTCTAGTTTTAGGATGCCCTCAGTTTGTATTACTTGTATATCAAATCTCTCTGGAAGAAACAAATTTGTATAACCACTTTATCATTTATTTCCCACTGAATCAGAGCTTAGTGGGAAATTCAAGCTTAACATTTCTCAGAGGTTCACTGACATTGGTAATTATGTTGATTTAAAAATCACTATTAAGTATTACTTAATTTTCATTTAAATAGCAGAAAGAATTTTCCTGACAAGATAGGGACTATTTCTGAGATAGTTACTTAGTTCACTTTGGTTCTGCATGAGACTGAAACCATTTAGCAGAAAATTAAATTAACATTTGCCAAGAAATTAAGATAAAATGTGAGGATCACCATGTAAAGCTATTTGTCATTCTGGAAAGAATAGATGATCCATGTCAACCTCCACACCCAGCTCCATGAGCAATTGGAAATTATCAAGAGTTTTAGAAGTGATGGACAAATGGAGTTTGATATGGGTAAATGCCAGTTGATTCAAAGAGTGAAAGGACAATAGACTGTGACAGATAAATTCACTGTCCATGAAGATCAAATTACCGAAATGGAGTGTTCAAAGCATCCTAGGAGGGCTAGGCCCCTGTGGTAACAAGAAATTAATCTTAGAGCAATTAAAGGTGAAGAAAATACTTATGAATGATTCTTATTTTTATATTCCAATTACATTAAATTTATATTTCTTAACCAAAGCAAAGAAATCACAAATAGGCATTTGATGACATTTAAGGGCAAGAGGAATGCTTCTAAGTTTGCAGAGGCAAAGCCAGAGGACATTATTCCACTTATTTATAAGCCAGAGGGCACACAAGCCAATGCTGATTCAGGGCCATGCCTGGAGGTACTCACTGACTGACCCATTAAATGGCAGCAAAGATCAATAACCATTGAACTTCTTGGTGATTTATATGCAGTCTGGAATATATTTGCATAAACCTATGACTAATAGAAAATGAGACTCTTGTTAAGATAGCTGAGATTGTGAAGGAAGATATGATTGCATCCTCAGGTATTTCAGAGAACACCTTAAGTTTCTACAAAGTTAAGATAGCTAAAAGATACTTGATATATACTTATTTTAATTTGCACATTCAACAAGCACTTTCTGGGAATCTATTATACCTCAGGCACTTTTCTAGGCTTCAGGAATACATTCGTGGGAAAGGAACCAAATCTCTGCCTTTGTAGTTCTAAAAACAATAGATAAAAACATGCTAAATAATAAAACATCTTGTATATTAGCAGACATATATTTTATTACAGATATTTTTTTAAAAATAGATCCAGGACTAGCAGTGTCAAGAGCAGTAAGTGAGGTGGCAGGCAGTTTACAATGCTAGGGGTCAGCAGAGAGTAGGGATCACTGGAAGTATAAAGTAAGAACAAAGACTTGAAAGGGATGAGATAATTATCTTGGGAAAGCGTAACTAAGCCTGAGGAAACTTCTAGAGGCAATGTCCTACAATTAGAATATCATGGTAGTCTGGAGAAAAATAGAGCAAGGAGAAAGAAGAGGAGAGGAGATCAGATAGACCACTGTAAATGCTTCAAATTTTTCTCTGCATGAAATAAATGGGTTTTCAGCAAAGGAATGATAAAACTTTTGCTTTGATTCCTTGGCTGCCATATTGAAAGACTATAAACAGTGTTTGAAACAAGGAAATCTGTTAAATATTTAAACATTTATTTTTTATTTTAAATAATCCAGACAAGTGATGCTAGTGGTTTGGATCAATATGGCAACTGCAGAAATAATGAGAAATGGGAAAATTATTGAGATGGGAAAGGAAGCTGGCAAAAAAAGGTTTGAGAGAAAGAGTAGAAATTGAGTTCTAAAATTAGTTTATTTTAAATATCTATTATAGCTGGGCATGGTGGCACATGCTTGTAATCCCCACGCTTGGGAGGAAGAGACAGGAGGATCACACAGGTTCGAAGCCAGCCTCACTGGCTTACGAGACCCTGTTTCCAAATAAAATATAAAAAATAGATCTGGGAGTGTAGCCCAGAGGTAGAAGGCCCCTGGGTTCCATCCCCAGTACCACCAACCAACCAACCAACCAACAAACAAACAAACAAAATAAAATAAAATTAAAATTAAAATTAAAATTAAATTAAATATCTATTAGTCACCCAAGTAGAGGTAGAAGGCAGAAATTTAGAAAAAGTCTTGAATTAGGATATCGGTGCCAAAATTCTGATTTTAGAAGTTGTTAAAGTTTAGGTTGTACTTAAAATCATGAACTTGAATTAGGGCCACTGAAGTTGTGAGGAACATTAAGGATGGGGAAACTCCTGTGTTAAGATCTTGGGAAGAAGTAAGAATAAGTGACCAATGAGGTAGGAGAAAAATCAAAACACTGTATTTGACATTGGGAGCCAGTTGAAGAAAGTTTACTCAATAGGAGAGCAGGATCTCCTTGATGATGGAACTCAGACGATTTGGGATTGACAGGAGGGTGAGTAGTATGAATGAGGTGGCCTCTGTATGCATGTGTGGGCGACAGTCAACTTGGAAAAAAGTTACAAGAATGCAAGGACACATCTTTTGAAGAGTTTTATAGCAATGGGACCAAACTAGTAGGATGGCAGCCAATAGGGAAGTTTAGGTCAAGGGGCAATTTTGTCAGGATTCTCTAGAGGAACCCTGGATATCCTGGAATCAATTGGAAATGTATATGTATGATCACATAAGGACATTGATCAGATTTCATGCACAAACATAAGCTAGATAGCCCACAATGGCCATCTATGTCATAGAGAATGGGGGAGCAAGTAATTATTCAGTTTAAGAAGCTGGAACCTTAGAATTAGAGGGGCCAATAACATAACCCCAGTTTAAGAAGGCAAGGCTTGGGAATTTCCTGGAGAATTGCTGTGAGAGTCCACACTGCAAGAGTGAAGGCTGTATCCCCTAAAGCTTTCTCCTGCCATTGTTCTACCCAGGCTCCTAGCCTATTGGACAAGAGCTCCTGTTGTTAAGGTGGGTTTGTTCTATATACCAATGGGCGCTGGAGTCACCCTTATAAACATACCCTTGCAGACACACCTTACAGACACTAGGGATTGAGCTCAGAGGTTTTCTATCTCTCAGCTACACTCCCAGCCCTATTTAATTTTTTTATTTTGAAACAGAGTCTCACTAAATTGCTGAGGGTCTTGCTGTGCTGCTGAGGCTGGCCTGAAACCTGTGATCCTCCCGTCTCAGGCTCCCTGGTACTGGTATTACAGGTATGTGCAGAAGTCTTTTAATCTTAGGTCTCAATTTCCTAGGTCTCTCTCAATCCAATCAAATTGACAATCTAGGTTAACTAATATACATGAGAACTAACAACAAATAAATATAAAAATTCAAATGATCAAATAGAAAGAGTTTCAAAATGAGACAGACTTAGTGTAAAACTTGGTTCTGTGCCTTAAAAGTTTTTGTTGTTTGTTTTTTATGATTCTGGAGATTGAACCCAGGGTTATTCTACCTCCAAGCGACACTCTCAGTTCTTTTTTTATTTTTTATTTTTGAAACAGGCTCTCTTTAGGTTGCTCAGAGTTTTGTTGCATTGCTAAGGCTTCTCTTGAACCTAGGATCCTCCTGTCTTATCCTACCAAGAACTGGGGTTACAAGTATGCACCCCATACTCCACACGTGGCTTTTCTTAATAGTTTTATGACCTCTGACAAGTTACTCAACTTTTCTGCTTCAATTTTTCTGTGTTCTAAGATATGAGTTTGCAAATGGCTCTTGGTAGTAATATCTAGGGAGATAGCACTGAATTGTGGAAGGATGCAGAGAAAAGATCTACGATCTAGGTTTTTTGCTTAAAAAACATATGATTTTTAACAGAAATGAAACAGATTTAGTGAACATATAACACAATAATTAGGGCTTTTTATAATGAGTACAAATCTTCAAAATCATCTGTTAATCAAAAACTGCATCCATATGATAAACTTTAATTATTGTGAGCTCAAGAAAGCTGTAATCAATATATTGACCACTATTCACAATATACTGAAATCCAATTCTGGGATCCAGAAAATTTTATTTGAAATTTAGATTGCAAGAATGTCATGAAATACTAGTGGAATCAATTGCACTATGGTTTACATTTTGTCTGTTTCTCTTTTCTTAAAATTAACACAAATAGATAAATCACTAAGAAGAGATAAGATGTCTTTCTTTTTGTATTAAACTGAGTATAATAACTATACTGTGGTCATTTCCAAACAATATGACTAGATATGAAGTCTAAAGAGGAAATTACATGCACATTCATATTAACAATGACCACTTGACAGGTGTAAACTATACTCTCAGGCATAAGATACACTCATTGTATCATTATTTTTAGTATATATTAAGGTCTCTATTGAGGGTGAAAGCTGGTAGTCCACAGGACATGGACCTTTGGTATCAGTCTTACCATGAATCCTGCTCTGCTCATTAGAAACTGTGTGACTTTGAAAAACAAACTGCATGTTTCTGACTTCCCATTTATTTATTCATGACAAGGGAATAATAATCTTGCCTCCCATGTTTATTTTAAGGATTCAAATAAAATGAATGAAAGAAAATATACTAGACTTATACATTCCACTCAATCTAAATACAATCACTCCCTGAAACCATCGAAGCTATAAATCCCCAATATAAAGTGTTATCTTTAAATGTACTGTGTACCTATAGGATGATGAAATCCCTGGCTTTTATACTGACATGCAATTTTTTGCTTATTTTTCCAGATATGGTTGTATAAAAACTGAATGAAAACAGTTTTAGTCTTTAGTCATGACCTAGTATCATGACTAAAGACTAAAGTCTTTAGTCTTTAGTCATGATCTAGTATATTGATGAGGAAAGATGGATACATTTCCTCAGAGGACTTCTTTTTTATTCTCTTAAATAACACACAACATGAGATCTAACCTCTTAAACTTTTTATGTGAATAGTACAGTGTTGTCAATTATAACAATAGTGTTGCACAGCAGAACTTTTTCATCTTGCAAGACTGAAACTCTATATATTGATTTCTCTCTTCCTCAGCCCCTGGCAACCACTATTCTACTTTTGACTTCTCTGAGTTCAGCTACTTTAGAGACCTCATATAAGTTGAATCATGCCACATCTGTCTGCCATGGCTGGCTTATTTCACATACTATACTGTCTGCCAGCTTCTACCATGTTATAAAACTTGACCTAATTTCCTGTATTCTTATGGCTGAATAATATTCCATTGTGTAAATGCATCACATTTTCTTTTACATCTTCCACTTGAAACAGTTTGGGATGTTTCTATGTCTTTCTACTGTGGGAAATGCAGTAAAGATTCAAGTATAAATAACTCTTCAAACATTGACTTAAATTCTTGAATTTTAATTTTTTGAGAAATTCTCCCATACTATTTTACATAGAAACTGAATAAAATTTTATCATCATATTAATGCACAAGGTTTCAAGTTTCTCCATATCCTAATATTTGTTATTCTCTCTCTCTCTCTCTCCTTGTTGTTCATTTGATTTTTACTGGCCATCATGAAAGACATGATAGTGGCATTTCCCTGGTGTTTAGTTTATAGATCATCTTTTCATACACTTGTTGACCATTTGTATATCTTCTTTGGAGAAATGTCTACTCAAGATTTTGTCATTTAATTATTTTTCTCTTTTTATGCTATTGATACATAAGAATTACTTACATGTTTTAGATATTAGCTCCTTCTCAGATAGGTTTGTGAATATTTTTATGTTCTATATGCTGTCTTTTCACTTTGTTAATGTTTTCTGTCTTTATTCAGATGTTATATAATTTAATATAATATCACTTGTCCTTTTTGCTTCTGTTGCCTGTATTTTTGGTGCCTTATAAGCTTAAGTACTCAAACTGTAAGTTTCTATGCCATACTATACATTTAGTTATAAAAATAGAAAGAAAGCACAATGCAAAACAAAGCAACCTGGTACTGATTCTTTTCAGATGTATTTCCAATAGTTTACTTTATGCACATTTATACTTTACTTGAGGTATGTTGCTCTTTGTCAGTTACAGAATATTTCTTATGAAACTCTAGGATAATTGTTGCATTTTAAAGAAATGCTAGATGTCCCCATTTCTGATTAAATTACCCTTCAAGAATCATACTACTCTGCATATGTGCTTAGCATACTAAATGGCCTAATATCCCAAATTAGTCAAATTAATATTCAGAGGCAGAACCTCTCTTGGTACCTGATGCTAAGAGCTATTGACATCCTGTTTCTTGAATTATTTAAACATACATCACTATCAATTTGGATAAGGGTGTTTTATAAATTACAAATAACCTAGTCATATAAAGATATATTCTTTTTCCAGTTTATCTAAAATTTTGTCTCATATTTGAATTCAGTTAGTGTGATGGAGATTCAGAGAGCAAGGTTATGGCAGGGACACAGTTTTGTAGTTAAGATTTTTCTGAGCTCTACACTGGGGTAATAATGGACAAATACCACCGTAGCATTGGAGAAACCATCTAGCTGTTCTTCTCATGTGCGAGAGGCACTGTAAGGAGTGCTAAAAACACATTCACTTGTTAAACTATAGCATGCATATACTTCCTGTGGTATCATTCCCAGTCTATAAATATATAAACTTACATTTTTAGCACTTTTTAAGGTGATGGGCACTGATAAAAGTGAAGTTAATAGTGGAAAGTATTCTGGAAAAAGCTGGCAGAGTCACAAACCTGGATACTAAAGCCAAGACAGGACATTGATACTTTCCTTACAGAGCTTACAGTTGGGAAGCCCAGATTTGGGAGCATCTGAAAAATTCTATTGTCCACTTATAACCTTTGCCACTAGAATTCTACCCTGAAGGCAGATTTTATGACATGCTCTTAATAATAAACTCTGGCTTCTATACCAGAATTTTATAAGAAAACTGTAGCTTTGTATACTACAGAGCAGAGGCCATGACAACTGGAAGCAAAGCAAACCAAATCAGGTGAAAATGAGAAATTGAAATAGTATGGTATTAACATCAACAGGGAGTTATTTAAGAGAAAAACAGGCATAATTTTCATAGTGATAATAATAGCAATGATTGATAGCTATCATTTAAAATAATAATTATAATAATTATAACAAAATTAAGCTATTAAGTGTAGATGTGAGCCAAATATTCAGCTAAGTTATTTGCATAACTTGTTTCATTTAATCTGCAAAAGAAACCAGGGGACAGAGCTGTAGTAATCCCCATTTTACACTTAATAAAACTAATACTTAATGAGCTTAAATATTATATAGCACATGGATTTCTCTTAAAAATAAAAAAGGAAAAACAGTTATGTGGACATTCACTGGATATTCCAGCTGTACAAAGATTCTAAGTGTCAATTCAGGTGGGAATGGGGAGGTATGTGACTCTGTTTCAAATCACTTTATTGTTTTATTGCAAACCAAATAAGCCACTATGATAAGCCACCATATCTGTTTTTAGATCAAATATAATTTTTAAATTTATTTTATATTGCCAGGCACTGGAGATTGAAAGTTTAAACTGCTATATGCTTCCAAATGTTCTCCGCATCTGAAAAACAAATGAAAGTCTAAATACATAGCATTTTCTTGAAAGTATTCATAGGAGCTAAAAGGGAAGCTATGCTCCTATTTCTTTTTTTAATAATTTATTGGTGCATTGCAATTATACATCAGAGTGAGGCTACATGTGTTAACAACATATATGCACACAGCTCTCTGGGTATTTCCCTTCACATTCCTCCTTGTTTCCCCTTCCTTCTTCCCCTAGGAGTCAGTAAGATTGGTAATAATACACTCAAATATTGCCATAGTGTTATTTGCACTATTTATTTTCCCAGCCCTCCCATGTACTTTTAAACTCTGGGCACTGTTTGTGCCTAAATGCCAACAGACAAGTCAACTGCAGAACACACAATCATCAAACATGAGATGACCTGGAGCAGTGTCCTCTGGTCTTTCCAATACACAATTTAATTGTAGGAAATTGTCGTCAGTGAAAGAGAATCTTTCTTTCTTTAAAAAGTGAATGTATTAGTGTTTCCTCTTTCCCATATCTTCCCTAGCATTTATTATTATTATTATTATTATTATTATTATTATTATTATTATTATTATTTTGCCTGCTTGACAATCCCCATTTGAACTAGGGCAAAATGGCATTTAATTATGATTTGACTTGCACCTCCCTGATGATAAAAGGTATTGGGCAATTGTCATACTCATTTGGCCATTTGTATGCCTTATTTTGAGAAATGCCTATCGAGATAATTTTCTTGTTTTTATCACTTTTTTCTTCAGGTTTTCAAGGTGAGTTATTGATTTCCTTGTATATTCTGAATATTAATACTTGCTGGATGATCAGTTTGTAAATATATTCACTCCTTCTATAAGTCATCTCTTCTTCCTATTGCTTGTCTCTTTTGTTGCCAAAGCTTCTTGGTGTGTTATAATCCTACTTTTCTACTTCTACTTCTGTTTCTTGTCCTCTCAGGGCTTGTATAAAAAAAGTCATTGTTGACACCAGTTTTCTTTTTTTAAATTTTAATGGAGTACAAGTTTGTGGAGGCATACATGCACATAACACCCAGTAGCCCTTACCCAATTCCAGCTCCATTCCTTCTCCCTTCCTCCTTCTCATGTTTGGCTTAGTGATTGATTTTGATATCTTTGTTAATGTACATCATGAACATTACAAAATTTCCCTCTTCCCCCTTTCATCCCCTCAGTTAGGTTGCCTTATTTGCTCATCTGTAGTATCTCCTTCTTCATCTAAAGTTTCTCCTATGACCCATTTTCTTCTTAGCTTTCACATATTAGGGAGAGCATTTGATTTCTTATTTTTCATGATTGTCTAATCTCACTTAGCATAATGTTTTCCAGTTCCATCCATTTCCCTGTAAATGACATAATTTTGTTTTTCTTTATGGCTGAGTACAATTCCATTGTGTACATATCCCATAGTTTTGTAATCCATTCATCTGTTGATGGACATCTTGGCTGGTTCCGTAGTTTGGCTATAGTGAATTGTGCAGCTATGAACATAGATGCACATGCATTAGTTTGGTAGTCTGGTTTTCATTCTTTTGGGTAGATACCCAGAAGTGGTATTGCTGGATCATACGGTAAGTTCGTTCCCATTCTTCTGAGGATCCTCCATACAGTTTTCCAAAGTGGTTGCATTAATTTGCAATCCAACTAACAATGTATTAGAGTTCTCACTTCTCCACATCCTCATCAGTATTTGTTGTTGTTTGTGTTTTGAATGATTGTCATTAAAAACAGGATGGTACTGGCACAAAAACAGATACAAGACCAATGTAGCAGAATAGAAGACTCAGAAACAAATCTGCACACTTATAGCCAATTGATTTTTGACAAAGGGGCCAAAAATATACACTGGAAAAAATAGCCTGTTCAACAAATGGTGTTGGACAAACTGGTTAACCATATGCATAAAATGAAAATAAATCCCACTTTCTCACCCTGCACAAGAGTCAATTCAAGATGGATCAAAGACTTGGAAATTAGACCAGAGACCTTGAGGCTCCTTGATGAGGAGGGCATAGATCTAACACTGCAAAACATAGGCACAGGTAAAAACTTTTTCAAAAGACCCCAAAGTCACAAGAAAGTAAAACACGGATAAATAAGTGGGATTGCATTAAACCGAAGAGCTTCTGTACAGCAAAAGAAACTACCAAGAACCTCAACTGAGAACACAGAATGAGAGATTTTTACCATTTACTCCTCCAATACAGGCCTAATATCTAGACTATACAGAGAACTCAAGAATTCAGCACTAAGAATACAAGTAACTCAATCAAAAAACAGGCAAGTGAGCTAAATAAACACTTCACAAAAGAAGAAATTCAATTGGCCGATAAATGCATGAAAAATGCTTACCATCATTAGCAATCAGAGAGATGCAAATCAAAACTACCCTGAGATTTCACCAGATACAGTTTTCCTTTTCCGTGTGTGTGTGTGTGTGTGTGTGTGTGTGTGTGTGTGTGTGTGTGTTTAGTAGTTTCACATCTTACACTTTTGTCTTTGCTCTAGCTTGAGTTGACTTTTGTGTGTGCTGAGAGATAGGAGTCTATCTTTGCATTCTTGTGCATGTTCCAGTGTCAGTGCCAGGACTAGACACTCCTAACTCCCTATTACTACTATATTATAAAATCCTCATGATCTTGTCTAAATGATAATAAATTTGAATAGGGAAAGCAGAATATTCTTCCCATACCCAGAACACAATTGAACCAATAGCAGAAATCCATAGCTGTTCATAGTATCAGTACTCCTATCGGACTATTGAGAAATAAGACCCTTGTCTTGGGATGGCAAAGCTGATCATAGTATGGACACCTTCCTACTACACTGCTTTATGCCTAAAGGCACAATGAAAAATAAAAATAGCAATCTAATAAACAAATACATTGATATTTTTCCAGTCTTTGTGGAATCTATATATGGATTATTTTCCATTCTTATTTTTCTTATTTTATTTTCAAATCAATTCTTATTTTTTTATACACAATCTCTAAATATCTCCTTTTTGTATATATTTGACTTCAAAAAGGGGGAAGTCCACTCCATATAGGCACTGACTTAAGCTAGACCTGCAGACATACATTGCATTACCATCATTAAGCTGTACTTTGATTCACAATCTACTTAACTACATAGGGTAAGTGCATTAAATAAAGGTGACTTTTTAGTGTGTGGTACTGGGGATTTATCCCAGGGGTATTCTATCTTTAAGCTACACCCCTATCCCTATTTTTTATTATTCTTTATTTTGAAACAGGGCATCACAAAGTAGATGAGGGTCGCCAAGAGCCTGTGATCCTTCTGTCTCAGCCTTGTAAGTACTGGGATTACAAACATGTGCTACCACACCCGGTTCAAAGGTGACTTGTAATTTCTGAGAAAAGTGCTTTCTATTTCCAAATTGCCCAAGAAGAGATTAGCAGATATGCAAAATGAGTGTGATCAATTAAATATAGCAATCATTTTAACCATTCATCTCCTATTTCAAGAGAGACAGAAACAAACATGTTCATCTGGAAGCTATACTCTCAGAAGTGAAAATGGAAAACATGGGGCTCTATGAGATCACAAAGGAGAAGTGAAGAGGGAGAATGTAGAACTTGGTAGGGAAAAGGGTTCAGAAATTTAGCATTTTAGGAGTTTACAATACAAATGCCACCACCATCACAACAATGGCAGAAGAAAATGTCACTGAATTTAGCAATTATGGCCATTAGAACTTTAGATAGAACAAATTCAATGGCTAGAAAGGGCAAAAGTCAGAATACCACAGTTTTAAAAGCCATAGTTAATTGTGATAGAGAGTCCTTAGAGGAACTGGTCACAATTGTGAAGTCTCTAATACAAGGGATGGAAGATACAATGATAATTAGGGATATCAGAGAGTTCATGGAAGAGTTTTTCACAGCAGGGAAGAACCCGGGGAAGTCAGAGTGGGGAGAGAGGAAGACTTCAACAACACCTGGAAAGAAAGATGAAGGGACCTTAGGTACTAATGGAGAGTGGAGATAAAATAAGGATACCAGACACATCCTCCTCCAGTGCTCTAAAACTGTCCTGCTGTATTACTGTTGCTCTTGTTCCAGGTAAACAGTGCATGTTTTCTTGTTCTGGCAGTAGGCTCAGCCATGTGACTGCCTTAGCCGCTAATCTGTGAGCAGCTGTGACATGCACTGCACCTACACAGCTTTCAGGGCTCAGAGGTTGGCTCCGTCTTCTCTCTGTCCCTGTGCCAAACATCAGAGTAGCTGCTTGAAGAACCAACAGACATGTAGACTAGTAATGATCAGAGCTGAGTAGAATAACAAGAAAAACAGATCTCAAAACATGCCAACATGTACTATAAATGAAAGAAAAAAAATTATTGTAAACCACTGTGATTTCCTCTCCCTTTCCAGTGCCCGACAACTACCTTTTGCCTCTCTCTATGCCTGTTTTTTTAATGTTTCATAAGAACTAAACCATGCAATATGTAGTCTTTTGCATCAGGTTTCTTTAATTTAGCAAAGTAGATGAACTTTGAAAACATTAGGCATCCCTTTTGAGGTCAGAATAGATACATTTTTATAATGTTAGGCTTTTTTCACTATGTATCAAGCAAGTAAGTATATATGCCAAGCCTCATAGTAGCCATACGTGTGTGTGTGTGTGTGTGTGTGTGTGTGTACATGCTAAGTCTCATAACAACTCTTAACTACCAGTATTATTCCTATGTTTTAGTCAAAGAAACTGAGGTACAATGATTTAATTCCATTCTCAAAGTCATAAAGCTCTTAAGTACTAGCACCAGTATTGAAAATCAAGTCAGTTTGACTTTTCTCTCTTTTTTTTTGCACTCTCTGATATCATTTCATATTAATTTCAAAGGCCTATTTCTTTAAAAATGTCGGTTGTCTAAGGATATTAAATTGGATAGCAGATATCCTTCAAGTCTATGCCATGAACCTTTCTACATTGTTTCATACCAAAAAGAAACACAAGAGAACTGCTCTGCTCTTTCAAAATAGGCAAGGTAATTTAAAAAGCAGATAAAAAGCTGAACACAATGACAAAGAGCCTGTCTGAATATTGAAATGTAATCCACTTTACCCAATCAATTATTTCCTACATAAAAGAATACTAAAAAAAGATTAGAAGGTTCTTGTCTATTGTTTTTAATTATTTCCAAGTTTACACTGGTAGGACATAGAAAAGGACATAATAGGATAAGTTTAAAGGACTTTAAACTAATTTTCAGGACAGACACAAGCCATCACTCTATCTGATCTCAAATCACCAGAGCTGTCCTGTGATTGACGAATACCTAAAATCTCTCCAGGTTAACAGAGGTCATGGTGCTTTATATTAAAATGTTTAGCCGGGTGTGGTGGCGCATGCTTGTAATCCCAGCGCTTGGGAGGCTGACAAAGGAGGATCGCACAGGTTCGAAGCCAGCCTCAGCTACTTAGTGAGGCTCTCAGCAACTTAGTTGAGACCCTGTTTCCAAATAAAATATAAAATAGGTCTGGGAGCATAGCCCGGAGGTAGAAACCCCCTGGGTTCCATCTCCAGTACTACTAAAAAATAAAAAAAAAAATAAAAAGTTTACTATCCTTGGTATTACAAGGATTTCTGAGTATTTTGCATCCATGTTATTATTTTCAAGTTAATTATATATCTTAAAAATATATTATTTCATTCGCAAAGGAACTATGATTGGGAATTTCTGACAAGTAATCCCAACCACTTCAGACTAGACCCCATCTGTCCCCTTCCTTATATTGCTGAGCTCTTGGCCTCACTATAACTTCAGATGTGACAGTCATTGTAAACCTCAGCAGCATCTTTGAATCTTTATACTCCATTCCTGCCCTCTCATCTTAGTTTATGCCAGGTTCTCCTCTGTTTTTCAATGGATCTCCCTAATTGCAGCCTGCTGCCTTTCATCAATTTCTGTTAGTGTTGCTTTGCAAACGGTCTTCCCAGGATAGTTTCTATTTTCATCACTTTACCTCTTAAAACCCTTAAGATTTCACAATGCCATATAAATATCGCAATCTGAAGGTCAGCCTTTGAAAATGTGAGCCCAATAACTCCGTATTCTGTATCATACTCAGCAAGTTTTCTATATATAAGTGGTTAAAGGGCATGGACTCTGATGTTTTTGAGTTCAAATATTTGCTATGACACATATTAAGCAAATTACTCATGGAAGAGTGTGGAGTTGCTGGATCATGTAGGTAGTATTTTTGAGGAAAGTCCATGCTGGCGTCCTTAGTACAGACATCATGTCCCATCCTCATAAGCAGTGTACAAAGGTTCCAGTTAATCCACATCCTCATCAAATCTATTACTCTGCCTGGCTCTAGTGAATGCTGAGTCAGTATCTTTGCTTCTGTATAGCTACCATATACCTTCTCCTGACAAAGGTCTAAGCCGTTTATCATTTTTAAAAAAATATTTTTTGCCGGGCGTGGTGGTGCACGCTTGTAATCCCCATGTTTAGGAGGCAGAGACAGGAGGATCCCACAGGTTCGAAGCCAGCCTCACTGGCTTAAGAGACCCTGTTTCCAAATAAAAATATAAAAATAGGTCTGGGGGTGTAGCCCCAGAGGTAGAAGGGTTTCCAGGAACCCCAGTACCACCAGTATATATACACACACATATATGTATGTGTGTGTATGTGTGTGTGTGTGTGTGTGTGTGTGTGTGTGTGTGTGTGTGTATTTAAATAGTGCATTGCAATTGAGCATCATGGTGAGGTAGGTTGAGTGTGATATAGACACGCATGCACACAACATTTAGTGTATTTCCTTCTACATCCCACCCCACTCCTCCTTCCTCCCCATAAATTTAAGGAAGGTTGACAGTAGCTTTCATATATTGCCATAGTTTTATTTGAACTGTTTCCTTCTTCAGTCTTTTCCTATCTTTGACTCCCTCCTCCAACCCCCTTCTACTATTCTACAGGTCGCTCTCCACATTAGAGTTTCTTATGTTTTCTAATTTCTCTCTAGCTTCCACATATGAGAAAAAAATATATGACCCTTGACATTCTGAAACTGGTTGATCACATTTAGGATAATATTATTTTTTCCACCTATTTTCCTGAAAATAGACATAATTTTTTCATCTTTATGGTTGAGTAGAGTTCCATTGTATGTAAACACCATATTTTCTTTATCCATTCATTAATCTGTTTCTGAATACCTGGGTTGGTTCCATAATTTGGCTGTTGTGAAATACGCTGCTATAAACATGGGCATACATTATCCCTATAGTATTTGAAGCTTATTTCATTTGGAATGATATCCAGAAATGGCATAGCAAATGCTCATCAAGCAACATCAAGGGGTGAAAGCGCTTATTATCCCCCAGCACTGCGCTCTCTAAGGGAGTCACAATCCACGAAGACATGAAACGAACAGACTGGTATAGAGTATGACTATCCATCCTTACCCCCAGATTTCTCCATCTCAATGGAGACAAGCAATGACATTTTTAATTAAGTATCTTTTTCTTTTGTGCCTTTGCTCATTTTTTTAAAAAAAAATCAAGTTGCTTGATTTTTGTTGTTGCTGAGTTGAAAAAATTCCTTCTATATTCCTAGATATTCATTGCTTTTTAGATGTATGATTTGAAAATATTTTCTCCTGCTCTGTGGGTTGCCTTTTCATTCCACTGATAGCAACCTTTGAGGCACAGTTTCTGATTTGATGAGGTCCAATTTATTTATATTTTTGCTTTGTTGCTTATGCTTTTGGTGTCATATTCAAGCGGTTGAGATCATTTCCAAATCCAATATTGTAAAGATTTTGTCCTTTTATTTTCTTTTAAGCTTTGTAGTTTTAACTTTTATGTTTGTTTTTTTTATCTATTTGGACTACACACACACACACACACACACACACACACACACACACACACAGGTAAGGGTCCAACTTCAATATTTTGTAAGTGCATATTCAGCTTTCCCAACACCATTTGTCAAAAAGACTGTCATTTCCTCATTAAGTGGTCTTGGCATCTTTGTACAAAATCACTTAACCATATATGGTAAGGTTTATTTTTAGGCTTTCTATTCTATTCACTAGTGAAGCCATCTGCTCTTAGGCTTTTCTTTGTTGGGAATTTTTTATTACTAATTTCAATCTCTTATATAGGTTTATGTCTATTCATATTCTTTGTATCTTTATGACTCAGTTTTGGTAGGTTGTATGTTTCTAGGAACTTATTCAATTTTTTGTCTACATTGTTCACAGTGCTGTCTTCTTTTTTATTTCAATTTAGTTATCTGAGCCTTTGAATGCTTAGTTAATCTAGGTAAATGTTTGTCAATTTTGTTGATCTTTTAAATATTGTTTTTCTCTTTCCTATTTTGTATATATCTATTCTAATCTTTGTTATTTCTTTCATACTAGCCTTTGCTTGTTTGTTGCTATGACCTAAGATTTTAAAGTTAGGCATTTGATTTTAGCTCTTAATTTACAGAATTATTTTCCTTCATTTAATTTCAGCACTTTAAATCACCCCACTGTTTTCTGGCCTACAAAGTTTCTCATGAAAAATTGGGCAATAATCTTAAAGATTCAATATGTAGCATTAAGTTCATGATGAGCCACTTTTCATTTGCTGTTTTTGAGATACTTTCTTTGTTTTTAACTTCAATGTTTGAATATCACGTGTCTCATTGTGGGGAAAATCTCTGAATTTATTCTACTTGAAGTTCATTGAAATTATTGTATATATTTCTATCCTTGAGTTTAAGATTTCCTCAAATAGGCCAATATTTCTTCAAGTAGGCTCTCTTCCCCTTTATCCCTCTTTCCTTCTTGACCTCCTATAGTGCACTTACTATTCTACTTGGTGATGCCCCATATATTCCTCAGATTCTATTCACTTTTCTAAATACAGTTTTCTTTTTCTTCCTTAAACACAATCATTTTAAATGGCTTTTCTTCAAGTTCACTGATTATTTCTTCTGCCTGTTTGAATCTGCTGTTGAACACTTCTACTGAATGTTTCAAATCATTTATTCTATTCTTTAATCCTATAATTGTAGTTTAGGTCTTTTTTTAAAACAAATTTTATCTCTTTATTGACAGTCTTATTTTGTTCATATATTTTTCTGATTTTAGTTTGTTCTATATGTTTTCCTTTAGCTATTTGAGGAAAATTAGGACAACTGTTTTAAACTATTTATCTAGTGTGCCCATGCCTATGTATTTTCAGGGACTATCTCTAGGGATTTATTTTGTTCTTTCAATGGCAATGTAGTCTTATTTGTATCACTGATGATCTCTGGTTAAAACTTGAGAATTTGAAATCATAGCATTTTCAGACTTGGCCCCCACAGGGACTGACATGAAGTGAAGGCTTATAGATGTCTATGGCCTTTTCTGGTCACATATATTCTCTCTGTCCATTTGTGTTTTTTTCCAACTTTGAGAAACATTATTTTTAAAAATTTTATAATTTCTCTAACAGTCTCACTGCCATGCTCTCGTAGGATGGTAGCTGTTTAGTTGTATTCCTCAATAGGTAATCTTGGCTTCAGGTGCCTACAGAGAGCCCACTTGAGATTTCACAAGCCATGCTTCCCATGGCTTTGTCTAGACTGAGATACAAGCCACTCTGGCTTTTTGAAGCTGAAGTAGATGACACAGAGACCAGTCTCACATACATCCTAAAGGCAGGGTAGAATATTGCAAATTTAGTGCTCTTTGAAACCTCTAGTCCATAGACGGGAACTAGATACTGGACCACTGCTCCCCTCAAATTGTGCTGTATGACATTAGAACAGAAAGAGACATGGGCAAGTAAAATACCACAATATTTCCTACTACTGTTCTTTTTTTTTGGTTTGGGTGTTTGGATGCCCCATCATTGACTTTATTCCCAAGCTTCTATAAAGTATTTTATTCTGTTTCTAGCTTTTTTTGTTTGTTTAAATTATTTCTGTGGGGGAAGTTGACTTGTACAAACCTATCTCTTGATTCTTAGTATCCAAAATACACATATTTTGGCTTACATTTATGTTCTTACCCCTGACATATTTGATGTACTTCTCTACGATATCAGCTATATTTTATTTTATAATTCATTTATCTTCTGCTTGTCTTAAAACTCTAGTCACCTGCTAAACTCAAGGGCACAGAGTAGTTCCATTCTTCATCTCCCAAAAACAAAGTTCAGTGCCTAGCTCTGAATAGGCACTCAATTTTAGCTTGATACATCAAATGCTATAGACAGACATGCCTGGGCACATAGACATCGCATGGTCTGGCAGTGTAAGCATCATCATCAGTTTCTCTGGCTACACAATCACAGGATTGCTTTAAAATATATGTCAACAGGTATGTATGTTCACAGAAAATCAACACCAATCTCATTCAAATTGTTTCATTGTTAGGTAGGTGGGGTTCTTTTTGGAAACTGCAGAAGGCACTGTGCATCAGCTAGAGAGGAAAATGAGCTTTCCCTAATCTGTCAGTACTGTACCTCTCTCTTCAGGGAAGAGCCCGTACCTACCCAGAGAGAAAAATGCATCCTTGTTCCTATTGTTAGTCTGCCATCTTTAAGAGATTCTAGAAACAGCCCTGCTCTTTTCAAAAATAAAGGGAAAAAATCAAAACCAAAGTAAAATAAGAAAACAATAACAACCACAACCACCACAACCAAAACAACAACAACAACAAAATCACCAAGCATATGAGTCTCTCAAAGTTTGAAGAGTATGAGTTGGATGTAAAGACTGCAGTATGCTAATTAATTCCTAGTGTCTGAGATAATGGGGAAAGAAGAAAAAGAATGGAAAACCATGCTTGGCTTTCATTCCCCCACACAGGAGTCCTTCAGAAGAAAGAAGTTAAATTCTTCCCCTGAGGCGACTGTTGTCCTCCTAAATGAATTAGTCAAGAAGAAATGCACATTATTTGGACAGGGATTCTCAAAGGGGAATTGCCACAAAGTGGAGATGTTTGATAACCCATTTGAAAACATTATATTAAGTAGCCTCGATCATAAGGCATTTTGAAGGGAGAAGGCTTTTTGAAAGTCAGAACAAATTCTCTAAACCAGTTTCTCTTTCTGTCTACCTTCCCTCTTTCCTCTCCCTTCCCCCCTCTCTCTTTCTCTCTCTCTTCCTCTCTTAATATTCTTAATGTTAATTCTTAATATTCTTAATATCTTAATTCTTAATATCTCTTTACCACCTGTTAAAGATAATTGAAGTTGGGAGTGGTGGTGCATGCCTGTAATCCTAATACTTGGGAGACCAAGACAGGAAGATTGCAGGTTTGATTCCAAACTCATCAACTTAGCAAGGCCCTCATCAACTTAGTGAGTCCCTGTTTCAAAATAAATAAGGCTAGGGATGTAGCTCAGAGGTAGAATTCTCCGAGTTCAATCTCCAGTACCTAGTCCCTCAAAAAAGTTGAAAAATGAAATATACATCTAGGAGTTCAAACTTGAATTTTTAAAACCTTTGGTTGAAAATATGTTTAATATGGATGTGTTCCAGTCATATGTAGATATATACATGACAATACATAGAGATAGCAAGGATGGCTCTTGAAATATATTAGTTAATACAGGAGATTCTGAAAAATTAGATTCACAGGTATGTAAGTGGCAATTTGGAGTTCAGAGAGTGGTTGTTTCAAAATAAAGAATACAGAATAGGTCTGGGGGTGTAACTCAGAGGTAGAATGCCCTTGGATTGCATCCCCAGTAATAAAAAATATTTTTTATAAAGGTTAGTTTTAAGGAATAAAGTATTATCATTATGTGAAAGAAAGAAACTATATTTATCACATTAAAATTTTTTCTAGTATGACTTCATCTCTACCCTTCACTTTCATTAAGTAATCTATCCTACTTGGAACATGTATAACTCCCCAGAGCAATAGTTATTTGCTGAATGAATCAATAGTATTGTGGTTCCAAATGTTAAGAAATAGGCAAACTTCAGTTGTTGACAGGATCTTTTCAGATTTAGTTCTTCCTGAAGTTATGTAAGCAACTTATCTTTGGGGAATATTAGGCCTACAAATAAAAAAAATAACATGTACATACAACATATCTTGTAGAGAAGAGGTCATTTGAATTGGGAATTAAGAAATGTTTTCAGACTGACCAGGATTTTCAATATCTTAGTTGCCTCAGTGTCCAGCAGGCAATCAGATATCAGAGAGAACTTTTAGCAAGGCTGAGGAGAGGGGCAGAAAGGAGAAAGTTAGAGTTCCACTTCACAAAGGATCCTGAAATCTCTGTCATCTTTTGGAGCACGGGCTCAGAAGAGACATAAGAGAAATGGCTACAGAATAAAGCACTAGAGACCAGAGGACTGTGTAGGCAGCAGACTGGGGAATGGGGGTGGAGGACTGGGCTGTGCAGAGGCCACTGAGGGCTTAGTACTCCAGAAGGGACATTGGGAAATTCTCATTACAACTGAGTACTATTTCCAAGAACTAGAGCTGGGATTTAATTTCTGGAAAAGGCAGTGGAGAGAAAAGGAGGATTTGAGAGCTGAAGCTGAGCAGTGGAAGCCCTCAGGACTGGGGCTGAGAGTGGAGGTGACTAGAGCAGGAAAAGGCTGAGCCTTGCTACTGTGACAAGGGGCTGCTGCTCCACCTGGCTGGGTCACATGCACTGTTGGAAGCTGCCTTGAGGTTAAGAGTTTTCTTTGTAAAGTACCATCAGGCACTTGTATTCCTTAACTAACTCTCCTGAGGATGCCAAATCCTTCTGGTTTTATGAAAATATTATCAAACTCTCCATTAATTCTTATTCTGTTGCTAAACTGTTAAATAATGATTCTTCTCTTTTTATTGAATATGTATGTTTTATGTACTCTATCTCATAATAATCCTTATAAGAAATGCTTATGGCCGGAAAAACTGAAGCAAGCCTAGAGTGTTTGGTCCCCTTTCCTATATCACCCAGAAACCAATCAGCACGGCCAGAACTCTCACTGGCTCTACCTGGCTCAAGGCCTCAATGATTCCAACCAAGCTCCCAGACCCTCACTGGAAGAAGACTTTAGTGCAAATATTAAAAACCACTTGACCCTTATAAGCACATCTGGAAGACTGTTTGGAAAGAAAACAGAAACTCATGAGCTTCCCTGTATGCTGCACCTTATCACAGCATTGCAAGTTATGGTATGAATCTCAGACACAACTTACAAAAAAGTCAGAGGAAGGTACTTACCTCACCTAGCACGATCATATCTACTGTTCTCAGGGCCTCCCTCTTATTATTCTGAAGGCAGAATCACTGCCCAGGATTTGTACAATTGACCGACTGGCATGAGAAAATAAACAACCAACTTGCCTCTACAATGCCTTCCTCCCTCCCTTCTTTCCTTCTTTCTCTTTTCTTCCCTCCTTACCTCCCCCCTTCCTCCTTTCTTCCTCCCTCCCTCCCTCCCTTTCTTCCTTCTTTCCTTCCTTCCTCCCTCCCTCCGTCTCTCCCACCCTCCCTTTCTTCCTTTCTTTTTTTCTTTTTTTTTTTTTTGGTACTAGGAATTTAACCCAGGGGTGTTCTACCTCTGGGCTACACCCCTGATCCTTTTCAATTTTGAAAAGGGTCTTGCTAAGTTGCTGAAGGTCTTCCTAAGTTGCTGAGGCTGGACTCACATCTGTGATCTTCTGTCTCAGCTTTCCAAATACTGAGATTACAAGCATGCACCAGCACACTTGACTAAACTGCATTTTTAAAAATATGCACTCTCCCAGAAGTGAAAGAAAAAAAATTAAGCAATCCTGGATTGATGGATTTTTTGCCACAACCAAAAAAGCATTTAGTAAGAAATAAAAATAATGACATACAGCTATTTTGGCTTTCTAATGTGAACTGAAGTATCCAACAAGCAAGCATCTTGAACTAATGTGCATTCGGACACACATAAGCTGGTGCCTGTGCCCACACTGGTCATGTGTTGCGCCCACTCAGGAGTCACTGCAAGGCCAAGAGGCTAGAGGAACAGTGGGCACCTAAGCACTGAGACCCCCCCCCCCACTCACAAGACTTGCCCACTCTCTCACGCTTGTGCCAGTCCCCGTGACCTGGTCATGACCCTTCTTGAACTTTTCTGGCAGTGGTTTCCACCAGGTTTCTCATCAAGGGTGTTCTTCAATACCACTGCACCCACCAGCACCACCAGCAGGCAGTCTCTGCCCCTTGAGATGCTACTCATCTTTGCAGCATTTGATACACTTCCTGCTTTCTGCATCCCTCTTTGCCTTGCTTTGGACCTGGGCACATTTACAGCACAGACCTTGGGCCCTTTGTGTCTGAGCATCACCGGCCCCTTTATACTTATCTGTGTCTGGTACACAAAGATAATCAAAAATTGTGTGTGGCAGGAAGGGAAGAAAGAGAAAATTGTAAGCAAGAGGGGAGGGAGGGAGGGAGAGGATGCAAAGAAAAAATATATGATGCATTCCACTTAAAAAATTTTGCAAAGCAAAATAAAAAGAACTCAGTAAAAATAGATAAAATAGCCATCTTATAGACTTATGGAAGGTTGTATATGGTAATTTGTAGGTGAGCTCATTAGTCTCCAAAAGAAGTGAAGCCCTCACTGACCTGGTGTTCATCTTTGTGAACTACCAAAACCTTGTTCAGATAGAGCAAGAAGACGAGGGCTGGCTCGATTTTCCTCCCATCACTCCATTGGAATTGATTTAAATTCATAGCTTCTCTTTCTCTCTCCCCTCCATATCACTCTCCTCAGCCTTCCTCATGCCCTTAGAGTTTCACCAGAATAATGGGGTCAGCATATATACTTCTTTTAGCTACACTGAAGATTCAATTAGATGCCACTGATCTGAGGCGCCTGCTGATATTCAGGAGGCCTTTCCCCATAGCTGCAGCCTCGGCAGTCTGTTCTATTCCTGGATATATTTCAGAACCTTCCTCATTTAATTGTCTGCTTGCAGAAATCTGTCATGTCTTTTGGTATCACTTGTCTCCTGGACAATGCCCATATATCCAAAGACATTTCCTCCTCAATTCTGAGATTTTTAAAAGGGAGAGGAGGGACAATGAGAAGAACTGCTTCTCAGAATAAAACAAGTCCAGGGGACAGAGGATCTCGGATATAACCTCAGCCTCTTCCATGACACAGCCCCACAGCAGTGCTGCTCTAAAGATCTGCCACTTCATACACATTTAAGAGAATCACTGTATGTCACAGTTTCCAGTGATGAGTCTGTGGCTGGGGCCACACACCCTTCCCTTACAAGCGATGAGCAGCTCCTACACAGCTTCTAAAGAAAACTGGCCTGATTCTTGATCTTTACTATCATCCTCTCCTCTGATCCCAGAACTGAACACTTGGGCCTCTGGTCAGGAATCCATGGACTCATTTCTTTTCTGCATGGGCTGCTCTAGCAGCATACTGTCTATTTACTGTCCTCTTGCAGGTCCCTAGTTTTATCTACCTCCCCACTTCCTCTCAGAAGCAGGTCAACTGTAGGGCCTGATTTTTCTAGTCCAGCATTTCTCTATTTCACTTAACCCTTGTCTGCCTACTTGAACTCAGAAGATTTAACCACCAACAGAAGGCAGATGGTAAGGTTGATTTCCCCCTGATATAATCCACCAGGGGCTGAAGAAAGGAGCTAGGGTGCTGCTTCAGGGATGCCATCTCCCTACGCACAGACCTCTATTGATGCATGTTCTCTTCAGGAAAGGGGGCCTGGTGGGCTCAGAATCTGGAGTCCATGACCCTGAGAGGTGGAGGCTGAGCTGGGGATGGTGACATTTCAAATACAGTCAGAGATGGTGTGAGAAGAAGGAAGAACAGAGGTTGAAGAAGTGGAGAAATAATCACAGAACAATGGGGCATGGGTCCCATCACACAGAAAGGCCACAGCAGGTACTGGGAAGTACAGGAAAGAATACAGGAATCCAGGGGACTGGACTGAGGGTCCACAGGGCCAACAAAGTCAGGCAGGTTGGGACTTCAGTCTACACAGAGACTTGTGGGCCTGTGCAACCATTTTGTGAAGATGAGGCTCATCTTGATGGGCAGAATGAGTCTCTTCGTGGCTCAACCCCAAGCTAGATAGATTTAGAAGCAGCTTATGTTACCAAAATTCTTACTTTATGCCTGATAGTACCTGATACCTTATCCCCTCTTCATGAGTCATCTTTGATGTAGAAATGAGTATGTCCATTTTAAAGGTATTAGGAGGGCTCTCTAAATTAGCATGGTGGATCCATTCCCAGCGCCAGTGGAAAGTAGAAGCCACAGGTTGTACATGCTCCCTGTGACATTAGCTCTTTCTTTTCTACAGTGTTTTGCTCCTCTAGCTCCTCACTTCCAGGTCCTGAGCCTGAACTTTGTGCTTGACCTGAGAACTGCTCAGATATAGCCTGGCTGGGGTTGCTAACTGCTTTTCAAACTTGGGCTCCCAGGTACATAGTGGGCCTCTAGCCCTTGACAGGGGAACAATGAACTCTTGGTTGAGAAGCTCTGAGGTTAAACTGGTAGTTTGGGAAGACAAAGGACCTCAAAGCTCTTGGAGCTAACCCTTAGAGAAGACTCTCTTCTCTTGAGAAATTGGCCCAGGGGAAAACTCTTAATTTGACACTAGATTGACCAACTAGAAGTCTTCTAGAAATGTGCTCTGTCTCAGTTTCAGCCAGACTCTAATTATGACCCTGGTGTGGCTGTTACTTGCTGTCTGTTCCATTATTCACCTAATAGCCCCATAATCAGCGACCTTGCAGCCTCTCTAGAGTCCCTGGGTAGATACTCTTCCATAAGATGAATTTTTGAAAAATAACTCAGATGCAACACCCAGGACCATTGTCACCTGTCCCCATAGTGAGTGCAGCACTGGGAGAGGGGTGTGGATAGAAGTCAGGCACCTGTGTCTTGTGCCAGATCCTTGGCTTTGGCACAGGTAAGAAGTAAGTCAGGACAATCACTCTCTTCAAGTTGGGAATAATGTCCTTCCTTCTGGGGTAGTTGCCATTGTGAAGGTCTTAAAACTCTGTTAACTCCAAAGCACCGTACAAAAGTGAACATTATTAGTGCGTGTTGAGCCCCATTTTTCTGACAGTTAATTGATGAATTTGGCTTCTTTTTGCCTGATTTCCTCTCTCATTGAGCATTGAATCTAATGTCTTTGTTTGCCAAGATTTCTCATTTTAGCCCAGAAGAGCAAAGCCTCTGGGGCACCCATTAAAGGCAGAGGGGTTATGACAGGGTGGGCTTACCAGCCCTTACTGTGATCTTGGCTGGGCCCCGGCCTCCCGCTGAGTGCCCCAGAGCCAGGACCTTTGACTTAGAGGCAATCTCCACGGCGACAGGGAAGACTGGCTCTTTTAGTTCCCTGTGATAAAAATATCCAAGATATCATGTGCATGTGATTTCCTTCTCTTTTAATTGGTAGTTTGGATTCCGCTGCACAATCAGCCTTCCCTTCGTTGAGTCAATTAGCTCCTGCAAAAGCACTGGGTGCCTCTCAGGCTCTATAATTATCACTTAGTGTCAAAATCTGAAAAGTGGAAAGAAGCAAATCCCAACCATCTGACTCGGAGGTGAATGTCAGCCTCCAAGAAAAAGAATTACCTGAGTTTGATTCTTCCTATTTTTTGCTTCTACTTGGATCCCGTTTTGGAGGGACTGTATGAATCTGCAGGACTAAAGTTTGATGATTTCAGAGCTATCTGACCTCAATTTTCTCACCTGTAAAATGGGACCACCTACTAATCCAGAAGATTTGGGTAAGTGAAGACAAAGATTGAAAGCTATGCCATACAATTCTGTGAGACATGAAAGTCTAAATCACAGACAGACATATGAAAGCATTTTGGCTTTTTTTTTTTTTATAAAATGACTTTAATTGGCAGAACAGGAAGTTACTTTGCAACAACTTAGTACCCGGCAACATCACCCTCAATAAAATCTAACTTTATTTTCCAAATAAACCCACTGCTGGGGATAGGGCTAAACTGAACTGTACATGTCCATAGGCTTGGGACTCAGGCAGATGAGGGGCTGGATTCCAGCTCTGTTATGTAGTCGCCGTGTGGTGCTGCCCAGATAGTCAGCCTTAGGATTCTTCTGAAGATCAATTGCGATCATGTCACAATAAGCTCTCAGGTAGGGATATTTCCTTTCTCACATAAGTCTTCACAAGTCACTATATGAGTTAACAATGCTAATGGATGAGATCCAGCAAAGTGGTCCTACTGAGGTCACTGCGTCTCAGCCCAGCACTCCTGACAGGCTGCTCTGCAGTTTTTTATAAAGAGAAATGGGGAGAGGTCTTCCCGGGATCAGAGGTGCCCTCAGACGTTTATGGAGAGAGAGGGAGTATAGTTTGGATGTGGTTCTAGACAAATACTCCAGCCACAATTAAATGTTGCTACTATACTTAGGACAAAGGACAAATGATCAAAGAAGACTAATTATAATGAATTATGATCCCTCTCCAAGTCTGTGCTTGATATTTCAGCTGCCATGCAAATGGATGACAAGGCTGAGGAAATGAGCGCCTGCCATCTGTCTAACAATTCAAAGCAGGAGCAAAAAGTGCTCGGAGGGCAAGCCAGTTAATGATTAATTAAAATCTTAAAAGTACTGCTCATGAGTCAAATTCTGAGTACACTGAATCCTGAGGAGGCCAGGAATGACTGGGGACCTGGCATCTGTCAGCTCTGCTAGGGCAGTCTCATAAATGGACAGACAATGAGGAGATTAAAGGATGCAGTGGTCCTGAGTTCAAGACCGCCTCGGTTTCTACCAGGTTCTTTTCTGTTTCAGCCACTTCAACATCCTCCCTGAGACAGTGGTGTGCATCAAATGAAGAGGAAAACAGAACAGATGAGCATCCATCCTGCATACCTGAGAGGTCAAGTCCAACTCTGTATAGCCATATTTCCTACTCGATAGGCTCAAAATCAGATTCAATATCTTCCTCCCCAAAGCCTTTCTTCTTGTATTACTCTACCAGAAAGTGGCACTGCTATCCACATAGTTTCCCAGTGCAGACTGCCCCTTTTATCCCACTCATCCAGTGGAATAAACTGTCCTTACGGTTTGTCCAGCCCATCTCCTCCTCTAGTTCTCATCACATATCTTATGTTCAGAACTCACATCTCTGGTCATCTCACCCATCTCCCATTATCTGGCCTCCACCTTTCCATACAATCACTCAGGCTTTCTTCAGGGCTACCATCCATGAACTGCAAACCTCAGTAGGACAGAGTCCTCTGCCTGAAATCCTTCAATCCTGACATTTATTGCAGCTATTTTCAAAGTCTTTGTGAATGGTAGAGACATATTTATATAAATAAAATATATATGTTATATATGTTAATATATTATATATCATATGTAGTATATAATACATAGTTTTCTGGAATATCAGAAATAGATGAATTTGCCTTGGAGGTCTCAGGAAAATATATTTAATCCCACTGTGCAAAGTCTTATGCTAATTTCCTCTTCCTTCATCTCCAACTCAGCCACAAAAGATGGGACATATTTTAATGCAATGATATTAGTACATACTAATTATTCTCAGGTGTAACCTCTTACATAAGATCTCAGAGTCCACAAATAATTCCCATATGCCTTATACGATTATTCAACACCTATTTATCAGGTCCAAATATACACAAAGAACTGCACCAGGTGTTTCAATTGGAAGGAACAATAAATTTTCTTTGTTGGTTCTCATGTAATGGATAGTGTAGTGGGGTGAGTAGATAAATATGAGTTGGAATTTTTGTGCACTAATCAAACAGTCAAAAGAGGCCAAATGTAAGCAACTTCATATGGCTCAATCTGTATGAGTTCTATTCCACTAGATTCAATCCTAAATCAGCTAATGGGTGTGATGAGCACCATGATGAAAATATGAGACCTAAGGAAGCAGAGAGGAAGGATGCAAACATCTGGGCAGGAAATGTACTTGTCCTCTAAACACTGCAGCTGGATCACGAGGCTCCAGGGTGGTAAAATGGAGCCCTCAGAGTCTCTGTTGCCAGACCAGCAGCAGTATAGTTCCTGTGCGGTCCTGAGTTCCTTGTACAGCCAGGAATCCTGCTTGCTCTCTACCAGGTTTCCTACACTGTCATGACCCTACTGTATGGATCCAAGAAAAAAAGCCAGAAAGCATGCATTGTCTCCAGAATCTGTCTTATTTGACTCAGCCTTTTTCTGCAAAAGAATGCATAGAGAATTGCATGAAAGACAGAAAAGATCAAAACACTATTGAGGCAAAGCACTATTGAGGCAAAGGGAAGAAAGGTAAGATGTAATCACATTCATTTTATAATTAGTACCTAGCACAAATTCATTGCTCATTATGTGAGACACTCTGGGCTTCATAATTTATAGACATGATTTATGTCATTATTGCAACTCTTAAAGTAGCTGTTTTTTCCCTTATTTTACAAAAAATAAGTCACAAAGAGATTAACTGATTTGTTTAAGGTCATTCAAAGGAAATGACGGAGCCAGGATACTAAATTCCAAAGCTATAGCCACTTAACTCTATTGTCTTCTAATCTGAGTCCATGACCCAGCAGGCCAAATTCAGCCTTTAAAACACATGTCAAGGCCAGTAAGGCTGTCATTCCTGTTTTACAAATGAGTAGCGCTGGCACAGGGATGAAGACAGAGAAAGTAATAGAAGAGGACTTTGAAAATAAAAGCTAGTTTCAAGGGCAGCAAAAAGAGGGGAAGGGTGTCTTCTCCATCTTAGCTGGGAAGATAAGAAGCAAGTCCTCCGTCTGCTATGGTCTGGATGCATTTTTCCACCATTCCAAATTCACCTGCTAAAAGCTTTGCCATGAGTGTAGTAGTGTTGAGGTGGTAGAACCTTTAAGGGGTGCAGCCTAGTGGGAAGTACTTAGATCATTTGGAATCATGCTTGGAAACGAGCAGCTCTGTTCTTCCAGGCCCAGGCTAGTTCTCCTGAGAGTGGGTCATAAAAACAGGAAGTCTGGTTTCCTTAGTCTCCTGCTTCATGTCTTACGTGCCACTTCTCTTGCATGAGTGCCCTTGTCATGTGATGTGATCTCCATGAAGTCCTCTTCAGTGATGAACAGATCCTGGTACCATGTTCTTAAGTCTCCAAAACTGTGAGCTAAATAAGTCTCATCTCTTTACAATTATCCAACCCCAGGTACTTTATTATAGAAACACAAAAATCCCCACACACATACAACAAAAGAAAGGGGGAGTAATGACCTTGCAGTTGTTTAATTCCTCTGGCACCTTCCAAAACTATTCTTTGTCTTTTCCATTACTCTCCGGCTCCTAATAACCATAGGAACGAGCCAATGAAGTAGAATTATTCCCCTTTGAAAAATAATCTGATTGGGGTCAAAGGGATCCACGAATCAAGAGTAACTTTAATTGATGTTTGCTATATTCTAGACCCTGGGTAAAATGGCATTCCCAAGGAATCATGGCTGGCAGAAGCTGGATTGGAAAACAGTTTTATTTAAGTGGATATTAACTTTTCCCTTCCTTGTATCATGTGGACATTGCTGAGGGTGCATATCGGGGGAAGCACAGGCTAAATTTTAAGATTTTGAGAAATAATCCTTCATGGAACAGAGAGAGACTGTATTTGATTTTTTTTTTTTTCTTCAGGCATAAAGGTGAGAGAGAAAAGCCATTTGTGAATGATAAACTTTTGGATGTGGTCAAGGATTGTGTCATGTTTGTTCACTGTTGAATTTTATTATTGGAAATAATGTCTGACACACAGTAGGTGCTTGGTGGATGCCACTCAGAATGAATAAATACATCACCTTGCACTTTCTCACAGCTAAACACTATTAGTCTTGAAAGTTTGATAATAGAAAAAATAAAGGTAGCAATTATAGCAATAACAAGAGATCAAGGCCACTCTATAGAGGAACTTAGAGCAGCAGCAGGATCCACAGACCACAGCCATAAAAGGCAAAGGTTTGCAGTCATGCCAGGTTAGTGACAACTGTAGGCAATGGCATGAGTGATTCTGGTTAGTATGATCAAAGTCAGGGCATGATGTGGAAATATGGATGAGAAGGGCATTTGTGTAATAGCCCTCACCACGGCAACAGAACAGTGATGCTGTGGTCATAGTGACAAGTGGATTGTGTCAATTACGCAACACTATAGGATAAGGGTGGCCATGTGGGAGGCTGAGGGCCTTCCTTCTTAAGTGGTAGCAATGAGGCTGAAAATGCTGGGCACACATAGCAGTATATCCTCATTTCTCCCCCCTGGGCTGTTGAAGCCTGAAGAACTCTAGCTCTTATAGGAATAAATTATGTGAGTAGGCTTTATGTAAGTGTGCTCTTTTGCTATAAAAAAGGATAATATTTCTCTCCCTTTTGGATCAGAAAATGATGCTAGTAAGAGGTTGAGTCTAGGTTTGAAAACTTAGAAGAAGAACATCAGGGACTCAAATCCAGGTCCCTCCAAAGTGTGTCAAATGTAATCTCTTTGTTTCCTTTGTAAGGAGCAGAACTAAATTGAGTTCAGTTGCCTTTGGTTCTAGTCTTTACATTCTTTCTCTTTCTTTATGCTCTGATACTTCTCTGTGTCTTTCATTCAGAATCCAATCTCCTAATAATCTGTGTGTATATGTACACATGCATAGGCACTTCTGTTATACATTAGAGCATGAATTCCACATAGACAGGTGTGGTAGATTTTCTAGGAATCTGATCATCTTTATAGCCTGGCACCTTGGAGAAAATCTGAAAAGTGAATGCTCAGAAGAGTTTGTCACTGATAATGAAGACAATAAAATAATAGCATAAAGACCAAGCCAAGGAGTGTGGTACTTACTAGAAAAGGTCTTCCACCTCTCATTCATTCCAAGAGCTCCCATGTCCCATATACTCTGTTCAAGTAGACCAGCAGGACAACATAGACAACAGAGTTTGGAACTATGTGATGGAACAAGGGATCTCTTCGAAGAGGCTGCTTTGGAGTGACTCAGGAAGCACATGGTAACATAAGAGTGTTTCCATGGGCATTTCGTCCCTAGTCTGCAGGATGATTTCAGTACTGTCCCTTTAATTCTTCTGGAATTAGAAGAATTATGAGGCACAGAAATCAAATGAATGTATTTTAGAATAAACAAAGCACTGTTGATTCACCTTAGAATTTTGTACAGCTCACAGTATATTGATGTATCTCCTATTATGTTCCCAGTGGGGTGCTGGATTCAGGAGATATAGTGATAAAAAAAAAGTTGCCTAGCAGAAGAATTAGAAGCTTAATATATGAGATTGGTAGGGAAGTCAGACAGGTGAACAGAAAATTACAATCTGGTGTGATTTGCCTTAACAGATGTACACAAGTTATTTATGAGGAGTGATTATTTTACTTTAAGATGACTTCAAGGAGATCCTAACAGAGCTTTCAAAAGTTGATGGTTTTGTAGGTAACTATGATGGGCACAAGATTTCCAGGGCGAATAAATAAGGCTTTTTATATCAGAGAGTCCAGAAACTCCTGACTATGGGAAAGAGGCCTAAGAAGAGAGGCTAGTGCCTAGCACTTCCCTAGCAGTACACAGGTCAGGCCTGGTCCTAAAGAGGCCTGAGGCTTACCAAAGCATTTATATTGGCAGATACATACTTTAATTTTTTTTAATTTTATTTGTTTGGTACTTTATATTAAATGTTGAACTTTATTTTAGTTAGAAAAAGATTAGATCAGAAATTGCTAACTTACATCAACTAAAAGTCAATGACTGCTTATTATAGGAAAAGAGAAACAAATAAAAAACAAAAAGCACCATTACAATAGTTCCAGACTTATTTTATTTATTTATTTATTCATTCACTCACTTATATTTTTAATTGAGAAAGTCCAGTGAGGAGAAAGGGCACCCTTTCAAAGTTTAAATTCAAGTCCTTTCATGCAATAGCTGAGTGACCTTGAGCAAAGTACTGAATTACTTAAAGTGCCTGGGTTTCAGTTTTTCTCATATATATTTTTATTCATATATATGCATATTATCTATGCAAAATATAAGTATATAATATTCATATATAATGTTATCTCCCTCACAAGACTATTATTAAAAAGAAATAAAGGGTATGTTCTACATATTTGCCCCAGTTTCATATTTCCTTTCCATTTAAATATTTTTGATGCACACAAATTTCTTTTATTTAATTTTTTTATTGGTGCATTGTATTCATACATCAAAATGGGATACAAAACTGTGTAGACATACATGCACACATCTCCCACTTAGCCCCACCCAATCCCCAACCTATTCCCTCCCCATCGCTTCTTCCCGTGCTTGGCTCAGTGGTTGACACTGATAGGTTTGTTTAAGTATATTATGTGCTTTAGAGAGTTTCCTTCTTCCCCCCTTCCATTCCCTCATTTAGGTTGTCTTGTTTGCTCCTCTATAAGATTTCCTTTTTCATCTAGAATTCCTCCTATGACCATTTCTCCTTAGCTTTCACATATTAAGGAAAGCATCCGATTTCTTATTTTTTGTGACTGACTAATCTCACTTAGCATAATATCTTCCAGTTCCATCCATTTCCCTGAAAATGATGTAATTGTGTTTTGTTATGGCTGAATACAATCCCATTGTGTAATATCCCACAGTGTTGTAATCCATTCATCTGTTGATGGACATCTTGGCTGGTTCCTCAGTTTGGCTATGGTGAATTGTGCAGCTATGAACATAGATACACATGCATTAGTTTGGTAGTTTGGCTTCCTATCTTTTGTGTAGATACCCAGAAGTGGTATTGCTGGGTCAAATGGTAAATTTGTTCCCATTCTTCTGAGGATCTACCATACTGTTTTCCAAAGTGGTTGCACTAATTCAATCCCATCAATAGTGTTTTAGAGTTCCCACTTTTCCACATCCTTCCCAGCATTTGTTGTTGTGTTTTGAATGATTGCCATTCTAGTTGGAGTTAGGTGAAATCTCAGGGTAGTTTTGATTTGTATCTCTCTGATTGCTAATGATATTGAGCATTTGTTCATGCATTTATTGGCCATTTGAATTTCATCTTTCATGAAGTGTCTATTTAGTTCACTTGCCAATTTTTTGATTGGATTATTTGGTTTTTTTAGTGTTACGTTTCTTGAGTTCTCTGTATATTCCAGATATTAGTCCTCTATCTGAGGAGTAGGTGGCAAAAATCTTCTCCCATTCTGTTGGCTCTCGATTGAAGTTCTTGCCAGTTTTCTTTGCTGAGCAGAAGTTCTTCAGTCTCATGCAATCCGATGTATTGATTTGCCTTTTAGTTTCTTGGATGCACACAAATTTCTATGGTAGTTGAATAACCAACGCAATGTGTCTCTAAATTTCTTTTGATTGATTTCTTTGGTTAGAATAGCATTTTCCCTTCATGAGATTAGAGGTACCACCTGTGTTTTATACTTCTTTTGTAGCTCTATTTTATACATTTAAATGCTTAATCCATATGAAATTGTGTTTGCTGGGTGTTGTAAAATAAAAGATATCTAACATATTTTAGCTGAATGACTTTGCAGTGTATATTAGAAGATTTCTCCTCATTGATTCTAGACACTAGCATAAAATATTTTAAATTTTATTCTTAAAGCAAATTTCGTCTTCTTGTTGTACTCTTAAGATTATTTTAGTACTTTCATTTTTTTAATTTTTTGAATATTTTCATAGTATGTAGCCTCCATATTTTTGTTTCCAGAATATTCTTGTTTGTCCTATTCTAGTCTTCCTCAAAATTATTTTATTTTATTCTATTTTTTGGTGGTACTGGGGTTCCTGGAAGCCCTTCTACCTCCGGGTTACACTCCCAGACCTATTTTTATTTTTGGAAACAAGGTTTCTTAAGCCAGCGAGGCTGGCTTCGAACCTGCGCGATCCTCCTGTCTCTGCCTTCCAAGCGTGGGGATTACAAGCATACACCACCATGCCCAGTTTATTTTTAAAAGAGGAAAATTCATAATTTAAACTTCATCGCCAGAAAATCAAAATTATTAGAAATCAATGAAAATATATCATACAAATATAGTATATTGCAATTAAATATTTTATACATTATCTATGAAATGGAACTAGCACAATCTTCCCTTAAGAGTGGTGTCCCTGAAGAGATTTTCAGGAAGAGCTATGATTTCAAGGCACCATTATCACTGTGGGGAATGCTCATATCTAATATCTGAATCACTGGGGAAGAGAATACTTGATATCATCTAGCAATTGACCTGAACACAAACACAGATATTAACAGTAATTGCTGTGATTTATTGAGAAATTATCATGGCCAGGCATAGTTTTAAGCCTGGAAAGGCAAAAAGAAAAAATTATGAAAATAAATTTTGGATTCAGACTGTCCTGAGTTCTAGTCATAGTTTTATTACTACCTTATTGTGGGACTTTAGAAATATACAGTGTTTATGTGAAGATAAGAATGGCTTATGAACAGTGTCTTCCCTTGCAGCTAATATTTGAGCATCAAATTTAACTCACATAAAAAGCACTTAAGTTTATTAACATTTCTCTATTGAATATGTGATAAAACAGAGGACCAGATAGACAAATAATTGGAATTCATACAACTTGTTAATGTAGAGGCAAATTCTATTTAGATTTCTTTAATCACAAAGCTTCATTATTTTTTTCTCTTGTGGCACTGGCGATTGAACCCAGAGGCATTTTTACCTCTGACCTATGTCTCCAGATCTTTCTAATTTTTTATTTCCAAACAAGGTCTCCATAAGATACAGCATGCTGGCTTCAAACTTGTTATCCTCTTTTCTCAACTTCCAAATGATTGAGATTACAGACGTGTGCCACCACCCAGCAGCCTCATGCTTTTAACTTGTGTATTACTGTCCCTACAGCTCTTCTCAGGGTACAGAAACCAAGCGCCATTTATACCTTACAAATCAGTTTTTACCAAAGGTCCTATTGTTATTTGAGGTAATTTTGTGTGAGGATAAATTCAGGTGTTGTTTTTGGTTAATAATTTTTAACCTTCAATTAAAGCAATTACTAGGGAGTGATCAGACTTTATTTGTAAAATGGATGGTCAACCTTCCTGGTGTGCCCAAAGACTTCCTTCTGATATATAAAATTTGACTCCATGAATTGTGTTGGCATATCTCAACAGACATTCAAAAAAAGGTCTAAATACAAAGGACAATTATGAAAGTAACATCACTATGCTTATCATATGACCCAGCTCCCTAGTATGCACCAAATTCTCTAGGCTAGGAAAAGACAATGAATCATTTTTACTTTAATGCTGTTACTACTTCTACTACTACTACTACTACTACTACTACTCTACTACTTCTTATGCCATTACTACTACTACTTCTTATTCTTATTTTTATTATTAAAAATTTTAGAGTACCTCTACAATTTAGTGAGACCTTGTTTCAAAATAAAGAAAAAAAATGGGCTGGGGTGTAGCTTAGACAAACGAAGCCCCTGGATTCAATCCTCAGTTTTCCCCCTCCCCAAAAAAGTTTAAACTTATATAGCATCTTGCAATTCACATGATTTTTCAATGTTAATAACCCCATATAAAAATAATAATCTGTGAGGCAAATTAAATTCTCTTCATTTTAAATGACAAAACTGAGGCTCAGTAAGATAACACATTGTTGTAGAACCTACTAAAGATTGGTACTTTTCTTCGAAGAATATAGAATTGTTGCTTTAGCAACCCTTAAGCAAGGGACTGTCATTTTTAGAATATTATGCATCTCAGCAGGGTCATATAACCAACTTGTAGCTACCAGTATGTGTATAGAGAGGAAAAGCATTTTCTCCTATCCTGGCCTATAAAAGCGTCCACATTTTCTTCACTCCATGTTTCCCAGTGGATGTGTGTGGAAGAGCCTAAAGGTCAAAGGAATCTTGTTCTTGAATCAAAATCTAAAATATAAACAAAACACATGTTTATTACAGGAGGTCTAGAGCTTCAATTGTGGCAGAAAAAAATAAACTCTAAGGACAGCTAATTTTAGCACATTTTGATTGAGCCTTACTAAAAATGTTTTATCTCAGTTTCTCCATGGATAGGAAAAAATGGTTGCTTAGATTTTTCATCCCAAGGTGAAGAAAGAGGATTCTTATGTGGATATTATACCATAGCAAAAACAAAAACGAATTTCAACTTGTAAAGCAAAATACAAACTGTGGCTAATTGAAAGCATAAGGGATCCATTTAACTGAGGAAAATGAAATAAATTGTGTTCTAAACATTACAAGCCAAATCCTGTGGATGTTCACTCAGAAGCCCATCGAGTTCTGCAAATGAGGATATAGTATTCACTGCACAAGCCCAGCTGATTCAGCAGATGTGGTGAATACATAATCCGTCATGCTCTGGATGGACAGCCTGACTTCATAGTCGTAAACAGAATTATGTCTAATGGCCCAAGGCTAACACCACAAACAATGAAACACACCATTACAAGTTTACAGAACAAGGCTGAGAATACTAATAATTACTTCTATGGTGGCTGGTCCATAAATAGGGTTATTAGACATTAGCAAGGATAACAACTCTGGTTTTGCAAAATAACTGAGATCTGAGGACACTACCAGTCTGGCAGGCAGGCACTAGAGTCTTCTGGTGCTGGATACTTCTGTGCTGGATACTGAATAGAAAAGGTACAGATCTTTTTATCCACAGTGACTGTTAATAGACATAAGATTTTTGTTATTCTTCTTCTGAATTGTCAAACATATATCAATTTTTAGTGTGTGTGTGTGCATGTGGTGTGTGTGTGTGTGTGTGTGTGTGTGTGTGTGTGTGTGTGTGTGTGTTGTTCCATTCTAGGTGGAATTCTTCAAAAGCAGTCAGGCAGACAGGTCTAAGTTCCCATCACCTTGGGAGGCAATGTATAATTCAAGTGGCTGTTGCTTCTTGGGGCTGCCTTCCAACATGTTTGATGTGTATATTGCTGAGGCACAATATATCTCAGAAACCCAAATGAGAAATCCTGTATGCAGTATCTTGAAATAGAATCGACAGGCAGAGGCATACAGAGAAAAGCTGATATACATTACCTGTTAAGATTTTTCAGCTGTTATTGATTTTATTTACATTTGCTGCTATTCCTCCGAGAAGCTAAACAAACTACTTGTTGAGACAAAGGCAAGGTTGGCTGCTTTATTTTGTGAAATGGGAAATAAACACCACAGCTCCCCACGCTATTACTCTTGGGTCTTGCTAAATTGTTTGCGTTTATCAGGTAAATTTTCTAATGTTAATATTTGCCTACATGAATTTACCCTACTTTTTACATTCACAGGTGATTCTTCATTTCTTTAAATATTTGGCAGCCAAATAAATTGTGATGCAGCCTTTTTGAATCAAGTGTGTACTAATCCAACCAAGACAAGTAATATAATATAGTCATTAGAAACATGGTCTCTGGAGCATGACTGCTTGGATTCGAATCCAAACTCTAACCAGGGATGGTATTCAAATCACATAGACAAGTTATTTAGCCTTTCCATGTCTCAGTTTCTGATCTGTGACATAAAGACAATAATTTGCCCATAATTTTATGTTCTTTAGAGTAGTCCTGAGAATTGTATACATGAAATTGTTTACAGGACTTATAACACTAAGGCCACACAGTGAATGGTATAGAATGCTTTGCTATTCTTGTTGTCATTGTTCTAGGAAGTAACAGCTCATTGGTAGCTCCAATGGGTGATAAAACTTATATTTAGAAAAAATGCCTCTGATACCAACTTTATGATTAAACAATGCTGAGCTAAGCACTGGGGAAAACCACAGATAAACAGCGAGGCTTACTTTTGAGAGTATCTGTGGCAGAGCACCTGCTGAATGCTGGATTAGGTTGTCACTACATTGCAATTCCTGTTGGATTCAGTAAGACTTACCCAAAGAAAAATATAAGTGTAGAATTTGGTAAATGATATTGTGTTGACCACATTAAATCTAAACTGATTATGTAATCTATAAATCTATTTAACATATGTTGTGTGTGTGTGTGTGTGTGTGTGTGTGTGTGTGTGTGTATTGTCTAATTCACCTGAGCAGAGCATGAGAAAATTTTACTTAATAACTGTACTAGGTCTGATGAGCCAAGGCTCGTAAGAGCAGTGGCAAAGAGATTTAATAGATGCTTTCAAATCTCCAGAAGAAGTTGCAAATAGATTTCTTCAGAAGGCAACATCCAAGGGAGAATTCAGAAGTTGTAGATTCCAATTCAGTACACAATGTACTGAGGTTCTCACCACGGAGAAGCTGGAAGGCTAGTCTGGCAGACCCTATGATCAGCTGACTGGCAACAAGATTGGACAAAATGGCATCCAATGTTTGCACTCTCTTGGAGAGGTTCTGACTCTGGGAACTCTGTTGAAAGTTCTTCCTGTTCTCATTGTGCCTGTGCATAACCACAGCAGCTCAGAAAAACCCAATGGGAGATACAGACCAACATTCTGCATGGAGAGGCCCACAGAGTAATTAAGTCCTCTCTTGATTGCAGAATTTCTAAGGAGCTGCAGTATATGCACGCATTTTTAACTTACTAAAAAGAGATAATATTCAACATTTATCAAACTTATTTGTCTATTGTCCCTCGCCCCCTTTTTGTGCACGGTCTTGCAAAGTTATGGCTCTAAAACAACTTCCAACATAACTTACTTTTATAGAGCGTTTTTTTCAATATTCCTAGCGCCCCCTCCTGGAAGTCTGCATCTCAGCTCAGCTCTAACTGGAGAGTATTAGTTCATCCTCTACTATTCCCCCCACTTTTGTGTGTATGTGGATGTGTGTAGGTATGAGTATGGTATCCACTATACCTCTGAGCTACACCCCAAGGCCTATTTTATCTTTATTTTTTTGAAAATTACCATGTACTGCTCACCTTGAACCTGCATTCCTCCTGCTTCAGCCTCCCAAGTACTGGATTTACAGTCATGGACCATCCTGCCTGGCAACTGTGAGTTCTTATAACTCTGCCTTATTTATCATTTTTATTTACACTCTTTACTCAGGGAATGGAATGAATGGGCCACTAGCAGTGGCCACCCAATGCTACTCACTTTTGCTCTTTTCCATATCGATGCAAGGTAAGAGGTAATTACACACACATGACTGAGCATGGGTTGTATTACTCTCAAACAATTGCAAAGCTGAGAATTCACAATTGACTTTCAGGGGAGGCACTAGAGTTTTATTAAAGTTCTGGTTGCTTTGAGAATACAAATAGGATATTTAATATACGTGTATATATATATTATATATATGGATTCAACCATAGGTACATAAAAATATTCAGAATAAAACCACATCTGTACTAAATCTGCAGATATTTTCTTATTATTATTACAGAAACAATACAGTATGATCAGTATAATAACTATTTGCATGCCACATTGCATTAGGTGTTATACATAACCAAAATATGATTTAAAGGAGGATATATCTAGGTTATGTGCAGATATTACACAATTTTATATAAGGGACTTGAGAATCCATTGAATTTTGTGTCCTTAGAGGACCTGAAACCAATTCTCCTGGATACCAAGGGAATACTGTATATATGCATGTATGTATGTATCTACTAATATGAGTGTATGTTTATGTATAAAACATTGCTGAATTAGATATAATTATATGTAATTATGTAAACATGAGTTTAGATATTCATATGTATGTATATATATTCAATAAATCAGTAATTAAATGCAATACAAATTGAACATAAATTTTTCTTAAAAAGGCTGTCAGTTTCCATAATACCAAGATATAAACCTCAAATATACAAAATAAAATGTATTAAAGCATAAAAATAAGAAAAATTATCATGAAAAATTCCAAGTGAAAGTCATCATCCTGGCAGAGTTGAGGTCATTCTAATCTATGGTGAGTAGGAATAGAAGCAGCCACATGTGGAAGAAAAGGAAGATTTTAGTGGGTTGAGTACAAATATGAAATCCCTATATATTTATTTTTAAATTAAATTCATTATAACATGACAGTCTATTGACATCTCTAAGATATGACCCAAGGCAGGGCCTAACACCTTACCACACACTTAGTTCCTTGTTCTCAGGTAACACCCAGAATGTACACGATGGATAGAAAGTGCAAACTTTTTATAATTTCTAAAACTTATTTATCTTATAACTCAGAACAAGGAGGGCTTCTTTCCCCCATTGTTTTTCTCCTAATAAAAACATAGATATTTTTTAAAGGCTACACAAAGGGTGGAGCTGCTGTGGGCAAACACTTAGAAAATACTGATTGTCTCTCTTCAGAAAAATCATTTGTAGCACAACACACATTTCACTGTTCAAATTTTAAAATTATTTCACTAGTAGAATATGCTTATAATGGTTGTGGCTACCCCTTATACACTGACTGGTCCTTTGGCAGATTCACATTTTGTAGGGATGTAAATTTCCTGGGAAACTAGATCATATTTGAACACTTTGTCTATTTTGGGCTAAAAGAAGTGTTCTCAACACCATCCACCATTTATCCCTTCAATAAGCCCTGCTTGTCATCACGCAACACTTAAAAGACATGTCAAAACTGAATCTATTAAAAGGAAATCCATGTAGGACACCTTGTGGCAGGTGGGTGTGTAGAGCTGAGTATGACTTAAAGAGCAGTCATTCATAGCTTGCACAGTGGAAGGCTAGGATCTTCCCCATACCCATTCAATAATTATCCATCCACTACAGCACCACCTTGCAGAAGAAACATGAACTCTCCTGACACAGAGTTTCTGAATACCTTCAAAGTTTAATAACACTTTGAAATTTTAAACCCAGCAAAATTTAGAAAGCAATATAACCTGCTTATTGTCACATAATTGAATAATTTAACACACAAAATAGGACAAATTCCCTGGGAATCAAAGGGCTTCAAGTCATAGGTATGTATATATGCTTGCGTGCGTGTGTGTGTGTGTGTGTGTGTGTGTGCGCGCGAGCGCGTGCACACGTGCGTGCACCACACACGTGCTCCTTAGCACATGGAGTGGGAAGAGTGGACAGGAAGGGTAAACACATAAAATCTTGGGCAAGTGACACAAGCCTATAATCCCAGCTACTCAGGGAGGCTGAGACAGGAATATCACAAGTTTGAGGCCAGACTCAGCAACTTAAGCAGATCTTGTCTCAAAATTACTACAAAAATAAAAATGACTGGATTCAATCCCAGTAACTCCTTTCCCTGCAAAAAAAAAAAAGTCTTAAGACATACTGACTTAGAAAAAACATTACTCACAAGCAAAACTTTTGGAATCCATTTATGAACCCATCAATTCATCCACTCCTTCAGTCTTGAGGTGATTATTCAACAGCCACTTTGTGCCAACACTGTGCCCATTTTAAACCCCTGGTCTCTGCCCTTGGGGAAGGAAGAGCATGATCTTGCCAGTGAGAAGGATGCCTAAGCTGATAATTGGAGTTCAGTTGAGTAAATGTTAAAGTAGAATTATTAATAAAGAGCATTTGGAGCACAGGGAAAGAAGTGACTTTATCAGCCTGGGATGCAAAGGAAGTTTTCTCAGAGGTGCTAACATTAATCTGTATCGTGAATGAATAAGGAGGAGGTAGCCAGGGGGAAAATATTGGCATAGGGCAGCAAATGCCAAGGTTTGGTATAATACATGGGGATATAATCTTCGGAATGATGATAATGTGAGCAGTAGACAGCCAAAGAAGGTTTAACATCATTAGCAATCAGGGAAGTACAAATCAAAACTGTACTGAGATTCCATTTAACATGTTACAATGACAATCATAAGAAAATAAACTGATAAATGCTGGTGAGGGTGTGGGAAAATAGAAACTCTTATGGCTGTTGGTGGGGTTGTAAATTAGTACAATTCACTATGGATATCAGTATGAGGTTTTTCAAAAGACTAGAAATGGTTACCACCATAGAACGCAGCTATAATGCTCCTTGGTATCTTTTCAAAAGCATTAGTCAGAATACTATAGCAATACATGAATATCCATGTTTATAGCAGCACAATTAACAATGGAAATATTATGAAACTACCTAGGTGTCCACCAACAGATAAATGGATAAAGAAAATTTGGTAATACGCCAATGGAGTTTTACTGGTCCATTAAGAATAAATTATGTCATCTGCAGGAAAAAAAAGGAAAGAACTAGATAATATTATGCTAAGTGAGATTAGCCAGTCTCAGAAAGTCATGGGTCATATGTTTTCTCTCATATATGGAAGATAGAACAAAAATAGGAAACCAAAGCGACTTTAGATAAACAAGGATAGTGGAAAGTGATTGGGATAGAGAGATGAGAGGAAAAAGAATAGAGGAAAGCAATAGTTCAAATAATGTTAGGTCCATATACAAAGTACCACTACCAATCTCACTAACATATGGGGGCAGGGGAAGGAGGAGGGAGCAGGACAGGATGCAGAGGGAAACGCACCAAGTACAATGTGCACCGATGTTTGCATTACTTTGAATCTTACTAGGATGTATAATTTAATGCACCAAAAAGCATATATAAATAGGGATATTAATTCCAATTTAAGTGTCTGAGTGTTCATAATTGAAAATGCATATTAAAGTTAGTTAGGCAGAGGATATTGTGTGGATGTAAAGTTAAGAATAAACATGTTCTGTAGTCAGTTGAAACCTTTACCCAGTATAGTTAAAATAAGGTTTTTTAGTGAATTCGTGCTGGTGGTCATCTGGAGAATGCATTGAAAGAGTCAAGTCACAGCAACAGATGTTGCAGATGTGCAGAAGTGATCTGACTATACTAAAATGGAGAGGCAAAAGAACTCAGCTCTGAAGCATATATTTAGGGTATAGAATCAGTAAGTAAATATTGCTGTTGGGGTGGTATGACATGCAAAGAGGAGAGAGGAGTTCAAAATATTCCCCACAATTTTAGCTGGAGAAACAACTTGTTGGCTACACCAGTGAGCAAGCCAGAGAACACAGCAGGAGGAAGACATTGAATGAGAAAAACAATTTTGTTTTGGACATGGTGGCATCTCTGCAGAGGCTTGCCCATTATACCTTTCTATAGATGGGTCTAGGGCAGAAGTAACAAACTAACATCCTGCTGTCAAATAACACTCAAAGCTATGTTTCTTTTATCAGCATAGAAAGAAAAAAAACCCACCAGATACATGGAATAGATAATTGTGGATGTCTGTGAAGAATGCACAGCCACACTAACACAATTTCCTCCTGTCTCCTTCAAATATTTAGGTCCTTATGAGCACTTGGGATAGCCACCCCCAGTTAACACCCACTATGTATCTAAAAGGCATACATACAATTTAAGAGTCATCTGCCAAGGCATTTCAAATAAAAGGAGTCAATTTGGTAACTGTGGGAGAGTTTGTAGGATGGAAAAAAAAGAAAAAAAAAAGAAAAAAAATCAGCCTGGGGACAACTCCTGTGAAGAGTGTTAAAGAAGAGAAGGAACATTCATTTTCCAACTGTGTTATGTGTTGGAGTTAGATAGAAGATATTAATTTTCATCCGAATCGTCTCTATAGCATGGCTTTTGAAGCTAAATTAAACCCTTTATTCTCCTTAAATATTTGATCAGCTCTATACAGCACTTATTATTTTCCATTACATGCATTTATATCACTGCTTACGCAAATCCATCCCTGTTGATTTTGCATTAAGTAATTTAACAAAGAATCTGATAATAAAATCAGTCAAGGATCTGACCTATAGTACTCTTTATTGTATATCTTCAGGAGAAAATATGGGCTAGGATATGAAAACAGAGGAGAATTCCCAATTGTTTTTAATAAGCTTTTGGCAATATGTTTTCAATAAAATTTTTTCTGTTTTGATGTTCTGTTTTTGATGTTCTAAGCATGCTTTGGGTCTTTCACATCTGACTTTCCTTCAGCCTTGGGGATGCTTCCAGTAACCCTGCATGGTCTGAGCCTTCTCATTGGTCATGACCAGCCCACCCTTCCTGGAGAACTCTCTCTTTCCCCTTCTCCTACCTCATGGTTCCCAGTGCATCACCATTACAAATTAACTCCTACACTAGCCGTTTGTCAATTGTTAGGCTTGTCCTTCTGATTGCAGCTCATAAATTTTCTCATATTCTTGTTTTGTGGTCATATCAGAATAGTGTTATATAGACAATGAGTATTTTAATCAAGTTGGGAAGAGAAACAGCAAAATGGTGCTACTCTATCATTTTTTCTTTTTTATTTAGTTTGTTTTAACTTTTTGTTGGTGTATTATAGTCATACATCCTAATAGAGTACAAGATGGTGAGGCATACATGCACACATCACTCATTTAACCCTTCCCCAATTCCCACCCCATCCCCTCCCTCCCTCCTTCTCATATTTGGCTTCTTTCCTTTGTTTGCTGGAATACTTTCATATAGAAAAGGGTGGATCGATTCTTCCCTATTACTTACCAGTTTCCAAGGTGAGAGATATATTTCCTATTACCCTTTAAAACTGACCAATTCACCCCCTATATTTCTACATGAATGAGACCAGAATAGATAAAGTCACTGTTTGTAAAGTCATAGTGATTTCCCAGGGATTGGCCATGACTGGCCCAGATAAAGAGTGGGATATCACCCTTCCAGGGTCCTTTCAAATAGACTCACATGATTCTTTCTAAATGCTGCCTTGGCATTTTGCACATATTATACTGATACTTTTTGATGGAATAATACAGAGTGGTGGTTACTAGCAGGAAAAGAAGAGAAAACTGAGCTTCATAGATAATTACAAAATGTTCATTCTTAGCCAGCTTCTTGGTGTCTCTGTTATCCTTTATGAAGAAATGGTTGCAAAAAGGATTGATGATAAATTTTATATAAATCACTTGTCAAAGGACATAACATTGCTTTTTTTCAAAACTGTTAATCAACAATATTGCAATTGCTTACATGCTCAGCACCCCAATTGCTTATGAAATCATTAAAGGCAAGAGATACAATTATTTATTTTTGTACCACCTAGAACAATATAGTTGCCCAATAAATATTTAGTATATGAGTCGCAACCAAATCTAAACCAAGCTGCTGGTTTCACTGCAGGCTACTCAATACTGATGAGAATGAAATACCAAATGAAATACCATGGGGGTGGGAAAGCGCCAGAGCACCCAGTGGTATTCAAATCATAGTTACTCAGGTTTACAAATCTGCTGCTGTTTATAACAGAGGCCATCATCTATAACCCTTATCTAAGTGTTATATTCAAATACAAAAGTCAGAGAGATACATAAAAGTTGAAGAGATTCCAACAGTATCCATTGAGAGAGAGCACCACAGGTGATTTATTATTCTAGTGACTTGTCTATCTCTAAGGAGAGACACACAGTGAACTCAATGATATCAACTTTGGGCTCAGCTGAGAACACCAAAAACTAGCTGGCAGAAACAGGCCCATTGCATGTTGCTTCCAAAGTAACTTCTTTGTACATTTCTCCTAGGTGAGTCATATTTCATAGGGAAATCACAAAGAATTAAGATGTGTGTGTGTGTGTGTGTGTGTGTGTGTGTGTGTGTGTGTGTATGGTTCTGAGGATTTAACCAGAGCATTCTTCTTCTGAGCTACTTCTCCAGGCCTATTTTTATATTTGTAACTGAGTATTTCTAGGTTGAACAATCTCACTACTTGTTAAGACTGTCCTCAAACCTGTGATCCTCCATCTCAGCCTACCAAATCCTGGGACTGTAGGTGTATGACAACATATTCTACGGAAATAAGATCTTTGATACTCAGTGGTCTCCATTGAAACTATTATTTTCTGTTCCTGATATATTGCATTCTGGCTGTGAAATTGATGATCTGAATATCATTTTCCATAGATAACACTGAAGGTTTATCTGTGTTTTGGGAGGGTACTGTGTTTGAACACAGTGCTGTTCTATCTCTGAGATACACTCACTGCTTTTTTAGGGTTTTTTTTTTTTTTTTTTTTTTTTTGGTGGTACTGTGGTTCCTGGAAGCCCTTCTACCTCCAGGCTATACTCCCAGACCTATTTTTACATTTTTATTTGGAAACAGGCTCTCCTAAGCCAGCGCACGTGGCTGGCTTCGAACCTACACGATCCTCCTGTCTCTGCCTCCCAAGCGCGGGGATTACAAGCGTGCGCCACCACGCCCGGCCCTGCTTTTTAGTTTTTACTTTTGAAACAGGATGTTGCTAAATTACCACATGTTGGCCTCAAAACTGTTTCAGTCTTTCTTGTACTAGGATTAAAGATGTGTGACTCCATGCCAGTTCAATAACACTGAGTTTTATAAATAAAGTGAAACCATAATAGCATGGAGACTAGGCTATCCCATCTCCTAATCTTGCTCCAATCTCCTCCCTCTCATTCCTCTCCTCCCTCTCTAAAATGGTGCTTCTAGCCAAGCATGGTGGTCCACACTTATAATCCCAGTACTTAGGAGGCTAAGACAGGAGAATCTCAAGTTCACAGCCAGCCTCTGCTACTTAGTGAGGCCCTCCACAACTTAATGAGACCTTGTTTCAAAATAAAGAATAAAAAATAGGGCTGGGGAGGTGTAGCTCAGAAGTAGAATTCCCCTGAGTTCATTCCCCAGTGCCACAGTAAAATAAAATAAATAAAATAAAATAAAATAAAATAAAATAGAATGGTGCTTCCAAGATGGTTCTTTCTCAGTTGCTCAAATATACCATGATCCTTTTTTAATCTCTTCTATTACGAGGTTATTGATTGTTCCCCTCTAGATTTCTCTCTCTCTCTCTCTCTCTCTCTCTCTCTCTCTCTCTCTCTCTCTCTCTCCCTCTCTCCCTCCCTCCCTCCCTCTCCCTCTCCCTCTCCCTCTCCCTCTCCCTCTCCCTCTCTCTCTCCCTCTCCCTCTCTTTTTCTCTCTCTTCCATCTCTGTCTGTGGCCTTGCTAAGGTTTTACTGACCGCCTGAGATACCAGTTAAATGCCAAGTCTCTCCATGAATGAATCCTTAACTCCTAAAAGCAGCCCATATCAATCCTTGAAACTCATATCACAAAGAATGAAATCATGTTATTTGCAGCAACATGGATAGAGTTGGAGGTCCATTAGATTAACTATGATAAGCCAGGCACAAAAAGCAAGACAACTGTTGCTTGTTCTCAACACATGTGGTGGCAGATAAAGTTAGTTTTCTAGAAGTAGAATAGTATTCACTAGAGGTTAGGAGAGGTAGGTGGAAGGAGATTTGAGGGCGACTGTAGAACATGCAAAAATAAAGTTAGAATGAATATGTTCTGGTGTTCTATAGTACAATGGTGTAAATGTGATTTAAGATCATTTTTATTATATACTTTATAAAGAACTAAAAAAGAGAAATTTGAAGTTTCCCCACACAAAAAAATGATAGATGATGAAAATGCTAATTGCCCTTTGATAATTAATTATATTAAATCATTATATCATATTTCCTAAATATGTGTAATATGTGCTAATTTTTTTTTTTTTTTGGTGGTACTGGGGGTGGAACCCAGAGGCTTTCTACCTCTGGGCTATACTCCCAGACCTTTTTTTAATATTTTATTTGGAAACTGGGTCTAAGTTGCTGAAAGCCTCACTAAGTAGCTGAGGCTGGCTTCGAACCCGTGTGATCCTCCTGTCTCAGCCTCCCAAGCGCGGGGATTACAAGCGTGCGCCACCACGCCCAGCTATGTGTTAAAATTTTTAAAATAAAATAAATACGTAAATTTAAAAAGATAAACATTACATAAAATTATAACTTGTAATTTTGTTTCCTAGCATACTGATTTAATGTCTGTCTCCCTTTCTCATCTGTAGGCTTTAGAATGATAGCACTATGATGCTTGTTTCACTGTAGCACTTAGCTGTTTCTAGCACACAGCCAACATATATATATATATATATATATATATATATATATATATATATATATATATATATATATACTTTTTGTGGTACTGGGGATGGAACCCAGAAGCATTCTACCTCCGAGCTTCATCCACAGCCTTATCTTTTATTCGTTATTTGGAAACAGGGTCTCACTGTGTTGCAAGTGGCCTCACTAAGTAGTTGAAGCTGGCTGTAAACTGTGTGATCCTCCTGTCTCAGCCTCCCAAATGCTGAGATTACAAGTGGGTGACACCGTGCCCAGCTAATAAATATTTATGAAGGAATGTCAAATGAAAATGTACCCAGTAGTCAGGAGAAAAAGTAATGCACATGCATCAGTCACTCAGTTCTAAGCAAGGGGCCAGATGAGTGGATGTAAACACATATTGACGCCTTAGTAATCCTGCATTAATGAACAATGACGCATCATTAACACATTTTTTTTTTTACAAAAAGGGAACCTGAAACTAAAAGAAGTGAGTGATCTCTGTACACAGCAATAACATTCTCAGCATAAGAGAGATTAGAACTACATTTTCCAGCTTCAGAAAATGGCAACATTGTGAGGGACAAGGACCCCTTTTCTCATGTCAGGAGTACTTATAAATCTGCAAATTTCCTCAGTTATTTTCCCCCCAGAGCTTCCTGAAAGTATGCATCTCATCCTGGCCTCTGGCTTTGTGTGATTCTGACAACATAGTGAAGTCTGCCTTTTCTTAGAAATTACCAAAGTCATTCAATTCCTTTCCTGAGTTTCATCTGTGAGGAATACATCATGCTTGTTTTTCCCCATCTATAATTGATGTTCATCTTTCTTTTTGATGGAGACTTGCTGAGAACCTCTTCCAAATCCATGTTACTGCAGGACCAGTTCCTCACTACGCATGCTACTGTTTCCAAAAATGCTCTGAACTGGCCCCATTTATAAAACTTACCATGCATGTGAAGATGAAAGTTTAGAGTGGTTAATTTACTATTGAGTCAACACAAATATTCAATACTTAGCCCTGAGTTTGAAGCTACATCTATGACACAAAATCCAGAATTGTTTCTACTGCCCTAGAGTAAACTAACAAACCCTTTCCTCTCGCACACAGGTGCCAAGGACAGGTGGATGCTACCAACACTATTTTATGTAAACACAACAAATATAGTAGAGTCTTATGGCCTTCACCTGAATACCAGATAAAGAAATGAAAATCCCACTTTAAGGCAATAGAATTTTTTAAAGTGACTTATTAATTTGACTTTTGAATATAATATCTATTTTCCTCCTTGATGCCAGTCTGATATTCTTTTGTACACCTACCATATTTCTTGGTATGCAGCAAAATAATCAGCGTTCAGATAAAAATATCACCTCAGAGAGTCCACAGAATTGCTCCAAGATTTAAACCAGCTAAAAAAGAAAGATTAACTACTAATCTGCTGGGCCTCAGGATATTCACAAATTTCCGAGTACAAAGGGATTTGTTCTCCATTTATATGACCTGCAGTAACATTCCCTTCTGGGAAGAAATCCAGAATATGTGCACATTTTCTAAATTTAAGCTGAGTCAGCAAACAATCTACTTAAGAGTCAGCAGTGACCACAGTAAACAATAAAACTGCCATTTTAGTCAGTCTTGAAACTTAAAATACATTTGCAACTGAGGCAGAAGAATTTGAATGAGACCATAGGAAAGCAGAGAGTTCGTTGTAAGCTTATACATGGTGTTTCCTCGCAAACATTTAGCACATTCACTTTATGAAGGGAGATGTAAGAATTGCAATAATTTGCCAACAGACCTATTCTCTTACAGTCCCCAGATTGACAGGTAAAATTACCATATTAGTCCCAAAGTAATACAAGAATTCGGGAAAAAGGTACCATCTCCCCAAGAGTCTCTCAAACTTATTTTTCAGCAAGGTTACAGATATAGATATTGGTCCCACTTAATTGCCTCTGATCCCAATGATCTTAATGGCCGTGTGTCTCTCCAAAACCTCTGGGACACAGTAAACATCAAAATAAACCAGAAAGAGAACTAAGGGAGTAAAATCTATAATTAATGAGCCCCACAAAAATATAAGAATAAATAAAAGTGAAAGGGGCTATTTGAAAAAATAATGAAGCCAGCGTGGTGCCGCATGCTTGTAATCCCCCAGCATTCGGGAGGCTGAGACTGGACGGTAGCGGTTCGCGGACAGCCTCAGCTACTTAGTGAGGCCCTCTGCAATTCAGTGAGACCCTGTTTCAAATTAAAAAGAATAAAAGATAGGACGGGGTGTAGCTCAGAGGTCAAATGACCCTGGGTTCAATCCCTAAACTCACACGCACACAAAAAAGAAATGGGCAAATTTTTAGAAAGGCTGATTATTTACACAAACAAGAGAAGCAAAGACATGCATTACATATATGATAGATGTAACTAGTAAACAGAGGTATTGATTAAAATTATTTAAAAGCGGGTAGTCTAATGATCACAAAATATGGGAAAGATTATATGCCATTACAAAGTGGTCTAAGGTTCAGACAGGTTTCTAAATACAGCCAACTAATCTCAGTATAAGAAGTTTTACTGGAGAAACATAAATAAAAATAAACAATTGAACAATATGCAAAGTTCTGAAAACACTTTAAACTTAGAAACTCTTTTCTGAGAAAGATTTTTATTGTTATAAAAACAATAACAACAGCAAAATCCTCATAGCCAATCTTAATTGGCAGTATACAAGAAGAACAGCATCCACTTGTATATACAGACAAAAAATTTAAAATGAGATACTACCAAACCAAAGTGAATCCAGCAGCACATCATGAGAAAAAAATACCATGACAGGATAGATCTTATTTCAGAAACATATGGATAATTCAACCTTATAAATCTAAAATAATTATTTAATAAAAACATGTCAAATGAGAATAATCGATAGGCAAACTATAAAATTAGCACTTAATTAAAAGAGTAGAATATAAATCAGGAATGTTCATTCTCAATTCTTGTTCAGAATTATTTTAAGAATTTTAACTAGTACAATAGAATAAATAAATTAAATAAGCATGAATATCTCATAAGTTATGTAGTTTTGTTTATAGATATTATTATATACTTAGAAAATCCTAGAAAATACAAAAGTTTAAAATACTTTAAGATAATTGATAAGATGTATAAGTATATATGTTGGAGGAATTTTCATTTATAACAGTGGTCCATTTTTCAAAAACACAAGAAAGGAGAAATTCGATAAAAAATTGAAAGACCTAATATTTTTCCATTTTTTTTTAAGAAGGAACATGGAGCCTTGTACATGCCAGGCCCATGCTTGACCACTGAGATACACTAAACAATTCTTTAAAACATAATTAAAAACAAAACAAAATCATACAATAAAACCCATAAATTATGTTAAAGATCATATGCAAAAATCAAGCGGGGTGTGGCAGCACCTGTCTATAATCCCAGTACTTGGGAGGCTAAGACAAGTGCAAGTTTCTTTAAATTGTCCTAGATTATTTATATTACCTCATGCTATTAAAATGGAATAAAATAATCATTATGCCACATTATTTAAGGAATAATGACCAAAAATAATGAACATTCTTGATTTATATTTTACATGTACATGTTTATTAGTCAACCAATAATTTTGACCTGGTGTGTTGAATCCACAGAAAAAGACTTCCTGGATAAAGAGAAAAGGCTGTACCTGTATGAAAATAAACTATAAAAATAAAATATTTGGAAATAAATTTAACAAAAATGTATAAATCTCTTACTTTATAACAAAACAGTTCTAGAAACATTTTAAAAAATAAATAATTACAATGATTTCAATGTTTATAATCAGAAGACCTAATGCTCTTTTGATGGAAATAGTTTCCAAATTGATGTGCAGACTCAATGTAATCCTATTGAAACTCCAGCTGACCTCTCTACTAACATTAACAACAACAACAAAAAAATGACATTAAAGCTCATGTAGAAATGCAAGTGACCATAATAGTTAAAAATTCATGAAAAAAGAAGAGCATAGAGGGTTCACACTGATTTCAATCCTTATACAAAGTTGCAGTAACCACATGACTTACAGTATTAGAATAAGGATTGACCTATAGAGCAATGGGATAGATTGACATATAGAGCAATTGAGACTCTAGGAATAATTTCTCACATGCTCAACAAAGGTCTAAGTCAATTCAATGGGGCATAATAGATTTTTCATAAATGTTGCTAGGATAGATATTCACATACAAAAGAATGTTTTAAAAAAAAAAACTACGTTTATTGGTACATTATCTTCTCACATCATAATTTTGTTCCTAGTGATAGTGACATACATGTACATAGCACTTGGTGTTCCTTTCCCCTACTCTCTTTCCACTCCTGCCCTCCTGCTTCCCAATACAAGATACTGAGATTGCTAGTGATATTCTAACACATGTATATAATATTCGTGGAAGAGTTTCCTTCATTAATAAAATAATAGATTTGGAAGCCAATCTCACACCATTTAAAAAGTTAACTTAAAATGGGTCATACACCTAAATATAAAGGATTAAAGATAAACTTCTGAAAACAAATAAAGATTTAGATCTTGGATTAAGCAATGGTTTACTAGAAATAATGACAAAAATAGCAACAACAAAAAAGTACATGAATTAAACTCCACAATAAAACCTTTAATGTTTCAAGGATAAAATTGTAAAAATTGAAATGATATCTTCCTAAATGGGAGAAATATATGGAAATAATTTATATTATTAAGGACTTGTACTAAAAATATATGAACATGCCTTCTAATCCTTCTAAAATATATTTCTCTAAAAATACATAAATGATAAAAAGCACATGAAAAGTTGCTCTACATCATTTCTTAAGGACATGCACATCATAGCAACAACGAGGTATTATCTCATATCTCAAAAGATAATTAGTATCAAAAAGACAAGAAATAACTAGTGTTCATGAAGATATGGAGAAACTTGTGCCCTCAAATTTTTGCTGCTAGACTAGAAAATGATGCAGCCACTTTTGAGAGCTGGAACTTGATCACGATGTTAAACACAGAATCTCCTTATGTCTTAATGAAATCTATCTCAGTATACATGCCCAGAAGAATAGAAACCATGTGCCCACGAAAATTCATATGTAAATGTTCATGAAAGCATTATTCGTAATAACCAAGAAATAGACATCAAATATCTACCAACTGATAATCAGATAAACAACATTTGGTATATTCACACAATGAGTACTACTAAGTCATAAAAGCTTCCAACGTCGATGAACCATGAAAACTTTATGCGAATTTAAAGACACGAGACAGAAAAGGTCCCATGTTGTATGATTCAATGTATATGAAATGTCCAGATCAGGTACATACATAGACAAAAAGTTAGACTACTGGCTTCCAGGGGATGAGGAATGAATGAATGTTGACTGACTGCCAGTGGGTATGAAGCTTTGGAGTCATGAAAATGTCCTAAAATTAAGTAATGGTGATTATTGAAAATCTATGTGACTATAATAAAACTTTTTGAATTGCCCACTTTAAAAAGGAAGTTTATGGTATGTGATTTGTTTCTGAATAAACCTTTTTAAAAGGCAGAGTTAAAATAAGTGTGACTACAATTACATGATGCACTTATAATAATATTAATCAGTGTTTGGTTGTGTGTATTTTCCCCCATCTATATGATTCTGAGACAGATTGCCATTTTGATCAAATTAAGAATAATTTAAATGTGAAACTCCAAGTTTTATTTTAGTCATGGTGATTTAATAAAGTTTTAACTCCTTCTAGAAAAACTCAATAGGGGTTAAATCAGTGATGTGTACATGTATGTACACACAAGTTCTTTACCCCAATATGATGTATGAATATAATACACCAATAAAAAAAATAGAAAAACTTAAACAGGAAGCACACACTAATGTGTAGCAAATCACTTAATTTAAAATCATTTTAAATAACAATACATACAGTTCAGTTCTCTTTCTTCAATAATGAGGTATATGCAATTACAGTGATGGTATATCCAAAATCATTTTAAAGTGACATGCTAGCAGATTACAGATTGGCTGATGGGACTCAGTTTATTAATAAAATGACATTTTCCCCAAACAATTTATTTTCACAATTAAAATATTTTAAATACAGTTCTACTTTAACACTGAGTTCATGTATTGGTTTAGACCTAAGAAAAACAATATTAAATGATGAGCAAATATTTTTATAAAAATCTCTAGCCTACAATCTAATTTGAACAAAATTCTATTGATGTACACAAACTTTTCACTTTTGACTAAAAAGTTAATTGACTCATCAGCATGAAACTGAATTATGTATAACGGTAAATGTAGCAAAAATATATGAGATGAGTAACAGAAAGAAAAGAATACTAGTATTCTCTTCAAATGACTAAAAACCCATCTACAATTTATATGAATCATAAACTCAGTTAAGCTAAAGCAGGAACTTATTTAAGCACTGGACATGTAATTCTCAACAAATTCATGTTGCAAATCTGCCACTTTTAATTAATAGTTATTATCTAAGCATAAAAAATAATTTACCCTATAGAAAAGCTGCCTGAATCATCTAGCTCTTCCAAACATTAAAACAAATTGGTATCCATACCATTCCAGAATCCTGACATACTTTTGGGGATTACCACTAGTATCGCTGACTTCCAATTTGAAAACAATGATTCAGAAAATCAAGGCAGTATATATTACCCTCAGCTTGGCAAACAGTCCTTTGATTTCTGCTTGCAATTTCCCTGGCTGTGAGGCTATATGCAGGCTGGTTGGTAATAATCAATACTCAATATTTAAGACAGGCATGATGATATTTCTTGCCATCAATTTTACAAGCATTTTGCAAAGTGTGTAGAGGAGAATACTCATACTATAAAGTTCTCAGGAAAAAAAAAAAAACAAGCAGGGGATTCCATAGTGAGAGCATTGAGAATCAGCACTTACTAGATCCTGTCCTCAGAAGGTCACTGTGATTTAATACAACACAGGTGTTCATCTCACACTCCGGGAAGAATCTTGCTGAAGTTTGCTAACCCCAGCTTTTATTAGAATAATTTGACAACATGAAATTTTTATTTTTTATTTAACACAAAGTGTCTTTTAATATCTTAAGTTTATGCCTAGCCCCAGATAGACAAAACTCAACTCTTGTTCACTGAATGAGCAGCAGTATCCACAATGCTCAGACAATTGTATGGAGAGCACACTTTCAATCCTTTAGCGGTTGAAGGATGAGGCCATGCAGAAGAAGCTCTACTAGTGTTTAACCAAAGAATCATGCTTAACCTGCAAGCAATTACACTCTCAAAAGCAAATGTGGCTGGAGTCCCTCTTGGTTCTCAAGGTAACCATGTAGGCAAAGCTTGATGGTACAGTTTGATGCTTCCACTCAGTAAGTTTGAACTTAGGCCGAGCATGGTTAAAATGATTTACCCAGATGGAACTTAGTTTTCCAGAGGGTGCTACTTGCTCTTTACCAGGTAGTGTAAAGGTATTCCAAAGTTAGATGGAGATCCTTTTTAAAAGTTATGCTAATGCCACAAAGTATTATCTACAGGGTCTGCGAATTGGTGTAACATGGGTGGGCATGTTCTCACTAATTTAAAGCAGTAAAGAGACACAGAATAGGGGAAAAGTCCGGTTTTCAATATCATTTTAACTTCTAGCCAGGAATAGAAATACAAATAAGTGGAATGATAAAACCTCACTGAGTAGAGCTGAATAAGCACTACAAAAGCATTTAGGGAATTCAATTTTTACAGGTGGACAGCATCCAGCAATTCAGTCCTGCATATGCTGGGGCGATCCAAATCTCTTATATAAGAGTCATTTTATCTTTTGTAATGCCGTGCAAAGACTTTAATGATTTCCCATTTAGGCCAGTTCCATAAGGCTCTGCATGTCAGAGAGTCCGTCATCATTGCCACTCAGCCTTCTTCTCTCTTCTTTTATATGTCACATTTAACAAGATAAGTGTTAACTCATCCTGACATAGGATCTGAACTCATTTGCCCTTTTTCTAAAGTACTCCCAAGACTTCCAGATGTGTCACATAAAGATCAAAAGCATCACTTAATTTGAAAACCAAGTATGATGTCATGCTGGGTTTCGGAGCAATAAAGACAACATCAATGCATGCCAAGGTATTGTTGCTGATTTATTTTATTCATGGATAACAGATTTTTAAAATGTTCACTTTTTGGTGTGTAGTGTTATGAGTTTTAAGAGGGGCATAGATTCTGATAACCAATAGCACAAATAGGATACAGAGTAACCCCCAAACCACAAAGAATTCCCTTTAATCACACCCTCCCCACCTTTGCCAACCCCTGAAAATGTACAATCAGTTCTTATGGTTTTACATTATGAGAATATCAAAAATGGAATCAGAAATTATTTTATCTGCTTATACTGCCTTTGAAAGTTAGACAGATTTTATCTATTAGTAGTTTGTTTTGTGTATTAGTAGTTTGTCTCTTTTAATCACTAAATAGCATCCCATTGTAAAGTCTGTTTATCCTTTAATCTGCTAAAGGACACTTAGGTTGTCTCCAGTTTGATGCAATCTATGCTGCTCTAAACATTATTGTGACAGTTCATATATAAATATGTTTTATTTCTTTAGAATAATTTTCTAGAAGTAAAACTGTGAGGTCACATGGCAATTATCTATTAAATTTGTAATAAACCCTCAAAATGTTTTCCAGAGTGGCTAATCCATTCTGTATAATTTGGATTTAGGAGGAAAGGATACTTTTCAGGTACTTTATATAAGGTAGAATACTTTTGTTTTATAGCTAAATACAAGAAAAGGTAAATCTGGTTCACTTGGTTCATTTGTTCCTTGAAGGTAAATACACAATAAGATAAAGACTGATGAACATTAAGATATAGTTATGTGCTGCATAACTCTGGTTTTAATGTGAAGCCACTGTATCCCTAATTACTGTTCTGCCTGAAACCGCAGTAATATTCAAGGTTTTCAACTGTGCAACAGACAGCAAGAGAAGTTCACTGGTGATTGTTTCCTTCCATTACTACGACACAATGGTAAAGAGGGCCAAGTTTGCAAGAAAAAAAGACACAGAAACCAGAAACCAGGATGAAGCCATCACTTAACTGGAGACATATGTCCCAATATGGAAGTGTGCAGCAGAGATGTTCATGAAGAAAGGTGGAAATGGCAGACAGGCTTAAAAGCTGTCATCTTAGAAAGGAAGAAGATAGAGAGAAACTGAGTCTTTCATATTTTTGTTGCTAGATTCAACCTTCCAGACCCAGCAAAACAAATTAGGCCAGTAAGTTCCTGTGCATTTATTAGTCTGTTTGAGCTGAGTTTCTGTGATTTGTGTACAAACTGTCCTCAGATGGATAATTCTTTAAACAAACAAAACACAAATGCAAAGAAAAAAACAGCAAAAATGAACTGAAAATAAAATATTGTGTCACTGCATTTGGATAGCATGCAAATATTTTTCTACAAAAGATGTATAGTTCCTTAAGAACATATAAGAGTATAATGAAGAATTACTTAGCCAACAAATCAAATATAGTTTATTGAGTTCTGATGTCTTTCTGAGCAAGGAAAATGTAAATTAAAGCCAATTTATTTAACTAAGGAATACTGGCTTTTGTAACTTGCATAAAGAAAAATGATTTTTGTTTTTCTAAGCCTAAGTGTTAGCAAATATAACATGGAAGTGTTCTTTGAGGCTTTTAATTCATGTTTAAGGTAAAAGATAAAGTAACCGCATTGTTTCAAGCTGAGGCAGAGGGTCCTGTTTGAAAATGCACTTAGATATTTCTGGAATGTTTAAATGCTGCTTCAGTTATCAAAAGTCATTCTCTTCTAATTATCAATGATTCAATTTGCCTTAAACTAGAAAAATATATCAAAATCCATGGATCTTTTCTAAATCATTATGTGATTTCCATTTTATCAAAATGGATGATTTCATTAATGTCAGGGTAGTCCAGCAGTGGGAAATAGTCTAGGTTAGGGTCTAATTATTTATAATGGCTTGTAAACACCAGTGATGTTTTTGGCTGATGTGCAAAGAGACAAGTTCAGTTTTTGCTGCTGCCTAATTGTATTCATAAATGTGCAATTTTGTTTTCTCGGATACCATTCATTACATAATGTCTTTTTTTTTTTTCCATCTGAAGAAGCAGCTCAGTAAATCTCTGGGAGAGTTTGTGATGATTGAATATCTGACTGCATTAAAAAAAGAAAGACTTCATCTTTGAACTTTTTTAATAGCATAAATTAAAGGTAGGGGCATAAGCACAAACAATTTTGTCAACATAATCACATCTTCCATCAACAAAACAAATATTCCCAGTGAATAATGTAAATATCACATCTTACCTCCATTTTAATTCATATAATCTGATGTGGTTTTTCCTACTGTGGCCCCTGTATCTTTAGAACATAAAGCCAGCTTTGCTCACACTTTCAAAGTCTCTTCACCACCTCTCATCTGGATGATGCGATTTCACTAACTCACATGTAGCAACTAATTAAGTTTAAAAGGTTCCCCCAAAACCTAGTTTTTCAGAGCCTCAATCAATCTCCACCTGGAGACGAAGTGAATTGCTTTTTCCTCTGAACCTTCACTTTAGAGTTCATATAACTGTAGGAGCTAGACGTTATTTCCCTCAAATAGTTCCATCCTTAAAGGTACAGGGTGGCACATTTGGCCCTGAAATGTTTCAATCACTACAATGACAAATTCTGATAGCAATTTAAACCTTCTTTCCAATTCAAAGCCTTCACTACAAGGTGTTCTAGTTAAATTGAAATTTCCTTTCACAAAATAACACTCTCTAACTATTCTATTCCAAACTACAGTCATCAGTCATTCGAACTTTTGCATTCCAGCTAACTAGTCACAGCATTCCCTCTGGCCTCCCTCCTCTCAGTCCTCTCTGAAGCCAGTCTGATGTTAAAAGCCAGTATATTCCTGCAGATCTGATTGGGACCCACTCCCCCAGTGGTGCCCTGCTCATTAGGCTGGGTGGCACATTGGAGAGGAGCAAGAAGCCTGGCCCTTACTGTGTTCCTTTGTATTTAGACTGGACCCTGTCACTGACTGTGAACACTCTGTGAGTTACTCTAACTTCCTGTGCCTCAGTTTCTGCTCTGTAAACCTGGGATTATAATAGCATCTGTTATAGAATGGAGTGGGTGAAAGCATGCATTGATGTATTGAAGGCTTCAAAGAGCATCTGGCATGTAAGGAGTCCTTGGTAAGTGGTCATATTAGTTTAAGTGTTAGAATGAAGCAAACACTGCTCATTGTGTCCTGCAGGCCCTGCCACAAGCCAGATGGGCATTCACAGCTTCGTTGCGGGTCACCCAGTAAAGCTTTGTTTCACAGTGTTCCTTCTTTACACATGCTTTGGATTTCAACTAAGGCATCAATTCCTTGGACCTCTCTTTTCCTGGCTACCATAATAGATAAATTATCATGATGTGACTAAATATGTAAAATATTTTAATTGGGTCTTTAATTGTACTAAGAAGGAAGAAATGAAAGATTATGGAGAATGGGTCATAGAATGCTTAAAGTAGGTATTAAAAGCTTAGAATCTGCCTCCATTTTTTTTCGCAAAATGACACAATAATGAACAAAATGCTGGATACTATCATGGGAACTGAGCAGATGAGTATTGTATTTACTCATCCACAGATATTTCCCACTACAGTGCTATTTTCTCCATTTTAATGTGAAAAGTCTGAGAATTAAAGTAATGTGTGTGAGGTCATGGAGCCTACTGAAGACAAATTCTGGAGGGGAAGTGAGGTCTGACTTCTTCATCTTTGCACAGCAGGCATTCATCCACATGGGAGTCATGAATGGGTAAAGGACACAGCAAGACAAATGCAGAATGGAGGGCTCTGTTTCCCATGAAGATCTAAGATCCTGATCAAGCAATATCAAGCTCAGAACAGGTGACATATCTTTATGGTCAAGTGAGACATGATTCCACTTTCTATGGAAGTCCACATGGTACTTATCTCTCTCTTTCTCTCTCCCAACTCTCTGGACAAACTACTCACATATCTATCTGAACTTACATGTCTGCAAATACTCGGAGTTTTGTGGTACTTTACACAAATTTCCTGAACTTTCTTGGTCTTATAGTTCAAACCATCAAGAGAGGATGACTATATCTAACAGTTCAATCCTGTGACTATGTAGCAGAGTGCAGAACCACATAGTGCACACAGGTGTTACAGGATGAGGTAATTACCTATAAGGACTTGAATTAGGACAAGCACTCTACCACTGATCAATTATATGTGTCATACTAAAGAGTGTGAACATTATCTACAAAGGTAGGTCATACAGTTTCTGAAATCCTACTCAACATTGATTTGTAATAAATTAATATAAATTAATGTACATTCAGCAGGCAATGTGTTATACTTTGGGCTCTTAGAAGATGTGATTAAATATTGACTGTTTTTAGCTTAAAATTTGCAAGAAATCATCTATAACAAGAACTGCAAAGTAACATGTTCATTATTTTTAATGGAACACATTTATTATTGTATTCAATGACTATCTGAATAAATAATCCTGCACATAAAAATAAGTATTAAGATTATTACTATATATAAGACAGTAGATAAGCCCACTGACTAACTGAATATACTACCTACAACATACATACTTCATTTTGCAGAAAAATGTATCACTTTTTGTCAGTTAGTTATAATCATTGCGAAGGAAAAGGAAATTATTAATGTTCTTTCTTGTTCTGACAGTTTTTCAGTTCACAGCAAGCCTTGCAAAATGAACTTTGTCACAGTGCCAAACAAGGATTTTCTTGACTAGAGTGACTCAACTTTATAGAGATATTACTGTCTTTAAAACAAATTCAAATGTGCCTGAATAATTAAAGAAACAATTAATAGTGTGGTCTCCCTACAATCATTCTCACATTAAACTTTGTATGTCAAAATCAAAATTATTTTTATGCATGATGGGCAGTTTCCCACTAACAATTTTCTAAATTGCCTAATAATTTTATGTAGCATAATTACAAGACTCCTGCTTGTGTATTTTTCCTTCTCTTTGCTTCCAGCTGAATACAAATGAAGGGCAATCATTAGGCAAACCTTTATGGTAGACATTTACAATGCAATGCTACAACAGAGCCATGTAAAATGAGCCTAAAAGGGAAGCCCTTGAAATACTTCTTCACTTAGCAATAAGTCAGGCAGCTAGATGAAGGAAATTTTCAGTGACATTCTGAATAAAAATGAGTGAACACAGGAAGGCAGGGTGATTGTTCATGAATAACTTTCTTCTATCACCTACTCATATATGCAAATGTATATGTATGTATGCAGAAAAACACTATTGATTCTGTTTCTTTGGAGAACTCTGGCTGATATAACCATATATATTCACTTTTACCTTCATGATTTTGGCAATATCTACCTATTAGTAACATAATATCATTATCTAAAATGAATTTAAAGCAACACATTATTTGCCTATTCTAAAGGAATATTAACTATACAATCATACATTTGGCTATATTTTTCTTATAATAATACATTATTAGATAGCTTTTGGCATTTTATTAATTAATTTATTTATTTATTATGTTTATTTTGCATTTTAATTATGCATTATAGTGAGATTCAAACTGAAACAAATGCATGCACACGTACCACTTAGTAAAGCTCCTTTCATATCCCTCCTTGCCATACATTTAGTGAGATTAGTATTGATACTTTCTTATATTAGCATAACATTATTTAAATTGTTCCTTCCTCAGTCCTTCTTTTTCTCCCTCTCCCCTTCCACCACCAATAACCTTCTACTGTTTTACTAGTCTTTATCTTGCCTCATTTATCTGAAGTCCCACTTGATTTCTATTTTTCATCTACCACATATGAAAGAAAATATATGACCCTTGATTTTTTGAGACTGGTTAAGCTCACTTAGCATAAACTCTGTAGTTCCATCCACTTTCCTGCAAATGACATAAGTGTGTTTTCTTTGTGGCTGAGTTAAAACCCTATTGTGTATATATACCATATTTTCCTTATCCACTCATCTGTTAATGGACACCTGGGTTGGTTCTATAACTTGGCTATTACACATTGTGTTGTGTAAACATGGGTATGTGTGTATCAATATAGCATTCTGATTTTAATTCTTTGAGAAAGATATCAAGGAGTGGTATAGCTGGGTCATAGAATGAATCTAAAATCACACTAGCATCTTATACTCCACTCCAGGGACTCACATTCCAGGCTTACTTATCCTCTTGACTTTGCTTTGATTAATAAAATCAACTACTTCCTATTAAATTAACTCTATTCACCTTTTCTATTTCATCTGTTTGTTTGTATTATTAGCCATATCTCTAACTTCATATTTATTTCTAAATTTAGGCCTCTAACCCATAAAACTACATAAAATTTCTGGTGAGCTAAAACTCTCTTTAATTTTGCTTCTGTGAATCAAACACCCAAAAAACAGTGGTTAGAGCCCAAAGATGCAAAGGGAAATAGCCTTTTTCTTTATCTGGAATATCTTAACATCTAGTTATGATTCTTTCTCAGTTATTAAGAAAATGCTCAAAGTCTGGGAGCCTGGCAACACCATGGTTTCCTGATAAGGGGTACTCAGAGTCCTAAAGATTGGGGTGAGTTTTCTAGAAAAAGGATAATTATGCAATGGAAAAAATATCAGTTGATCTGGAATGCTGTAATTGTTGATATCCTCACTTTATGTTTGAGGACAACAAGAATAAGAAATGTGCCCACAGTTACTCACCCTGGGTGCTTCTCATTCCTGAGTTACCAGTTATATTTTTATGAAACTTCCTCAACCTGGAGCTTGTATTTGTTTCTGGCAAAAGTGTATTTTTAATAAAGGTTTAGAAGAACCAAAGAGCTGTCATTTGGTCAATCAGCCCTCTTCTGTGTAGGAGGAGCTTCCATATGCCATTCCTCCTCCCCACATATACACACAGTGCTCAGTTCACCTTTCACCTAGCAAACAATGTCTAGAAATGCTAAGGCTTCCCTTCCAGTCACAGTTTTGAATCACACCACAGCCTTCAACTATGCATCTCTTGGTGACCTGATTCTAGACCTCTTCTTGACATTAAGGAGGGACTTGGAGAGTGAGTGGGAGGCAATCAGCCTCATCATTCTGCTTCCACTGCAGGATTTAGAGCTCTGGGATCTCTCTGTAAAACCTCACTGTTAAAGGACTTTGTGATATCCAGCCAATATGAAGATGACTAGTATGTTAGTCAGCTTTTCACCACTGTGACTACAATACCCAAGAAAAATAACTTCAGGAAAGAAAGAAAGATTTCTGGTCCATGGTTTCAGAAGTTGCAGTTCATGGCCAACTTTTTCCATTGCTTTAGGCATGAGGCAAGACAAGAAGATCTCCATGGTTGGAGTGTGTGGCAGAGGAGGCTGTCCACCTTGAGAGAGAGGGAGGGGAGGAAGAAGAAGAAGAAGGAGGAGGAGGAGGAAGAGGAGGAGGAGGAAGAGGAGGAGGAGGAGGAGGAGGAGGAGGAGAAAGAGAAGGGAGGAGAAAGAAAGGTCAGAGCCCCCATGAATCAACCCCCTCCCAGGCCTTAGAGACCAAGCCTTCAATAAATGTCTCCTTAGTCAACACTTCCTATCCAAACCATAACAATTAGACAAAGGAAATACTTAGTGTAAATCCTTCTTAAATACATGGGAGTTCAGTGTAAAGCCCTCTTACATACAAGGCAGATGCACTGTGAGGGCCCACTCACACTTGTCTTGCCACTTGAACTGAGCTTTGTGAGCCATTGCTGGATACTGACTTATGCCCATCACCTTATCATTGTATTCTAGACATACATAATGGTAACCATGTATTTAAATGTTTTTTCTTCAAAAATAATTACTACACTACAAAGTATGGTGGCATATACCTCTAATCCCAGTACTTGGGAGGCTCAGATAGGAGGATCACGGAGGTAGAATCTCTTGGGCTCAATGCCCAGTACCACAAAAAATGAAATAACCTATACTATCCATTTGTATCACTATAGTAGCATCAGAGTACCATTTCTTAATGAAAGGATTGCTAATGAAGACTGTAAGAGTATATAAATACATTTTATAGCCTGAATGAGCCTTGAAACATTATGCTAGGTAAAAGAAGGCAGACAGAAAAAGCCATATATTTCATGAATCCATTTATGTGGAATGCCCAGAATAGGTAAGTCCACTGAAACAGAAGGTCAATTCATGATTGTTAGGGGTTGAGAATGGAGTAAAAGCAGAACAATGAGTATAGGGTTTGGGGGAGTGATGAAGATATTTTGGAATTAATTCTTTCGATGGACCTTGTAAGCATTCTAAAACCACTGTAAGTATTCTAAAAACACTTTTTACTGTATTGTAAATACACTAAAAAGGATCATTTTATAACAGGTAAATTGTATCTCAAGAAAGAGAGTTCACAGATAAATAAAAAGCTCAAAATGTTTCTTCATCAACTTTAATATATTCTTGGGTATGTTAGCACTCTGGAACTAGTGTCATAATTGTGTGTGACTGTTTTCCTTCTCGGAGGTACACAAAGCATTGTCATGTCACAACACTGATTACATCTTAGAGTTAATGCAATATGAAAAACTTCTGATTTTCCTTATAATTAGCACAAAGGCACATATTGGAAACATGTGTTCCAAATAATTTATAATGGAGATAGATTATTTGTTGGATACATTTTTTTGCTTCAAAATATTTAAAGTAAATCTACTCTAACGGATAAGTATTTGTTTGATAAAGATGAGGATATTTTAAATGACCACACATTTCCTAACACTCTTCTCATAAGGAGACAGGCTCTATGCCCCAGTTTTGGACATGGCATATGAAAAGCATGTTGACTGCTTTCACTGTACAACACGAAGGATGGGATTCTGAGTAACTTCCAAGACTAAGTCATGGGAGCCTTGTGGTTTCAGATTTCCCTGGTTCTACTGAGATGCCAGGGAGAAGCCAGTTACCATGTAACAAGTCTGATCATCTTCAGCCTTCCCAGCTAAAGAGGCCACATGTAGGTATTTGGCTGACTAAATCCCTGTGTTCTCAGCGGTGGCCTGCACCCATTGCAAACCTATGTGAGTGAACACTGTTGGGTGAGCAGCCTGATCAAACCTTCAGACAACCACGATTCAGATAATGTTCAAGCTGTGTGAAGGATCCCAAGAGAACTGTCCATTCAGCACTTCTTGACTTCATGATTCACAAAATTACGAGCACAGTAACACAGCTGCTTCAAACCACTACATTCTAGGCTCACTTGTTATGCAGTTACAGATACTAGAACAAGGACACAGTCAAAAGGTCATATTTTCTCTGATATCAGCCTATCCAGGCAACTGGGTTGCCAGTGCAAACTGGTAGCACAGTTTGTTTTGTTTTTGCATCTCCGCCTTTGGGGAGCACATTTTCATTACACACTGTTCTCACTGCAGCTCCATGCTTACTCGGCTCTGGGTGCAATTGTTTCCCACTCTCCAGCTGAAGCATGAACTCACATTTCTTAACAGAGTGCTAATTTCTTATTTATAAAAATGCTTTAAAATACATCTAAAAGCATTACCTAAACCCCCACTGGCCTCTTTGAATTGCTGGATGCTTATATGCAACTGTTAAATAAATTGTAGACCTACCATTTGTTGGATATATAGTTAATGAAATGTTATCCAGTGCAATTAGAAAGACTTAACTAATTTGTGAATGCTTTACTTTGGATTCAATCAATCACTGCCACAATTGATAGTCAGTGTTATTAAATTAATCTGAACATTTTTTTCTGACATTAAACCATTAGAGTTGCTTCCTAATCATTAAAAAATAATAATAATAACTAAACTTCTCTTCTTGACATACAATGTTTCCTATTCCCTGGTGCCACCTAAATTACCCCATCTCCTGTAGTTTCCTTTCAGATGTCTTATGTGCTAGTCTAAGTGAAAGCCTGACATATGGTATCATATAATAAGTTACTTACCAAACTTTGAGATGCCATGTGTGGAAAAGTTTCCTCTCCATATCTACATGCTTACTTAGACTTTACAGGTTTTCTAGTCTGCAAAGTTTCCCATAAATTCTCAGCTATAAATAATATCTTCTTCCCTGGAAATACAGCATGGTCTTCAAGCTCAGGAGATTTTCTCTCTTACACTGTTACCATCATCCTTTCTTATGCAAATATTTGTCCCCAAAGCTTTTCTGAAACAGATGCTTAGTAAATGCCACTTGGGAGGGATGAGTGGATAAGAATGTAAATAAACTGGGCATGTCCCCTGCCTCCAGGCCTATAATCCCACAACCCTAGGAGACTGAGACAGGAGGATCTTAGGTTGGAGACCAGCATAAGCAACTTAATGAGACTCTGTTTCAAAATAAAAAATAAAATAGGGCTGAGGTATACCTCTGAAGCAGAAAATACCCAGGTTCAATTCCCAATAAAAAAGAAAACGAAATGTGTAGTTTTATGTCTTTCCTTCCTTCAGAAAAGTCAGCCTAGTCTTGAACTTTTCTTTAATAACTGAATTTCAACTTTGTAATATATGATAATCTGGTAATTATAATGACTTTGTAAATTTAACCATCTGTCTTAATGTGAAATGAAACCTCTTGTGTTCAATGAATATATTTTATAAACAAGTTAAAGACTGTGTGTGAGGGAGCAGAGGGCTGAATGACCATTGTGAACTCCATGAGAAAATTTCAGTTTTTATTTTATTGGTGCATTGGAGTCATACTTCTTAATTGAGTACAAGATGGTAAAGGTAGTATACATCACACCTCACTCATTCAGCCCTTACCCAATTCCCACCCCATTCCCTCCCCCTTCCCTTCTTCTCATGTTTGGTTTAGTGATTGACTTTGATATGTTTGTGAATGTACATCATGTACATTAGGGAATTTCCCTCTTTCCCCTCCCATCCCCCTCAGTTTGGTTACCTTATTTGCTTATTTATGGTTTCTTCTTCATCTAGAATTCCTCTTATGACCCCTTTTCTCTCTAGCTTCTGCATATTAGAGAGAACATCTGATGTTTTACTTTTTGTAACTGACTAATTTCACTTAGCAGAATGTTCTCCAGTTTCATCCATCTCCCTGTAAATGACATAATTTTGTTTTTCTTTATGGCTAAGTAAAATTCCATTATGTACATATTCCATAGTTTTGTAATCTATTCATCTGTTGATGGTCATCTTGGCTGGTTCCAAACTACCAAACTAATGCAATTGCATCTATGTTCATAGTTGTACAATTCACAATTGCAAAACTTAAGTTTTAAGCTATTCCAGTCTCATCTCTGAACCCTTGTCTGGGACATGCCATCTGCCAGAATACCTAGCCCTCAGTATTCAATCACATCCTGCACACTTCCTTGGGATTTTATCTCAAACATCCTCTCAAAAGAGTCTTTACTGAGCACTCTAGGTATCTGTTCTTTATATTTTCTATAACACCTTTTAAATTTTTTTGTGGCACTTTTAAAATTCATTATCATCTTGTTAACTTTCCTGTTTTAGTGTGTAAGCTTCATAAGCCAGGAGACCTTATTTTTCTTGTTTCCCATTCAATCCCAAGCTCCATACAGACTGTCTGGCAGAGCATTAGCTCTCCCTGAGAAGCGGTGGTAAAAGCAGTGATCACAAGCCCACCCATGTGCATCCTGCACCCTGGTAGACATGAGTCAAGGGGAAGCAAGACTATGCTGGTTATGCACAATCTCATCTGTTCTTCACACCTGCCTTATCTTTCTCCTTGTACAGATGTGGTCACTGCCACACAGAATTTGCTTGACTAGTATAAAATCACAAGTCAAAAGCAACAGAACTAGTTCAGAATGTGCTATTCTCTTCTTCCTGAGCCCCATCTTATTACCCCTGCACCCACGACTCAGGGCAGGTTGCCTTTGCCTACCACTGCAAATGCTTATCTTCTAAGAAGAGGATTCTTGTCAAAGAGCATTTAAGAGATCAAAAAGTCTACATCCTTTGAAAAGTATGTAGAAATAGTTCATACCCGTGAGCTTCCAGTTTTTTTCTTTTTATAATTTTATTTGTGTACTGTAATTATACATCATATTGAGATTCAAAGTGACACAGTTGCATAGCACTCAGGATCTCCTGCTGTGTTTCCCTCCACATCCCACCTGTTTCCCCTCTTCTCGCACCCCATATATGCTAGTGAGGCTGCAGTCATACCTTGATATATGAACATGACAGTGTTTGTTCTTTTTCCTTCCTCAAGCCTCTCTATTGTATCTAATTGAGGAGTCTCAGTCACAACCTAGGCTGCTTTCCCAATGCTATTTCGTAAAGTGGTCCTCTACAATTGAAGCAGAAACAAAAGAAACGAAACGGGGGCTGGGCACTTTTTAAAAGGCTGCTGGAGAAAGTAGAGCAGAAAATAAGACACAAAGAGGATCTAGAGGCATCCTGGGTGTACAAATAATAACAACAATAATAATGAGGAGGAGATTCTGACTGCAGTTCTGGAAATAAAAAGCCTGTGAAAATTAATTATACCCAGGAGAGCAGTCACAAGAGAAAATAATTCAATTTTAGTCTACGGATAGATGAGAACAGTATCAGTTTTATTGTAAAAATAGACCAAATGGCTAGGTCCACACATTTTTAAGTTCATATAATTAATGGCATTTTATATACTATATTAAAAATATTAACAAAAACATCCTCACAAGGCATAATTCAATATTACTCATATCTCTGATTGTATGCATAACATTGGCAAGGTCACATAGGTCCCTGAGCCCCAGGTACCTTTGTCTCTAAACTGGGCCATTACCATTAGTATATGCATTGTGAGTCTCCCAGAATTACTGCAGGCTGTGCTAGGAGGTAGAAAGTTTTATTTTCTTTTCTTACTTTTTTTTTTTTTTTTTTTTTTGGTGGTACTGGGGGTGGAACCCAGAGGCTTTCTACCACCGGGCTATACTCCCAGACCTATTTTATATATTATTTGGAAACAGGGTCTCACTAAGTTGCTGAGAGCCTCACTAAGTAGCTGAGGCTGGCTTTGAACCTGTGTACTCCTTCTGTCTTAGCCTCCCAAGCACGGGGATTACAAGCATGAACTACCAAGCCCAGCTTACTTTTTTCTTTTCTTTCCTTTTCTTTTTTTTTTTTTTTAATACTGGCAAATAAATGAACCCAGGGCATTCTAATTCTGAGATACACCACCAGTCCTATTTTTTATTCTTTATTTTGAAATAAGTTCTCACTAATTTTCCGATGACTTCATTAAATAACTGAGGCTGGCTGCAAACTTGTCTCATCCTCCCAAGTACTGAAACCACAAACTTGCACCACCATGTTCAACTCACAGATGAGAAAGTGGCACTGAATTCAGAAACAGACACCTATTCTGCCATAACCATGCTTTTTATCATGGTCTAAATCAAACCCCATAAAATTAATAGACTCTAGTTACCACAAATGGTACCTAAGCCTTCAAAACTACTAACACCTTAGCAACTATTGGGAAAGGGTAATGATCTCTGAAACATTGTCCTATGGCATGAAATATATTTCATGCAATAAGTTCATCTCTATTCATATTCACTAATTTATTCACTCATCCATTTGTACAATATTCATTCGAAAATATGTACAATATAACAATAAAGATAACAAGATCTAGAGTGAGACAGTGTAGGTCTAACCTGTAGCTCCTCTGCTAGTCATGTGGCTTTGGCAAGGCTGGATCTCAGTTGTCATGTCTGTAGAAGTGAATAACAGTACAAGCATGCTATTATGTGAGGTTAAGTTAGGCCCTGATAGTCCTTGGCACAGACTAAGCCCTGAGCAACTCCTTTCTATCCTGGTCTCTTCATGAGGGCCTCCAGGGTAGCAGAGCATCACAGCAAGGCCAACCGTGGCTGACCACTGAACGCCTAAGAAAATCCTCTTGAAATAGAAGCCACTTAGTGCTAGGCAGGTTTCTGAATTCCAACAAAGCAAGTCTTCTCCCTAATCTGTACCCAGAATAAACATTTATGAAAAGGTTGGGTGCCTTTTGCTTACTTGAATACATATTTAGAAAGAAAAATTTAAAATCCCTAAGATACCAAACAGTTGAAAGCATTAATGGAAAAATTGACTCTCTTCCTAGAAGTTAATATAATTCTTTCTGATATAGGCAAACCTTTAACCTCACAGCTTAAGTGTATAAACCTCAGGTCACAAAATGCCACAAATAATTCAAAGCATACAAAGTCATTTTCTTGTGCTTTACTTAACTTTTTAAAACCTAAACTATATATTGAGGTTAAAACTGGTTTTGTAATCCCCTCTTTACCAGTGAGATGACAAAGGTCTTGAGATGGGTATGGCCTGTCCAGCTGTTGCCAAGAAATAGAAGCAAGCCAAGAGTAGAGGTCCCATGAAGGACAGTCCATACCTCTTTCTGTAATTCCTTTCTATTTCTACATAAGCAACAGAAAGGACTTTAAGAAAATTAAACCCTCTCTATCTCAGAATTATCCCCCAGGGCAGGACTCCTATGAAAGCTAAGAGGCTGCTGTTTATCTTTTCAAACTACATTTTTTTAAAGATCTAAAGCCCGTGTTTTCCATCATGAGCATTAAAATAGATGTCACAGGGGAAAATGTATAAATTTCAAGATTCAAAAGTGATTTTGAAATATGTATGCCCTTTTCAAGCTTAGAAGGAAGCATGACACATAATCTATAAATTACGGTAGAATCTTGTTAATTCTAATGAGGATCTAGAAGGGCTGCTGCCAATTAATAAATCTTGCAAATAATTTAGTGACATAAAATGTTGGCTAACGGGTAGTTTTTCAGAATGGGGGAGGGTGTGTACTTTTCTGCTGCCAATCAGGAGATGTTGATGACAATGTGGATCCTGTTCCAGAAAGCACTGGGGAAAGATTCATGAGGTTTGAGTGATGGGATGCTCAAATGACCACAGTTTTGCTCAAGAAGTAGGATCGATATTTCATCATTAAGTCAATGATTTTATGAAGTCTTATGGAAGGCTCTAAAAATAGTCACTTAACATGAATGCCTCCTGTGTCTCCAAGTGTTCACGGCAAGGAGATGCTTCCCAGGCCGGTGTTCATGTCCCTTATTCTTGCCCTTAAGCTGGGGAAATTGTTTCTGCCAGAAACTGTGGAGATTCCATGAATTACAGCACCAGACATGGGCAGTGCTTTGAGTCAGCGTTCTTTGTGCTAGTTAAAAATTCAGTTATTGAGATACAGTTCCACTGCTGTTGCTGCCAAAATCAAAGGCAAAAATGAGTGAAATAAAATATATAGAGAAAAGAGATTGGGATCAACACTGATATAGACAGTGATCAATTTCCAACAGAATACTTTCTTCAGTATCATTATGATCAGTGACATGCATTCATGTGTGTGCGTGCACACACACACAGATGTAATTGAGCTTTATCTAGAATATCAACTGGTGACTAGAAGTGATCCTTTTTGTTTTTTGTTTTTCTTTTCTGTAGAACTGTAAATTGAATCCAGAGGCATTCTACCTCTGAGCTACATCCCCAGCCCTTTTTATTTTTTATTTCAGAACAGGGTCTCACTAAGTTAGTATGCTCTGGCCTTGAACCTATCTGATTCTCCAGTCCTAGCCTTCCAATTCCTGGGATTGCAGGAGAGCCACCGTGCTGGTCAGTGGTACAGATTTTTTTTTTAAATGTAAGTAGAAGAGGATCTGCATAACAAGCTATAGGTTAGCAATATTAAGAGTTATTTTCACTGCAATATTCATGGACTGTTCATGGAAAGATGGGGGGTGAATAAATAAGTGAACAAACTCTTACTGAATGAGTATGAAGTGCTAGGATCCTAAGGTCTGGCCTATCGAGAGCACCACTCCTGTGTGTGCTGGGACAGAAAACACACAAACGAAAACCACCTGCTGAGTTAGGAAAGCAGAAAGCAAGTGAGCTTGGCTCACTAAATAAGGGTAACTTGAAATACAGCTTCAATTTCTTTTTGGCCTTAGATTCCAGAAAATTCATGCCTGAATATAATAGTTAATAGAAATAATTTTCTGTCTAGGGAATAATAACCACTAGCATCCTTATTTCTGTGACGACTTAGCCTTAATTTAATGTAGGTCCTCTCAATTGCTTCTTTTAAATAAACATGCAATATGCTTATTAATATCTAATGAAAACTTAAGAGGCAGATCCTTTTTTTTCTTTTTTGTAGAACTCTAAATTGAATTCAGAGGAATTCTACCTCTGAACTACATCCCCAGCCCTTCTTATTTTTTATTTCAGAATAGGGTTTCAGTATGTTAGTATGCTCTGGCCTTGAACCTGTCTGTGATTTTCCAGACCTAGCCTCCCAATTCTGGGACTGCAGGAGAGCATATTGAAAAATATCTATATTCAGAATATTTCAAATGTTTTCTCATTAAATTTTTTCTTAAAAAAGTCAAACAGAATATATTATAATTTAATAATGAGTTTTCATCATAGATATTTAATTTAATTAATTTCCTCAATATCAGCTATATAGTTTTTTTTTCCTCCTTGTAGAGCCAGGGATTAAAACCAGGGCCTTATAAATGCAAGCAAGTGCTCTAACACTAAGCTACATCCCTAGCCCTTTATGAGGCAGGGTGTCATTAAGTTGTTGAGATGTACATCACGATTCTGGATTAGTGTATGTGTGTGTGTGTGTGTGTGTGTGTTTGTGTACGTGTGCATGTGCACACATACACATACACACACAGATGAATTTTATTTGCTTTTAATAAAGCAAATAAATAAATAGAACCTCATCAAACAACCTCTCTCATTCTTATTTTATTTCCCAGGACTTTAAATGGCATCAGGTTTTGCAAACTTAAGAACAAGGAAAAACTTTATAATCCTTGAGAAAACCAGCTTGCATTAAAAGCAAATATAAAAGGCAACTTAATTCAAAGAAAACAGAAATAAGAACATCAAATAATTCAAACAAATTCCTTTTGTGTGTTGACTAGATTTAGGGATATAGTTATTCTAAGATCAAGAGCTCTGGGGCTCCTATTATTAGACTGCGTATAAATAAGAGAAGGAACACCCTGGAAGGAGATCAATAAGCTACTTGAAGTGCCCTATATACAGGTGACCCTCATGTAAGAGCAGGGGAGTGCTGTGCCCTGTGATCTATGAGCTCTATAGAGCCACAGCACAATCAAAGGAGCAAGTTGTCTGTGATCATGTACACATCCCTCCACCTAGAAATGTACATAAATATGCAGTTTCATTTAAACCACACATCACTCTATATTATGTATTTAAACTGCATATATAATTTCTATTACGTATGTGCATGTGTATATATACATTTGTACATGCACATGTGTGTGTATGTACAATTTTCTTCAGTCATCTAGGTTGAGCTTACATACCAACACTTTCTGTGAGTCATTCTGATTTATTTACTGAGGAAAGATTCCTGTTGATATTTACTACTAAGGAAATGCTCTGCAGCAGGCAGAGAGGCCAGCAGAAGTGCTCTCAGCCTTCTTCTGAGAGTGTAGGAATTAGCACCTCATCTTTTAGTCATCTTTGTGCACACCTTAGTTCCCACAGCAGAATAAACAGCTAAAATCAAGGAAGAGGTCCGGGTGAGACAAAACATTGGATTGAGATGAAACATTGGATTTTTGAACCAAACAAATATCAATATCATCTTTCTCTCTCGAGAGTCAACCTCAGGTGCTTGACCAAATTACTTACCCCTCAAGCCTCACCCACTCTAAGTGTTGTCCACAGAGCAACAGCCAACACAGCTTGCTAGAAACAGAGGAAAAGCCTCTGGCCTCGTGCAAACCTACTGAACCTGGAGCTGCCTTTTAACAAGATCAATTCAATTTGTATGTGGATTAAATTATGAGAAGCATTATACTTGATCACCTTTACCTTATCCCCATAAAATTCACATAATAGTGAATTTCTAGAAATACTAGGAGGGTCAAGTACAAATAAGGTTCTTAGCTTGGTTTTTAAAACTTTGTGTGTGCCTCAAAATTGGTAGCTCTCTTAATGTTTACTTTTAACATTACTGATGGTACTATTAATTATTATTAGATAGTTTTAGTACTTACCTCCTCTAAACTGCAGCTCTAAAACTGGGGCAATTTATATATATATATATATATATATATATATATATATATATATATATATATATTATCTATGCTTTGCTTTCTTTTGTTGAGGATTAAGCTATTTTGTATTTGTAAACTATTAGACATAGTGTTTACTGTTAGCTACTTTACTTTCTGCCATCCCTTCCCCCCCTTAGAGCAGACATCATTTCAAAGCCCTTTTGCACATCCTTAGTTCCTTTCAAAGAACAAGCACTTGTCAAATGGCATAGAGATATACGAGGAATATTTTTATGCAACACAATGCTGTCTCTGTCGTTAGACACACAATGCTGTCTCTGTCGTTAGACATACACTATTTTGAATGTTAAATTAAGTAAAAGACATGATTTTTGAGTGCCTATAGTACTATATGATGGCTTAGCCTTGGTAGTTCTTTGGCTCTACGTCCCTGCTTTCAATTCCTTGCTATTAGAAACTGCACTTTTGTGCTCTCACCCCCCTCCCCCAGTTCTTAGGTTGAAATCATTATTTCCTCCATAAGACTGTATTAGTGAGTGGAACTTTTGAAAGTTGTGTTAGCCAGCTTTAGACCACTGTTACCACAACTTAAAGGAGAAAATGGTTATGTGGCTCATAGTTTTGGCCAACTCCAAGGTTGATACATGGCCCCAAGGCATGACAAAGGAAAACTACTCAACTCATGTCAAGTGAAAGACAAATCATTTCAGGGCAACATCACAGAGACCTGATTCCTCCAGCCATACCCCATATGCCTACAGTTATCACCCCGGTACATATATTCAAATTATTAATCCATCACATGGGTTAATCCTCTGATGAGGTTATAATCCTCTCATGAGGTTACAACCTTCAGGATCTAATCATTGCCTAAAAGCTCTACCTCTGAATTCTGTGCACTGAGGAACATGCTTTCAACACATGAGCTCTTGGAGGGACATTCCAAAACCTCAAGGAGATAATTATATCATGGAGTGGAGATGCTTTGATGGGATTATATCTTTACATAAAGAGGGAGAGAGCTGGACCTCTGTCTTTCTGCTATGTAAAGGTACTACCAGAAGGTGGCCTTCAACAACACAAAACACAGACCCAGCAAAAACTCAATCATACTGGCATCCTGATCTTAGACTTTCAGCTGCCAGAACAGTGAGAGAATTCTGCTGTTTAAAGTTACTCAGTCGTGGTATTCCGTTAGAGCACGCCTAACAGCCTAGGACACTTGACCACTGATATTGATAGAATCAATAGGAAATATAAAAATATTATTGTCATTCAAAACACAAACAATAACAGATGCTGGCGAGGATGTGGAGGAGTGGGAACTCTAAAACATCGTTGGTGGGACTGCAAATTAGTGCAACCACTTTGGAAAACAGTATGGAGAATCCTCAGAAGAATGGGAACAAATCTGCCATTTGATCTAGCAATACCACTTCTGGGTATCTACCCAAAAGATTGGAAACCAAACTAACAAACTAATTCATGTGTATCTATGTTAATAGCTGCACAATTCACCATAGCCAAAGTGAGGAACCAGCCAAGATATCCATCAACAGATGAATGGATTACAAAACTGTGGGATATGTACACATGGAATTTTACTCAGCCATTAAAAAAAAAAAACAATTACATCATTTTCAGGGAAATGGATTGAACTGGAGGACATTATGCTAAGTGAGGTTAGTCAGCCACAAAAAATAAGAAATCAGATGCTTTCCCTAATATGTGAGAGTTAGGGAGAAATGGGTCATAGGAGGAACTCTAGATGAAAAAGAAAATCCTATAGAGGAGCAAACAAGACAACCTAAAGGAGGAGAAAGGAGGAGGGAAGAGGAAATTCTCTAAAACACACAATGTACTTAAACTATCGAAGTCAACCACTAAGCCAAGCAAGGGAAGGAGGGACTGGGAGGGAATGGGGTGGGAATTGAGTAGGGGTTAAATCAGTGATGTGTACATATATATACACACAAGTTTTTTACCCCCAATATGATGTATGAATATAATGCACCAATAAAAATTTTTTAAAAATATGATTGAGTTTTGAAATAGCTACATTTTGTTTGGTTGGTTGGTTGGTTTTTTGTTGTTGTTGTTTTTGGTGCTACTGGGGTTCCTGGAAACCCTTCTACCTCTGGACTACATTTCCAAACCTATTTTTAAACTTTTTTATTAGGAAACAGGGTCTCTTAAGTCAGCACAGCTGGCTTCGAGCCTGCGCTATCCTCCTGTCTCCGCCTCCCAAGTGCGGGGATTACAAGCATGCGCCACCACACCCAGCCGAAATAGCTACACTTTGCTCTAATATTTTAAAAAAGGTATTTTGTATTATACTTATATTCATTTATATATGTCCTGGGTTTGAGTTGTTGTAAACCACTTTTATTTGGTATATCTAAAAAACAGCAAAAATTAAAGAAAAAGAAAATATTTTGCTGCAGCTCAGCATAGCTATGGCCATTTTTACATTAACTTTTTTCATTCATTAACTTTTGTTTGTTTTTGTGGTACTGACCATTGAAATCAAGGCCTCACAAGTGCTAGGCAAGTGGTCTACTCCTGAGTTATACCCCCAACCTTATTTTATATTTTATTTTGCAATGGTTTCTCATTAAGTTCCTGAGGGTCTCACTAAACTGCTGAGGCTGTCTTCAAAACTGCAATCCTGTCTCAGCCCCCCAAGCACTGGGGTTAAAGGCAGGAGCCACCACACTCGGCGTGACCATCTAATTTTACTATTTGCTTATTAGGCCAATGCACTTCTTCAATTTGGTAGATATTCTGATTCTCACTTCAGAAGAAAAGAAGCACATAACCCATACAGTGATATGAACTGTGCTAAGAATAAATGAGACTCACAGACAGGCATTAGCAGCCTCAAAACTGACGACCACCTGTCACCATTTTGAACTGTGGCAGCAGTTGTCTAAACGCATCTCAATGGCAGTCTTGCATTAAATCCTTTATAAACACTCTAGACAATTAATTGGTCTGTGTCTAGAGGGGAGCGTGAGGCACAAGCTGTGAGAAGCAGGAACCCGTTTGTCAGGTGAGAGAAGGGCTCAAGCCAGTCTCCTCTGTCTCTCTTCCAGGTGTCCTCTCAGGTCCTGGGCCCAGGAGTGATGGATCAATTACCAGCAGAAGCTCACTTTGGACTGATTTATCTACAGTATTTATTCACACTTCACTCTTCCTTCCTTTGCAGTAAAAACCCACATTTCTTGGGCCTTTTGTGAGTAACCTTTACTTCTAGTATTCTAAAACACTTTTCAAAATGCTGGTTTACTTACTTACTATGGCTAAATTCAATTAAACTTAAAAAAAAAATACTTGTTCATATCTCACTGAGTTCACAGTTGCCACAAAAAGAAGCCAGGATCATTAGCAGATCTCAACTAGGGCACTTGCTCAAATTAGCTTAGCCGCCTTTGTAACTCCTTTGGCAACTTGGGACAGACTACACTGACCCAGAAAAAGATGCTAAAGCAGGTCCTGACTTCTTAAATCATTCTAGAACTAGAACCCCTCATCCTGGAGCTGCTTATCTTCTCCTCTGGCCTCCTGTGGACCTCCTATTGGCTGAGCTTCTGTTTCCCCCTTGCTGATGCCTTCCAGGGGCTGCCACTGCAAGGTCTGGTTGGGCTTTTTCAGCTTCTGTCCCTTCTGAAGTCTATCCCCAGCCTGGGGTTTCTGTTTTCACTGGGCACCCTGCCTGTTACATAGATTCTAGCCATTACCCAGAGGGGAGTTTTAGAGATACTCTAGCCTGTGTCTAGGCTGCCTTGCTGCAGACTCCTGCAAGTGCTCATGGATGACTGCCCTTTTGGGGTAAGGGTAACAGCAGGCTCTTCAAAAGCTCGCAGCAGGAGGCCTTCCTTGGCCTTTTTTATGTCCCTCTCTCAGGAGGCTGCTGGTATTTGCTTTTTACTCTCTGGGATAGGGTGCTTCTTATTAAATGTCTGAAAGGTAGTTTGGAGGAGACAACCGTGACTCTCTCTGTGAAGAGAGACGTTATCTATCTTAAAAAGAAAAATATTGGTTTAGCCTCCTCACCACGTATCTCCTGGGAGAGTATGGTATTTTGCCCTTTTGCATTACAAAGTGTCCTCATAAAAATAAGGTTCCAATTCATTTTTGACAGGCATTTAAACCCCTGGCATTTAGAAGCTACCCAGTGGCTTTTGTATTGACTTTGGATAATAAGTGTCTAAAGATATTGAATAGGATAAACAAGAACTGTCATGAGTGAATACTGTCATGACAATACATATTCACACAGTGTACTTCTAATCAGCTCACAAGCTTTAATTTTATTTCTCGTTTAGATAAAGCAAGATTTGGGGACCATGTGCCCACTCTAAAATGCAAATAATGTTTTCTTTCATTACAAGAGGATTTTGGTTTTTAATGAATATCTTTTGTAATTTAAATGATGATGCAACTTTGGGAGTCTATACTTTATCATCTACATGATTTGGGAACACCTTTATATCCTCAGTGAGCATTCTTAACCCACTATGAGGTGTGGTGAACCTGATTAAATAGCATTGCTGAACAAACAGCCTGAAAGAAGTGCAGAAACAAGGTAATCACCACCTCCCGGGAGGCTCAAGGGTCCCTATAACAGCACTAAGAGCAACAGCAAGGGGAGCAAGGGCAGGGGAAGGGGAAGGATGCAGGCAGCTCAGACACAGTGCCCAGGCAGTGCTCCTCTGACTAGAGGACTCAGAACAAGAATGGGGAAAGTTGGAAGACTTATGATTGGCAAACAGAGGCAATTGATTCTAATGGATTAATGACAACATTTTCAAGTTACTATACCCAGCATTTAGAAAGCATTCCTGCTACATATATAGGAACAAAGAAGCATTAAAAATCCATGATTTAAGCTGAGTATGGTGCCACATGACTATAATCCTAATACTTGGGAGCTGAGACAAGGAAGATTGCAGGTTCAAGGCCAAACTCAGCAATGCAGTGACACCCTCTTTCAAAAAATTAAAAATTAAAAAGGGCTGAATGTGTAGCTCAGAGGTAGAATGTCCCTGAATTCAATCCCCAGTGTCCCCAAGGGGGGAAAAATCATGATTTAAGCACTCATACACAAACACACACACACACACACACACACACACACACACAGTCAGTGTTCACACAGTCAGTGCATATATTAAATATGCATGGATTTCTCCTACATAGGTTAGTCAAATAGCATCAATCTTAAAATAACACAGTTCAAAATGCAGTTACTCAGCAGATGAACTGAATTACTACAAAAATGGAAGACTCCCTTGGTAGTTCCTCAGTATGTTATAGACACATTCTTTTAAGCATATCATGGAGCATATTATAGTTACATCACCTTGCAATGTGATGTGATCTAGGACAGAAGATGTGAAGTGTTTTAGGACAGCATTCTGCTCACCTTGCTGGAATCCTGAGACGGGAGCCTCCCTCCATTGTCCATGTCTCAAGCATATACTACTGGCATCCTCCCTTTATCCTATTTCTTCAGGCAGAAATAACTAATATGGACTTGTGTTTTACCATATCCAAGCTGACAAAGTTTGAATTACCTTTCATCCATTTGTGTATCTGTCTACCTAACTATCCATCCAAATAGTTGTTGCTTTATATAGTACTACGAGGTTTGAAAAGCTGATTAATGCAGGATTGAGATTTAGAAAAGGAATCTTAATAATGAATAAGACATATTACTTTCTCTACTACCTTCAAAAACCTTTAGAAACTTGAAAATGCCCTTACCACTATATATACAGATATATAATACTAATAAATCTACAGTATAAAATAATGTTTTTTCTGTGCCTTAGCAAATCACTATCCCCCTTTTTAAATTTAGATGAATTTCCAACATCTTATCCTTTGAGTTCTCAGAGGCATGTGCTATACTCAGGAGTTGTATCCCTATGAAGAGTTTTTGCTGGCATGGCTTCCTCTGGGATATTTCCATCACAACTGTTTTCCATATTTATATCAATAACTTTCCTTCACTACGTTCCTCTAGCAGCAGCATAGAGTCTCTCAAAGGACAGCAGTGTCAACATCCCCATGATCAGCTACTGCTCACAAACTTCATTTGCATTCAGCTCAAATCATACTTTGAGATTTCTTTCATTTCTTTGTTGCCCTTTCATCTTTATTGATCACTCCCCTTTTCATGTCATCCATTTTTTAAAAAGGCGTGTCACTGGGAAAGAAGGAGGAAGCATAGTTACACACATTGCTGTCTGCTCTTGGACTGGTACATTTACTGGTACATCAACTGGCCAGTCCATGGTCACAATAGAAATTGTCACAATGTGACAATAGAAAACTTAAAAGAAGTGATGTGATTGGCCAACGGTCATGATGCATGTCTGTTATTTACCAGTGATTATATGGTTATGATACAGCATTCTTTGAGTTTAATTGTTGGTACGTATTGGTAAATGTGTAGATCAGTTGAATATTCACAATAATGTACAAAAATGAGTGTGATATTTCAGTAATGCAATACTGAAAATACTTCTTTCCTCCCTATAGAATTATTGGCTTGTTGAGTTTCAGCTGTCCTGCACATATGGGTCACATATTCAGGTGTCAGTGCTCCAAATGTGTAAAAACTTCCTGGTGTATTATCATCCTCAACCTATTGAGAGAAGCTGACAAAGTGATCACAATCTGAAGAGTATGTTTCAGATCTCTGCTTTTAATGATATGTGAACTTCCCATTAACCAAAGGAAGTTACATGTCTGAGCTTCAAGTCAAGAGATATGGAAGTACTCACCCATTCGAATCCAGAGCAGGGTCATGCTTATAACTATACTACAGCAGGAAGGGAAAGACTGGGATCAATAACTCATTCAACTGCAATAAGCGGGAATTCATGCTAAGACTCACAGCCACTATTAACATAACACTTGGCAGAAGCAAGATTGTGACAGAAAATACCTCAGATCCTCATCTCCTACTATGAGGTCACCCATGACAGTCAAGGTAACCTAACAGTCACATTGGTTAACAGCAGTTTGCAACAAATGGTTTGAACTCTTTAATTTAAAAAAGAAAAAAAAATATATATATATACCTATATAATATGTGTGTGTGTGTGTGTGTGTGTGTGTGTGTGTGTATATATATATATATATATATATATATAGTACTGGGGGTGGAACCCAGGGCTTTTCTACCTCTAGGCTATACTCCCAGACCTATTTTAGATTTTATTTGGAAACAGGGTCTCACTAAGTTACTGAGAGCCTCACTAAGTAGCTGAGGCTGGCTTCAAACCTGTGTGATCCTCCTGTCTCAGCCTCCCAAGGGCGGGGATTACAAGCTTGCGCCACCATGCCCGGCTATATTCTTATATTTTTCTAATGGTTTTAATAAAACATGGATGGTATGGCAAGTAACTAAAAAATGTTTTTATGTAACTGTAAGTTTAAAGGCTCTGTTGCTTTCTCCTAGCTCTGTGCTCTATGAATAATCACAACAGAGAGGAGACTTTGGGTGATCAGAGCACAGTTCATGAACACTCACCAGACCAGGCTGAGTACCCTCTAAACAGGACTCAGGCCCATATCATGTCTTCATCTTGAATTGTTCATCCTGTGTCTGCCTGTTATCTGCCCAAGCTAATGCATGAAGAGCTGTGCTTTGACTGCCTGCCTACAGAAAAGGCTGGGCCATCTTGGGCCTCGTGGGTGTTTGCTCATCATCGCCTGCTTTATAAATATGCTCCTACATCTGTTCCTTAAAAGACTGAGAACATGCCAAACAGGGTGTGACATGAATGAGGAAAAAGCCCCCATTATGCTCAGCCCAAAAGGAAATGTTCTGTTTGGGCTTCCTATTAGGTCTTTGTGTCTGCACAGGTAACATCAGTCAGCATGCTGATGAGAGAGCGCAGTGTCCTGGAGTAGGAATGAACTCAGAGAAGCGACTGGAAACAAGGGAAACTCTGAATAGCAATGCCCAATATATTCATTGCACCAGGATTTGTGTGTGGGTGTAATTTAGAAATAGCATAAAGCTATAAAAAGGCAATGGCTGAGTAACAAGGAAGAATCTCTAACCCCACAACATACCTGATGCAAACAAGAAAAAAATTATTTCCAAATATAAACTACCATAGAGTATATGGTGCATCCTATCAGGGTGCTTAACTGATTGATGATAATTCCTCTCATATCCACTATGAAAACTGACCAGGTGCCTGCATCTATGCCACTAGTAAGGTCTGCACTCCAAACATGGGCTGCTCTTTGAGTCCAACTTCTGGAAGCAGGAGTAAGTCTAACAGCTTACTTGCTCACATTGCTGGTGACAATTACTCTGGGTTACCCTTCCAAATACCTTGTGTACTTCTAAGAGACTTTATGAACCAAGGTCAAACATAGCTTTTCCCTCCTCTTAGCATGACTGACAGATTGCTTCCATCCTTACTGTATCCTCCCTCACTTTGGTATATCATGTCCCCCTTGCAGTGTCTTTCCTGGTCCTCTCCATTTTGTCTTCGTCCACTATGTCCAGGCATCTAGGTGAATTTGTCACATGGAATGAGTTGATTGCCATCTACACAGAGAGTTGTGAATTTCTTTTTGTACCTCAGGTCTCCTTTCTGTACCTCAGGAAAATTAAAAAATGCACCTGTCTCCTGGGTCTTGGGAAATGAGATGAAAAGTCAAAACCACACAAGAATCTTAATCTCAGCATAATCCAGGTTAAGATTCCTGTCTCAGAGTTACTTCTTTTTTTTTTTTTCATTTTTTTAAGGGATCATTTAGTAAAACTCCATTTATACCATATACACACGATGTCCGTGTCCTTAGTGTTGATAATCTGAATATCCCAGAGGTCTAGCAGAATTTCTTAAAACAGATTCGGTACTAGAGATAAACTCTACTTTGGAAGCGAGAGCTTTCTACTTGCATTCCTCCGTGTAAACCATTTCTTACAGAAAACTGAGCTACACATGATGTCAAATTGTTACCTCCAGACATTCCTCACTAACAATATTCTTAGTCTTGCAGATTGAAGAAATGTTCATAACTGTCACTGAACATCATACAAACCTCACAAAAAATTAAAAGAAAGACGACCTCACCTCCAGCCACCCAAGATTTGAACAAACACTTTAGCCTGCAGATAATACTCCTTGTAGTTTGGAGTCCGTTCAGCATGGCTTTTCTTTTTGCTTGGTTAGATCAATATCACACTGATACATGTTCTGCCAGCCAAGCTATAATGCTGCATTCTTCCAGAGTCCAGTAATATAAAGTGATTTAGTGCTCTCAGCTTGAAAGATATTGCAATGAACACTGTGATTTATAAAACAAATGGGCTATTGTCCTAAACAAGTTTAAAATTATATAGACCGGGGGAAATAGAGTTAACTAAAGTTTTAATGCTCCTAGCCTATTTTCTAGTTAACAATTTATACAGACACATAAGCAATTCAACTCAGAAAATGCAACAGAAATTTATAGCTGGAATCCTCCATACATAATTTCTTTAACCTAGCGTACCCTTTGGCATTTATTAGTACACAAAGTCAGCTTCCTGCATATTCTTCTTTTATTCAGCCAACTGTCTATATATTTAGAGGACCCATAAATCACTACATTCTAAACACTTAGTCCATCAGAAAAATATGCTAATTGTGGAGGGCAGCATATTCGACATTGAATGCTAGTGGCATTTTGGAATATTACTGCTCGCTTTATCACAGAAGGGTGGTAGGAAATAGAAATGACGGAAACGCTCTAAGCCAGAGAAATCTCAGCAATACATTGAAAAGCTGCCATCTCTTATTCTCACTGTGCATTGGTGAAGACGGCAAAGTGTGATAACAGTAGATGGGATATTTTCATTTAATCTTTTAAATGTATTGGCTTAGAAATGTGAGTGGAATTCACATGGGGCAATTCTAATGCTTTTCCTAGATTCATTTTTTTGTATGTACTTGAAAAAGAATTCAACTTTGGCAGCACTATTGATGAGAATTGTTACAACAGAGAGAGGAAAAAGTGGGGCAACCTGAATGAGAATTTAAAAGGCAACTTGGTCACAACCTGAATATTTGATGATTGTTTTTAAAGAAGACCTGTAAACACCTAGAACAGTGTGCAATAGTTAAGTTCAATATTAGCTGAATTAATAAAGAGACCTTCAAATAGAATTATTTTAAATGAAGATAAAAACATATACCTCTTATTAATAGAAACATTTGGACTTATGATCTTGATGAGTAAGCATACACAATATTTTCCAATTTTATATATATGTGTGTGTGTGTGTGTGTGTGTGTGTGTGTTTGTGTATGTGTGTATGTGTGTTTTACTGGGAATTGAACCCAGAGGCATTCTACCTCTGAGTTGCACTCCCCAACCCTATTTTATTTTATTTTGAAACAGGGTCTCACTAAGTTGTGGAGGGCCTCATGAGGTTCCCGCCGCTGGCCATGAACCTGTGATCTTCCTGTATCAGCCTCCCAAGTACTAAAATTACAGGTATGTACCACCACCACGCCTATATTTTACCTCCTAGATAGGGTGATTTTTCAAAGTCAGCATTTTCCACTGCTGTGATCCAAAACTGACCACCACAACTTAGAGAAAAGAATATTTATTTGCTCATAGTTTTAGAGATTTCAGAGGTTCCGTTAATGTCAGGCCAGGCCTGTGGAGCTCAGTACAGGGTGGAGGAAATCAGAGAGAGGGAGAGAGCGAGTGCTCTGCTCCCACACCATGGAGGCCAGAAGCAGCAGATAGGAAACAAGCAAAAGAATTTAGAACACATGCAGTCCCTGAGGCCACACCCTCAGGGACCCACTTCCACCAGCCACATCCCACCTGCCTAGGTTACCACCCAATAAATCCTTTGCAATGGATTCTTTCATTGCCATTATGACCCTCATGACTTAATTATATTAACTCTGAACATTAATACATGAGTTCTTCAGGGGACATCTTTATCCAAATCATGACAGGTATATGTTGTCAAACTCACGATTGGGAGAGAGGGTGTAGTCATTCTAATACTTTAACAAAATTGAGAGGGAAAACAAAAAGATTCTAAAGTAAAGAGCTTTAATATGGAAGATGCTATGCAATTACACATATCACATATCCCACTCATGCTTCATTGGCTCCAACTTGGCCATATGAACTCCCCAAGTTGTAGTAGTTAGATTTCCAACACTGTAAAAAAAATATCTGAAATTATTAACTTATAAATACAGAAGGCTTATTTTGGCTCATAGTTTTAAAGTTTCCAGTCCAAAATCAGGTAGACCCATTGTTTTGACTCTCTAGTGGGAGTGCCGGATGGTAGTGGAGGGGAGCCTGTGGCAGAGCAAACCGGTCATCTTATGGCCAGGAAGGAAAAAAAAAAGAAAGAGAAAGGGGCTAGGGTCCCTTGAGAGCACTTCCCCAGTGACCCGAAGGACTTCCCACTAGACTCCACTTTCTAAAGGTTGCAGAAACTACAAATGGCATCACCCTGGGGACCAAGCCTTTAGCACATGGACCTTCAGGGGACATTCAACACCCACATTATAGCACCAAGCTCCAGCACTAGATATACAGTGCAGCCTCCAGCTCCACAGCCAGGTGCCTGACTTAAACTTTGCCTGTGAATTCTCCATTGACATTGGAGGAATATTTTTAGACTGTTTGCTTTCAAAGGATTTTCCAGGGTTTATGTAACCCATTGCAAGTACTTTGTGCTCTTTCCTATTCTGGGCACTCCTTCATGGCAGGATGAGATAAAATGCTATATATTCCTTCTCAGAAAAGAAGGGTTCAGTATAAGCTTCATAGAACTACAGCTCATCCTCAAACCAAGCTTCTTAAATGGTGCTTTCACATGTTTGACCAATAAAATGTGCTAAATTACCCAGTCAGTGGGAGTAGCAAAGCTCTCATACTTGTGTGAGAATCTCAGTATGTCAAAGTGCTTTGGGAAGGACAAGCTTTGCCACGATGAGCCCCAAATCAAAAAAGAAAACTGACCTTGTTTACTAATTACATGGACACCTACAGTATTCAAAATCTTGATTCTCCAACAATGCATTTATTTATTTATTTATTTATTTTTATTTTTTGCGGGTCTGGGGATGGGACGCAGGGGCATTTGACCTCCGAGCTACACCCCCTGCCCTATTTTTTATTCTTTATTTTGAAACCTGGTCCCACTGAGTTGCAGAGGGCCTCACTAAGTAGCTGAGGCTGTCCCCGAACCTCAATCCTCCGGTCTCAGCCTCCCGAATGCTGGGATTACAAGCGTGCGCCACCACGCCCGGCTTGCAACAATGCATTTATAACCCAGAAGCCATCCCTCCCGCCATACTTAGCACAGCTTTACCCTTTTCCCAATGCATCTTCTCCAAACCTGCATCCATAACTCTGATCACATCAAAGCTGTCCCTATATGACATGAGTATCCATAGTCCAATCCACTTACCATGCCTCTTCATGTCAGTGATTTTCTACCCTGTTTGAGCTCTCTATTTTGCTGAATTACTATCTGATTGCAAAATCAGTTAATTTTCCAGTCCTCTGCTGGAAATAAACAAATTCCTCTTTTTATCCCTAAGAAAGTTAACTTTCTTATCCCTAAATTCCTAATATAAGCTGACCTCTATTTCCTAAGAGAGCAATTCTGTTACTTGGTGACTTACATGCTTTGTTCAAACTACATACTTTTACAAGTGAAAGAGCACTATTAAAAATGCTATGCATACAAAGGTATAAAATGGGAATGTTTGGGGCAAATCAGATACACCAGTATGTCCTTCTGTTTATATAGCACTCTCCCTAGAATAATTTGTGAAAAATAAAATCCTGTTGCAAGATTTATTTAAATATCTACTATGATAATAATTTTACCTAAAATTTATAATGGAAAATACTGTGTGTGTGTGTGTGTGTGTGTGTGTGTGTGTGTGTGTGTGCACGTGCACATGCGCATGTGGTAGAGATTGAGCCCAGAGACAATTTATGGCTGAGTGGCACCCCAGCCCTATTTTCTATTTTCTTTTAAAATAGGATTTCACTAGCTTTCTGAGTTTCACTAACTTTTCCTCCCTGGTAGAAATAGCCAAATAGCCATTAAAAGTATATGTGGGATAATTTTTCCTTATATAAATTAACCTGAGCATGATGTTCTGAGGGGTAAATTAAAACAATGCATAAAGGTACTGTGAGGGAAACTGAGGAAATCTTTTGTTAGCTAAATACTTCATCTGCAGTGACTCCTGGTAAAGAACAACATGATGACATATAGGCCTCTACCATGAAACAAGGGACCACATTTTTGAAACTATGCTAACACTTTTATTTTCACACATGATAATGCCTTTCCTGTAAGCATGGAATACAATGATTTGGTAAGCCAAATCATGATTTGCATTCACTAGAGTTCTGTTCCTGTCTCTAGTCACTTAAACACATGTATACTCTGTTTTCCTGTCTTTCCACAGGGTTTGGAACATTCACCTTGTTGTATGGTCAAGGGAAGAAATGCCCATGGACATCTGTGAAAAGATTTGTCAGATGTGAGCCAGGTAATATATTTTTTCTCATCCCTCCCTCTATTTTCCAGTCTTTATACCAAGGGTTCTTGAACTTTGGCTTAAAAATAATTTTAAGGAGTTGGGAATGTGGCTCAGTAGAAAGCTACTTGTTTAGCTCTGTGAGGCCCTGAGTTCAGTCCCCACCATCACCATCACAAGAGAGAGAGAGAGAGAGAGAGAGAGAGAGAGAGAGAGAGAGAGAGAGAGAGAGAGAGAGAGAGAGAGAATTTAGGACCTTCTATATAATGCAGACAGGGGGTCCCTTCCTGGGTCCATGAATTCAGCATGTATGTTTAGGTTTCAAAATATTTATTTTAGCACACTCCCGCAAGGGGCTTGGTGCAGATGCTATAGCACCTTATAGCATCCTCAGATAACCCAGCTCAGCCTGAACCAACACTTAGTTGAGATGCTAGAAAGATGCTACCACCCTGAGGCAAAGAGACTTAAGTCCCACTCTTACATCTCTATCACTCTAGGTTCCCAGAGTCTCTAAAATAGAATGGAGTATTCATTCCTTTGTTATGTTAATATTTTATTACTTCTTAACACACTTAGAAGCCAACATGATATAAATACACTTGGTATAGACTTCACCATTAGTTTCATTTACTTTTTTTCCATATGAGTTTGTGTGGTACTAGGGATTTTCCCAGGTCCTTAAGCATGCTAGGCAAGGTCTCTACCATTGAGCTACATCTCAGGTCAATTTTATTTATGTATGAGGGAGAATATGAGAGCATATAGCAAATTAACTGCCTTACACCCTGGTCTCCAGCTCCTTATTTTTTTCCCTATAAGGCACCAATAGTCCTAGTCTCACAATAATTCTACATATATAATTTTTAATAGGATTTGTTGAATATACAAATAAATACTTCTCTTTTTTACCCAAATATTTATATTTATTTAGCTTGGCTTTCTTTGATAAGCTATATCCTGAAGAATAGTCTACATTGGTTCATAAAAATATTCCTTGGCTTATGCTTTAGTCAGCTTTTTATTACTGTCACCAAAACATATGACACAAATTCCTTAGAGGAGGAAAGGTGTATTTGGGTTTACAGATTCAGAGGTTCAGTCCAGGTTTGGCCTGCTCCAAGGTAGAAACCTCTTAGTGGCAGGACATGGCAGAGAAATGCTGTCCTCACCTTACTGTGTCCAAAATCAAAGGGACAAAGAGAGGAGGAGGCCAGCAACAGATATAGTCATCAAGTCTACAGTCCCAGTAGCCTACCTCCTCTAGCTGTGCCCCACCTCTAACCTTGCTGCACTGGGGACCAGACATTCAACCTATGAAACCAAAGGGATAACATTTTATTTTTAACACATGTGAATACACTGTGCACAAGGTCCCATAATACATTCAACACGTCTCCTGATAGAGAAGTAATCTTTCTGATGTGTTCTTGTTTCAATGAAGTTATAAAAATTCATGTTAGAGAATGATTTTTCTATGGTACTAGGATTTCTATAAGATACAAATTTAGAAAATAATTGCTAAATCACAGGATAGGCCTATTTCCTATTTAGGAACAGAATGCCCTCCACTGTAGTTTATACTTTCATGTTTCTTATGATTATTTTCTCACCTGCTTATCAATGATGTGTAATCAAACTCTTTGTTTTCTGCCATTCTGATGGATTAAAAATAGTATCTTGTATGCATAAGTGGACTGTGTTCTTTCTGAAGCAAACATAATTTTTGGCTGTATATTAATATTATAGTCATATTTTAATCTTATTTTGATTTAATTATTAATTTGCTTTTTGGGAGGATGGTTCTGGGGTTCCTGGAAACCCTTCTTCTACCTCCAGGCTACACTCCCAGACCTATTTTATATTTTTATTTGGAAACAGGGTTTCTTAAGCCAACAGGGCTGGCTTCGAACCTGCGCGATCCTCCTGTCTCTGCCTCCCAAGCGCGGGATTACAAGCGTGTGCCACCATGCCCGGCATATTAATTTGCTTTTTAATGAGAAGACTTTCTAAAAAGGCAGGGGAATTAGTAGCCATAATAGCTAATGAGAATCAAATATATGTCCATTGCTCATACACATCAAGGATTGAGGGAAGTTGAATAACAGACACCAAGCTGTGGTTACAGAGGAGGAGTATGTTTCTGTGTTCTACAGTACAGTGGGGTGACTGCTATTCATAACGCTCCATCACATATTTTATAAAAAGAGAAGCTTCCCAACCTAAATAAATCAATATTCAAGAAGTAAAAGTCAATCACCTTGATTTAGTCATTACACATTATATACATATATGGGATAATGTAAATGTATAAATATTCTATGTTAATAAAAATCCTTGGTAGAAAACTCCTATTACAAAAAATATTTTAAAAAAATAACTCTTTCATCCTGATTGTTTATGTAGGAATGGTTAACTTGCCTGAAACATGAATATTTATCTATTAGAATATTAAATTTGCTTTATATTTTCCAGTTAAAATAAGTTGGAAGCTGGGCATGGTGGCGCACACTTGTAATCCCAGTAGTTGGGAGGCTGAGACAGAAAGGATCACACAGGTTCAAAGCCAGACTCAGCTACTTAGTGAGGCTCTCAGCAACTTAGTGAGACCCTGTTTCCAAATAAAATATAAAAATATAAAATAGGTCTAGTAGTATATACCGGAGGTAGAAAGCCCCTGGATTCCATCCCAGTACCACTAATGATGATGATGATGATGATGATGATGATGATGATGATAATAATAATAATAATTTGGAAGTAAGCAGTCTTCTCTGGCTTTATTTGTAAGGGAATATTTATTGCTCTCCACACTGCATTCTGAAAAGCAAGGATGTTGGAAATTGGAAGAGCTGGAAGGCAGCGAACACTGTCCACACACTAGTCTGTGGCAGTGCCAATTAGCCTGATGGATCCAAGGCATGAGTAAGTGGAAACAGGAATCTCAGTCAAACTAACTGTGTGCGTTCTATCTTGAAAATACAATTTGAGATAATGAGAAATTAGAGTTAAGAGAATTGTTTATATTTGTGTGTCTTATGAGAAAATAGACAATTACTTAAACAAGACAACACAAAATTAAAAGTAAAAACAGTTTGGTCTCCATTTCCCATGAGTAAAAGGAAACAAAGAGGCTAAAACAAGGCATCTAACTGGAGAAAATGAAATGTGATATTGTATGTTAGAAAAACCTGCTATGACTAGTCTACCTCCTCTAGTTAGGAAAAAATAGCCTTAAAATATGATTTTTATAAGACACGTTGCTGGGTGATTTTTTAAAAAGTGCCACTGAAAAACAGACCTTTTGGAGTATAAAGAAAAGCAGTGAAAATATCTTCAAAATGAGTCAATAACACTTTTTCATGACCTTTGAGATTAAACATTTATAAGAATTCTTTAGAGAAAATGAGAAATTGTATCAGAAGAGAAGAGTTGAAAATGTTTTTATGAAGACTCTTGTCTGTATTGTTTTAACTCAAACTGGGAATTCATGAAGACATAATGAGATTTAGGCTGAATATTTCATTCTCAAGCTCAACTTGTCCTTATTTGTGACTCTGGAAAAATACATGACAAACAATTTAATTTTCATATAAACCTAAACCATGTCATTGTTAATGTTGTGTTCCTTACTTTCTTGCATAAAAAGACCAGAAATAAGGAACATTATTAAAAGGATGCCATATATAGCCAAAAACCATAATAGCACCTTTATGCCAGAGCATTTACATAATCGAAGTTTTGCTGCTTACAAATATTTATAAATGAAAGCCTTTGTTTTTCCATGTAAAGATTCATGGCATTTAAAAAATGTCCATATGTTAGAATTGTCCTAGAACAGAAAGGGAAGTTTAATGGGGGGTGAAAATAAACAAATGTATTCAAACTATGTAACAACTTATATATGAAGTAAAAGCTTAGTGGAAAAGTTATTTTACTGAGGGGTGAATTATTTTTTCCTGAGATGAATCACAGTCTACTAGTATTTCTCAATATATATATTTGAATTTTAAATTAAGCAGTTTTAAAATAAAATTTTTCTAACCAAATAATTAATGATATGCATATTTTAAAATAACCTGAGAATCAGAAATTTGTTTTAATATTCAAAACATTCAGTTGGGCTTTTGTTTTTTATTTTTCCTTTTGTTTTCTTCCTCTCTATTTATATTCCTTTGCTATTTTCTATCTCTACCTCTTACCTCTTTATAGTTTTCATTATGCTATTCTCTTTTATAAACAGATTTTTAAAGGGATTGAAACCAGGCTATTATAGTGATATATGCATATCCATGTTTATAACAGTACAATTCACAACAGTCAAATTATGGAACCAGCCTTGGTGTCCACCAACAGATGAATGGACCACAAAATTATGGGATGTACATACAATGGAATTCTACTTGGCCATAAAGAAGAGCAAAATTATGTCATTTGCAGGAAATGGATAGAACTAGAGAATATTATGCTGAGATCAGCCAGTCACAGAAAATGAAAAGTGATATATTTTCTCTTAGATGTGAAACTTAGGGAGAAATTGAGATACAAAATAAACCAAACAAAGGAGGAGAAATGCCAGTGGAATGATTGAGGGGACCTAGGAGACAGAGATGAGTGTTTGGGGGGGGGGACAGAGGAATATTTGATGAAGGAAATACTCCAATTGGTATCACATACATATAAAAAATTACCAATGTCTGTCTCAACAGGGGAGGAAGTAAGATGAAAACCAGGGCAAAGATTACTAAGTGCTGTGTACATATATGTTTCTATTACTCTGAACTTCATCATGATGTATGATTACAATGCACCAATAAAAAATTTTTAAAAAGAAGCAGGAAGTGAAAAAAATACATAAACATAATCCATGTCTAAATACAATCTATATCCTATCTTTTTATCTAAAATTATTTGGTTTACACTTTATATTGTTATTTGACTGATGATTATCACTCTGATTGGTGTTAGGTGGAACCTCAGTGTAGTTTTGATTTGCATCTCCCTGATTGCTAATGATGTTGAACATTTTTTTTTCATGTATCTATTGGCCATTTGTATCTCATTTTTGGGGAAGTGTCTATTCAATTCAGTTGCCCATTTCTTGATTGGGTTATTTGTTTTGCTAGTGTAAAGTCCTCTAAGTTCTTTTTGCATATTCTAGGTATTAGTTCTCTGTCAGAGGAATAGCTGGTAAAGATCTTTTCCCATTCCATAGACTTTCTCTGTAGACTATTGATGCTTTCCTTTGATGTGCAGAAACGTTTTAGTTTAATAGCATTCCACTTGTTAATCCTCAGAGCAACACCCCGAACCCTACTTTTTATTCTTTATTTTGAAACAGGGTCTCACTGAATTGCAAGGTACTTACTAAGTAGCTGAGGCTGTCCTGGAATGGCGATCCTGGAATGGAATGCCTCTGGAATGCTGGGATTACAAGCATGCCTGACCATGCCAGACTCCTAATTCTTTATATGGATTCTCTTGTTGTTGTTTTTTTTTTGTTGTTCTTGTTGTTGTTTTGTTGTTGATGATGATGCTGTTGTTTTTCACCAATACTGGGGATGGAACCCAGGGCCATTCTATCTCTGAGCTACCCACCCCAGCCCTATATTTTATTCTTTATTTTTTGAAAGTGTCTCACTAAATTGCTGAGGTTTGCCGCAAATCGCAATCCTCCTGTCTCCACCTCCCAAGTACTGGAATTATAAGCATGCTCCACCATGCCTGGGGATTCTCTTCATTTTTAATAACCCTTTATCTAGTTGAGAACCAGTGAAGAGGAGAAGCTCCGAATAATCTTTTTAAAAAGGTGCCTGTTCAACAGTTTTTAAGACTGCCTGTCAGTGAATGTCCTTCTATACATTTTGTATATTAATGGCAAATTTCTTCTTCAAGCATGATTTTTTTTTTATATCTGTTCAAGAAATATTGATGCTGTTATTGTTGGCCGTGATTGTGTTTAGAAAAAAACAGGCATTAAATGTGAAATATGGACTTTAAATGTATAAAGGGAAACATAAAGAGAAAATTTTAGATGGTGAAAAAGTCAATCATTTGCATGTGAATAAAATTAAGTAAGTCCGTCAATATTAATATAATGAGATTAAGGTATTAAGTGAATTAATGATGACAGTTTATAGTGTTAAAATTATATTCAAAATTAACTATGTCAAAAGGCTCTATTGGAAGTGAATATTAGATTAATGTTTAGCTTTGCAGTAAAGTAATTTTTAAATATTTAAATACAGGAAGCCGGGCATGGTGGCGCATGTTTATAATCCCAGAATTCAGGAAGTGGAGACCATAGGATCAAGGTTCACAGACAGCCTCAGCTACAGAGGGAGGCCCTTCACAATTCAATGAGATCCTGTTTCAAAAAATTAAATAAAGCCGGGCATGGTGGCACACTTTGTAATCCCCGTGCTTGGGAGGCGGGGACAGGAGGATCTCGCAGGTTCGAAGCCAGCCGCTCTGGTTTAAGAGACCCTGTTTCCAAATAAAAAAGTAAAAAAGTAGGTCTGGGAGTGTAACCCAGAGGTAGAAGGGTTTCTAGGAAGCCCAATACCACCAAAAATAAATAAATAAATAAATAAATAAATAAATAAATAAATAAATACTAAAAAGCAGGACAGGAAGTGTAGCTCAGAGGTAGAATGTCCCTCGGTTCCATCCCCAGTACCACACGAAGGAAAAAAAATTAAATACAGAAGATGACAAAATGAACATGAGCATATATTGGTGGTAAAATTGAAAAGATATAAAAGACAAAATTAACTGATAATTAAATATAGTTTGAGCTTTGTCTTTTCTATTTTTAATATGCTTTTATTGGTGCATTATAATTTCACATAATAATGTAAATCATTTTGACAGTACACTTTGAAAAATATTATTTATTTTTCAAGATACAAACGTATACAAAGTCAATCTCTAAACCAATCATGGGAAGGAGAGATGGGATGGGGATTGGGTAAGGGCTAAATTGGGTGATGTGTCCATGTATGTCTACACAAGTCTTTTTATCCCATTAAGATGACTAAAATGCACCAATAAAAAATTAAAAAAACAACAAATGTACGCATTTCAAAGTCAACTTCTTTGCTTGTATAGATATAGAAATGTGTTATCTGTGCCTTTTGATCACAATGCCACTTTACAGTGACAAAAATTACTGATACGCACTTAAATAAAAATATATTTTTAAACTATATTTCCCTCTTTCATATTTTAATCTCTTTGCCAAGCATTAGTTGGGTCCAGGAGGAAATTAGGAACATAGTAATGTCTTATTAAAACAATAGAAAACTACACAGAATTTTCAAGAAGCAATCAGGGTGTAAAAGAATTTGTTACTATCAAAAAAAAGAAAATAAAACATTTGACTCAGTTTAACTAAATATTACAAAAGACAATGAGATCAGTTCTAAAAACACGTTTTTAAATTTTATAAAACACACTCTATATATACATATATATACACTATATATACTATACTATATATTTATATATGCATATATTTTAATATATATTTTCTGTTATATATACATATACATACATACATACATACATACATATGTGTGTGTGTATATATAATTTGGAAATGTTTCTGAGGGCCTCTCTAACTTGCTGAGGCTGGATTCAAACCTGTGATCCTTCTGTTTTTGCTTCCCAAGTACTGAAATTACAGGTGTATATCACCACACCCAACTTGTCAATATATTCTATATGTTTGTAGTGTGTTTTATTAAACATGCTTTTTAAAAAGTTGTAAAATAGAGAGGTGAGCATGGTGGTGCATGACTATAATTCTAGTACTTGGAAGGCTGAGAGAAGAAAGATCAGATTTAATGCCAGTCTCAGCAATTTAGTGAAATCCTCAGCAACTTAGTGAGTCCCTGTTTCAAAAATCAAATAAAGCTAGTGATCTAGCTCAGAGATGAAATGGCCCTGGGTTCAATCCCCAGTCCTCCTCCCCAAACAGTAAAATACATATAATATTATATATATATACAATATTATTTATATGTATTATATGTATAGTGTGCCCTACTATTCTTAAAATCATGTTTTCTTTAGAACTGACATCGTTATTTCAATCCCTAATAACACACACACAAACACACACACTATATATGTAGTGTGTTTGCATATTTATGTTTGTGTGTTAATAGGAGTTAATAGGATTGAACCCAGAGCTTCATGCATGCATTAAGTAAATTCTCTATTACAAACATAAATAATTTTAATGAGAAATAGATTATAAAAATTTACTGAAATTCTGAGAATATATATAATAGCCTGGTAAATGCATTCAACTTGAGAAAAAATACTCAAGCATTTAGAAAAGAAAGAAGATACACATAAATTCAAATGGTATGAAAAATAATGAGTGTACAATACTGTCCTATGTTATGGAAAAGAGAAATGGTACCAAAGACTGAGAGAAAATACATCTTTTTGAAAAGGAACTTGGTGGACTCAGTTATTGGTAAGTTCATTACAAATATAAAGCAAATTTTGATACAGCTGTTATACAAATTGCTCAGGAATTTGGGGAATAAATTACAACCTTTTTAAGGTACTCTGTGAAATAAATCCAAACTGATACCTAATGTAATAGAGATTTAATAAAAATTAAGCCAGGCCAATTTCACTAATGAATATTAAATTAAATTCTTAAGTACATTATTAGTGCTTGTAATTAAGCAATAGGATTAAGTTCATCCGGTGAATACAGGGATATTTCTGTACAGGCAGAACTATTAGTTTAATGCACCATATAAATAGCTTAATGGGAATAAAGCATTCCATTTGACAATTTTTGATAAAGAAGGATATGCACATATTTTTATTACTGCCTAATAAAAATATGTGATGATGTATAGGCAACTCTTCACAGTCAGATTTGAAATAATGATATATTTATATTACAGATTTATCTTATTTAACATTGGACTGACAAATCAATATAAAGCTATATATAAAAAAGAAATCCTTAATAGTAGAATTCTAGAAAACAAAAGATGCATTATTTTCATATTGAAGGCCTGCAAAAGACCTACAACTCAATTTCAATGTAACAGAGCCAGGTACAGTGGTGCAGGTCTGTAATTTCAGTACTTGGGTGGCTGAGACTGGCAGATCCCAGGCTCGAGGCCAATCTCAAGCAACTTAATAAGGCCCTCAGCAACTTAGCAAGACTTTGTTTTTAAAATAAAAAATAAAACAAAATAGGGCTGGGGGGTGTAGCTCAGAGGTAGAACAAACATATGTTCACTGTCCAGTACTAAAAAAAGTAACAGAAATATATCATAAATAAGGTAAATAGATATAAGTAAGTAATATAAGGTAAGTAATATAAATAAGGTAAGTAATATAAAAATATAACAATTATTATTTTTCCAATATTACTGTAAAACACTAATAGCAGGCTGCCATATACTAGTTAAGCAATAAAAAGATACAGGATAAATTAATCAGCAAAAGCCATTGGTTCAATAAGGAGATAAGGAAATAGAAATCTACAAATATCAAAGGGAGTGTACACAAAATTTTATCCATACACAGAAAGATCATGTTTGATAAGGAGAACATAAAATAAAAGACAAGTATTTACAGGCAAGATAAGAATAGAGGTAAAAATACTAACAGTGTTTATTTCCCAGGTTGACATTACATTTTTCCCCCTTTTTTAATTTGCTTTTTATACTGCCGGGTATGGTGGCACACGTTTATAATCCCCGTACTTGGGAGGCAGAGACAGGAGGATCACACAGGTTCGAAGCCAGGCTTAAGAGACCCTGTTTCCAAATGAAAATGTGTAAAAAAATTGGTCTGGGAGTGTAGCCTGGAGGTAGAAGGGCTTCCAAGAACCCCAGTAGCACACACACACAAAATTGCTTTTTATAAATACAATAAAATGCCTTTGTATTTCTATAAAGATAATATCCATAAAACCAATATAAAACTTAAAAAAATGTGCTTTTTAATATGACGATTATCACAGTGTATTTGGATACAGTAGAACATTAAAAAATAAATTATACTACTAGAAATTAAAATCTAAAACTAATGGCCGGGCGTGGTGGCGCATGCTTGTAATCCCTGCGCTTGGGAAGCGGAGACAGGAGGATCTTGCAGGTTCGAAGCCAGCCACACTGGCTTAAAAGACCCTATTTTCACATAAAAAAAAGTATAAAATAGGTCTGGGAGTGTAGCCGGTGGAGTCGTAGCCCAGAGACAGAAGGGCTTCCAGGAATCCCAGTACCACCAAAACAACAAACAAACAAACAAACAAACAAAAAACTAAAGGTAATCAAAGAAATATGAAAGGACATACATAGGTAATCATTATTTAAACCAAACTAACCAAAAAGTTCCTTGTCTTGCACAAATATGTGTGATGAGAAACAACATTACCACAAGGAAGAAAGATTCCTCAGTAAGGACTTTGCTGCTGCATTATAGGCTTGCTGTGTGACATGGCCATGTGCCGTGCTTTGCCCAAGACAGACCCAATTCATTTCTTATTTTGCCCAAAGTATTGTTTATAGCCTGTTTTCACTCTCAAAGGTATATCATTTAGCATGATAAATTAGAGCCCTTCAATTCATGAATACAAATGATAAAATACTTATATATGCAATATATATACATATATCATAGATGTATACATATGCACACATATAGGGAAAGTTTCTAATACCTATAATATACAAAGAGCTCAAGATACTCATTGTCAAAAAATCCAATAACCCAATAAAAAATGGGCAAATCAAAACTATCCTGAGATTTTACCTAACTCCAACTAGAATGACAATCATTCAAAACAAAAACAACAACAAATGCTGGCAAGGCTATGGAGAAGTGCAAACTCTAATACATTATTAGTGGTATTGCAAATCAGTGCAACCACTTTGGAAAAGAGTATGGAGGATCCTCAGAAGAATAAGAACAACCTTACCATATGATCCAGCAATACAATACCACTTCCAAGTATCTACCTAAAAGAATGGAAACCAAGCTACAAAAAAATGCACGCATATCTATGTTCAAAGCCCCACAATTCACAATTGCCAAACTATGAAACTAGCCAAGATGTCCATCAACAGATAAATGGCTTATAAAATTAGAGAATATGTAAACAATGGAATTTTACTCAGCCATAAAGAAGAACAAAATTATGTCATTTGTGTGGAAATGGATAGAACTGGAGAACATTTTGCTAAATGAGATTAGTCAGTCACAAAAAAGTTAAAAATTGATGTTCTCCCTAATATGCAGAAGCTAGGGAGGAAAAGGGTCATAGGAACAAGGAAGGAGAAACTATACATGAGCAAAGAAGGTGACCTAATGAGGGGGATGGGAAGGGGGAAAAGGGAAATTCCCTAAGGTATATCATGTACATTTACAAACCTAGCAGTCAGTCACTAAGCCAAACATGAAAAGGAGAAAAGTATGAGGTGGGAATTGGGGAAGGGCTAAATGAGTGATGTGTGTATGTATGCCTCTACCAATCTTGTACTCCATTAAGATGTATGACTACAATACATCAATAAAAACTTAAAGAAATGATCAAGTGAACTAAATAGACACTTCACAAAAGAAGAAATACAAGGGCCAATAAATACATGAAAATATGCTCAACATCATTGGCAATCAGAGAGATCCAAATTAAAACTACCCTGAGATTTTACCTAACCCCAATTAGAATGGCAATCATTAAAAACACAAATAACAATAAGTGCTGGTGAGGATGTAGAAAAGTTGGAACTCTGAGATATTGTGGTTGGGACTGCAAATTAATCCAACAATTTTGGAAAATGGGAATGAACCTGTCATATAACCCAGCTACAGTGTTCCTGGACTCTCCCCAAAGGAACTGAAACCAGACTTCCATAGTAATCCATGCCTGTTTATGTTTATACCTGAACAATTCAAAACTGCCAAACTATGGAACCAGCCAAAGTATCTGTCAGAAGATAAATAGATCACAAAATTATGGGATTTGTACACAATGAAATTCTACTCAGCCATAAAGAAAAACAAAATGAAATCATTTGAAGAAAAATGGATGGAATTGGAGGATATTAAGCTAAGTGAGATTAGTCAGTCACAAAAAATGAAGGGTCAATTATCTCCCTCATGCAAAGAAGCTAGGAAAAAATTGGGACACTGATGGGAATTAAGACAAAGGAGAAACATTAGTAGAGTGAAGGAGGGGACCTAACTGAGGGAGAAGGGAGGGAGGATGAAAACTTGAAGAGGAAGACACCTTAATGGACATGATGTACATACACAAACTTATCAAAACTACTCATTGTGCTGAGCACAGAAAGGTAGGGAAGGAGAAGTAGTGGGGTGGGAACTGGGGGAGGGCTCAATGGAAATTGTGTGCATCTATGCCTCTATCAAGTTGGACTTCATCAAGATGCATGATTGCAATGTATCAATAAAAATACATAAATAAAATTCTTAAGAAAAATACACATTTCAAAATTGAATTAGACAGAAGTAAAAATGAAATTGCTTTTCAGTCCTTGAGAGGTAATTGCTACATGTTATTAAGAATACTAGTCCTGGAGTCTGCTCATTTTCCAGCTCTGCCATTTCCTAGCTATGGACAAGTCATCTTATCTCTGTATGACTCAGGTTCCTAGACCATAAAGTAAGAAAGAATAGCAATGGTTTTCTAGAAGGATTTTTCTGAGGACTACATAAGTATTTAGAATAATGTTGGGTACATAGAGGAACCAATGACATTAGGTATTGTTTTGGTTTTTCTACTATAATTTCATTCTTAAAGAAGAATTTTTCTGTGTGTAGTACTGAGGTGGAACTCAAGGGCTTTTCTACCTCCGGGCTATACTCCTAGACCTATTTTATACTTTATTTGGAAACAAGGTCTCAGTACTGAGAGTCTCTCTAAGTAGCTGAGGCTGGCTTTGAAACGTTGCAATCCTCCGCTCTCAGCCTCCCAAGTGCTGGCATTATAAGCTTGCGCCACCATGCCCGGCTTTAAAGAAGATTTTTAGTCATCACAATCATTATCATCACCACATGCAAGAGCTACTGTATGAGAAAATGAAACATGCTGGACTTAGGAGATACCTATGTGACTTTAATTGATGACACCCTCTGTGTCCCCAAAAGTGATAACCATTATCTTCCTTCATATGTTAACTATTTCCCTGCTGTTATTTAAAATTTTACATTTTTGTTTGCTTGCTTTGAAACTTTGTTTAACAGGAGTACTAGGGTTTCTTCCTACAGTTTTGCTTTACTCATTTAATATTATACTGCTAAGATTTATTGACATTGTTACCTGTAGGAGAGAACTCCCGGATTGCATTTCATTGGAGGAAGGTGATTTGCCTGCTATTCTACCAATTATGAACCTAAGAGCTGTTTCCATTGAGGATTATTCCAGAAGTTCCTTTTAAGATCATCATTGTCCACATTTCCTGGTGAGTGAATAAAAACATTTTCTCTGAAAGAAGGACTGATTGGTTGTAAAACAGGTGCATGTACAATGGTTTTTTACAATGGTTATACCAATGCATATTGCTACCGATACCATCCAAAACTTTATCATTTTTCTAGTTTACTTCATTTATCTATAAACTCAGTGCCGTATTGACCTATACTCACTTCTACACTTTACTGACTGCAATCTACATCCAAGCTCAGTGAAATCCGTTGTCATCTTACCCTGAAGTACAACTTACATGGTTCACATTACTGTTTTATTTGATTCCTTCCTAAATCCAAGAGCATTTTTATCGGTTGTTGCATTTGACATTTGTTAATCACTTCTTCCTTCTGAAAGTAATCTCTCCTCACATCCTTAAAATAATGCTGCATACCTAGCACCTAGCAAGTTTCTTGGCACATGGTAGACATTTCCAGGAATCTTTGTAAATACTGTTGGAATGAAATGTAAAATTCCTTTTTACAGATAAATTCTCATAAATAAAAAATTTATATTTTACAGAATATTCACCTCAACATCACTTAATGACAAATAAAGAGAAACAAACTAAAATACTTTTGGTTAAAAACAGGTTACAAACATTTATACTCTGTCTTTGGAACGCAATACTAGCATTTTAAAAAGTGAGGTATATTACCAAGGTCTAGTAAGCTTTACCTTGTAGACCAAAAAAAAAAAAAAAAAACAGGCTGTGAAAAAAATAGAATATAAATATCCAGCAAATGCCATCTACTCCTTGAATAGTAGGATTAAGGACTAATGACTAAACTTTTGCTTTTTTATTTTATACAGTTCTTTATTGAGCATTATAAAACAGCTTTTGAGAATATCATAGTTAAATTATAAGAGTTCAATTAAATAATGGATTTCCTGGGTTTTATTTTCCATTGTTTTTCTGGTTGTTCATTCATTTTTTAAAAAAAATTTCTCTCCAGGCCGGGCGTGGTGGCAGTGCATGCTTGTAATCCCCGCGCTTGGGAGGCAGAGACAGGAGGATCGCGCTGGTTCAGAGCCAGCCTCGCTGGTTTAAGAGACCCTGTTTCCACATAAAAAAGCTAAAAAATAGGTCTGGGAGTGTAGCCCATGGGAATATATCCCAGAGGTAGAAGGGCTTCCAGGAGCCCCAGTACCACCAAAAAAAAAAAAAAAAAAAAACTCTCTGCCCCATCTTTTTATGTCCTATACATATCACTCTTAGAGTTCCACCCAACCTAATCCTTATCTGTTTTCACAATATTAGAGGCCAGTAAGCGCCTAAATCCCTGGGTTTAATCCTCCAGTATAGTTTATATTGAGCTTCAAATATAAACACTATGATAATCCAAACTAGAACCTCAGGATCAATATAGTCAAACCAGAGCTCCACTTCCCCAAGATTTCTGTTTTCTTCCGAGAATGAATATGTAGTATATAATAGACATCTTGAAAACACTTAATAGTCTATGTGCTTCATATGCTAACTTTTTTAATCCTTAGAGTATTTCAAGGAAGGATAATGTTTTTATCAGATCCATTTTTTCAGATAAGAAAACTGAGTAGAAAAAGTTCACATGAAATTTTCTTATCCTTACAACTGGTAACTGGCAGTAGTTTAATCTTCATTTTCAAATGACATCGTCCAGCACTCCAAATAAAGCATTTGGCGGTGGTTTCTTTGAATCTTTCCTTTCCTATTATCTGTCTTCTTTTACTAGTTAATTAATCTTGTGATTCTCCTCCCTATGTATACCTGGTATTTATTCTCTCTTTACACTCTTCCTGCCAATACATTTTTACATTATTACTGTCATCTCACTTAGTCAAGAGGTTTTCTCTAATTTGAGCTTTTCTAAAGCAGTGTGGGTCCTCTGGCACTACTTTGGCATGGCATGGTGGGCTCATTTTTTGAAGGTATTGACTAGTTTTTCAAGCAACAAAAAATAGGAATGGGACAAGGTCCAGACTTCCTAGACATTGGTCCTCTGGCAGATAGGATGCAAATGAGACAAGCTTGAAGTGATGGTCCCAGGAGTCAGAAAGCCACTGCTGATCTCATTCTACCAACAAAACCATTCTTCAGCCCAGGGCCATTTTCCATGTCCAAAGGAAAGGCATCCTTCAGAAGAGCTACTCCTTTGCTAAGTTAACACTTCTGGGCATTGGGAGAAGGAGAGATAAAGGACTGGTGAAGAGGTTTAGCATGTAGGTGGAAACTACCAATTCTTTTCCCTCTGCAACTTTATAGATCTTTCTGAGCACAAAATAACTAATAAAGAATTTGAGTTCTCAGGCTCCTATGTACCATTAGGAGCTGAAAGCTCAGCATTTCCCCTTCAGTTATTGTCCAAACTTTAGAACTCTCATTCTCATTTTTTTATTTTTGGTGGTCCTAGGGATGGAATCTAGGGGAATTCTACCTCTGACCTACATCCCCACCCCTTTTATTTTATTCTTTATTTTGAAACAGGGTCCCACTGTGTTGCAAATGGCCTAAGTAGCTGAGGCTGTCCATGAATCGCAATCCTCCTGTCTCAGCTTCCCAAATGCTGGGATTACAAGTATGTGCCACGGCACTCAGCTTAGAACTCTAATTTCTAAGCACAATGTCTGGTGGGAGAAGTGATGGTCAAACTTAATCATAAGTGCTGATACTGTAGTTATTGTCACAGGATGGCACCTTTAAGCAAAGAAGGCTTCTATACAGAAGGCTTCTATACAGACAAATCCAAAGCATTGTAGAAATCCCAGCCTTCTGGGGATTTGGACAGTGGGGTTAGTTTTTCTGCTTTTCAGGGTTATAAGGCTCTTAAACTCACCCCATACACATAAAGACCAAGTAGAGAGGCCAGAAGAGACTCTTCCACTTCCAGCATCTGATACCCAAGCAGCTTCCTTGGTAGGCTGTGGATTTGAGCCTAGGTCAGCATCTTACTCTTTTCTCTTCTTGTTAGATCCCCTTTGTGCTTGGTCTGTTATTTTCTGCTATTGACATCAATCAGTCTTCTTTCTGCACAAGTCCTCATCATTTTGATTTTGGAGGAATGTGGCTTGGATTCTTCACCCCTCTCTCAGAAGAATTCAAGCTCCTTCCTATGTTAATTCACTCTTTTTCTAGTTTTTGCATCCCAAGGCGTCTGCAGGATGCTAATGAACATGTAAAAAGACACATGAACACACATACACATAAACACAAACATACACAATCTCAGTTTGTCTCTTGGTTTTGTCTCAGTTTATTTATTTTCATCTTGCAGGACCAAAGGTTCATATAAGAAAAACAATAGAGCACCGTTAAATCGAGCCATGTTTTTACTACAAGGCATCTTGTTGTGTCGGCCTCAGCAGAGAATGAACTGGCAGCTTCTGACAATGAGAATACATGATACATACATAACATGAGTGAGGTCCTCCATTGCCCAATACACATTATTGGTTTTCTCTTTTCACTAATAAATAAAATATAAATATAATTCTTAGTAGAAATAAAACATAAATTTGTATTCCTATAAAGCATGTAAGGGGCTTATTAATCAAAGACACTAAAGAATAATGAGGGGAGGCTCAAGTAGCAAATAGAAGTTTATCAAATGCAGACAAGACATTTTGGGGTTAACAGCCATGAACAGGCTCTACCCTTGGGCCTAACAATTTCACTTTCATGTTTCAATTTCAAAGAAATTGTACAAAAGAAATAGCCTATCTGTGTATAGCTTTCACTGAAGCACCTAGCATAGGGCTAACAGATAGTGAGCATTCAATTCATCTTTGTAGATGCATAAATGGAAGAGAAAGATAAAGGAGAGAATGAGAGGGAAAGAAGGAAGGCAGTTGGAACCCTCTCCACATGCAGCCATGGGACACCTTGTTAAATGCAGATACGGTGGCCAATTGTCGAGAACCATGTAGCCACCTGGAAATGTGCCCACAAATGGTGCTGGCATTGGAGCAGGACACAGAGTTGGTCAGATTCGCTAGAATGGACACTGGGAAGTTCTGAGTGTCAGGCACTGACGGAAAAGGCCCCATTAAATAAGAGCGTGATCTCCTGGTATTTTCTCTTTTATATACGGCTATGGTAGAAGTATGAGTGGAAATACTTGCTTTAAATTTTACTAACATTGTGATTAATGTGTTTATAATGAAAGCAAAACCCAAAGTTTCAGGAACCCAGAAAGCAACAGTGAGGCCTATGGCAGCAGTCTAAAGCTTAACCTTGGCTGCCCATTAAAGTTAATTGGGGAGCTTTAAAAACATAGGTAGCTAGCAGAATTACAGAAATCTGAATTTGTTTGCTTTGCAGATAGCCTAGACATTCAAGTGTTAGATTTGAGTTGTTCTCCTCTGCAACTGAGGTTGAATAAAGCCTTGGTAGCCAAACCAGGCCCACCACCAGAGGAGCCTGTGGCACCCAGACACTTGCTAGAATGCAAGCCCTGCTCCAGACTTTTGGAAACAGAGTCTGAATTTTTTTTTTTTTTTGGTGGTACTGAGGATGGAACCCTTCTATCTCTGGGCTACACTCCCATATATATATATGTATACAGGGTCTCTTAAGCCAGCAAAGCTAGCTTTGAAACTGTGCCATCCGCCTATCTCCACCTCCACCTCCCAAGCACGGGGATTACAAGCGTGCTCCACCGTGCCCAGAAAAGAGTCTGAATTTTTAAAAGCTGCCATGTGAGCACAGAGGCATGACAGTCCAGAGCACTGGCAAGAAAGACTAACAGGTATGCGTTGTGCAGACTTTTTCCATGATAGCTCCGTCCTTCTTATTTGAGCATTTTATGTTTTATGCTTCACAACATAGAAACAGCTATGTTTACTTCTGGAAATGTTTGCTTTATCTGAAATGCCTCTACTTCTCTTATGACAGAATGCAATAAACACAGAGGATTCACTGACACAGGCGAAAACATAAGGGATCACTCAGTTTCCTCACTGGATTCTAGAATTGTGAGTAACCTTAGGTATTATCTCCAATCTCACCAATTCACAATGAAGAAACCAAGGTCCAGAGTAGCTAATATCTCACCAAGTGTCAAGCATCTTGGCATCAGCAAAGCCTAGGTTTATAGCAGACTTTGATAAAGCAGGATTGTGTTTTTGAAAAGTCTGTCTGTCCTTTATTGTAAAATTTGCTTAGTGTTTCTTCATGTTTACACATTAAGGCTTTTCAAGCTCGGAATGATAATATATCTTTTTAGGAAGCCTAGGTACATTATCCTGAATGAACCAGATTCCTGGAGCGGGGTGATTATTGGCACCCTGTAACATCCATGTCTTTGCATGTCACAGAGAACCTTATCCCTCGACTTGGAAATTCTGCAGTTAGGGAAAGATACCAATTGTTCAGCCCAAATTTGTGAATATCAAGAGAGATATATAAAATCTGTCTTGCAACAGAAGCTCAAGTAAATAGCTGCTTTATGAAACTGCTGCAGATGAGATAGGCATGGATGAAGCGGCATTGCAGGCACCCAGGGGTCCTTATGCAGCAGGCATGTGAACTAGCAAGATAACGGTAGTGATAAGAAGGGTTTCCAAAAGCTTCACAAACACACTGGCAGAGGTGTGAGGGAAAGCTCACTTTGACATTAGAACCCAGCAGTGTGTAGGGTAGAGTTGGCGGAGCCAGGACTATGCAAAAACATCCAGGGTGGGGACAGGGGCCCCATCATGTGCTGAGCAGCCAGGCTCACTTCCTTCCTGCTCTAGTGTGGGCAGTAGACCAACAGCACCGGCATCACCTGAAGTCTTGTTAACAATACACAGTCCCAGGCCCCACCTAGATATAGTGTACCTCAATCTGCAGTTGAGCAGAATCCCAGAGGACTCATGTGTTGATGAAAGTCTCAGTAACATTATTCTCACTCATAGTTTCTTAGACTGGTCTCAATAATAGAACCATCTGAATACACAATCAATGGGTTCCACTTCAGACCTGAATCAGGATCTTTGGAGAAAGATCCTGAGGTTTTATATGTTTAACCATTGCCTTTTAAAGTACACTTGATAAAAGCTGGGGATCAAGAGCTTTACAGTGGGGCTGACTGGTGGTGAGAGCTCATTTTGCACAGACTGGCGGGCGCACTTGATGCAGCCTCCTTTCCTTCCCTTCCGGAGCTTCCTTCTGTCCTATGTCCAATGGACATACAACATTCTTGTATGTATTTACTGTGTGCACTGGATACACAACCTCGGAGCCATGCAGAAAGGACTTGAACTTCTGCTTTGCGCTAAATAGATATGAAATATAAGTTGACTATTAGCATTTTTGTTACCGCCTATTTAACATTTCAGTATTGTCCTTGAGAAATGAGGGTGGTAGGTACATTAAGTCTTATTTCTTCATTCATTCAACTTATCTTGACTGCGGAGGTGGAGGTGGCAGGTTCCTCAAGCGAAGAAGAACTGAAAGCCTGGTGGGAGCCTCAGGTAGGTGAACAGGAAAACTACAATAGAAGCGGGAGCTTTGTTCACAAATGAATCATTTTATACATCCAGATCATGCTTTGGTTAGCTTATGAGGGGAAGAGATCAAAGCTACTATTTAATATCATTAAAACAATCATTATTTCTTTCACATATGCTAACCCAGGCAGAAAAGGAAAGAGCTTTTGAATGCACTGAAAATAAAACCTTGTCAAAATGAATAAGGCTTCCATGTGACTTAGACTGTGACTGTAAATTAGCCAGGAGAACACCCAACACAGTGGCAAAATTATGACCTTATTTAAGGGAGATGCTTTCTCAGCTCATCCTTCTGACAATTCCTCCTGGCCTGGGGTTTTTTTTTTTTGCTCTCCCTTGCCCTATTATTAGCCTCTATTTTATAACTGCTGGAGAATGTTTTTCCTCCAGCAGTGGAGCTACCCACTGACACACAGGCCTTGGTCTTCTGAGCCTGAAAGCTGAAAGCTCAGAGTTCCTAATTGAATTTCTGCCCTTCAGGAGCACAGGGTCATTGGGATCAACCTGCTGTCAGAGGACTCCATGGAGGCCAGGCTTGGAGTGTGCTGGCCTCTGGGCATCATCTTTGTCTCTTCACACTCCCATCTCCAAGTATCCCTCTGTCTTAAAGCCTGGGGTTTGTTTGTTTAATGAAGTCTCCTGTTGGGATAATAACAAATCCCTTTCTCTGATGTTAGCTATAACTGCATTTTTGCATTTGTTGAAATGAGAAAGTAGTATCTGAGAAACTAGAAAGCCTCCCAGTTTCGGTTTTAAGAATGATTACAAGGAAGAAATGGGGAAACAAAAGAGGTTTCAAAAAATGACAAGAGGTAGCTAGAGAAGAATGGAGGGGGATTTGGGGAAGGAGATGGGGTTGAGAGGGAGGATATTTAATGAAGGAATTAGTTCAGACAATTCTATGTACATTCATGGAGCTATCAATACTAATATCAATAATATGACCGGAGAAGGAAAGGGAGGAGCAGAGTAAGATCCAGTGGGGTTCCTATCAGGTGCTTTGTGTTTGAATGTTTCTATCACACGGACCTCAATATGATTATGTATGGTTACAATGCACCAATAAAAATAAAAAACAAAAAGAATGATTATAAACTTTCATTTTCTGATTGCTAATGGATATATATATATATATATATATATACATACATACATACAGTGTCTGTGTGTGTTACTATGCATGCCAATATGCCAATGTGCTATCTGCCCATAATAAAACAAACTCTTTAGCATTACCTTATTTTGATCCTATGTGAAAGCCTCACAGCAGGTCTGCTGGAGAAAAGAATAGTTTTCAACTGAAAATTTGCAGGGCATTTTTATTTGGATATTCTGATAAGCACAGCTAAAATATTTTAACTCAATGATGATCAATGACCAAGGCCCACTTGAATGGACCCATTTAACTCTGAAGGGAAAAATATTTCTTGTAACTAAGATGTTTAGAAATAATTTTTATTAAACTATAAAATGGTTGTTGCAAATGCCTCACGTATGAGGATAAAAGATGCATGTTCATTTTTGATATGGACAAAGGATCTAGATTTCATAATTTAAACCATATGACACTTTCTTGTCTCTATGTTTCAATCACCATAAAAACTGAGTTTGGATGGGTGTGGTGGCACACTTGTAATCCCAGCACTTGGAAGACTGAAGCAGGAGAATCATGGTTCGTGGCCAGCCTCAGCTACTTAGTGAGGCCCTTTGTAACTCAGTGAGACCCTGTTTCAAAATAAAGAATAATGCCGGGCGTGGTGGTGCACACTTGTAATCCCCACGCTTGTGAGGAGAAGACAGAAGGATCATGCAGGTTCGAAGCTAGCCGCACTGGCTTAAGAGGCCCTGTTTCCAAATAAAAATATAAAATAGGCCTGGGAGTGTATCCCTAAGGTAGAAGGGCTTCCAGGAACCCCAGTACCACCAAAAAAAAAAAAAAAAAAGAATGAAATAAAATAGGGCTTGGGGTGTAGCTTGGTGGTAGAATGTCCCTGGATTCCATCCTCAGTACCACAAAAAAAAGAAAAAAAAACCCTCTGTGTTTGGGAGAATTGAAAAATATGACATTAAAATTAGGTAGTTCTAATGTTATAATTTTCTGATACATTTTTGAGAATCATCTGGACATGAGACAAAATAATTCAGAAAAGTGACCAATTTCATCAAAAATTTGATACAAAGATGATTATGTTTAATTGCACCTAAAATAATTTCTTCTCCCTGGGGTTTTAAAGGGAATCTTTTCCAATAGCAACTCAAGTCTTTATGCCTTTGTTGGAAGCCAGAACAAGCTTCACACTGAGTAGGGGCTTATCATTCTAAATGCAAATTTTTGTTATTTCTTTTCTGAAGTTTTTCCATGAACACTAGCATTTGAAATCTTGTATGTGTATCACAAAACTCTTCACATTAAATTTAACTAAAAAAATGCCCATCTCATTCTCTCCCTTAAGAGTTTTTCTGAGAACATTTATGGATGTGTTCTCACCACATTTTATTGGACGTGGGACATTGGATAAGTTTAGTAAGCACTAGTGAAGTGATGAAAAGGTTGCATAAAGTTGCCATTGGATTTTGGGTTTGTATGGAGTAGAATTAAACATTACTCACACATGGCAACTATATCTCTAAGCAAAATACCAACCATATGTAATACTTAGATTTTTTATGTTGGTATTATTTTAATTTTCCCCTTAAGATCTCATTTGTTATAAATTGCACAATTCTGTGTGTAAATATTCTCCACAAAAAATTTTTCCTCCATTAAATCAGTCTGCAAAGTATGTTTCTAGTGTCCCAAGTGTGGACTCTGCTGCTTAGAGAACACCAGAATTTGTCTATCATGGTGATATTTGCCCACCCTGGATTATGGTGGCTTCTCTGCACACTTTAAGACGAAGTTCTTCACAGGGAGGAACCAGTTGTCTAATTTGTCACTGAACCTCATGATGCCAGACACCTAGTAAACAGGCCACATGTATGTATATATGTATGTGCACATATGTGGATTTATGGCTTATTTTGCTTCAAGCTGCTTAAAGTGGAAACATTTTCCTCATATTCATAACAGCACCAGAATAACCATGATCATAACACAAAAATTGCATTATAAAGGCCTACTTAATGATAAAATTTGCAAATATTATCTTTGACTTTTCTTTAGAACAAAGAAGACTGTCTTGTCACATTTTTCAATTTTATAAAAACTATGTAGTTACATGGAAAAGTAAATAAAACTCTAATTGGATATTGACAAGTACTGTCACAGAGCTGGATTACAGCAGAGAGACACAGGCTCCCAAGTCCCAATCTGCTTTTTCATTTAGACCTGCCAGTATTTAGTGACTTAGGGAATTCTCAGTTGATTTCTGCAAAGGGAGGTTAATAATACAGCGGCTGCATGTTTTTTTCATTTTCTTTTGCAAAATTTATATTGAAAAACATATACAGAGCATATGGTGTTCTTCCTTTCCCATAGATTTTAGTTTTATCTGAATCATAATTTAAATGACCATATATATTATTTAATACAGAATATTCTTGGTTTATACTTATTTTACTGAAACTACTAATACTTCCCACTATATCTGAAAAATTTGGGAGTTTAGCTAACAATCTACATGGCTACTCAAATTATAATATGTGGAGGAAAAAAGAGAAAAGAGAGAGAGATTTTAAAAGATGGAGTTCAAATGTCTTATTTTCAAAATGTTGAGATTTTGGGATTTCTAGGTCACTTGAAGTTTAGAGAAGAGCTCATGGAGGGGTTAAGGCTACAGACCTTGGAGTCTAAGCCTGCCTATTTTGTACACAAAGACAGATATTTTGGTATATATTTCCTTAAATTATCTTTTACAGTATTTTAAAAGATGCTCAGACCTAAGTGAATTGAAAAGAAATAACATGCTCAGGAATGTAAAAATGCTGCCTAATGCTGGAAAACTTGGGCTGAAGCAAGAGTCCTCTCCACAGCAGGAGGGGTGAGTAGAGCACAGAAGGACTTTGCAAATTCCCTCCTGGCCCTGGGAAGTCCACAGAACATCTAAGCCCTCTTCATTTTGCTTTGAGAAGGTTTGATTCGAATATTTGCCTGAGGACCTTACACAGCTGGCCCTGTGGTCTCAGAGTCAATGTTCACATCTGTACCAATAAATCATCTCTAGCTAAGACAATATTTATGAATACGCTCTTAATTTTTAAATAATATATTTGACAAAATAATGCACACAGCTCTATTCTTTCACCTGGGACATATGGTATTGCACCATTCTGTCTTTACTTCCAGACTGCTACAATTCAAGCAGGCTTGGAAAGCCCAGACAGAAAGCAGCACCTATGGCCGGGTGTGGTAGCACACTCTTGTAATCCCTGCGCTTGGGAGGCAGAGACAGGAGGATTGCGCTGGTTTGAAGCCAGCTGTGCTGGCTTAAGAGAACCTGTTTCCAAATAAAAAAATAAAATAGGTCTGGGAGTGTAGCCCAGAGGTAGAAGGGCTTCCAGGAACCCCAGTCCCACCAAAAAAAAAAAAAAAAAAAAAAAAAAGGAAGAAAGTGGCACCTATGGACACACGTCCAGAAAGGCTATGGAGATGCACCTAAAGAGTCCTCAGCCAGAATGGCCTGAAAAGTAGGTGGGCAGGGAAGGGAGATTGCTTCCTGTAGATTATTTTTTATAAAAAAAAATTCAAAAGGAAAACTTCTATCTAGGAATGGTGGGCATGATTGTAATCCCAGTACTTGTAAGGCTGAGACAAGAGGGTCATAGGTTCAAGGCCAGCCTAAACAATTTAGATCCTTGTCAGCTTAGTGAAACCCTCTTTCCAGAACTGAAAAGAAAAGAAGAAAAGAATGGGCTGGAGGTTTATCTCAGAGGTAAACTTCCCCTTGGATTCAATTCTCAGTACCTACCATCAACTCCCCACACAAGAGAATTTCCCTCACAAAGAGCTGTGTCTCCTTTTCTGCCTTTTGTCCAAGGCATAATAACCACAGTGACCCTTGATTCTGAATAGTGTCCACATGCATAATCTGGTATCACTGTGTAATTATTGTGCATTAAAATAATGCATCTTAGCCATTTTTCTTCAATTCCCATTAGTGCATCTATGATGGACTCTCTCAACAAGGCTCACTGTACTGGGAGGCTCTAAATATCTATCATGATCTCTGACCAAAGCCAACTGGTCTATAAACAAAGTTATTCAGGTAGAATAACACAATAGTGTGGCATACTATATTATGCCCTACTTATTATAAATCCATGGCATTTGCACTGTAACAGACACTTGTACTGTATATAAGATCAGCCTTCACAATGATATTGCCAAGTGGTAATAGACTTTCTCCCATTTAACAGATTAGAAACAGAGTCAGAGAATATATATAATTTGCCAGTCTGCCAGTTAGTGGTGGAGCAATGAATCAAAAGAGTCATTTCAAGTGAGAATCATTAGGAAAATCACAAAAATCACTAGAAAAGATGTAGTATTTTTAAAAATATCTTCAAGAAAATAAAAATAATTAGTATTTTTCAAATTAAGAAATATTTTGAAGACACTGTTAAATACTAGATCTTCATAAAATAATCAGATTGCTGAAAAGAAAATTAGATGAAGTCATATGTTGTAGTAAAATCCTGGTGTCTTTCAGTTATAACAAAGCATCAATGATTTTTAAGGTATTTTAATTAGTAGCAATATCATTATGAGGACATCAAGATTCCAAATCAAGCAAGTCATTTTAGACATTGTATAGTCACACTATCGTTTACTTATAGATTTGTAATTTTCAGTTGATCTTCACATATATGTGTTCCAATGGTGATGCCAAAAAAATTATCATCCCTATTTTATAACTGATAACTATGTCATCATGATAGCAAAAATAGACTGTGCATGAGCCGGGTGTGGTTGCGCACGCTTGCAATCCCAGCATTCAGGAGGCTGAGACCAGAGGATCGCCATTCAGGGACAGCCTCAGCTACTTAGTGAGGCCCTCTGCAACTCAGTGAGACCCTGTTTCAAAATAAAGATTAAAAATAGGGCAGGGGGTGTGGCTCAGAGGTTGAATGCCCCTGGGTTACATCCCCAGACCGGCAAAAAAAAAAAAAAAAAAAGATTGCATGTGTACAAATCTGTGTTACAAACAAGACTGGAATAAGTTCACATATAGAAAAGCAACTACAAACTATTTAATCAAAGTAAAGTACTTACAGTGATTTGATATTACTTAGATACAATAAAATATGCCTTGCTCATCATGTGTTTGACATTCAGTGTTAACATAGCCTATATTAGAAGTTTTCTTTTATTATTTTCTGTAGGGCCTCATGAATTATATTATTTTATGCCATTAAGTATTTCACTGCTATGTCTTTTGGACACTAAAATATACAAATCACCAAACTTTGGGAAAACTGTTTTGAAAAGGAATGAAGTAAAAGAAGCAATTTATTTTATTGAATCATCTATTTTCTACAAGTAAAACCATTATTTTTCATTGAAGTATATTTTTCCTGCAAAAATAAGTCAACTGACCATTTTATTGTTTCATAGAATTGCAAACTCAACATTCATTATATGTTAATAATACAATAGTGCCAAGTTATATTGATTAAGTAGGAAAAGAAAAAACATTTTTTTCTTCTTAATGCTACAGAGATTCAGAAAAATAAAATGTGGGAAAATAAAAAAAAAAATGGTTGCAGAATGGGAAAAATGACAGAACATCACTAACTTTTCAGTAGGAAGCCCAAGCCCTCAGAATACACATGGGGATTTTTGGCATAAATCTAAGTCTTCTTTTAATTATATATTATAGATGATACTTATTCAGTGTATTTCACACAATTCCTGAAAACATCTTTTGCTTAAATATTTCAGTATAAACTTCAAGGAGTAAAAAGAAAAAGCTACAGAGAGAGAAAAAGAGAGAGAGAGGATGGAGAAAGAGAGAGGGGGGGGGAGGGAGAATGTATGTGTCAATATCTATTGTGTATATATAATTTTCTATATATAATTGCCTTTTATTCTTGCATCAGCCTTTGGAGTAGGCATTGACTTTTTAATTCTTTTAAATAAAGAACTCAAGATTTTGGCTAAATGACCTGTAAGAGTATTGTGTAGTCAATCCAATGATCCATAGATCTCCATACTCAGTTCTCTTGACACCTATGTTTGCCTTCTCCACTTTTGATCTTGACTACAACTCACATAGGGGATCTTTAAAAGTTTTAAATTTATGTCAATTTTTAGTTTCATCAATAAAACCCAAATCATAAAGATCACTTCAAAAACACCATGTCTTGCTTCACCTAGAGCTACCAGTTAACTCAGAGAACATTTAAAATATGGTAACAATCCTATACCAATAACTAAATGATGTACAATTTTACTCCATCACAAAAGCTTTTCTGGAACTTTGAAACCTGTTGAAATAAGTCTTTAAAGCATGTCAACAGGGGACTTATATACAGAAGTTAAACAAAAAGAGGTAAACTACCAGGTAAGTGTCAAGGAACTACAAAATTACATGTGTTGTGCTGGGGTTCTTTGTTTGATTTCTGAGTTAATGAGACTATCCTGACAGTGTGTCCACAGAGAAGCATCATTATAACTTGGCTCATTTCTTTTTGTCAAGAGCAATCAGTAGACAACCTGTTACAAACAAGACTATTGTAAATGACTCAAATTCTATCTGGGCAGAAGCAAAAATGCTCATGGACATTTTGTTGATCAATGTGAAAGGTCTACAGCTCTTTGCCTTGTGATTAATCCCATTCTTCAAGGACTCTGCTGCCAGGCCTAAATTCACAAACATTTCAGCCTCCCTCCCCTCCTGTGGATGGCGTACAGGGACATGTGCCAAAACTCCATTTTGACTCTAACTTGCCTCAACCGCAGGGAATTATTAGTGGCTGCTCTCAGACCACTTACTGGCGAGCCATTTGATGGAGACCCTTGCTGGGTGAAAGAGCTAATGGACCTCCAAAGTAAAGGAGCAAAGCACTAACCAGGATGGGCCTGTAATTTTATATATGATATCATAGAGATATTGTTGCACTTCCCCAATCAATTTTCTTAAAATGGAGGCTTTGATTTCGAAACCTTCTCAGGGAGAAACAGACGTAGCAGGAAGAAGTGACTCCTTACAGCTCTTCTCCCTCCTGCCCCCGTCATTTGCTGCCTCCCCTCCACCATCCACCAGCAATTTACTCAGATTGCTATGTAAGTCCATCAGCCCCTTTCCCAATGATTCTTCCAGGCAACAGCTGCTATTGGACTGCTTTCTTGTTCCAGCAGCTCCATATTTCAAGTGAGTCAAGCATCTTCAAGTAAACTGCTGGATAGATTTTCAAAATGATCACTACAGGTCAAATTCAACTCAAAAGCTAGCATTTCCAAAGTTTTGAAAATCTATTTTTGCAGAAAGGTTGGGGAACATTTAATGAGCTTCAACTCAAAAGATACATGTCCTTTTAGCTTGAGTTTGGCCTTAAAGCATGTTTGGCCCATTCAAATACCTAGCAGTCTCTCTACAGCCACCTCTGTCACTCCACTGAAATGTAGACAGCGACATTTCTCAAGTTTTTAATATTTCTCAAAATGGCATGAAAATACACAGATCCTGTAATATCTAGTTTTGATTCATAATATTTTGGTTCCAAACATTTCTAGTTACTATCCAGGTTCATTTCTATGTCTTATTAATAAATCCATTTTTCTGTCATTTAAACATGATTTAAACATAGAAAATAATTATTATAAAGATTGTCAATAAATGGTTAACAAAATGGGACAGACACATTCAAATATATTCAGTGTGGTTTGATCTGAAAGCACTTAAGTAAAAGTTCTCTTATCTGCCTAATAGTAGTAAAGCAGAATGACCTTGATCTAATGGAAACAGGGACACTATCTTTCATAATGGAAAGATGAGAAGCAAGAGTCCAGTTTCTTAGCCAGGTGTTACATGAATGGACTGCATGTATAATATAAAGATCTTAGCAAATTCTTAAGACTCAAAGGAGAAAATAGGTATGAATCCTATTAGCCTTTTTATGTAGTTCATTTTCAGAATTAGAACCTTATTCTATGTTCAACTTTACAAATTTACATCCTTATTTTATTTAGAAAATAATATAATGAACATTTTCTCAATTTAAAAAAAATTTGAGAACTCAAGTCAGTGTACAGAACCATTCTGTTACACAGACACTTAGATTCAGACATTTGTAATTTTTGCTGTCACAAACATACCTATGGTTAACAATCCTACAAATAAATTGTCCTGTACTTTCTAATAGGCAAGTTTCTTAGGGACAGTGTCATTCTTTGAAATACCATGATACATTGCCTGCAGACAATGCTTTACAGAATGTACTCCCACAGTTAGTATGAGGGTCTATCTAGCTGCACTTTCTCCAATCCAAAATCACCGAGACTTTGTTTTTTTATTTATTTATTTTTGTATTGGAGAGTGAACCCAGGGATGTTCTACCTGAGCTATACCAAGCCCTTTTTGTTTTATGTTTTGAATAGGGTCTCCCTAGGTTGCTGAGAGTCTCATTACTTGCTGAGTCTATCCTTTAACCTGCGGTTTTTCTGTATCAGCCTCCCAAGTACTGGGATTACAGGTGTACAACATGTGAGAATTCATTTTTTAATGTCATTCAATAGCCAGGGATGGTGGTGCATGACTATAATCCCAGTATTGGGAGGCTGAGACAGGAGGATTGCAGGTTTGAGGACAGCCTCAGTAACTTAGTGAGACTTTGTTTCCAAATAAAAATAAAATAGGGCTGGGGTTATATTCTAGAGGTAGAAGTACTCTGGGTTTCACCTTCAGTACCACACACACTAAATAAATATATAAATAAATAATAAATAAATAATAAAGGTCATCAAATATATGATAATAGGCAAAAATCCTCATACTCCAAGAGCCTAATGTTTATTTTTGTGAGGTTGTTTAACTTTCATGTTCATAGTTATCTATATTTCTTTTTGCTGTTGCCTTATTCAGCTTTTGTATAAGTGTTACCTTTAGTATTCTCTGTAACTTCTGGATATTAATTCTTTGCCATATCAGTGGTTCAGTGTTTTGTTTTTTTTTTTTTTAGTTTACCTGTTAATTTTGTTTTTGACATGACAAGAAGTTCAAAACGCAACATGTATCAAGTATTCACCTCAGAAAACAATGGGTGTCAATACTGTATTTATTTTTCCTTCCACTACTTCTTTACACTCACAAGGTTCTTTCAATTGCTGACATAAATAGGTCATTTTATTTATAGTTTTCCTTGGGCTTTATTTATGTATTTATTGTACTGACTTTCTCTATTGAGAGTAAGTTTTGTGTGTGTGTGTGTGTGTGTGTGTGTGTGTGTGTATGTGTGTGTGTGTGTAGAGACAGGTATAAATATACTTTAGGTTTTTGTCTTGTTTTTTTAACCTGAGAGTCAGGCATTTATTGAACAATGGGTCCTTCATGTTTCTTCCGACTTAGGAATCCATCCTTGTTCTATGCTGAGACTACCATAGATTCTTGATAAGTTATTTTTTTAGGACCCTGGGTTTCCTTTTCAATGATTATTAATTTCTTTCTGTTTTTAATGATCAATTCTATTAGTCCTTTTTGGAGAAAACCGAAAATACACAAAACAATGAGACATAACAAAAAAGAAAAAGCATCATCTCCCTCCTACCAACTTTTCCTGAAATTCCCTGTCTTCCATTTGAGCATGTGCTTTCTGGATCTCCATGCTGGGCAGTTTGGAAGCTTTGCTACTAGCCCTCCTTGGCCAGAGAGTAGGAATGAGACAGAGTACAGCCCTTTCCTTAACATGGAAATAGTCGGTGCGGTTCATCACAAGACTAAACATTTTAAAAAACGTCCTGAAAATATCATCCTGATTTCTCTCAGGCTTTATTTATCTTTTGTGACATGTAAAAATAAACTAATATACTAGATATAGTACAACTTTTTATGTTGCTGCTCTGATATACTAAATGGAGTCTTACTTTACTTGAAACATAATCCAGGAGCTAATATGTCATAAGGATGCCCCTGTAAGCATGCCACTCATTTTAAAGTACTTTGCTTTCTTTTTGTTACTTCCTAATGATGAAATATTTCACTTCTTCAAACACATTACAAAGTGCATTGCTATTTAATTCTTAAATTCATTTCTGTATCTATTTATTCAGCACTATCTTGGGGATCGGAGGTTTTCAATAAACATTTGTCGAATGGAAGAAGAATGAATGAAACGCCCTACTTAAATAGAGTGCTGTACAAAATGGCACATTATTAATAAGTACATTGGAATTTTTAGAAGTGGCTGATGCAGGAACAAATGTATGGCTTTTATTCACAGTAGAGCCAGGGAGATGAATAGCAGGCACATGTGATTTGTGATTTATTCATACACACTGTAGGAGATTTATAGGCATCTATTAACCTACTCAAGCTCCAGTTCTGTCTTAGGTTGCTCTTTTGTCATGATTAGCCATGTTGTCACTCTATATTAAATTACAGGTTGTCTGAACTGAAATATGCAAGAAATATGAAGACTGAAGGCCAAATGTATTATAAGTGTACATCACTCTGGTTAAGTCATAGGTATCTCTGCTCATATACGCTGCAAAAATTAGATATACACATACATTCACACAAAGGTGAGGAATTCCTTTTCTGGATCTGAGACCCATTGTTATGAACTCAATTATATCTCAAAATGCCTACAGTGAAGTACTAACATCCAGTACCTCAGAATGTGACCATACTTGGAGAAAACGTCTTTGCTGAGATAATTAAGCTAATGTATAGTCATTAGGGTGGTTTTAGTCTAATATGACTGGTGTGTCCATACAAGAAGAAGAAATTTGCAGATACACAGGGACAAAAAAAAAACACACAAAAGATTCAGAGAGATGATGGTTATCTATAAGCAAATACAAACAGTCTTACAAGAAAGCAACCCTGCTGGAACCTTGCTCATAGGCTTCTGATTTTCAGACCAATAAGAAAATAAATTTGTGTTGCTAAATCACACAGTCTGTCATTCTTGGTTATAGCATCCCAAGCAAATTAATACACCCATGAATTAAAAAAAGAGTTAGTAAGGCCATATGCTGAAAAAGAAAAATTATTATCTTCTGTTCTGCATACTCAGTTTTAGAAATGATGAGTTGATTTGGCCTCCACACTATGGTCTGGCATGACTGGATTCTTACTGGTCCTAAAACACTATCAAATAAAACTACTATATCAGCTTATACTTCTAATTCAGCCCTTCTTTGATGAGCTAAAATTTCAAGCTTAATTGGTTGCCCACTGTCATGGACAATGTTGTGTTGCTATAACAATATACCCGAGGGTGAATAGCTTATAAAATAAAGAAGTTAATTTGGGTCATGATTCTAGTGGCTGAAGAGTCCAGATAGCATGGTGCTTGCATCTTGGTGAGGGCCTCGTGATTGTGTGACACTGTGGTAGAGAAGTAGGATGGGAACCAGCTGCATCCAGGAAGGAAGCAAGAGACAGCAAAGACATCAGGTTTGCTCTATATATGAGAACTCACTCTTGAAGGAATTAATACACTTTTACTAGATCTGACCTACTCCTGCACCCAGCATTAAACCACTCATGAGGGTGGAGCCCTCATGTCCTAACCACCTTCTACAAGGCCTCAACTCTTCAAGGTTCTTACACCTCCACCTTCAGGACACTGGGGACCAAGCTTCCTGCATATGGACCTCTGCCAATCCCCCCACAGTGCCCATGCATCCACATGTTAACCACATGAGACTGACCTAGGTAGCTGACATATGGTTGAGTGTTTGAGAGTCTTTGGATATACAGCATCCTTTGAGAGTTAGCTCATTAGTCTTCCTTTGAGGCACTAAAGTCACATCTGTGTTTCCTGTGTCCTCAGAAATATATTAGTGCAGCAAGAGATGAGGGGTCTGGGGAAAAGAAATTCCTGTTCCCTTTTGTCCCTAGACCAATTCACAGAGGTTAGGGATGGAGCAAAAATTCGGTACATGAGTTAAAAGTAAGGGTACGGCCAAAGTCACAGTCGCACAGCAAAGGTGAGGAAAGGTTCCAGTCCAACCTGCACTGACACAGATATAAGGCAACTTCTGAGGAGACTACTCTTACCAATTCAGTTCTCCCACCCTTGTACCACTGCCCACTGTGACATCCTGTCCTCCCTATGGACTGAAGCTGGCTCTTGGAACCAGGCAGGATTTCCTTTCGCACCCCAAACCCATAACTATAAGATGCTTTTCTCTGCACCATATCTTAATCAAACAACACAGGAAAAAAGTTTATAACAGCGATAGGGAGGAAAAAAGTCATAATCTTCTATGCTTCACAATTCAGAATAATTAATTTAATAACTGTGTCATATGAAAAGGGTAAATAAAGAGAAGGAAAGGCATGTGGATATATATAATCACTGAAGCACACACAATCGCAAGGAAAAACAAATTACCAAGGAAGTGTGGAAAGCAAAGCTCGGTGGGAAATATTTTTCGAATGCTAATTTGATTCTTCTGTTGAGCCTTAAAGCTGCAGTATTACTATAAGGATACTGTTTATCTCCACTTGTTTTTATTTTTAGCAGTTATATAACCTTACGTCTCTAAAAACCAATTAAACACCTCCCTGATCTCTCTGGGAATTTTCCTTAAGTAGTTGTCTACACAGACTATAACAGGACTATGATTTCATTTACAACATCTTGCTAGAGAGTGTTTCATCATCAAAGGTGTTAAAAAAAAAACATTCCTGAGATTCATCAAGGAGGGCAGGATAAAAATTCAAACACAGATTTCTTTGAACATAGTTGCACTGTCACTAGTTTGCTTCATGGGCAACACCGAGACTTTCCATCCAAGATGAGCAGTTTGGTTGTCTCACTGTAATCCTTAGATTTGCAAAAAGGGACTATTTTTGAGTATCAGGATATGAGCTTAAGCCCTGGGCCATAAATATAGGAGCCCAAAGTAAGTAAATAGTTGTTTTCACCCAACTGACAGGAATAAAAGTAAAGCTTCCTTGGTTCGATTAGGTGAATCTTGCACCTCATCTGCACTACTTCCATTGTTTCATGCTTGAATGCTAAGGGCACATCTGCCTTGCCCCTTCCCATGTGAAGACCTTTACTTCTTCCATTAAGACAGCAAGCAGGCCTGTAGGCACCCCTGCTCTGCATCCCCAGGCTCACCACCACCCTCCACCTTGGTCCCTGCAGAGGGGCCTTTGCGGCTTACCGACAGTGCTTATGGGATCCTGTCAGAGTTTCGATCACAAAGCACTCGCCATCGTTGAGACAGTAGGCAAGGTCCTTGTCTCGGCAGGGTTTGAAGTGCTCAGATCGCTCCGTGGAATATGTTGTTGTATCTGTCAAGGAGAGCAGTGAGGAAAATGCCATCAGCATGTGTGACAACACCAACAGCCCTGCCTCTGGCTTGAGTGTGCGCCTTGAGGCCTGTGCATGCACCATGATGGTGGGGACTCAGGGCAGGACTGACAGCCCAGTGCTGGCTAACACAGCTGGTTCTACCACTGTATTCAGTTGTTCTACAGGCAGCCCTCCATTATCACAGGTTCTGTGTCCTGGGATCCAACCAACCGCAGATTGGAAAATACTCAAAAATACAGTTCCATTGTAACTGTGTCTGTACTAACATGCCTGCCGCCTCTCTCCCTTGGTCATTGTCACTTAATATAGTACAACATCTATTTACACAGCATCTACCATGTACTCTATATTATAAGTTATTTAGAAACATGATTCAAAGTATGTACTTAACTATGCAAATGCTACGCCATGTTTATACAAGGGACTTGAGCATCCAGCTGGATACCACAGGTCAGTGGATGTCCTGGAATTAGCTCCTGAGAAAAAGGAGAAACTGTTGTATTTTTTTTATCTTTCTCTTTCTCCCACTCCCTTTTCCTTTTTTGGACTAGAGACTGAACCCAGGGGCATTGTGCCTCTGAGCTATACACTCCCAGTCCTATTTTATTTTGAAACAGGGATCTTGCTAAGTTGCTGAGACTGGCTTGGAACCTGTGACCCTCCTGTCTCAGCCTCCTCAATACTAGGATTACCAGCATGCTTCACCTTGCCTGACTTCCTCACTAGATTTTAACAATTGCAGTCACTCTAGATAAGCCCCATTTGAAGACACGCTGATAGTAAAAGTGAATGATCCTAAGTCACACATCCAAATGCACTTCCATTAATTTCAGTTTTAACAAGCACATTGTATGAAGTATTGGAACAACATTGCCGTCCCTTAATTGTTGCTAAATGTCATTAAACATCTGATCAATGTACACTGTGACTGTTCTGTGGAAACCATGTCAGTTTTTTTTAGTTTTTTTTTTAGTTACAGCTATAATTGGCTAATAGCTAAGCCAATTATTCTTTCACTTTCTCCTTTTATTATGTAATTAAAATGCAAATGTTCTGAATTCTGAAAAAGATACTTACATGTGAAGAATGTTTCTGGTAAATATTTAACCAAACCAAATTATTGTCATTTTTAACATTCTCTTAAACATGTATTTTTTAGTCGTAATTACTTACATTTTTAATTTAAGCTATACATCTATATCTACTTTGCAGATATAAAACTAAACATAAATACGGGCTCTTTATAGAATAAGGACTCTATTACCACATGCACATATGTATTTAAAAAGTCTAAATGAAATTATTCATCATTTAAGCTATTTAACTTTCCTTTTCATAGATGTAGATTAGTAATAATGTCCAGCAGCAGTGGATACTAAATGAGCTCACTGGAGATCACAAAGAGCCTTTTCTCTGCTCATCATCTAAACTGAGGAGAAAGTGACCACCTTAAAAGGAATCCCACTCATGCCTCTCCCACATCTAAAAGTCCTCAGTGAGGCTGGAGATGTAGCTCAGAGGGAGTGTGTGCTTTGCATTTATGAGGCTCTGGGTTCAATCCCTAGCACCACAATAAATAAGTAAATAAATAAATAAATAAATAAGTCAATAAATACATAAAATTTTAAATAAAGAAATATTCTCCAGTGATCTCTATTAAAGAGAGCAAAGAAAGGTGTGAGACTTGTAATCTTGCTTTCTGGTCTCCTTTTATTTTCTTTTTCTTTTTTTTTTTTCTTTTGTGGTAATGCGGTGGAATCCTGAGTTGTTCTACCTCTGAACTATGCTCCCTACCATATTTCTTTATTTATTTGAAATAGGGTCTTGCTAAGTTGCCAAGGCTGGCCTGACACCTATGAGCCTCCTATCTCTTCTTCTCTGTGCTCCACTGTGCCTGGCATGGTCTCTTCCTTTTGCATTTCAAACATATAATTTCCAACTTTTATTTTATTTCTCCCACGTGGCAGGATCTGTCATACTCCTCTCCCTTATTGTAGAACCCACCCGGAAGTCCTTCGGCATTCAGATGGTCTTTTAACCCTGTCACCTAGTGCTTTCATCACACACATCAGGCATTCAATGGCATAGTAGTTTGATACTACGTTTATTCATCCCGTCAGTCTGTGAGCTTCTAGTGGACAGGAGTTGATACATCATCAAAATTAATGCTTAATAAAAATGCTGTCAACAAAGCTGACCATTCCCATGCCAACCATCTAAATGCCATGAATAAAATCTTGCTGATAGTTGGTTGTAGCTCTTAAGACACAAAGTTAGGTGTAACTTCACACTCATTCTATTGTTTGGTATGGATTTGATAATGATGAATATTTCAAAGATAATGCCTTTGGATTCACACAGATTCTCACCCACACATTATTCATATACTATGAACATTGAAAAAATGACTTTTGTTCTCCTCTTTCTTGGTGTTACACTGAAACTTATTTTTTCCATTTCAAAATATCTATCTGTTAATACTTTGGCACAAAATAAAGGCTCTGAAAAACAGACACATTTTCCATTTTCCAAGAGATTTTCTGTACAGTGAAGATTGGTTATTCAAGGAAGTATGTGATAAACAGCCACCCAGAATCAATCTCTCTTTCTTTGAAAAATATTTAACATTCAAGAGCTCCAAGCAAAAAAATTCAATATGAAACACCACACAATTGACTGCAACTCTGACTGCTGAAGTATATTAACTCATGATCAGCTAGTTAACTCTTCCTCTAATTTCTTATTATCCATTTATTGATATTCACTGATCATTCTTTTAAGAACAGTTTTTCATTAGCATAACCTACAGCATAAAAAGTGAACCCTTACTTTGTAATCAGTGGTTTTAACATGCTACAGACTCCCAAGTGCAATCCAATGGTGAAGCAATTATAATCAATTAATTTTCATCTGACAAGTGCCGTCTCCTGTGGTTACTGCCCATCCTACCCACTGCCTTCCCATCTCGCTGTCATCTATCAACACATCACAAAGGATCCAAGGCCCAAGTGAGCCACTCTAAAGAAGTCCTGAGTGGAGGAGCTGAGACATGGGACTCTTAATATGCACTCAGATTTTCCAGTTCCAAATCCTAGAAAATCACACAATTAAAATATGCATACTTATCTCTTGTGGTGCCTCGAGTGATTTCAGAGAAAACATTGTTATTATGCTTTCAAACAGCTTAATGTAATAAACAATGACAGTATGCTGGGTTTGGTTCTCCTCTAAGTAAAATTAAAATATCAATAAGTCTGAGATCTTAGAATTTACCTAAGCATTTCACGACACTGTATCCATGTAGTACTACTCACCTAAAATTACAGAGGCTTTGGGCAAGGTGTGATACATTCATCGTGAGGTAAAGTTTGCTCTAAAAGTTATCATGCCAAAAATGTAGACATAAATCTAACAGCGTGTCTAAAATGAAACAACTAAAGTGAAACAACTCAGCTTCTAAACTAACTTTAAGACCAGCTACCCAGACTTTTGTTAAGTAAGTGATAAGCATGTTATATCTAAATCACTATTAGCCAAATTTACTTCATTCATTTATTTATTTATTTATTTATTTATTTATTTATTTATTTATTTATTTTTGGTGGTACTGGGGTTCCTGGAAGCCCTTCTACCTCTGGGCTACACTCCCAGACCTATTTTTACATTTTTATTTGGAAACAGGGTCTCCTAAGCCAGCATGCTTGGCTGGTTTCTAACCTGTGTGATCCTCCTGTCTCTGCCTCCCAAGCGCGGGGATTACAAGCGTGCGCCACCACGCCCGGCATAGCCAAACTTTCTATTACTTACAAACAGCTTTGGAGAGACAATGATAATTTTAGATGATATTTTCCAATATTTCAATATCTGCTTGTAAGTATGGTGCTTGTATGTGTAGGTGTGTGTAGGTATACTTATAAATAAATATGTATAGATATGTGTATATATACATACACATACACATATATGTATGCATCCATGTATAAAACATGTATACATAGATATATTTTATTTTTAACATATAAAGTATGCTACAAAACATTTTCAACAGACCATTACTAGAAAAGAGATAAAAATAAAATATAAGGTGTAATTCTTATATAGGTGCATGCTCTAATATATCCAGTTGAGCATTTTTGCTCAGATGGAAAAATGTGGTATTTGTGAGAATGAGATAACAAATAATATGTAACTCTTAATTCTTTTTTTTTTTTTTTTTTTTTTGGTGGTACTGGCTTCCTGGAAACCCTTCTACTTCCAGGCTACACTCCCAGACCATATATATATATATATATTTTTTTTTTTCAAATAGGGTCTCTTAAGCCAGCGCAGCTGGCTTTAAACCTGCATGATCCTCTTGTCTCCACCTCCCAAGCGCGGGGATTACAAGCCTGCACCACCATGCCCAGCCTTGTAACTCTTAATTCTTCAAGTTATAAAGCTAAATGATCATGGAGTATCTTAGCAGTCAGATGTAGAACTCTCCACCATGGATGTATCCAATGCTTTGGAAATCTGTAATTTTTAAAACTGTACAATCTTTAAGGCAGTTCAATGCATTAACCTGGGTATGCAGTAAATAGAAGCATTTTGCCATGTACTTAATCAAACATCCTTTTTATAACTATAGTTGGGTAAATTTGTTGCAGAGCTATTAATTGTCTTAAAATTATATAGATGGGGGTCTAGGTAAGTTAATATTCCCATGCAATCCATTTGTCTTTTAAGACTCTTCTTCCTCGTCCCTTACTTTAGCAAGTATGACACTCTCTCCTCCTGCTTCAGCTAATGAATATCCTATCTGATTGGACCGTGAGCTCCCACCACAGGCCTTCATGCATCTTGCCATGGTCTTATGGATGGTTTGACGTGGAGGTTCACACAACAAAGGCTTGCAGAGGGATAACATTTCTATATAGATCATTTTTATAAGTGTTGATTTAAAAGTATGCACATTTGTTATTGTCATAAAATAAAAATAAACTATTTTTTAAAGAATCTTGTAAAGTTAGTAAAATATTTAGAGGTTGGGACATGGTAAGTACTTCAAAAGCAATTTAGGGGATGCATATGGAAACTTATAAGAAACAGCAGCTACACAGGAAGTGTTTTAAAAGAGAGGGGCATGAAGAGTAAAGGAATGTCAGGCTTAAGTTGAGAAGAGATGATGCTAAAGAAGGTCCTTCCAAGCTTCATGATCAAAGGTCTAAGGTTCAGCTGATGGAAGTCAGGCTGTGCATGAGGAGTAGCACCCCATGGCTTGAGGCCACTTGAGCTGTGCAATTATCTGGATCACTCATATGGCACTTGTTCTATGTAGTTTAATTTTTTTTTTTTTAATGGGGTTTGGTCTCTCTCCCCTGGGAGGTCAGGAAGAGTACTTTGTTTTTCACTTTTGTATTCTTTCCACACCATGTAGCATACATAGTAAGCAATCAGTACAGTAATTAAAGGCACACAGGGATGTGTTGGTGGTTAATTCATTAAAAGCAAAATGGGAAGAAAATGTACGGCTGGAAGACAGAAATCCCTGCAGATTTTGCAATGAAAGTTAATTTACTAATGAATAAAGCGATGACTGGTTTCCCCCCTAAGTACTGAGTTGAACCTGAATATTACTTATGGAGGTTTTCTATGTCTCTGGCACAATGCTGCACACTGTGGGAACCCAAATTTTGTTGCAGGAACAAGAGTGCTAAATTGGCTATTACAGAAAATAATTGTAGTAGAGAGTCAAATAAAAAGAGTGCTTAATTCAGTCTGTGGTTATCTCTGAAGGCATCCCAAAGGATTGGCCTTGGAGACAGTCTTGAATATGTGTGATTTAATTGACACAGGAGGAGGAAATCTGGATGGGGGTAGCAGGATACCTAAGGAAGATACAAGGTACAGAGAAGACCTTATTCACACTCCTCTGACAAAATTTTCAAAATCCTTGAGCAGTTTCCTTCTTCCACTGAGTTCATGACATGGAAATTCTCTAAGAAAAGTTAAGAACCTGGTGATGTTATCTAAAAAACTTTTAGGATTTGCAAAATGCCAGTGCATAGCATTGGCATGTGGTCGCTGGCTCCAGCCCCCTCTTCTAGGGCAACAGTGTCAAATGCACAAGTTGCCATATCTTAAAATTCTGTTGGGTTTGACATTACTGGGTGTCCAGGAAGAAACACTGGCTTCAGACTGACTTATAGAATATTGACTGGTCAAGGAAAAATGCAGTTGGAATGCAGGGTGTTTGAAAGGGAAACAAAGCTTTTTTTAGCTGGCAAGAAGAAACACTGTGTCCCAACTGGTAGAGATCAGACAGTTGTTTAGTTTGCTAGCATGGGGGAAACTGAATCAATAGACAAGGAATTTGCAAACTCAATGGAGTGATGGGGCTGCTGTGAGGACTGACAGTCCTTGATGACTCCAAGAGCCATCAACTCTCACAGCAAATGTAGAAAGGGCCCTTGTTAAATTTGTATGACATCTGTGCCACCTTTATATCTAGCTGGAAACAATGCGTTCAAAGATAGAAGTGGAATTGAAGCTGGGGATAAACTCAGCAAGTGCTATGTGTAAGTAAGTCCCTATCACTCTGAATTACATCCTGATGTGAAGACTACAAAGCACCAATAAAAGTATAAAAAACAAACAAAACTCCCAAACTCTGTTCCAGCTTAAATAAACCTGCATGGGACATAACTTGTTAGGTGGGAATGTGTTCATTTTAAATTATAAAATTCATCCTAAAGGCGAATATATTTCCTTCTAACATTGCAAAAACTATCATGTATGCAAAACTGCTTTCTGCCATGATGGTAACAACAGCAACTACTGTCCCTGGAACTCTGAGCTTGTGCTAAATCTTCCTAAACACTCTATCTTTGCATTTCACATCACTTTACTGAAGTGAACCATGAATCATTCTATGTTACCAGCTAACTCTAGATACAATGGAGGTTGAATTTCCACTTCCTCATCTTGTTGGACTTTTGAAAAGCATATGGCACTCTTAATTCCTGCCTTTGTGGAAAAACCTTCTGAGACTGCCTTCCAAATGACTTTTTCTCTTGCTCTTTGGCTTTTGTCACTTTATTTTTGGATAGCAAATCCAGAGGTATTATACCTCCAAGATATACCCCCAGCCCTACTTTAATTTTTATTTTTGAAACAGAATCTCACAAAGGTGCTGAGGGACCTTGTTCAAATGCTGATGCTGACCTTGAACCTGTAACCCTCCTGTCTCAGCCTCCCAAGTACTGGGGAGGACTTCATTTATAAGTATACACCACTATGCCAGGGTAAGGACTATTCTTCAATGTACACTCAACACCATGCTAAGATCTTTCCATTATCTTTTAAGCCTTCAAATCACACTATAATGTTGTGTTGTTACTTCTTAGTTTACAAGTAGAAAAACTGAGTCTTAGAGAGTTTACATCCTTGGCCCATACCTGGCAACTAGAGGCTCTTATCTGGTAACTTGTGTGCTCAGACCAATGCAGGGTGACTTGTTTTTACTACACTCCTTCCCACAGGCCATGTTTTATTTCTGTTCCTTTTTTTGTATTTACTTATTCCCTTAGTGATTGCTATTTCCAGTATGGTCTTCAAACCAGTGGTATTAGAGTCCTATGTAAGCAAGCATGTTAGAAAAACTAAATGCGTAGGCCCTATGACATACCAGCCATTTCCAAAGCCCTGGAGATGCCCAGATGCTACATTAGCAGGCTCTCCAGGTAATTCTCATATGCCAGCACCTCTCAACTTTATACTCCTAGCTCATGAATTTCTTAGAATTTCAGCATATTTACTTCTACTTTTGATGACCATCTCAAAGGTACCTCAAAATTAACTTGTTAAAATCCAAACTCTTGTTCTTCCCCCCCAAAACTCATTCTTCCTTCCAGATTACCACTCTTTATGAATGTGGCACTATCGACCCCACTGTGTAGGCCAGAAGCTGAGTAGCCATTCTTCCCTTGGCCCTCCATGTACAATTATCAAATACCAATGAACGAGTCTGCCTCCTAAGTAGCTTTGAATATGCCACTTCTTTCCTTCTCATATCACTTGAAATAACAACTCTTCCAGGCCTGCCCATACACATGCTTGCTACTCTAAAAATAATTATACACATTCAAATCAGTTTGCATAATAGAGAGATGATAGATTATATAGATAGATATAGATAGATAGATTCCACATAATTATCAGTCATTTCCTATTGGTGAACCAGGATTTTCTTGGTTCTGATGAGAAATACTAAAATCCTTCCAAGCCTTCTCTTGACTCTCTGTTTAGCTTTTACATGTACACAAGCTACAATTGTTCAAATGTTCCATCCTCTGAGACCTTTGCACATGTTTCCTTCTGGGGGCTACTGTGAACATCAAATCATCTCACAGTCATCTATAGGGGATTTCATCAAAATGCAAGTTTCTATCAGATACTTTTTTCTCTGAAAACCTCTCTAGCTGTGTGTGAGTGGAATGTTTCTTCTCACTGGCCTTCCTCTCATGTAGGGGAAGGCCCTACTGCTTTTACTTTCTTCCTTTTTGTCTTTCACTCTTTCAAACAATACTTAGATTTATTTTGGATACTGCTTAGAGTCATGGGCCACAGATGTTATATGGGTCAAGGAGTCCAGCTTCAGAATAGATTTATTTTTTTTATTTTTTTTATTTTATTTTTTTTTTTGGTGGTACTGGGGTTCCTGGAAGCCCTTCTACCTCCGGGCTACACTCCCAGACATATTTTTTAATACTTTTTTATTTGGAAACAGGGTCTCATAAGCCAGCGCGCGCGGCTGGCTTCGAACCTGCGCGATCCTCCTGTCTCTGCCTCCCAAGCGCGGGGATTACAAGCGTGCGCCACCACGCCCGGCCTTCAGAATAGATTTAGTCAAGTTTAGCAACAATGAAACTCACTGTAGGGGATATTTTCAGTTTGCAATGATAAATAATAATCTTACTTTTTTGTCTCTTTTTTCATAGATCATATGCATTTTCTGGAAGTTAAAAATAAGTGTGTGTGTTTTTGTATCGAATAAGTCCATGACTTGTAACCTAACAGTTATTCAAAAATTTCTACTAAATATATACCTTTCTACCAACCCCATATTATAGGCATTTACATACTGTAGATGAGATTTTTTTAACTATACCCATAAAGTCTTCATTCCTTCTAACGTAGCATCCGTGTTATGGAATGATCATACCAGAGGGAGAGTTAGCTTTTGGGAAAGTAGGGTCACATATAAATTGAATTCTATGAAGAAGTAGAGATAATTTGGTGACTCTGAGTAGCTTAAAATTGAGAATACAAGAGGACTATAATAGTTCCTATTATTAACACAGAAATAGCAGCCACCTACATTGGTCAGAAGGAGGAAAATTTAGACATTTTTGTCATTGCAGGGTGGCCTCCTCTCTGGTTCCAAACAAAGTCAGAGTAGCTTGATTAAATAAGATATTCTTTCATTTGGATATAACTGCCAGAATGACCATTTTCCACTTTGTAAACATTATCTGACCTCTATATCAGCCTTACACAGAAATCCCCATATCTTTAGCCAAAGAAATAGGATGACCATTTGCAGGTGACTGGCCAGGTTTGAGCTAAAAAGAAAAAAAAAAAAAAAAAAAGAGTGCTGAGCCTAAGCCGATTGTGTCCTTTGAAGCTTCTCCAGTGCATAGTGAGATTGGCTTACAGACTTCAGGTCTGTACCTCCTGTCCAAGCCAGGTGCATTGGGAGATTTAGATGAAATGTCATTATAGATTTGAATTGCACAACTCTCTTGTGGACACCATATCCTATGAGCATACTTCTAATTGGGACTTGATTTCTCATCTTTCAAAATAGGATGTCTACCCATATTGGGAACCGTGCTTCATTCTATGTGACAACTTTATTTCCCAGGTGAACCTTTACATGACATATAATGGATGAGGCCTCTTGTTCAGTTAGCCACAGCTTCATCACAACTGGATTCTACACAGCCAGAAGCTGGCAAGTTAACCTCAATAGAACATCTGAGCTCACTTCACCCTGTGCCCACTACTCCACTGGGTCTTCATTATACAGGATTAACAAATACTCCCCAACTCATTCTACAATTCTCAACAGGAGCTGGGCAAGGAAGGCTCATGGGGCATGTACGTCTTGGTCTCCATGTTACATTCTTTTGGCTCCCAACACTGGAACACATCAGGCTTAAGGATCAATGAATTTAAATAAGCTGTTTATTTTACCACACATTCACAGCTATATGTCTCTATCTGGAGACAGAGAAAGAATGAAATTCTAATTGTCTAAGATTTGTTTACAATCTAAGCCTCTATTGATATATTTCACAACTCTTCAGGTTAGAAGGAGCTATTGGCATTCAGACTGTAGTATCCCTAAAGCTATGATCATCCCTCTGAATTGCATTGTGACTGCTCATACCCTTGTTCCCCATCCTCTTCCCAAACCAGATGATGAATTCCTGGACACAAAGTCAGGGCATCTATGCAGTCTCATAATTTATCTCAGGACCTGACACATAGGATCCTTAATGCATGCTCTCTGAGTGTATAAGTATCATAATGTTTATCACGATGATTATAGTAACATCACAGGCTCATATATACCTTTAGCAAGGTAAACACCATCTTTTAGCTCCACATAGGTAATAATGCATTTGAAAATAAAACACAAAACACCTCTCTATGCTTATGAGAATATACTTGAGGTAATCAACATTCCAGATTTAGAATCCCAGTACTTGGGAGGCTAAGACAGGAGGATCTAGGTTTGTGGCCAACTTCAGCTATTTAGTGAGGCTGTCTGCAAATTAGTGAGACCATTTTCAAAATCAAGAATAAAATATTGGGTTGGGGATAGCTCAGAGATAGAATGCCCCTGGGTTCAATTCCCAGCACCACACACAAAAAAAGAAAATTTAATAAATTGAAATTATAGACCTAATCAGAATAAATCTGTGTGTCTATAAAAACAAAACAGGATCCTAATGACTCCATGTGAAGCCAGTGTCTAAACCTGTGGTTTCTAGATAAATATTGAGGAGGTGTGGGGACCCTGGCACAGGACATTCAAGGTGACATGGGGGAAGCATTTAGAAGGGTTTTAGCAGCAGCATCTTTACTGGATAAAATAAAATCATCACAATTTTTTAAGTGAGTTCAACTAAAGACGCACACTGGGTTCTCTTATGATCTAAATATGACTTTAGTACTATTTGTTCTAACAATTCAAACCAGACAACTTTGAAATAATAGAAGTCAACAAGAGAGTCAGGTCTAGTAGCACATGCCTATAATCCTGCTACACAAAGGGCTGAGGGAGAAAGATTATAAGTCTGAAGTTAGTCTCAGTAAGATCTTAACAAATCTTGTCTCAAAATAAAAATAAATAAATAAAAAGACTGGCAATGTATCTAAATGGTAGAGTGCCCTTGGGTTCAATCCCTGCTAACATAACAAAGTAAATAAATAAATACAAAGGTAACCTGGGCTAATAGTGCTTGCAATAAATCTATGAATCAGGTACAAATATTATCTTCATTTTCAGAAGATAAAGTGAGGCACAGAAGGATTATACACTATCCTTAAAATTTCATATGAAAATAATGGAAAAAAGAAATAAAACACAGAAACCCAGTTGCTTAGTGAACACTTGAGCACTTTGCGATGGCACCCATGTTGAATGCTGGATTCTTTTAAGGTGCATGTCTCTGAGCCTCTCCTTTCTAAATACTCTTGTTTCTCCACCTCTGTAAACTAAGGAGCAATTGGGAGGCACTATTTTCCTGTAATCCATCTGTCTTTGCATCAGCTGCCTGCATTTGTCATTTAAGCACACACTGAAGGACTGTGAAGGTAGGTAGGAGGGGAGATAGGTAGGTACAAAAATAAAACTGTTTGCCTTCAAATTTCTATTTTTCTTTGTATTCTATTATTGTCTTGGGAATAATGTCTAAACATTGACACAATTTTCCAAAATCCTTCATAAAAATGAACATCACTCACTTTAATTATTTAAAATTCTATTTTTCTCCTTCATAGTCTTAGCTTGTACCTGAATTCTAAACCAGACATCATGAAAAAAGAGAAGTTAACATAGGAGTAAGAAAAATATGACAATGCAATCAAAGTATTAGTACCAAGAAGACAGGAAGTGATGCAAGAAATATGCTGGAAGTCAGTTCGAAGCTGAAGGCACTTGGACTTCAAATGATCTATAATAAGAGAAGAGAAGAGAAGAGAAGAGAAGAGAAGAGAAGAGAAGAGAAGAGAAGTGAAGGGAAGGAGAGGAGAGAAAATGAATGGAATTGGAGAACATTATGCAAAGTGAGATTAGTTACATAAAGTAAAAAATTGGATTCTCTCCCTAATATGAGGAAGCTAAAAGAAAAAAGGGTCATAGGAAGAACTGTAGAAGAAGGAGGAGAAACAGTAAATGAGCAAATAAGGTGACCTAACTGAGGAGGATGTGAGGGAGAAAGAGGGAAATTCCCTAATGTACATGATGTACATTCACAAACATATCAAAGTCAATCACTAAGCCAAACATGAGAAGGAAAGAGGGGGTGGGAATGGGGTGGGAATTGGGGACGGGCTAAATGGGAGATGTGTGCATGTATGTCTCTACCATCTTGTACCCCATTAAGATGTATGACTACAATGTATCAATATATATATATATATATATATATATATATATATGAAATCAATAGTGCAGGGCTAACCTCTAAAATGCCACGTTTACTCAAAACAAGAAATATAAAATCCATTCAGTCACTGAGTCATTTGTCATGTTGACAACATTAGGTTTCAGGGATGTATAATTCACTTAGAATAAAATGATATTGTTCTCCATATCTCCTGATATATCACGTTTTACTTTCTTAAAAAGCCAGCCTCTAGCCGGGTGTGGTGGCGCACGCTTGTAATCCCAGCATTCGGGAGGCTGAGACTGGAAGATCATGGTTCCCAGACAGCCTCAGCTACTTAGTGAGGCCTTCAGCAACTCAGTGAGACCCTGTTTTAAAATAAAGAATAAAAAATAGGGCAGGGGTTGTCTCAGAGGTCAAATGCCTCTGGGTTCCATCTGCAGACCCACACACACACACACAAAAAGCCAGCCTCTGCAGCCCTATTCATTTCTTAGTGACCAGGTGGACCTCATCTTTGGCAAAAAGTGTAAAGACCTTTTTCTTGGTACCACATTGGGTCTCTGCTTTGATTTCCATATCTGGGATTCAATGGATCTCGGTCATAATCTCTGCCACTAGCTTTGCAGACTTGGGTTTGCATCCCAACTTTGGTATTTAAGGACACACTGAACATAAATGAATGGAGTATATTTTACCATATGATACATGTGGTTTTGTGGAACCTAATGAGAAGAGGGACAATGCATGGAAGCAGGGTTTACACAGGGACTGACATTAAGCACTCCTCTCCCTTCATTCTCTCTGACTAAATAAAAGATTTAGTGGTCATCATCTGTTTATCTAATGCTTCAGTGTCTATATATGATGTCAACTAAAGTCATTTTTCTGTCTGACAATCTATCATTAAGTGTCCACTGTACGACTGCTGAGCACTTCCCTAGGGCCTGGCATAGAGAAGTGAGGAAATCAGTTCAGAGGTATAAGTCCCTTGGCTACCTCCAAGGAACTCCCAGGCATGATTGACCACCATGTGACCAAGCTACATACACTCTGCTCTGTACCAGGCAAAGGAGGGGGTGAAAATTATTATAACATCCAGTGCACTTCCTGCTGACATCTAAGCTCTTGTTAACACACACATGCACACACACACACACACACACACACACACACACACACACAGAGCTAAAATGTAGGGTCAGTATTTTAAAATATAAAGACATTCCAGAGCAGGTTGTGGATTTCCCATTTGCTACTAAAAAAAAAAAAAAAAAAAAAACAATAAAGAGTGAAATGGTCAGTCACCAGAAATGTGGGGACACCCCACATGCATGGCTGAAGCCTAACTCTACATCTTCCAGATTTCAGAAAGATAACTGAGACCTTTCTGCAATATTTCTTAAAAGTTCATTTTATTTTGTTTTTACATTTTTTTCCCAGGGAAAAGAATGAATTATGTTATTCTTCATTCAGAATTGTATTCCTCATCTTTGAAGATATACACAAGAGAGTGATACTAGATTATACCTGGCACCAAGGAACAATCTTTGGGTTTTGTTTAACTTAGCTTAACAAGGCTCACCTGCCTTTAGTAAGTTTTAAACTCTTTGAATCTTATTATAAATGTGATTTAAAATATGATTAGTCATTTTCATAAGGTGAAAGAACCTCATGCATTTCAGGCATCCACTAATTTTTCATCTTTTCTCTTTTAAGACTTCTCCTTCCATTGAAATAGACATTTCTCCAAAGGAATAAATCCATATGTCCAACAAACACATGAAAAGATGCCAAAAATTCTTAGTATTCTTTAAAGGAAAAACAAAACTACAATGAGATAACATCTCACTCCCACTAAAATGGACCATGACAAGTTTTAGAAGCATGTAGAGAAAATGAACTCCACCTGCCCTGCTGGTGGGAAAGTGGCAAGGTGCAGTTGCCATGGAAAACAGTTGGACAGTTCCTTAAAATATTAAACAACCATCACATGACTTGGCAACCTCACTCTCAGCCCAAGAGAAATAAAAACACATGTTCATACTCCAATGTGAATCTATCTTCACTGAATTATCTTTTCTAGGAACAAAAGTGAAAGCAACTCAATTGTCCATAAAGTCTGATGAATGGATAGAAAATGTGATTTATGCAGCTAATGAATATGTGCTACTGTGCGCATCACTGAACCTTGAACTCATTGTGTTTGGTGAAAGACGACAGAGGTATGGCTATGTACAGTTCAATTTATACAGAATTTCTAGGCAGGAAAATACACAGAGACAGAAAGTAGATTAGTGGTTCAAGGGGCTGGAAAGAAGAGATATTTCCTTCCTTTTCTTTCAATCTTGGTTTTTTATAACCCTTCTGTCATGTGTACAGTTTAATAGGAGCTAAAATAGGACAAATATGGCTCAATGTTTTAGATGCTGCATAAAAATCACAGTTAATGTCATGCCATGTCATTGTAAATCATTTGAGAATAAAGAAGAAAAACCCATCATGTACTTTCCCAAAGCTCCTGGGCTTATTGACAAAACTTTACTCCTCGACCTTTGTTTCAGAACAAATAATGTTTTGAGAAAATTGGTCCATTCTCTGTGACGGTTGGAAAGCAATTAAAGCTGAAGTCAAACAGCTGTAATCATGGGTTCATTTCCAATCCGTCCCTCTCCACTTGCAGAGGAAAGCAGCTACGTATTGAAGTGTTTGTGGATCATTCAATAATTTATATATTAGAGATAATGGTGCTTACTAAAGAGTATTGCTGAACAAATTTGGAATTTTAACAGAAATTCCAAGTAAGGGTAAGATAATAGGCTAGTTAACTTGCAAACTTTAACTCTGTAATGGTGGAAACCAAGATGCTCCACTTTCTTTATACTGACATAGGCTATTTCCTTATCTGTACTGCAAAGTAGGAACACAGGCACTATCTTAGATTTTTTTTTAACATTTTTGCAGAAGAGGAACCTTCTCAATACCTTCCCACACCAGCCCTCCACATCTCCTCTCCTCCTGGTGTGGCTTTCTTTTTTATGCAGCAAGTGAAACACACCTTTATCCATCCTACCTATGCAGTAGACCTTCCCTGAGAATCAGATTTAAGGACCAGCAAACTATGTTTTGTGGGCCAAATCTGTGTTGCCATCTGCTTTTATAAGTATAATCTTACTGGAAGACAGCTAAATGCACTGGTTCATGCATTGTCTATACCTGATTTCTAACTATAATGGGCCAGGAAGTTGTGATAGAGACCACATGACCCATCGGGCCTAAAATATTTATTATTTGTCCCTTTTCAGAGAAAGTTTGACAACCTCTGACATAAAAGGTTGGGATAATGACCTTAAAAATTATAGATTTGTGCTATTAGAAATATTTGGCAGTGATTTCCCTATACCTTGGCTCCTCCTTAGATCCATGGTATTATTATTTTTTTTCTGTTGGCATTGTGGGCAGTGTCTTTTTCCAAAATATTACCTTTAAAATTAACTCCACTGGGTGTGGTGGTGCACGCTTGTAATCCCTGCACTTGGGAGGCATAGACAGGAGGATTGCACAGGTTCAAAGCCAGCATGCTGGCTTAAGAGACCCTGTTTCCAAATACAAATATAAAAAAACAGGTCTGGGAGTGTAGCCCGGAAGTACAAGGGTCTCTAGGAACCCCAGTAACACACACACAAATAAATAAATAAATAAATAAACTCCACTTACCTTAATTTTTATTGAGAGTTTTAAGGGAAATACCTAGTATTTGATTATATAACTAACACTTTTCAAGGTTTTCTGAGACTGAATGATTATCATTACTCAAACACAGATATCTCTGCATCACGTTTGCGGCACACATTTAGGTACTGGTGTTGCTTGTGTTCATCTCATCTTGAGTGTGTATCAAAGACTTACACAACCCCAAGCTCCCTCAGTATAATTGACTGCAAAGTAACTTAAGGTAAATGAGAGTGCTATTTTCTTTTCTCACTGAATGCCTATAATTGTTAAAAAGAACCCTTCTCCTAATTCTTGCTCTGCACAGGCGTCTTCCTCTTGAACCATGATATTCAGCCTCTCTTTATCTGCTTTCCAAAACACAGCATTTCACAATCCCTTTGCCATAGTCCTTATCACCTGCCACTGTAGTGCTGGTTTACATCTTTCTCTCCTCTCCATCAGGCTGTGAACTTTGAAAGGGCAAGTTTTGATACATAGCATGCATTCCTTTCATGCTTTGGGGAAAGAATAATGAATGAATATAAGTGCTTATTAAAAGTGACCATATAGTGACTGCCCTTATTTACATTTCTCTGACCCTAAAGGAGCTCTTGCTTGCACTTGCCAGAATGAAAATTCCATCTTTTTTCCTTCCTTTTCCCTCTCCTAGGATCTGCAATAAAACAGGATGATTGGATCCAGCCAACTGTATGTTGTTTTCTCCTTCCTGGCCAGGGCAAGACATTGTTCCAGGAAGGGAGAAAATTGAATGAGAGCCCAACCAAAACTATGAGTCAAAGCAGGCAGGAAATCCAAACCAGGAAGAGAGACTTGTCAGTATTTTGAACAGGTAGGAGAAGACCCCAGAAACTCAAATTGCTAAATTATACTTATGTGAAATAAAAATCCCACCAACAAAATAAGCACACAAATATCAAAAGTCTTAGCCTTTTTTCAGCTATCAGATATACTACAAAAGAAAATGTCCATGAAGAATGATAGAAAATTAGAAAATCTCCTTCTTTCCACACAAAGGCATGATGTAGGAAAATGCCTCCATGTAGCAATGTTCTCCCTGTAATCTCTGCCTCTGACATCTCCTCCATTTCTCCACAGGCAGTTCTGGGGCAGTTCAGCTGTGCAGTCTTCCCTAGTCCTCCTGCCTGCCATTAACAAAGGCTTCCTTTCTGCTTTCTCAGCATTTTGCTGCTATTCTAACATGCATCGTCTTGCCTTTAGTACCAGATACTTTGTGGGCATTAGTTCAGCCTCCCACTGGGGACCCCATGAACTTTTTGAAGGCAAGAGCCATGATTTTCTCATCTTTTCACCTCCATTGGCGTAGGCCATCTTACCTGATACAGACTCAGACAGAGACACATAAAAATGGCTGAGTATCTTCTTCCCACTATACTTTTACTACAAAATGTTTATGTAAACAGATCATTTCCCTTATGCAAACAGGGTTACAGAAAATAAAAAATGATTTGTGAAAACCTTGTTGGTGTTCCTTTATGTGTGAATGCCTTTGTATGTTAAAAAAAATGTTGTTGTTGTTAGGGTGAGGATGTTATGACAAATATAGATGCCTATATTTGCCTAGTTTTACTTCTTGGGAAGCCATACATATCCTTTTAATCTAATTGTCTTAAGAGACTAGATTTGGCAGACACTGTTAGACTATAAAAGTCTGTTTCCTCCCCTCTATGATTTTCCTAAACATTTGCGACCAAAATACACTTCAGAGCCATAAAAGAAAAGGGACTGATTGATAGTTCCCATGATATTGATATCATAAATGTCAGTGGACTGATAAGACAACATGGAATCTGCCTTATTTTGGCTTAACCTGGAAAGGACTCTTCCCCTTCCCTCTAAAAAAAATTAAAAAGCTGAATATATTTCAAAAATCTGACTACAGATGGCCTGTAAGGTGGTGGATTTCTCCACTGTGGCAGATATGCAAACACAGGTTGAACTGGCCACTGGCCATAGAACTAGGTGGTCAATAAGGTTGCTTCCAGGCATGCAAGGTCATCCCTGGATTTAGTATAAAGGAGGAGCTGGAACGGCAGAAACAAAGCTGCCTCTCCTCATTCCTTGTTCCCCATAGCATTCGACAGGCAGTTGGTAGTGTCACGATGCTACACAAATGTGAGGCGTAGGCTCCCAGGCTCAAACACAGCATGTACCAAACACACTGACACAGTGTCTTAGGCAAAAATTAGAGCTGTGAAAGCTGATTAATTTTGCATCCAAATGAAATTCTGTTTCTCAGCAAAGCAGCTCCCCAGCTGTGAAAGGCTGAGCACTATGGCTTCAAAAAAATCAATGATCCCTCTTTTGTACTCAAGGCACCCCTGTGATTCCCTTTGGGGACAGATAACTTCATAAGAACGTTGTCCTGATGAATCAAACTCAAGCATTCCAACAGGTAGACAAACAACTGCCCTATGCACTTCTCTGTTAGCCACTCGCTGGCTCTTTACCAAGAGAGCAGCATGGAGCTCACCAGCCAGACCTCCCTGAGCTTCTGCTCACACACAGGCCCCAGCACTCAGCTTCCTCCTGGATTCATGGAGTTTATCATTTTTAAGTGTTCAAGGGATTCTAATAATTCTCAATAGCAAACTGTGCATCTGATCCAAATATGGGAAACAGTAATTTTTAGTCAAATCTTTTCCTTGATGTGAAACCACGCTCAACCTCCATTTTACAGGTTGCACTGGCAAATAACTTTTCTAGTAGATTTTAAGGGAAAATAAATCTTGGCATAGACCATACAAAAATAAGAAAAGAAAAAACAATAGGTCTTCAGTGGGAAATGGCTAGATTAAACAGTGTTCTTTTCTTTTTGATGGCCTCAGACCAGATCGTGGTGTGAGCTGTGAACTTCAAGAGGGGCATTTAGGGAGTGCCATTTTGCTGCTCATTTGATGATGGGTGTCTTTGTTCATGACTCCTATTGAAATTTCAGTTCCATAGAAGTACATTTTAGGAAATGTTGAGCTAAAGCGAAACCCATGGGCGTACTGAACCAAGGAATGTTAATATGTGGTCCAGAAAAATTCAGAGAACCAAAGCCCTTTTACGCAATTCAGAGACTGGTAAAAATAGCACTTAACCTGGAAATGGCTCCCTTTTCATGAAAAGCCTGAGAGGCTATAAAATGCCTTTTACTTGCACAAGTACCAGGTCATGAGGAAACAGAAAGGAGGGAAGATGAAAGGAAAATATTGGAGAACAAAGCATGAGCAAAGAATGACCAAGCCCAGTAGATATTACTGGGTACAGCCAGTGGTGGCAGGGTTTTGGCTTGTCTGCCCTGGGCAAAATCCTCAGGTCAATAGTAAATACAGATGGGCTAAGCTCTCAAGTCATGAATACAGTTGATTAAGATTCTGTTATAAAAGTCCAATCACAGCAGATAATGAGATCCCTCTGCAGTAAATACAAAAGCCAGAAAGCAATAGGGATGAGCTTGGGATGTCATTCAGTAGAAAATAGAGATTGGACCAGTAGATGACCAGAACCAGATGTTACATGGAGAAGTGGGCAAGAGAATCATTCTCTTGATCATACCTACTTAAGATCCTCAGTACAGCCATTTCAAGAGAAATATAAATTGTGTTAAGAACCTGCAAGTATATTATTACTATCCTATAGATGTTAAGATGGTGTTTATTTATTTTGACTAGCTAGTAAACCAGGGGTCAAATCTAGGCTTGCAGTCAAGGTGTGGTGACAGTAACAAAACATCAGACAGGTCTATAGTTTGGAAAAATAATATTTTTAATAAGATGTATAATTACACTGCATCAATAAAATGTATATTTAAAAAGACTTAAAACAGTTCCCAATTTTGACCTAGCAATTTCAAATAGAATATGTCTAGACAGAAGTAACCTAAATATAGAAAAAAATTTACCAAAGATTTGTATTGTCAAATTATCTACTGATAATAGAGTAAAAAATAAAAATGGCACATGTTTCCAATAGTAGAATGATTAAGCAAGTTATATTAGAGTCACATGTGGCATTGTATGAAGTTATAAAAGGTGATGTTTCTGAAGCACCTCTTAACTTGATTATGAACTTGATTATAAGATTAAAATTGGGTATGGTGATACATGCTTATAATCCCAGTCCTTTAAAGGCTGTGACAAGAAGACTCCAGGTTCTTCAAGACCAGTTTCTGCCTTGTTTCAAAATAAAGGGTATGGATTTCTCAATGATAGAAAGGCCCTGGGTTCAGTTTTTAGTAACACACACACACACACACACACACACACACACACACATTTTTATATTAAACAAAAATATATAAGCACGCCGGGCATGGTGGCACACACTTGTAATACCCGCGCTTGGGAGGCGGAGACAGGAGGATCATGCAGGTTCGAAGCCAGTGGTGCTGGCTGAAGAGACCCTGTTTCCAAATAAAAAAAATATAAAGATAGGTCTGGGAGTGTAACCCGGAGGTAGAAGGGTTTCCAGGAACCCCAGTACCACCAATAAATAAATAAATAAAATATATATGCACATTTTGTAATCATTACTATGAAAATCAAGGTCATAACAGCAAAAGTAAATAGAAAGTATAATAAAGTAGTGAGAGTCTAAGGGTTATGCAAATAAATATAATTTTTTCTAACTTTCCTCTTTTAATATGTTCAGAATTTTTATTTTTTTGTTTACAGTTGCCATTTACTCTTCAGAAGCTACATATGTAATATACACATTTATATATGTATATAAGTACCATATAATATATATTTGTGTATATGTGCACAATATATAATAATTACATATACAACTTTGGTCCAAGAAAATAATATCTTAAAAATGGTGCCTAAGCTAGGTTTCCTTATTAAGATATTTCTTATTACAGATATGAATTTAGGAAACAATCCCATATACAGAAGACATTTGTGGCCATATATTTTGCCTTTGGGAGTCTATTTTACCTAAAGATATGTAAGGAAAGATTAGGAAGGGGAACGAAGAGACAATGACAAGGTGAAAGTAAATTAGACATTTGGTTTTGGAGCCAGAAACTTCATGAACCTGAAGAGTAACTTTGAAAGAGCAAGACTGACTTCCTACGTGGTCGATAAACTGAGTCTCCTTCTTTTGAGTCACTCTTGATATAAGAGATCTAAAAACAGTCATGCCTTGACCTTAGAAAGATGTGTTTTGTTCTTTCTAATACCTGTAGAGGATGTTTTCTCTCTCTATATGATCCAAACTGGTATTGTACCCTTGAATATAATTTTAATCCTAATTTTAAAAAGTTTAAAATGAACAAAGCTAATCAATAACTTCCCTTTATTATTGATGATTAAGGCAAAAAACTAGGGGAAAATCTTGAAATATAAATTTAATTAAATAAATTCCCAGAAAAGGAGAGACTTTTATAAGAGAGCATGTTAGATACAGAATTAACTAAATTCTTCTTGTTTAAAAATAAGTCTCTCAAAAAAGTTTTTTTTTTCTTTCAGTAGAATGCAGTTTCTTAATAAAGTAGCATACTGGCTCCAGCCAAGGAGAAAAGAAGCCACTCTAAAAATATCTCAGTAAAAATGGAAAGAGCTGACATTTGCTTTCATGCTCCTGGAACAGCCATCTCTGGGACAACATGGCCCTCAGCTGCCCAGTTGTTTTGCCCCCACTCTCCTTCACACCTGTGCTTCTGAAGGCAAGGGCCAATTTAGAAAATAGCTCACATTGTGACCTGCACGAACTTGATTTAATTTCTTAAAACTGATAAGTTATGAAGACACCATGAACAAATGCCAACAACAGAATCTACAGCACTTCCAAAGTAGGCTTGATAAAGCAATCTTCAGGGATAAATACATTCAGACTTGAAACTGAGTTCATTGACTTCTAATGTCCTCTTATATATATTGTCCCCTGGCATGGGCAGTTAAATATTAGGTATTATCTGTTCAGTATTTGTTTACGTGTGTGTGTGTGTGTGTGTGTGTGTGTGTGTGTGTGTACGTGCACATGCATGTATATACACACACATGGTCATATATTGTTATATCAGGCACTATGGAAGATCTCCAAGAGAATGAGAAATTACTAGATACAGTCTGAAACACTGAAATCAGTCCAAGGCACTTAGAGGCTTCCAAATCCTATCCATAAGGAGGCACACACTGGACAACCGTTACTCAAATTATTTATGGATTTGACAAAGATTATAGAAGCAGGGGTCCACAAACCACATGTCTCTATTTTCATGGATTGGAGAGATAAATGTTGGGTTGACCAATCAGTAAAGTCATGAATTTAATTTCTATTCTAGCCAGTGAGAGAAATGGTCAAAGGTCTCAGCCATTGCAAATACTATCCCTTTTCCATCTAGAAAAAGTCTGATTCAAGAATATCTAAGCCAAGGAGCTGACATCTTTGTTTACAAGACAGATGCTGTTATTTACCAACCACCTCCTTTAACCCTGTGGGGAATTAATTGTGTTCCTGCATACTCATAGAGTTACACCTTTGCACCCAATGTGGCTTATTTTAGAGACAGAGACTTTAAGGAGATAATTAAAATTAAATAAGATCATAAGAAGAGATCTTTAATGTGATATAACTGTCTAGGAGAAGAGGAAGAAACACTTGGAATACATGTGCATAGAGATACAGCCCTGTGAATATTCAGAAAGGAGGCTGGTCGGAAGCCAGCGAGAGAGGCTGTTGGAGAAACCACCTTGCACCTTGGACTTGGAACTTCCAGAACTGTAAGATAAGAAAAATCATGTTGTTTAAATCACCCAGCCTGTAATATTTTGTTATAGCATCATTAGCTGACTAATACATACCATAGGATGTTTGCATGTCAAGTATGATACTCTATGTAAGAAGATATCCTGTACATTTCAGCCATTATGTGAACACAAAAGAAAGGCAATGAAGACAAGATTTGCAGCTGAAGTAACATTGCTTTGAGATAAAGGACATGATCTCAGCCTCCATTTACCTGCACCTACAATAAGGTAAACTCTTTGGAGTTTCATTGTCTGTATATGATTTACAACAATTAAGATAACTAATGTTACTGAAGAAGATGGATAGATAAACCAAAGGAGAATTTTTTAATGCCTTCTTTTTCTGACTCTTAATTGTAGCTCCAGGTTTCTAAAATGACTCCAAGCATTGTTTTCTAACTTCAATATTCAATAATAATTTTCTATTTAAGCCATATTAGATGATATAGCAATGTATCAATATGAATTGTCTTACTTTTTAAAAGATGATACTTTGAGGCAGCTATAACTTTTATCACTCTTTTAAAGAAACAAATACATTGAATGAAATGAAAGACATCACAAAACAAATGAGCAGAGCACAGCCATGCACCATTTAATAATAGGAATACTTCTGAGAAATGTGATATTTGATGATTTTCTGGTTATGTGGGCACTTCCTCAAACTAAGAAAGACAGGATGTCACTTAGCAAGGTCATCTTATGAAAACACTGGCCTCTACATGGTCCATCATTGACTGAAATGTGGCTAGGCAGCACAGGACTGCATTTGAGCACATTGTAATAGGAGTTATCTAAAATAAGAAAAAAATTAAAAGACTTAATATCAGTAAATATATGGTATGGCTTCAATCTATCTATGAGGTTTCTAACTTGTATGGGAGGAATTGGACCAAAATTATTTTAAAAATAGAATACACTTATGAAGAAAATGCAAATATAAATTAAAAAGTCAGAAATTAATATATTTTAAAAAGTTGCTTACAAAAAGTTTACTTAAATAGGTGAAAAGTATGAATGGAAACAGATCACACAAAGTTTCACCAAAAGAAGGCTGGGATAGGTATAGCAAAATCAGATAAGTTCGATTTCACAACTACAGCAATCTGAATGATACTATGTAAATATAAGGGGCTAAACAAAGGTCCCAATTTCTACAACAATTATAAATGTGCATGCAAGCTGGGCGTGGTGGCGCACACTTGTAATCCCCGCGCTTGGGAGGCAGAGACAGGAGGATCGCACAGGTTCAAAGCCAGCTGTGCTGGCTTAAGAGACCCTGTTTCCAAATAAAAATATAAAAAATAGGTGTCTGGGAATGTAGCCTGGAGGTAGAAGGGTTACCAGGAACCCCAGTATCACAAAAATGAATGAATAAATAAATAAATAAATAAATATGCATGCAAATGTGCATGTAGCTGATGAGAGAGATTTAAAATACAGAAGCAAAAAATGATAGAGCTTCAGAGAAAAACAGATAAATCCATAATTATGATCTGACATTTCAACCCTTACTTCACAATAACTGATAGATATGGTAGAAAGCAAAGCAGTAAGAACATAGATGCCTTGAATATCAGTATTAACCAATTTGAAAATATGTTACAGAACACTCCCCACAAAAGAAGATGCAAATACTTTTCTACTGTGCATACAACATTTACCAGGATAGATCACAGTTTGGTTCATCAAACAATTCTCAATATATTTAAAAGGAGCAAACTCAAATAGCATATATTTTCTGGGAAACTCATAACAAAAATAATTAAAAACCAAATAATATGATTCAAAATAGCCAAATTCCAAACAATAAATACATTATAAGTTATAATTAGAAATTCTGTTACACTAAATGGAAATGAAAACTGAATATAAATATATGGCATGTAGCTAAAGCAATCATTTGAGGAAAATACATGGCATTGGAAACCTGAATTTGAAAAGGAAAATAGGCACTTTGTTAATAATCTTAGTTTTCTCATTTTAAGAAATATGAAAAGGAAAATCAAAGGAAACACAAAATGAACAGAAAGAAATGATACTGATGAAATCACAGACTAAAAAAAGAAAATAGAGAAGGATCAACAAAACAATAACAGTATTTTTAGAATATTACTAAATTGATTAAATTATTTCTAGAATAATTTAGGTGAGGAAATAAGAAGGAGATACAAATTGTTTACATCAGGAAGAAGAGATATGATTTTAACACCTAAAAATAAAATATTAAAGGAATAATGAAATGGATAAAGTACATGAAAGCCATAAACTACCAAAACTTATTCAAGAAATAGATAATTTGGAACTGTTGTATAGTTAACTATTGAATTATCTACATCAGAAAACTGTCATTGAAAACCTTCCCACAGAGATCATTGCAACCCCAGATGACTTAAATCTACTGCATGTTTAAGGAGGAAATAATAATTCTCTACAAGCTTTTCCCAAAAATTAAAGGCAAGGTAACACTCCAAATTATTTTATGAGAACAACATTCTTTATGACACCAAAACCAGACAAAGACACTACAGGAATATTATGTATTGGTATGCTTAAATGTAGGTGCAAAAATTCTTAACACAATTATAGTGAATTTAGTGCAATTACATATGAAAGGAAAATAGATCGTGGATAAATGACATTTATCCCAGGCATGCAAGGTTTATTTGACATCCAAAAATCCATCAATACAGTTCACAATGATTAAAAATAAAAAAAAATCACAATCATCCCACTTCATGTTTTTTAAGCCACGAGTAAGTACCACCCAGCTGACATTCCTGAGGTCTCAGATGTGTTTGAGCCCTCCTGACAGAAGGCAGTTTGATTTATAAAAACGTTTCTCACGTAAGAAATACATTATGTTTATCACAGTGTGATCAAAGGTGGACAGGCCAATTGTGGACACACGTTTGAATGAACAATGTTAGCAAAGGACACTTGGGACCATCGGCTGTTAAATGTTACAGGCAACATGGCCATAATTTAGACATTGAGAGTAAAATAAACTATTGGAAAGAATCCAGAAAATATTTCCACAGTGACTCCCATTTTATTTGGAGTGTGTAGGAATTGTGTTTCTTCTCCTTTTAATATTCTTTTTTCCTCCTCCTTCTCCTTCCTCATACCCATTATTACACAGCATTTATCAGAAGGCTCTGATGAACAGTCCTCCAGATGGAGCTGTTTTATTCTAGGAACTGGAGGAAGAGCCTCTTTTTAAATGATTTTCATTTTTACAATTCTATCACACTACATTGCAAATATTATTGAATCAAATAGCACCAAATGCAGATGATTGTGTACAGTATAACCCTATGGCATAAAAGTAAGGGAATGAAATCAACACTTTTCTTTTCTCCACTGATTACCATTCTTTAAAAGACTGGCTTTTCTCACTGAGTCACAGGACCCCATGCTTTTTATAAGAAGAACATGAGGATTTTCAAAGACTAATAACTTGTCCATATTTTACCTGCGTGCCTTGGGCTTGTTAATTCACAAAGAGACACAAAGCAAGTCAAGGAATGTTATATATTCCAATGAATCTGAGAAGAACCTAACTCTAGATGATTAAAAAGCAAACAAAGATGCCAATACAGAACTTCATCCTTTTAATAAAATCTGATGAAGATGTTCAGAAAGCCACAACTCGGCAATATAATTCTTTCCATTCAAATTTCTCTGGTTCCTTTCCATAAGAATTTATATCAGGCCCTTTTCTCTGAAATTACAGCACCTGCTTATATTTTCTTAACTATTTTAGGATTAACCACATGTCCAGCATAATGTCAACACTCCAAGAACAAGGAAAGGAATATGTCCACCACTGTAAACTAGTATAATGTCTGGCATAGCATGGGTATTGTATTATTATACTTTCTCATTTATACAGCATGGGCAATTTTTTGCAAAGCATTTTAATATAGATGGTGGCCATATACATTAGGTAATAATAATAAGAGTTAATTCAATTTATAACCCATATTTCTCAAAGAATAAAAAAATCTCTACTAAGCCAGATAAATATATATTACTAAAATATTATAATTTTGATTTTTTGAAAGATTTTTGCCAATAGTGTAAATATATAATTATTACAGCTGTCATTGATTTTGTTATGCCATTGATCTCTTAACTCAGATAGCACTTGGATGCCCCTGGTATTTGGCAAAAAAAAAATCCTCATGACTACCCAACAGGGAAAGAATTGTCAGTCTTAGGACAAGAAAGGAAGGTCCACATTACCTAAATGAATAAAAAGTCCTCTAATATCAGAAAATAGTAAATTCCTGCTGTCTTTTAAAGGCTCTGGCTTTTGCTATAAATTGTCATCATTGTTAATTAGTGTTTATCAGTGAGCTGCGCATACATGCCTTATTCCTAGCAAAACACAACTTATCTCTATTTTAGGTTCTCCTAAACTATTAAAGAATCAAAGATATGGCAGGTGAGCCTTCGACTTCTTAAGACCCAACATCCTGGAATCCATAGTAGGCAATGAGATTGTTTATAGGTAGAATAAAATAGAGGTTCAAAATGCACATCATGAATTTAAATATTCACATAAATTAAATATTCCCATTCCTTAGTGGAGGGAACTGAAGTAATTTCTAATTTTTCAACTGTAAAGGAGGGGAAATAATAACCTTGTCTCGTGTGTTTTTAAGTAACAAATGTAATAATATTTAAGGGGCTCTGCATAGTTCCTGGCTCATCAAAGAATACTAGCTGTGCTGAGCATGGTGGTGCAAACCTGTAATATCATTACTTGGGAGGCTGAGACAAGGGATAACAGGTTTGAGGTCAGCCTTAGGCACTTAATGAGAATCTGGTTCTCATAAACAATAAAAAGGACTGGGGCATAGCTCATTGTAAGAATGCCCCTGGGATCAATCCCAGTACGAAAAGCAAACAAATGAACAAAACACAAGCACGCACACACACACACACACACACACACACACACACACATATACATGCACGCGCGCGCACAAGCAAAAAAGCTGGGAGCTGTAGGGAGCTTGATTCTCTCTGCCCAAGACCTAATACTATGTTTCTGGCTAGTCAGTACACATAACCCAATAATATATAAAGTAATCAAAATTACTTGGGTTAAGAAACAAATAAAATATTTTATGAATATAAGGCTTTAGGGACACCTCACCTAATTAGCAAGTCCCTTGTGTTCATCTTAAAGGAAAAAATAATGACTTACTCAGGTTCACCCAGCTAAACAGCCAATGAGTTCTGACCGAGGTATGGAGGTCTTGATGTAAAATGACCCACGTAAAGTCGACCTAATTTTAGTTAAAATGCCTTATCCCCACAGCCTTTCCTTTTATTTTTTTTCTCTCTATTCCTCTTTGGCTTCTGGTTGACTTTGGAAATTACTAAGTTCCATGAAGGAACCTCCCTGTCATCTATAAATTGAACCTATAACCATGCTCAAAGTATCCCTTATGATTATAGTGAACACATTGGCAAATGGTTTATCTTTATAAAATAAAAACTATGCCTCTTGGAAGACATCAATTTAGAAGGGGTAGAATTTGAGCAGTACAGTCCTGTGCACTGTCTGAAACATCGACTCATCAGATGATAGATGAAGTATTAGAAGACAATCGCAGGTTGTTCTCCTGAGCCCTTGATCCTTCTACACCTAGCTTTACTCTGAAAGGCTTTGAAAGATGGAATCAGTACTCATGCCAACACAGCCATGTTCTCCAGCCCAGAGCAGAGGAAAGCCGTCTGTCACTAGAAGATTCAGCCAAGAAGCCAAATTCTTTCTGAGGCAACTCAGACAGACAGTTCTCTAACCGTCTGTCCTAAAACAGGTTGACAGATTGAGCTGTGAAGTCAGTCACAGAGGACTCCACCAGCGCCTCCCACTCTGGGCAGCTGCAGGCTCAGCTGGCCTGGCCCCAGCCAGGCCAGGCAGGCGGGCGGTGGGCAAAGGAGTAGATTCATTAGGAAGACCACCTCTGAGCACCAGGGCGGGCTTTGCCAAATCGAAGTCATGCTCCCAGAAATGGTCAACAGCAGGCATTGAGGGGTTTTAAAATCACGAGTAAACAGGCAGTCCATGGTAATCTGGTTACAATCTCAGAACCAGGCATTCAAAGAACAAGGAAGAATAATTTAGAAGAAAAGCAACACCAGGCCAGGGACAATAGAAGGGAGGAGGGCTTGAAATCCCCATGCAAATTGCATGCCTCTAGGTACCAATTTGCCTTGCACAGGAATTTAGGCTTCCTAAAGTTAAATTATGCATACAACAGCCTCATTATCCACAGTGGTATTTTCATATAAAGATCTGAAGACAAAGTGTAAGCTTGCCTCTTGGAGCCTTTAGAAAAAGCCATCGACTAATCCGCATATGGAACAACTCTGGTTTCACCTGCTGCTGGCTGTGCAGATGGGGAAGATGTGACCAAGGGGACTCCCGCAGCAACCAGCACTGCAGGCACAGTTCTGTGTATCCCTATCCCTGGCCTCTCTCTCTCAGATGCTGCAATTTTGCAAGACATTTTAAACACATTATTCTCAAGGCGCAATGCACACAGCTGGGTTGCAGTAAGAGATGTGTCTTGTAACAATATTTCAAGGGTTTTTTGTTCTCACACTAATACACTCTTTCTGGTATTAGACCAAAATAAACATATTTGGAGGTCTGTTTTTTCCTGTACAAGAAAAAGCTGAGTATTTATTATTGATAAAGACATTCTTTAGGAGTTACTTTCCTCAAGAGGAATACGATTGTTGCTAGATGTATTTTTCACTCATTCAACACATTTATTGAGCTGCCACTCAACTAAAAGCAGGACTTGAAAGACAAACCAGACATTGCCTTTGCTTCCAAGATGTTCCTGTTCTACTGGGGAGGTAAACAGGCCGACTGTGCTGCGACACAAGTGCTCTGTGCCACAGGGGCTGAGCAGAGGGAACTGTGAGAAGAAGTGACATTCCAGCTGCATCTTGAAAGGAAAGTTGATGTGTCAGAAAGATCGTGGAGGCAGAGTTTAGTATCTGCAAAAGAAAGGAAGCTGTGTGGTCTACCGGGCCATGTGAAAGGCAAAGAAGCCATGTTGTCAATGATCTTTCATGACATGTTGAGTTCAGACTTCCTTCCTCCTTCCTTCCTTCCTTTCTTCCTTTCTTCCTCCCTCTCCCCTCTCTTTCTTTTATTTTTTTATTTATAGTACTGCAAATGGGACCCAAGGACATTCTACTTCCAAGCCACACAAAACAGGGTTTTACTAAGTTACTGATAGTCTCTCTAAATTGCAGAGTCTGGCTGGAACCTGCAATTCTCCTGTCTCAGCTTCCCATGTACTGAGATTACAAGCATGGACCACCAAGACCTGCTAGAGTTTAGACTTTTATACTGAGGATCACAAGGCATAATTAAAAATTTTATAGAGTGAAACATAATCACTTTCAAAGCTCCTTTTTTTTTGTACCAGAAATTAAACCCAAAGGTGCTCTTCCTCTGACCTACACCCTCAGCCCTTTTTATATTTTGAAATAGGGTCTCAGTAATTTCTAAGGACAACACCATTTTACCAAGGCTGGCCTCAAATTTGCAATCCTACTGTTTCAGTTTCTCAAGTACTGGGATTACAAGCTTGTGTCAGCCCTGTTTTCTTTCTTTGTGTATGCCTTCTTCATGAATTACATACAATACATGTGAAAAAACACTGTAAGGACATAAACTACTTAAGATAATAAACTGTAAGGACTTAAACTCTTTAAGATGCCACAAATATGATTGTATGTTTAATCTAGGATTCTTATTTACTATTTTTGGTAGAACCAGGGATTGAACCCAGGGCTTCCTATAATGGTATGCAAGTGCACCAACACTGAGATACATCCCCAGGCCCCATTTACAAATTTTTATTTATTTATTTTTTTGAGACAGGGTCTTGCTAAATTGCCTAGGCTGGCCTCAAACTTATAATCCTCCTACCTCAGCCTTGCAGGTAGCTGAGATTATAAATTTGTGCTGCTGCACCTGGTTAATCCAGGACTCTTAAAGTAGTAAGAAGAATATGCTGACCAGAGGAAGATAGAAACAGAATATTTTTATAATTCAAGTAAGCGATAAGAAAGATGGAAATCACAGTGGTAAAGAACATTAGAGAATGAAGGGATTTGATGGGCAAAAAGAAAGGGCCAAAGAAAAGGGAAATTCTTGGTGAATGGGTATAAAATATGATCTGAAGGGAAGCATAAAATCACCTATCTACTGAAATACCAAATATGTAATGCCAGCAAGGTTTCCAAACACTTTTCCAGGTATTGTTAGTGAGACTAAATAGAAATCTTTGCACTCCATAATAAGATATCTCACTGAGAAAAATAAGTTTTTCAATATCTAGCTTGGGCAAACTGGATTGCTGCTGTATTCCTGAGACAGTAAACTCATGTTTGGTATAGGAAAAACAATTTTCATATTGAATTTAAAATCTGTGCCTCCTAGAGCTTACTTGAGAGATTACATATTCTGCAGAATACAAAGACACTGTGCATTCTATACCTTCTGAAAAGTATACAACTGATATTTCAGAAATAGAACATACCAATTTCTGGTAACTGGTGACAATGAAAGGTGATAATGAGCTGACTGGAGTGGCCAAATGACCGGCAAGATGAGCCGCATGCGAGGCATGTGAGCCAGAGTCAACATGAGGGTGACAGGGTGACAATCACTGCTGCCTGACAGAGATGAGCCAGTGCCTGGTCTCCATCCATGCCTTTGTGTGGATGAAGCTCCTTTGCTCACCAGGAAACCAACCTCTGGGGGTAAACCCGGCCCTGTTTTTCTGAGATTATAGAACATCAAATCTGCATATCTTTGTCTAAGAATGATGAAAGAGCCGCTTTCCCATGTCCCATAGGGAAACAAAGATGTCAGTGAAATTGGACAGAGGTTTTCAAACCTTCCCATTTTAGAAGTAATCATTTAAAAAATGCGTTGGTGCATTTTAATTTTTAATTTTTAGAACTTTTGGTGCAATTTAATTATATATCATAATGAAGGCCGGGCAAGGTGGCGCACACCTGCAATCCCCGCGCGTAGGAGGCAGACAGGAGGATCGCAGGTTCGAAGCCAGCCTCGCTGGCTTAAGTGCCCCTGTTTTCAAATAAAAATATAAAATAGGTCTGGGAGTGTAGCCCAGAGGTAGAAGGGTTCCATCCCCAGTACCACCAAAAAAATGATAATTATAAATCATAATGAGATATAAATAAATACATTCACATATGCACACAGCATCTCTTGGTGTGGTTCACTAATAATATTTTATTTCATTTTTGTCAGATATAGTTGGAGAAGGTGAGGGAAATGTGACTAGGGACCAAGGCCATCCTTGTCATTCTGGCCACATGGGCAGGAGACTGGAATGACAATATCCTAATTCAGACTCCTGGTCTAGCTGCTTCATTGTACCAAGAAGGAAAAGGAAAAGGTCCACAGAAACAAATATTTGCTCACATAACCGCAGGTAAGGCATTTGATTTCTAAGTCAGGTCAGTGCTCTGCTCACTTTCTACTTTTTCCTGAAGGCACTGAGATTTTCAACAGGACGGGTTTTCAAGTGCACCTCCTCGTGGGATGCATCAGACAACAAAGAAAAATATTTGGTTTTATGTCTATGAGAATGGTCATGTACATCACCAAAAGCACTTGAGTGATGAAAACAGCAAATTGATCTCTATAATCGTCTCATTGTTATAGAAGTGTTTTGAATATTCTTCTGAGCCTTAGCAACAATATTTTAAATTCTTCTTTCTTGGAGTTCTTTACAGTAAACATGCAATGTGCTCTTCTCGTGGGAACTGAAGCCTCTTTGATAGTGGTGAAAGGGATGAGCACCTGGAGGCAGGGACCCTCAATGCGGGCCCCAGTAATGGCTACAGGTTCTCACATTAGCACCATTATACTGATTTTCAAATAGAATACTGAATACCCTAGGCTTATAATTATAATATTAATCTCTCTCACCACAACTATGGACACAATGGTAACAACCACACATATGATTTTGTTGTCTTTGAAACAGAGAGATAGGATTATAAAGTAATAAACATACACTTCCCACAAAATCCATTCATACACCCAAAATGACAACAATGTCAGAAAGTGTCACCTTGGGAGGCACTGCCCAGACAGGGCAGCTGCTGCCTTCTCTTTTGCTGCCAGTTTTGTATAAGGGCCCCACAGGAAGACCAAGTCCTATTACCTGCCAGGCACAGCTGGCATTTGACTAAATGTGGTTTTCCTAATATTGATTGCTATGTGTATTTTACTTCAGGCCATTTTGAAAACCCAAATCCTTTCTCAAAGATGAAGATAGGCTCTAGTATACAATAACAAGCACATGATGGACCCCCTAATCCCTGCTGGGCATCACAAAGGGCTCAAAGAATAGTTTCAAAAGTACTCCACACAGTGAATCTTTCAGTTTACAGCTACTGGCTTTAACACACCTCACTTTGCTAATAACAGACCTCACATTGCTTGTATTTGTAAGAACCTATGTCACATTAAAACTTCATACATATAAAATGCATGCTCTAAGTGTGGATCGTATATGCAGCACTAACTTCTCTAAATATGAGGAGATTTCAGTAGGTTGATCATGAGTGGAGATAGAGTTCCATGTATATATGAATCTTTCTGCAATTTGGATAAATAGAAACATACGTATGCACTCAGCTAGAAATGCAGGTCCAAGCCCACCATTTTATAGTTGAGGAAATTAAGTCCCAGAAAGTTGGAAGCAGCCTGTCCAATAGCATGAACAGAACAAAAGGACCCGAGACGGTGCATTTTCATGGTCTCTGTTTTATTGCTATTTATCTTCTTTTGAATTCACTTACAAAATGCTGGTAATAAATGAGTAAGTCATTTTTACTACCTTGGCATTAATTTCCCATTCTACATATGAGAAGGTTGGAATGGAATGATCTCTGGGGTCCCTCCAATTTTAAAACTCTGCCATCTGGCAATTTTAAATCACTGGGCAAAATCATGATAATGAATTAAAAGTTTGGAGTGTCATCAGAAGATGAGAAAATGTAATTACAATTTTAAAATAATATCAACTCCCAACTCCTTTCTTAAATAACATAAATGCATATAGATTAAATTTCTCTTGTCAAGCTAATTAGAAAAAATAGGAGATAAAACGCCTCTTTGTAAAGAACTCACGAGAGGTAACATTTATTATTTAATATCTGCAAAGGACTTTGCTAGGTGATTTGATTTAATATCACTATAAGGTCTAAGTAGATTCCAGTATTATCCAATGCTTTGTCCATAAACTAAGTGAAGGGTTAAATAATTTTCCCAAAGCTAGTAAATAGCACAGTTAATATATCAAAAATTACTTGTGGTTCTTCTTCCATGAGAAGACAAAACACCTTAAACAAGAAAAAGAAAGAAATATTCTCTGGTAAGAAAGAAAGCAAAAATAAATATTGAAATGTTATCTTTAAGTCATCATAAGCTTGGTATCAGACAAATGAAACTCTTATATGAGATTATCAACGTTAATATTGGATAAATTGCTATAATACTAGATGTCAACCACTAAGCCAAGCATGGGAAGGAGGGATGGGGAGGGAATGGGGTGGGGATTGGGTGGGGGCTAACTGGACGATGTGTGCATGTATGTCTACAAAAGTATTATTTTTATCCCATTATGATGTATGAATATAGTGCACCAATAAAAAACTTAAAAAAAAAGTATAGCACAGATGTCAGAATCGACCTTCTTTCTAAGCCTTCTCCTATCTTACATACACTGTACTGTACACTGACATTTAGGCATCTCTTCATTTTTCTCCAACTCTTTGGTGAGATAGAAATGAGAAGATAGGTGTGCAGACAGTCCTGTGAGCCTCATGTCTATTGAATTGGAAGGCACAGCCATATCTGCTGACTCTGTCACAGCTAGATTCCAGAACACATGCTCTTAGAATCTTGCCTTTTCTGCTCTAGACAGTGGATCCTTGGCATCCCTCACTGGGATGTTTATGGGCTACTCTACTTCCAACAGTACCTTACTCCAGAGATGAGGTTTAGACACTTGAGTGCTCAATGGTGACCCAGGCAAGGTTAGATCAGGAGAGGGTAGCTGAGACTCCAGGCTGCACAAACCATGCTCTGTCTTAAAAGGCTGACACTTTTCTCAAGATGGACTCAGCTAAAAGATGCCATAAGAATCAAAAGGATAAGGACAATTACACTCATATGGGACTTTTCAATTATCTAACCAATTCCATGAGGATCATTTAATTCAGCATAGTCTCCTGAGTGTACAGAAATTACGGCCTTTCCATACATCTAAAAAACCCAAAGAGGAGGTATAATTTATCTATGTGGGCTAAAGACTTTTGTGTACTTTTTCATGTTTGAGTATGTGTGTTGCTTTGGCCCTACTTAGAAATAACTCATTTCATTTTGCAATATCCTTTAACACAAGTAGAAAATCACAAGAAAATCTCAGAAAACAATAAGATCCCATAGTCTCTACTTTGATATAATTCCTTATAACTAATATTATAATTACTTTGAATTATTGTCTTTCCAGACTAAATTTTCATTGCAGGTGCTAGGGGTGAGAAGGTAGAAGACACAGGAAAAGGGATTGAGAGTGTATCATAATCTTTATCTCCTACGAGATTGCAATTCAGACTGTCAATCATATGCATATATGTGTATATATATTCATATACATACACATAGATAACATATACACCAGTATATCTTGAGTAGCTTTCTTTGGAAACATCACTTCCAAAAGTTATGTAAATTAAACCTTCCTTATAGCTTCTCTCTTCTTTTGATTATTTACTGTGTGAGAGGCTTTTTGTTACCTATTAATGATATAGAACAAACAAGAAAATATCATTGCTTATGAAGATTCACGGGGAACGAGATTACCCCTGGGAAAGTATCAGTATTTGCTGAGTCCCTATCTTTTATCTGGCTTCTTCACACAACTTACTTTATATGTTTTATTGTCTTTACCTGGCTGAGAAGTTAAATATTTTGTTCAATGTACTACAACCATAATGTGCTATAATCATGATGGGGTTGGGATAGAATGAGCAAGGTGAAATTCCTACTATAAAATGTTTATGACAACAGGGAGCAAATCCCAGGTATACCTCAAAAGTTGTGAACAAAGGAATAAATTTCATTATACCTTAGTTTGTTTTTTTGTCTGTAACATGGGGGAACAATTGAAAATAACACTTTTTTTACAAAGCAAATAAATGAGATAATATAAGAAATGTACCCAGTATCCTGTATATGAATACTTCTTTATCAATTCCTAGAAACTATCAAGTAGCAAAAGTCTACCTTTTCACCTTCCTTGTTCTAACTGGCACCCTGTATGTTTATACCCTAAAGATTTTGCTTTGTTTTGTTGTTTTGTTTGCTTTAACTAGACTATAATAAAATTATAAAGATACCCATTTTTTTCACCAGAGCCAATCACAGCTTTATTCATCATGACAATATTTGTTTCACACCTATTGACTTGGTCTGTCCCCATATCTATGCAAGTGAAGAAGAGAATATAGTCCAGAGATCATTATGTAATGGTGCACAGGAGCAACTAAGGGAATGTGGTATAGTTTAAATTACTTAAAAGTATTTAAGATAAAAATGTTGGCATCTGATGAAAAATAAAAGTAAATGACTGCTTCATACAATAAGGGTCTGCTTTAAATTCATCCCATGAATGATGCTAGATGAACTCACTTCTACAAGGTGTCTCACAGGGTAACATCTCATCAGTACTCAAGGGAGGAGCTGAAAGAAATGTCACTCTCACTTGGCCCATCCATAACATGAGCTGCACAAACATTTCCTCAAGTTGGCTACACTGACTAGTTAATTTCTATTGTTGATGGTTCACTGGGATTTGACAGTTCTTGAAATGAATTCATTCTACAGAGAGGAGCAATTATCCAAGTATTTCTAGGGGGTATAGAAAGGAGAAAAAGGACAGAGAGATAAAAAAAAGGTGGAGTAACAATGATCATTTCATTGCCATTCAAAGAATAAACATCTGTCTTTCTAACTTTGCATTCTGCCTCTGCCAAAAATGTAGTAACTCTCTCTGGATACAGTTCTTATAGTATTTTGCAATGAAGAAAATGATTGAAAGAAATTGCTGGCATATTCAACCCAACCACCCTTACAGCCCTTTCACATACAATAGCTAAAGTGGCTGATGTGTATATTTTGGAAAATACAATATTTTTCTTTTGTGCTCTGTTGTCTCAATGTTATTCATTTTCTTTCAATTTTATTTGAATGAAAGTTCAAATCTCTAGACTACTCTGATAGTTGTATAAAAGTAGTTTTATATTGTAGAGAATTCTTCTATCCCCATGGCGTAATAGCACACTAATATTTTAGGGGTGTTCATTATTTGCTGGATAACAGACACAAACCCAGAAATGAATAGTATTCGACCTGAGTTGGCCTGATAGAACAAAATCCATAATTCACCTCTTTGACTTGCTCAGAAGACATAGCACAAGTAACATTACCTTTTTGGTATCAGCTTTAAACTTCCACTTGCAAAATAGAAGGTATAAGAATGAAGAAGATGGATGACATGGCAGCAAACTACACTGACAATCAGAGGTCACTCTAATGTGAAAAAATTACTCTGACAGTCATGAAAAGAATAGGTTGGAGGGGGAGAATAGAGCCTTCCTTCCACAGAAACTAGTTAAGGGCCATTAGTAACTGTCTCAGAGCTATAATTAAGGAAAGAAAAGGAAGTTCTAGAAAAACTAAAATGGGATTGTGCTTGCAGAAATAATGTGAAGATAGAATGATCACATGTTCGTTAGGTGGATTGAGGAAGAAGGAGAGGTTGAAGGCTATGCTGTCAGTAAAAGTATCTTAATACTAATAATGATAATGCAAGAAAAATTTAAAAAGGATAGAATGGGAGAAAAGGTTGTTGTTGAAAGATACTGAGTTTACAGGTTGGTTTAATATCCTTGCCAATTTTCCGGTTCATGTGTTCACTCATGACCCTTTCCTTCATGGTAGTCAAGACTGTGTTCCTGCTCCTACTCACTGCTTCTTGTCAGCTCTTTGCTTTATGTAATTCTTTAGCCTCTCTTGTCTTATTGACCTATGTCAACCCATGACCTGGAATGTAGTTGATTTCCTTTCATTGCAGCCTGAAAAACTGTAGTTTAGGAAATATAATTCACCCACTTTCCTTAAGCAAGATTCAAACCCTAAATAGACAAAATAGATGAAATTAACAAGAAACAGTCCCCAGTCAAATAATAAACAGGCTAGATGTGTCCCTGGGAGACTTCTATTAGAGTTTAAATCAGATTATCACAATATTATATATACTGTGTTTCAATATAAAAGAAAAGGAAACTTTCCAAACTAGATTTAAACAAGAGTATTTTAAGAATTATTCAGAACCTAAACAAGACATCAAAATGTTAAAAAGCTGGACACTAGTATTACTTAAAAATAATACTTTAAAGCCCTACATAAAAATCAACAAATTGAATGCTAAAGCATATTAAATGAACATCATGCTCATGTGATGTTAATAACAAGGATTCAAGAATGTTTCAATATTAGAAGATCTATTTATGAAGCAGTCATGTTAACAAATGCAAGGAGGAAAATAATATAGAATAATGTCAACAGATTCCCAAAATATATTTTGTTTAATTCATTTTCTACTTAAAAATGGAAAGAAATCATACACACACACACACACACACACACACACACACACACACACATATATATGTAACTTGAAAGGAGGAAAATTATCACTATTTACAGAACTTGGAATCATATATGTAGAAAATTTAAGAGAATGAACTGAAAAGCTACAAAACTAATATAATAGATCCAGCATGTACATATGAGAAAATAATATAAAATATGTGAGTAAAATACACTTAAGATAAAAGAAAAATATCAATAAACTTATAAAACATAAATAAAACTAAAGTAAAAAATATAGTGCAAATTAAGTAAAGACAATGAAGTCAGAACAAATAGAAAGTCATATGTTCTTGAACTCTTAATACCAAGTATGTGCCACTTCATTTTGTGTTAGTGTGCACATTATCACAATATGCAACAAATTCCTTACAAGTGTTTCCTTCTGAAGTTAAGTTAAACTTACACAGCCATTTGGAGAATAAATATAAGCCAGTGATGTTTAAGTAAAAGAGTAATGGGAAAGAATTTGTCCTAGTAGATATTAAAATGCACTATAAAACTGCTTTAAGAAACTAATGACTTTGTACTCAGGCAGCCAAGATAATCAGAGATAAATTCCAAGGAGATGTGAGATTGGTAGACTTTCAAGATGGTCTCTGAGATTCTGAGTGTAATCCCCACCACCACACTCGAATGCACATGAAACTTCTTTACATGGGGGAATATAGCTCCATGACAAGATCACAAATTTATCAAGGTCGGTCTTTAAGCTGAACATGAGAAGGAAGGAGGTTGTAGGGAATGGGGTGGAAGTTGGGGAAAGGCTAATTGAGCGATGTGTGCATGTATGCCTCTACCATCTTGTTCCTCACTAAGATGTAAGATTACAATGCACCAATAAATTCTAAAAAATAAAAATATAGAGTATCACTTAAAATTTGTATTGGTTATAGACCCCATTTGTTGGTAATATTAAAGGAATATTATAAGTAAATCAAATATATATATATATACAAATATATAAGCAAATAATATAAATAAATCAAAATAGTCAACAGATGAACTGGAGAGGGTAATGTATGGCAGGTTATGTATCATTTTGTTTGTGAACATGTGCTTGTGTGTACATTAACACATAATAAATGATAGGAAAATGAAGAAGCAGAGCCTTTATGGAAATATGTGAGGTAAGGTCAGCATGGTCTCATATGCTTGTAATCCCAGCATTTGGGAGGCTGAGACAGTAGGATAGTTCATGGCCAGCCTCACCTACTACTTAGAGAGGCCCCTTGCAACTCAGTGAGGCCCTGTTTCAAAATAAAGAATAAAAAATAGGGCGGGGTTGTTTGGAGGTAGAATGCCCCTGGGTTCCATCCCCAGTACTGCAAAAAAAAAAAAAAAAAAAAAAAAAAAAGAAAGGAAGAAAGAAATATGTGAAGTGTTTCTTGAAATAAAGAAAGATGGCAGGATCTTAAAATATTCTGAATTATAAAAGTCCTGAATTATCTTTGTAAAAACTACACTTTGAGGAAGGAGCAGAGAAAGGGTTTTCAGCCTACTATAAGGTTTATCTGACTTAAGTAGAAGGCAGGGCTTTAGTAGAGTCTTAGTAGAAATTAATTTATATTATACATATAACTTATATAATATATGATTAAATCATATATATGTAAAATTTATTTAATTTATTACATTTAATTTAGTATAATTAAATATATTAAGGATATATATGAAGTAAAGTATATATATATACATATATATGTGTGTGTGTATTATATATATATATATATATATATATATATATAATACACACACACACATATATATTAAGGAAGTAAAGAATATCCATTTAGGGATATATATATATATATATATATATATATATATATACACACACACACACACACACACACACACACACACACATATATATATATTAGGATGTATATGTTAGCATATGTGTGTGTGTGTATTATATATTATATATATTAGGGAAGTGAAATAAAAATGTCAAATATCCAAATTATTTAACAACTTTAAATAAATTTGTGGTTAAACCTGGAAGCCTCATGTTCCACTGAGCAGCTAATGAATAATCTTAAAAAATTTCAAGAGTGTTGACAGAGGTGCTTTGAGAATATATCACATTAAGCCAGCCATTACAGCCCATTATTGATACAATGACAAAAAATTCAGTCTACCTTACAAGTCAGATATCTTAAGGACATTAAGTCTATACACATTAGACATTGTAGGCCAAAAATTCTTTCTTGTCAGATTCCAATTTACTCAAAACTTTTGTCATTGTGAAATTGAGTCCTGGATAGTTTGTTTGCAAGAAGCTATCCAGGGACATTCTGACTTACCTAAAATGATATATTGTTAAATAACCTTCCTTAGGATCCTGATATTTTAACTGGTCTGTGATATAGAAATGAATTGTGCTTTTTATGTTTGTATTAGGTAATTAGACTTATCAACTTTTGATATTTAACTTACTAACAACCCCACATCTTTTTATTTATTTATTTTATTTATTTATTTATTTTGGTGGTACTGGCAGTGGGACCCAGAGGCTTTCTACCTCTGGACTATACTCCCAGACCTATATTTTATTCTTCATTTTGAAAGAGGGTCTCATTGAGTTGCAAAGAGCCTCACCAAGTGAAGCTTTTCGCTAACCTGCAATCCTCCTGTCTCAGCCTTTCAAATGCTGGGATTACAAGCTTGTGTCACCATGCCTGGCTTTGAGCTTTTTATTTTAACTAATTTTATTAATATTAGACATATGCAATTACAGGAATGGTAGATGATACAAATGTAATATTTTCTTTCATATGTAGGTGATGCTGGTATAGTAAATATAGATTATAGAAAAATTACACAAATTATCACGTGGACTACTCTTAGAGAAGGTAACCTTTAATGGATTCACAGAACCATTGAATGATTAAGTAGGAAAAGAAAATCAACAGAACCTAACAAAAATAAATCAGGAAAGTGTAAGAAATAAGGGAAGCAAAACAAAGAGAACACACACACACACACACACACACACACACACACACACAGTCTGTTAGATATAATTACAAAATAACTTCAAGTCATATGATATTTACACAGCAAAGCAAAAATAACTTAGAGTGGAGTGATTATCAAAAGCTGAAAAATAGGGCTGGGCAATAATATAATTTAAAACAAAATAACATTTGTGTTAGTAATAATTACAGCAGTAGTAGTAGCAGTAGTATAATCAGCAGTATCAATGTCAGGCAAGGTGGAATTTAAGCTTAAAGTACCAATTAGAATAAAGTGCTCTATTGTTAAAATAAAGACAACTATTTATAAGTAAATGTATATGATATATTTATATACTTTCACCTATATCACTAATAAAATAGTATAATAAAAATAGAAGTTAAGTGTAGGATTAAAATGCAAAGAAAAGTGATAAAATTATAGCAGGATATTTTGATTCAATTATTTTATTTTATTTTATTTTATTTTATTTGTTATGGGGATTGAACCCAGAGGCATTCTACCTCCAATCTATACCCTCTGTTTGATTTTATATCTTTTTTGGAAACAGGTTCTCACTAGGTTACTGAAAGCCTTGCTAATTTGTAAAGGTTGCCCTTGAACCTGCAATCTTTCTGTCTCAGCCTCCCAGGTACTAGAATTCTATTATTTTAGAATAGATTGAAATTAATAAGCAAAAACAACAGTAGGATGTAGATGAGCAGAATAGTTAAGCAGCAATTTCATTTAAAATTATAGAAAGCAAAGTGTGTATCATGTGACTCTGTCTTAGAGCTTGCTCTTCCTGCTATGCCTACAATAGTGCCTGGCACATTCAATAACTGTTCAAAGAATAAACAACTAGGTATATAGAGAACATCGTGTTTTTCCAATAGCGTCATATTTTTAATTGAAAAATCTTAAATTAGAAATTAAGAAGGTACTACTGTGGAATGACTGAAACAAGTCAGAAATCAAGTGGAAATTATAGTTCCAGGGCTAGACTGGTGGCGAAACATGTCAGACATTGCTCTGTGATATTTTTCAGAATTGTCATTTTGATTGACACATCCAAACCTTTATTTCAACAGGTGTTACAAGCCACTATTAAAACACAACATAGATATTACATATTGATGAAATCAATGGTATTCAAATTACTTGCTGCAAGAGATATTTTATGCACATTTTTGTTTCCTTTTTTAGAAGCAGAAAAATGATTTTCAAAAAATATTTTCACAAGTCAGATATTTGCTTCCCTTTCCAGTGAGACTAATGTGAAGCCCAAGAACGTCATAACCAACCTACTGGGGAAATAAGAGATTCCAGGAGGGAACTGTTTATTAGTTTTTCATTCTCTGCAGAAAGAACCTACCCTGTACCACTTGCAACCTCACACTTCAGGGCCTATGCTGGTTGTGGCAAATAGTGAAAAGCAAAGTTGTTAAATAATTTGTTACTGCCTGAGAGGAATATCAATCTTCTTTTCTTATTTATGCCTAGAATCAATTCATCAATATTTTTCTGATGAAATTAAGAAAATAAGAGATGAACATTATTATAAGACATGATAAAAATGCTGAATTTTTCAGCACTTAATTCATAATATAATATGAAAACTAGCCTCACTAATTCAGACAGTATTTTTTTAACCTTTTGATTATGGGCATTTTCAAACACAAAAGTAATACAAATGAAATAAAGCATGATATGTTCTTTACGTCATCAGTTATGATTAATTTGGCTATTATTTTATATGCCAACACATTTTTTGCTATATTTTAAGGTAAAACCAAGACAGAACACAATTTCATCCATAAATTCCTCAGCAAGTATCTCAAATAAACACTCGTTATTAACATACAATGCAAATATAATTTTAATGTATGCTAATCCACAAACTAAGAATGAATTTATATTTCCTCATTTTTAAACATATGTATGTACATCTATATATTTATATACTTGGAATTCTTTATTTGTGTATATATGTGTGCAAGTACATAAGTATACACACACCACACACCCCCACACATACACATACACACCAGTCATTCTTCCTGAGTTCCTGACAAAATGTCTAAAGATGTGTGCAGCTTAGAGTTTAAGTCAACCTAGTAATTAAACCAGCATTCACAGGTGTAATATGTTTGATAAAGGGCAAAGTACAATTTTCTGCTTCTTCAATAAAAAAAGCACACTTGTAATACCAGTTCATGGGAGGCTTAGACAGGAGGATGGTGCAGGTTTTAAGCCAGCCTCAGCTACTTAGTGAGGCCCTCAGCAATTTAGTGAGAGCCTGTTTCTAAATATAAAAGGTCTGGGAGTGTAGCACAGAGGTAGAAGGCCTCCGGGTTCCAAACACAGGACCACAAAAAAAAAAATTCACCTAAACCTACATTGAAGACTCATTTTTTCATCTCCATAGAACTGGGGGATTTCCTTAATTACATATCTCTATTTGGATGACTCTGTTGGAGTTTTGGATATTGTTTGTCCACTTCAAAGGTCAGCCAACTTTCTTTGCAAAAGGCTATAGAGTGAACATTTGAAGTCTTGCAACCCTCTTATTATAACCACTCTAACTGTAATATTAAGGCAGCTGCTGATGACACATAAATAAGTCAGACAACAGTCTAGTAAAACTTTACTCACAAAATAACAGGTGGGGGCTGGACTTTGAGCCTAGGTTCGCTGCTGTTCTAGCATACTCTGCCATCCTTGTAATAGCCTATGGATTTTGTACATACTGATAGTGGCTACAGCCTGATCTATAGGACAGATTTCTACATCAAATCCTGGCCCATTTATTAGATATGTGAGGTTGAGAAAGTAATTTAACATGTTTATGCTCAATATTTTCATCCTAAAGTGGGGATTATATGAATAGTCAAGGTGATTAACCTACAGGATGTGAATAAGGATTAGTGTTACCAAGTACCTATATGGTTCTTAGAACAGCACTTGATAAATGTTAGTGATAACTTTGATTACTGTGATCCTGGGACACATCAGGTTCTTGTCATCATTGACTCAGATTCCTGAGTTTTCTCCAGATCCTCTATCTAGAAACCTGCCCTTCTTTTAAGGCCATTATCCACAGTAGGGTGGTTGTCCTGAGAATACATGTCATGTCATTTGCTTTAAGATTACTTCAAGCTTCAGAAAGCAAAGCAAGCCTCCCTCTGTATGAACTCTCTGGACCACCTGGACATCACTGACATGATGGAGCCAGTCTGTGCAACCTCTGTGTAGCCTCCTTGAGGAGCCCATCTCAGTCCCTTCTATGCACAGTCTCTCTCACAACCCCAAAGCACCATTCAATATGAGAAGATAAAATATGCATCCATCCCACTTTTTCTTCCCACCACAACATATTTGTTATCACCCTTGCTACCACAGGAAGATAGGACATTTTGTCAACACCAAAGAATTCCTCTGTGATTTGAGTAAGTTAACAGGAAAGAGAAAGAAATTATAGCAGTGGACTTGAAAAATCACAGGCTATATCATGGCTAGCAAGGTTTCTTATCCCCTTTCAATAATTTAATGATGGGTATCAAAAGCTAAATACAAACTTGAGACTCTTTCCTCCTCCTCCTCCTCCTCTTCCTTCTTTTTGCAGTACTGGGGATGGAATTCAGGGGCATTCTACCTCAAGCTACACCCCAAGCTCTATATTTAATTCTTTATTTTGAAACAGGGTCACTGAGTTGCAAAGGGCCTCACTAAGTAGCTAAGGCTGGCCACAAACCAGCCTCCTATCTCAACCACCCAAATGCTGGGATTACAAGCATGTGCCACCATGCCCAGCTCTCCTATTCTTTATTAATGGATGTTAACCTCCTTGGAAAAAATGTTAATAAGAATAAACAAGTCAAAAAAGGTCTAGTAAAAGTATGACATTGGTTTATATCAAAGTGAATACATATATTCAATGAACTTTAGAAACTCTATATTGATAGAGTCCCAATCCATTTATTAGGTGTTAAGAAAAAAGAGATCTACTAACATTACTTATAGATGGTTAAGAAACAGATATGGGGAATAGATTTCATATTGTTTTCTTAATTTGAATAATATATATCCAGCTGGGCATGGTGGCGCACACTTGTAATCCCCGCTTGGGAGGCGGAGACAGGAGGATCGCGCTGGTTTGAAGCCAGCCGCGCTGGCTTAAGAGACCCTGTTTCAAAAAATATAAAATAGATCTGGGAGTGTATCCCAGACGTAGAAGGGCTTCCAGGAACCCCAGTACCACCAAAAAAAAAAAAATATATATATATATATATATATATATGTATATATACTTATCACTGTCAGATCCCTTATAGCCTTAAAATAATGAAAAATGTGATCAATAAATAAAATCAATGCCATTTTGTATGTTATAAATATATATGCATGCTTAATACATAAAAACTTAATATAATAACATGTATTATTTGGCATAATAACCTATGCTTTTGTAATATAATCTATTATAGTTTTTACATGCATTATTTGAATTGGATCACAACTCAATTAAGAGTCAGAGATATGAAAAGTCATAAAAGTTTATTCTGCACTTTCTTCTCTATTAATTGGAGAGACTTGTTAATGAAATAGAAAACACACATCCCTCCCCACTAGTTGATATGCATATTCTAAGCAATACTAATAGTTACTTTCTGCCCTTGTACTGATCATCAGCTACTTCAACTCCTAGTTTTCAAGTCCTGCTGAATTTGCCGTTCAGTAACAACTCTATTCCCTGCTCTCCTCCACCAGCATCACCTGAAGAGGTGACATAAAATCTTTCTTGTGGGTCATGCTTGGGCTAGGTATTCCATATGTATCCACAATGTCCTCTAATCTAGTCTCCATCTCACAGGCAGAATGATCTTGTTAAATATAACACCTCACTCTTGACCCTACAATAATCAGTAATGGTTTCTCATTGCCTTTTTGATAAACTTTTCATTCAAAATAAAAAATAGTACCTACCACATCTGCTCACTACTCCTTATCCAGTCTTCCTCGTTCTCTCAATCACAAGCACAATGACATTACATTCACCTCTCTCTCTCCAACACAAGATTTCCTCACATGTTACTTTCTCCACCCAGAAAGCTCCTCTTCCCACTTTTCACCAAGTCATGCATGCTCATCCTTTAGACACCGTAAAGAATCATATATTCAGGAAAGCCTGCCCTCACCTGCATAATCAGTAAAAGCAACCATTATTTGCATATGTTGCATCAAGATCTTCTCTTTATAGTGCTCAACAGTGATAATATATTTATCTATGCAATTTATAAACACCCTAAACTCATGGGTATTTTTTTCCTAATTTTATTCACTGTTATGTTCTCATAGTTTAGCACTGAAACTTCCACATGGGAAATTCAATACATATTTGCTGAAACAGTGAGTAAATTAGGATAGAAAAATGAATATCAAAATATCCTCCCAACTGGTAGATGATGCTGAGAAAAATGTAGATAGTAGCAATATGAGGATAGAATGCTTCTAATTAAAGCCAGAGGGTAAAAGAGCAGATTGAATACTTGTGAATAAAATTACTTTGTATGATGGAAATTGGAGAGGGCTGAAAGTTTCAGAGGAAGGAAAGGGTTTTCTTTATTTTTTCCTATAAGATATTTTTAGAGTGTCCACTAGGGAAACTAGGTAAGAGACACCAATGACCCAACTCCCAGGATATAGAACACAGCATGACTGTGAGATTTTCTGACTATTTTAGTGAAATTTGGCCATGGCGATTTTAGGACCACAAAAAGCCTCTTTTATTAAAAATGTAGACTTGATAACAAAAACAGACTTCATGGAAGTCACAGTATGAGATTTTGACACTAAGCTCATTGTTCATTTCACTACAATATACCTGCCACATTTCAATAAAGCTTGTAGTTGGCAACTAACTGATTCTATTACAGCATAATCACCAATCTTTGTTCTTTTCCATGGAGTCCCATTTACATTTTAAGTGAAACTAGTCATATTTATTTTTGTTTTAGGAATTCAACTGTTGACAGTCAACATGGCATTAGTTCAACTCTCATATGTTTGGGAGGGATTAGTCATAATCTTTGTGAAACAAAATAGACCAGGTCCTGTGTATTTAAAGCATTTAACATTTAACATTAGTCATAAACAAGTTGAATATAACTTTTTAAACATTAGTTTGAAGAGTATATAAATTTATGTTTAAGTTTCACCATCTATAATTCAGTTCATTTCTTCAGTTCTCCATTTATTTGCACAAGTTTATTCAAATCAGTTAGAAATTTGACATTTATCTTTTATTCTTTCTTTATAATCCATGACTATGAACTATGTTCAGAAATTGTAAAAACTCAGAATAGATAGCTAGAAATGAATACATAAAGCCAAACCTCTACTGATACATGTATAGATGTTGATCTAAAATGTGCAGAACACTCAAGGACAGGAGAGTTCAGGGTTTATACATGATGATTCAGATATTCCAGGAATGAAAATTAAATGAATGTAAGTAGACAAGCAAAATCAAAGAACCCAAGAATATGTGTAATTTTTATTTAAGGAAAATTGCCATGGTGAAGAAGAAACACAGGCACTAGCCAAGTCTGCATTGTCTTTATAGATGATAAGTTAAAAGTTATTTCCTCAAAAATTATCTAACATGTCTTATAGCATAATATAGATGTGACATATGCAAGTAGGTGTTAACACCTGAAAATACAAATACACAATACATCAAAAAAGTGTCTTAGCTATATAAAACACTTTTATAAAAATTATCCAATACTTCCTAAGCTTCTCAGAAATAGTGCTAGCAATGGCAGGCTAAGTAGTTTCCATTTATCAGTAAAAATACTATATTCATCTTGGATCCATCCAAGGTTCATCGTATTTAAGAGTAAATAAATTAGAATGAGGAATTAATTCATGAGAAGAGTTTAGTGGGGAGAAAAATATTACAAGAATGATTTCCATCAGAGACAAATGAGTCTAAAATTAAATTAAGATACCCAGGGATATGATGCCTGTTATAGTTTGGAAATAGAATGTCTCATTGAAGAGCTCCTGTATTGATGTTCAGAGGTGATATAATTGAATCATAAGATACCAATCTCATCACTGGGTAAATCCACAATAACATATTTATTGGCTGGTAACTTAGATAGGTAGGGTATGGATGAAAGAGGTTTGTCATTGGAGATGGGTTTTAGGAACTACATATATATCCATGGACCCTCTTGCATTGGCTCTTTCTGTTTCCTGACACTATGTCCTGAGCTCTGCAGATGGGACTCAGTTGAACATGGATTGAAACCCTTGAAATCTCCAGAACTATGAATAAATAAGTCCTCCTTTCTCTAAGTTGTGGCCATCAGGTAGTTTGGATCACAACAAAGTGCATGCTTATGTAAATGATGCACCATCTCTTTTTGAATGAATCTTTAGATGTGTGGGAATGGGATACTTCTTATCCTTGGTGAAAAGAGAAACAGTTAGGTGAAGCAGATGGGAGAATGCTAAAGACCAAGAACAGGTAGCACTCACACCTGCCCATCTATCTTCTAAAAGTGATGGCCAAGAAATAAGAGAGACAGAGCAAAAAACAAATATGCCAAACTGTGCTTGATAAAATTAAGGCTAAAGGAGGCGAGAATAAATTTCTGAAATAAAAGTTATTTCTCTAATTTTTCAATATCTTTCTAGACAGGCCTATGTAATTGTAATATAGTATGAAGCTGAAGCAATTATACTTGAAGAAGTATTTATTTATCTCTATTCCCCCATTAGTCCAAAAGAAATATAGGGTCATGTCTAAAGACCCGTAAACTTAAACAAGATGCATGCATAAGAGGTCAGATGAGAACTAAGAAAAAACAGTTCTTTGAACATGAAAAATTATGTCATAATGACCTTCAATTTTTAGACAGCCCCAATTTAACTCAAGAACTTTTTCTCTCATAAGAAGAAGGAAACTTGATCATATAATTCACAATGCCCCTACCTAAATTTAATGTCTCATGGAAATATTACACTTCTTGAACTAACGGGAGATGTTTTCTTCAGGGATCACCCAAATGATTTTGTAAACATAATTCTGCTATGGCTGAATAAGAACTGAACTCAGGAATCTTTTTTTTTTTTTCTATTGGCTTCTTCTAGAGGTAAGTTTTTAGAATTAGAGGCTTCAAAAAATTATTTCTGAGTATTGCTGACATCAAGTAAGTTTTTTGGTAAATACTGTCTGTACCAATGTCATTTTTATAGTGTCTGCAAAGTGTTTAGATTGCCAGCTAAATCCATATCTTTGAGACCTAGCAAAAATTAAAAAAAAAAGGAGCCCAATTTAGGACCCACTAGGATGGAGGCCGAGGAATCTAACTTGTGCCTGTGATGTCCTGATCTCTGTTAAAGGAGTTGAAGGAGCACTCATAGTAAGATAGAGATCTCATCCACAAAATGTTTTGTTTTAGCTAAAGGTGTTATTTTGATATATCCTGATTGATATGCAGTTGTGAGCTACAATACAGAGTAACTCACATGACTTTACTGTATGGCCCAATGGTAATGTGCTGCAAAACTGTCATGCAATGTCCCAATCAGCATGTTGCCATGATACCCTCAAGATATAGACTATTTCCATAATCACAAGAATGCCTCCGTGTAGTTCTTTCATACACATAACTCCTTTCCACCAACTCTAAACCCATTGTTTAGTACCGGAAATTATGGATTTCTTTTTCATTTCCATATTTCGGACATTTCAAGAAGGTTATATAAATGCTATCATAAATACTATACATCTTGGAATTGGCTTTTAAAATTTAGCACAATTCCTTTCAATATATCCAAGTTGTATAATGTGTAAATAGTTCATTCTTTTTATTGCTGAGCTGTGTTAAATAGTTTAGGTATATCATAGTGTGTTTAATTATTCACTTGATGAAGTACAACTGGGTTGTTTCTGATTGCTGGCTATTCTGAACATAGCTGCTATGTACAGTTATGTAGTGAATTCTGTGTGAATGCTTTGATTTTAATGAGGTAAATGCCCAAGAGTGCAACTGCTGGGTCAAATGGTATTTGTATGCATAGTTCTAGAAAAAATTGTCAAACTGCTTTTCAGAGTAACTGTGCCATTTTTATTCCCGCCAGCAATATTTCAAAGATAGTGCCTCTGCATCCCCTGTAACATTTAGTATTTTCACTATTTTCTTTTCTTCTTCTCTTTTTAATTTTATCCATTCAGATATACGTTTAGTAATATTTAATTGTGATTTTTATTTTTATTTTCTCCAATAGCTAACAATGTTGAACATCTGTTCATATTCTGTGTGTGAAAGGTCTTTAGTGAAATGTTTCTTAAAGCCTTTTGTCCGTTTTTAATTGTACTTTTTAACTGCTGAATTTGAAGACTTATTTATATATTTAGATGCTAATGGGGGTTGAAATTATTTTCTCTCAGTTTTTACTTTGTCTTTTTATTCTCATCATAGGATTTTTTTCAGAGATAAAGTTTTCAATTTCAATAAAGTCCAGTTTATCAATATTTTCTTTTGTATATTTTGTTTTGGTTTAAAATGAATGCAAACTCCTAAAGATTACCTTTTATGTTTTTCCTACAATATTTATAGCTTTATATTTTCACTACATTATATTTTTATCATACAGTTTTATGGATTAATCCATAATCTGTTGTAGGGTGGGGTAATACTGGGGATTGAACCCTAAATCCTATGCCCTTAGGCATGTAAGGCAAGCACTCTACTAGTGAACTACATCCTCAGTCCTCTATAATCTATTTTGAGTTATAAATATATATAATATATAAATCACATATATATTCATATATATAAAACTCAAGTATATATATTAATATTGTAGTGATGATTGAACCCCCAAGGAACATTCTACCTCCAAACTACAATCCCAGCCCTATTTAATTTTACATTTTGATAGAAGGTGTAAGATGCAGAGGAACTTGCTAAATTGCTGAGGCTAGTTAAGATACTGTCTTAGCCTACGAAGTATCATTTTGAGTTTTTATATAAGGTGTGAGGTTCATATTGAGGATTCTTATTTTGCTTATGACTATCTGACTGTTCTGGGACCATTTTTCAAAAAGAGTATCTTTTCTACAATGAATAGCCTTTGTATCTTTGTAAAAAATCATTGGGGAAATTCTGCATGCTTCTACTACTAAGTGTTCTGTTCTGTTTCATTGATCTATATCTATCTTTATGCCAAACCAACTTGATTACTGTTGCTAATAAGTTGTAGCATCAAGTACACTTATTTATCTCATTTTGCTATTTCTTTTCAAGATTGTTATAATTAATCTAGAACCTGACCATGTTTTTAAAATAAGCTTATGACAAAAATATCATAATAAGAGTTTTATAATAATGAATATCAATTTCAGGAGAATTGATATCATTCTTATGTGAGACTTCAAATCTGTGAGCATCATGTCTCTACAAGTATTTAGGTCTTCTTCGATTTTTTTGCATTTGCAATTTTATAATTTTTAGCACACATGATATAAACTGTTTTCAGTTTATACCTAATAACTTAGTTTTTTAGAGTAATTATAAATGTTGTGTTTTTATTGTTTTTTCCTTTTAATTGTTCATATGTGGGTGAATGTATAAAAAAGGATATTCTTTGGGTGTGTGTGTATTTTTGCATGTTTATGTATGCCTTGTGGATCTTGTACTCCTGCAATCTTGCTAAACTTAATTGGTTTTAAGACTCACATATTACTTTGATAGTTATTCCAGTCCAATTGCAATAGCACTAGTAGAAAAAAAGTATGACAATCAAAATCCAATGTCTATTTCAGTCCAAAGAAAAAAATATGTGATGTGTACATAAAATATATTTTTAAAATTATTTAAAGGTAAATCCTTGGATATTGATAGCTCTACTATATTCACAAAAATTGTAGCTCATAAAATATATACAAGTAACTATTTTATTGGAGAATATACATCAAAATTAAAAAATTTTTAGTAACAATTAGATTTCAGTTTGTCAGTGTAAACAACTTATTGTTTTAAATAAAATTATATTAACTCATTTTTATTTGCAGTACTGGTGATGGAACCCAGGGGCATTCTACCTCCAAGCTACACACCCAGCCCTATTTTTTATTCTTTATTTTGAAACGGGGTCTCACTGAGCTGAAAGAGCCTCACTAAGTAACTGAGGCTGTCCACAAACCGTGATCCTCCAGTCTCAGCCTCTAGAATGCTGGGATTACAAGCATGTGCCACCACACCTGGCTACATTAACTCACTTTTAAATATTAATTTACAGTAGAAATAGAAATAAAATATATAATATTGACAATATTAGAATGTCCTTTATGACTGAAATAATTAAAATCTTCAGTGGAATGCTATGGAAAAAGTGAATCTGAAAATTAGTACTCTCAAAACTTCAATAGCAGTTAACCAGCAAAAGACATAATTAGCCAAAGTAATCATAACATGGTGGCTTTCAATGTGATTATTATCCATTTATCAGAGAAGCCAAACTGTTCTACCTCTAAATTCCATTCTCTTTAAGATGTTAACCATCACTTTTAGAAAAAAATCATGACATAAACTATAAATGCCCTAAGAGAAAAATTAAGATGGAAGATAACATAGCAGAGACTCGTGGTCCTTCATAAGGCAGAGGGCTACTTGGAAGCTCCTTCTTGAGGAAGATGTAAGAATACAGGTGTTGCTGTCAACAACAGTGAGGAAAGTTGAGTTTGTAGAAAACACATGGAAACCACTGTGATAATTGAAGGAAATCCATCTTGAGTGATCATGTAATCAACAGATGCCATACCCTTATTTGAAAATGTCAAAATATAGTCAAAATTAGAAAGGCATAAATAGAACCTTCAAAGAAAACAGGGCCACAGGGAATTGGGAGATGTTTGCTTTTCTAACAATGCTTAAAAGCAGACTGAAAGTAGAGCAGTGGTTATTAAAGCCATTCATTCTTTTGCATTACTAAATGAACTTTTCATTTTGCAAATGCATATGTATATGTTAGCTGGGAATTATTACTTTGAGAACTCTGGTTAAAAGTAATTTATTGAAGCAGAAATGTTTTGGGTTTATATTTTCCACATATTTAGATTAGTTTAGAAGGCATACAGGTATATATATCATGTGAAACTTCACAAAAAATATTGAAAGCTAGAGGAAATAAGTATTATTTTCACGCATTACAAATTCCCATGAACACACTCTATATAATTGCACTTTCCAGCAAATTAAATATTTTATCCCATCTCAAGAAAACAAATTTAAATGCAAGGGAGCGAGAGACATGTTATTATAAGGATAAACTTGAATCTACTCTACTAGTTTTTTTCTTTAGTAAATTTCTCACAGATATTGAAACTTGAATTCTTGTTCATATAATGAGTATTCTGCCCATGGTGTAATCAGTTTGCTATTTTTCTGTGCAGATCACAAGATAACTAATTAGCCATTGGCCCTTTCTCATGTTTCACTGCAGCTGAAGAAGAAAAGAAATGTTGTGCTTGGGAAAAGGAGAGGTAGGGAGAGAGAGAAATGCAACTTACCCATTTTATCTCCCCATCTGCCCTGTTACATTGGTCTTCAGAGCTGATGGAATAGACTCAAAAAGAAAAGTAGCCAAAATCCAGGCTAATAGATTAGATAAAGAGCCATTTTCCCCACCCTCTTCAACACCTTAGAACAGTGAGCATGAGAAGTACAAAGGTCAGCATGGAAGAGACCAGTGCTCCTGGGATGATACCACATGGAGCACTGCCTAGGATGGAGAGAGACATCTGGGTCCAGAAGTCATCAAAATGTACCTGTCAGGGCTTGTTATGGTTTGGGTCTGGGATGTCTCCCAAAGCCTGATGTATTAAAGACTTGGGCTCCAATGAAGCCATATTCAGAGATGGGGATCTTGGGGGGGAAATGGGATCATGAGGACTTTCGCCTCTATTGACCATTGATGAGTTCATAGCTGATGACACTATTAGAAGGTACTGGAAAATGTAGGTGGTGAGGCCTAGTTGGAGGAAGAAGGCAATTGGGGGGCATGCCCTTGTTCTCTTTCTCTTTCTTCTCTCTCTCTCTCTCTCTCTCTCTCTCTCTCTCTCTCTCTCTCTCCTCCCTCCCTCCCTCCCTCCCTCCCTCCCTCCCTCCCCCATCTCTCTCTCCCTCCCTCCCTCCCTCCTCCTCCTTTGTTCCCTCTCTCTTTTTTTCTCTCTTTCTCTCTCCTTCCCACCCCCAGGATATGAGCAGCTCTTCTCCAACCCCTTCCTCTCCATTATGAGGTCTGTCTGCCTCACTGCAGACCCATAGTGATGAAGCCAGCTGACAGAGACTGAAATCTCTGAAACCATAAGCCAAAATAAATATTCCCTCAGATAAGTCTATTTTTCTTGTGTATTTTATAACAGCAATGAAAAGCTAACACAATGCTAATGTGACCAAGTATGGATTTATAGACTGACCAGGTCTGGTACAATACATAAGAATGTGGAGATTTACTGGTGACCCACCTTACAACTGTATGTCTCGCAACAGTATGGGAGAGTACAGGGCACATGCAGAGATGCACCACTCATGAAATGGAATGTGAACACCTGAATAATAAAAGGAATGGGCATGGCATCAAACTATTGAGTTGGTGTCACTGTCCTGGTAATAGCTGTATTCTACTGGAAGGTAAGCTCTGGGTAATTTCTTTTGTTCACTGTAAGCATCTCATCTGGTAGGCACTCATTCATACCTCTGAGCCCTGAGTCTTTGGGACTTTCCAATATAAGAGCACCAAGGGAATTACTTAACCTTTCTCATCCTCAATCTCTTCAGTTATGAAGTAGAAATGAAAATAGCTACTCAGGAGAATTTTGAGTATTATATAAGATAATGTAACTGAAATGGTAGAAGAGCCTCTCAATAAACAGTAGTAAAATTTCCCTTACTCAATAAATCTATGGGTAATTTAATTTCTGATAGTAAGAAAAATTCAGAGCACCAAAGAATATTATCTTTCAATTTTCTCAGTAATCACACGGCAATGAATGGAACCCCATTTTAGCTCCTTTTATGAAGAATCACAGGTCAAGGGTTTTGCAACCACAGGAATGCATCAGAATGATTCTATGCAAGCCTTGAGTTCTGGGTAAGTTAGATTTGTCAGAGTCAACTCTCCTAATGAGAAAATTAGCTGTGATGGTAAATTCCAATCCCTTGTATGATGGCCATTGATCTAATGTTAGGAACAGGCCGAAGTTTTAAGAGATCAGAAGACAAGGGTCCTGCCTCCAGCTTCTTAGTAAATCTGTCCAACATCTCACTCACTGTCCCCTGACTCTGACCTTTTCTTCACTAGCTTCTGTTTTCATCTGTGCTGATCTGAATTCCAAGTTCAGTCTGAACAAGAGGCAACAAAAAGTTCTATCACACAAAAAAGGAGATTATCAACATTAAAAACTAAATAAATTTTAGAAATCTGAGCGAAATATTATTTACCCTCCTCAAAGATCCTACCTACCCACTCCCAGCCTCACACCCAAAGTTCTGTGGCTGGACCTCACTGCTCCATCATGCTTGTTCATCCCTCCCTGTTTACAGTAAACCACAGTCATATTGTCAAATCCTCCTGGCATTCAGTACTTCAAATCTCCTCCTCTGCTCGCTGAGTGCCAGACCACTGGGGCACAAAGATCAGAATGTCCTATAAATGCGTCTTTCAAAGTATTCCTCAACAAAGAGCATTCCCTTCTTATAAAAATGCTCATCTTAGAGGATACAATAATTGAATTATTTCCATATTGCTGCACTAGGTATGAATATTAAGTATATAGATTATAAAGTGAATGTTCAAACTTGAAATAACTTGTGTGAATTTTTCCTTTGTTTTTGGTACTCAATGATAAAACTCAGGATCAAAATTTTCACCCTCAATGTGTATGCCTGCCCATGCTGCCACTGCCAAGACAGCCTGCTGCCTCGGCATCTATGTGTTGAGACCCCACTCCACATAGTTAATCGGCAAGGACGCCCCGAGAGGCAGGTATCGTCTCTGGCCAAAGTCCCCCAACTTATAGATACCCTTCACTATTACTCCTTTTAACTTTCTATATGAATTGCTCCAGTGATGTGATTTATAAAACTGAGTCAGTGAAGATGAACACTCTAATAATCTGTCCAAGCGTCCTTGGCTCTGCTCAACAATAATGAGAAACTGGCCAGAATTCGGGTACTGTGATAAGCACCCCAGCTGCAGCAACCACAAATGGCCTCCGACCTTCACCGTTAACTTCGATAAAGTAGCTCAGTTTAAGGTAACTTTGTTTACCCTTGAAATCCTGCCCAGAGACAGAGAAAAACTTTGTGTGTGACCTTAAAGAAACAACTTAGCTGCCCAAATATAATAGACCCAAAGAAAAAGACTGTTAACTTTTATCTCAGTGTGAGCACTCCAGGAGACAGAAAAAATGGCCGCATAGTTAGAAATGAATATGACAAAATAAAGGACAGACATTCTAAATATATATATGTATGAAGAAAAGGAAATACCGTAAGAGTAAGAAAAGCATTTTTGCATGAAAAAGAGCTTATCATAAGAAAGTCCCAACTGGAAAAGAAAGAAATTAGAAGGTTAAAAGCAGGTTGCAGAGAGTTTGTGACAGGGAAGTGAATTATTAAAGATAAGTAGACTTTTAATAGGCTTGTTGTTTAAAAAAGAGTGCTCAGCAGTTAAGAAAATACATCTGACAATTAGAACTAAAAACCTTGTGGTGTTGTTTGTGGTATTTTGTCTGCCAAACTGTGTTGTGAGTATGCTTAAGCTTTCAGATTCAGAAGATAAGATGCCAATACCTGAATTACCAAATCTCCTCACACTTGTTATATGAACTGAGCCCAAAAGATGGAAAGTTCCAGGAAGGGTTAAAAGAAGATTCCCCTGAGAAGCTCCCAAGCCTCGACTATCCTGGGAGGCTGCCACCTGGAGCTGCTTATCTGCAAGACCTTGGAGAGAAACAGAAGTTAATTCTTCAAAGGCCAACAGCCAGCTGAGAGACACCCGCCCCCCTTTCTCTTAACTTTACTGGTGAAGTGTATAAATTTCTTGGGTTTTTCAAAATAAAGTGGCATTGGCTCAAGAAGCCTTTGTCCACCTCAGGTCCTTTTTCCAAAGCGTCGTGACTAAAAACTTAAAGAATTCATAGAGGGGAAAGGACCGCTGCAGATAAGGATCTGCAGGACTTCGCCTGCCTTTTGTCCCATCTTTCTGAGGCCCCCGACCGCTAGTGGACTTGCCCCCCACAGAATTGAGCTAGTCGGTAACATGCCACCACCACCACCATTATCATAAAATGCTAAATTAACCATACATAATTTTTGTCTCTTTATTTTCCTTTAACACTTATTCCAAACTCTTGTCTCTTAGAATAAGCTCGTCAATTTTAGTTTGTGTGCATGGAGTGTATTGGGGATTGAATCCAGGGATATTCTACATTTGAGCTACACTCCCAGTCCTATTTTAATTTTTATTTGTTTATTTTGTTTGTTTTTTGGCGGTACTGGGGTTCCTGGAAGCCCTTCTACTTCTAGGCTATACTACCAGACCTATTTTATATTTTTTTTATTTAGAAACAGGGTCTCTTAAGCCAGCGAGGCTGGCTCTGAACCAGCGTGATTCACCTTTCTCCGCCTCTCAAGCGCGGGGATAATAAGCATGCACCACCACGCCCAGCTTAATTTTTATTTTGAAGCAGGATTTTGCTAAGTTACTGACTGTCTCACTATGTTTCTGAGGATGCTCTCGAACCTGCAACCCCCTGTCTCAGCCTCCCATGTACTTGGGTAACAGGTGTGTGCTACCATACCAGACTTTTCAAATCATTTTGAAACCAAAAACATATGACTTTCTAGAAAAATTTCTTAGACTTTCATGTTCCATTCAAAGCTCCTTTCCCTCTCTGTGAATTTAAAGGGGGATAAAGGTATAAACATGGACCACATTGGTGGGCTTAGCTCTTTGTGTATAGAATGAATACATAATAGAATCCATCTGCTCTGCCTAGCCATTTTATTTTGAAAATCAGGAGTGTCTATCACCAGGGAATCAGCACACGACATCCATTCCACCCTTGGGAACCTTGGAGAGAGACTTAATATTCTAAGAAGAGCAGTGTGCTCCTTCCATGGAAATAAACCTAATAATTTGGGAGGAGTAAAGAAGCCTTATCCTTATTGCAGGTGAGTTCTTACTTGTGGCTGGAATACTGGATGGAAGCAGGGGATCATAGGAGACTAGGATTTGGATATACCAGCTGCTTTGAACAGAAAGCACAATAGTGAGAATAAATTGACATATTGACTCCAACTTTGACATTCGCCTCCCTTTCTTCTTTCCAGCATCAGCCTTGGAAAGCATATTCTGGGCAAGGCACTATAATTTAATGTTGCACCAAATCATTGATAAATTTGTTGCTTTGGACGTTCCTATTAAACAGTACCTAGCCCTTTCATTGTGAGATAATTCTGTCTAATGGACTATAAAATCCATCAATATATTAATTAGGCCACCACATCCTGAGTAAATTGTTTTTTTTAAAAAAAGACATCTTAAAAGTCTCCAGGGAGATGAGCTGTACTTTCTATCATGAGCAGTTGATGGGTAGGTAACATGTTCTTTAGAAAAGAGATCATATGAACAAGAAGTGGGGTTTAGCCAGGAAAAAAAGTGCCCAGATTTTCCCTGTCCATTGAAATTAGAAAACCATTTTGTCTCATAATTACTCAATATGTCATGTCTCCATCCCCTGCCCAGGTGCTCATGCAGTAGCTCTGAGAACATAATGCTGCTGTCTTCCTCCAAAGTCACTGTCTGCGGCTTGAATGGGAGCCTGGAACATGGCAGGAGCCAGTTACGGCTCCTACCTGAGGCTATGCATTTTCTATCCAAAGCCTCCCTAATCCTTCCCAGAACAGAGGGATAGCATTAACCAAACACACAAGTCAAAGATAGAAACAGGAGATTAGCCTTAATCTATTTTCCAGGAGGGAAAAAAAAATATGACCACCTGGGGGATTCTTCAGATACAGCTAAAATATTAATTTTAGCCAAATGGGTTTTAAATATAATGTGTTTTCCTGTCTACTTGCAAGCACCAATTAAGAAAGAAAAATGCATATATTTTAGAACCAGGGAATAATAACTTTCTAGGAAGTAAATGGAAAGAAGACCTGATGTTAAACGAGGTTCATTTAAAATGCAGAAAGCACCTTAGGACAAGTGGCAGGAGAATTATTTCAAAAAGGAAAAAGAAAAAGACTCACTCATGAAACCTGAATTTTCAGTGCCACATGTATCCATGTACTAAAATTAAACTGGCTTATAGAAAACAGATTTTAAAGCTAGAGGAGATAAAAGAAAATATAAGTAAAGAATTTGAAAAAGTTATTTTTAAAATCACAGAAGAGCTAGAATTTTTTTTTTCTGTAGACAAACTGACCTTTCCAAAGAAACATATTAGATGGAAGATAGGTTAATCGGAATGCCTACTCAGATGGACAGTATTGCTTGTTAATAAAGTGTCCGCTGAGCTGGACAGTCCAGTGGTAACCATGGTGATGATATCAGTACCTTCATTCCTGCTTTTATCTCCAGACAAAACAAGCATCTCCATAACTTTTAATAAGAAACCATAACTTGCTATAAATCTCAATGTATGACAGCCCATGTTTCTGGTTGATTAAGCTAAATTGTTAATGGTGTCTGCAGTATGAATTCAAAGCAGAAACAATTAAACTCTGTCTTTGGAACCAGGGGCTTCCTGGCATCAGCATATGCCATCCATCACTGGACATGAACTTTCTCACCGTCATTTCTGCAACTCCTTGATATGCAGAAGCTGGCACCCATTCTGAAGTGGGTTTATTTGTCATGATCATCAGGTGGTCTACAGTGAGTGTCAGTTATTCAAAGCTCAGAGCTTGAATTCCATGTTAGAACAGTCTAGAATGAAAGTCCATGCCGGAAACCAAACCAACACCCGCCCCCTCTCTCTCTCTCTCTCTCTCTCACACACACACACACACACACACACACACACACACACACACTTTCACTCTCTTCCTAAGCAAACTTAAAGCTGCTAAAAAGTCTAATAATTATCCAAACTTCATTTCCACACTCCCTCATGAACCTTTTCCCAAGCAATCCCATGAAATTTGGTATGCCCTGGATTGTCAAGAACTCAGTGGTAAACCATCAACAGCCTCAGGCTACCGTGAACTGAGACTGAGAGATGCACGGAAGTGTGATTATACGCTATGACACAGAGCCACAAGAGGTGCTTTCCATGACTCAGTCTGAGGCTGGGTATCATGGTGCCTCAGAGATTATTCACAATGTGGAAAATCTATAAGCATCCAAATATTAAGTATAATAATAATACCACTATATGTATTAGTATAATAATATTATATGTATAAGTATTATTATGCCTTCATTATTTAAAAAGTCTGCTATTGAGTGTGTTTCTCTCTGTAGAATATTGCATATCATACACAATGAGTGAGAGAATTCTTTCCCTCACATCTTTGTGCCTACTTGTCTATATATAGGTTGAACTAATTTTGGCAAAAACGAATCAAAGTTGCATTGGAAAACTGAAATTGCTGAATTATAATAGCAATTTTCTAATAAAAACTTGACTTTGTGTACTTCCAGAAAGCATCATGTGTTCATATAATCACTAAATTTCTTTAAAAATATAGTCTGAATCCAAGCTGCTCAATTATTATTTGTGCAAAGAAATATGAGAAGACATAATTGTACTCTTAACTGGCATTGTACACAAATTCACCAGAGGCCAGCATGGGAAGCAAACTCCCAAACTGACTTAATAACACTCTAGAACTATGTGCACAGAGGATCCAGTCTCCACACTTGTAATCTCACCTCCTTCATTTTCTTTTTTTGTTCTTTGTTTATTTTGTTGTTGTTGTTTTGTACTGGAAATTCAATCCAGGGGCACTCTACCTCCAAGCTATACCATCAGCCCTTTTATATTTTGAAACAGTCTCAAAAAGTTGCTGAGGGTTTCACTAAATCGTTGAGGCTGGCAGGGGACCTGAGATTTTCCTGTCTCAGCCTTGCAAATACTAGGATTACAGGCACACCAGACTTGGTCTTAATTTTTGGTTTTTTCTTCATTTTGATTTTTTGTTCCTCACAAGTATTTCTTACATGATCATAGTGAGTCTGTTGCTGGGTTGAGACCAAGATAGGAAAACTCCTGGTTAAAGAGTGTGTTAACTGCCAAGAGCTGTGCTAAAGTGCTCAGTCCTCACAAAGCAACTTGCACTTATGAACACGGGGAAAATAAAGAGATAGATATTAAGACAGTATCTCATTAGTTCAAGGCAATAGTCATTTCAGCTAGTAAACGCCAGAACAGGATCTGGCCCCTAAGACTCAACACTCTCTTTTCTTACAAGTATGTGTCACTTGGGAAAGCAGCAGAGTTCCCTGGGAAGTGACATAAAAGCTTAACTACCTGGGCCATACCTTTGGAATTAGGAATTTTGTGAAGGTACCAGTGAAGAGGCTTCCCAGGGCTCTGGAAACAGCTGCTGCACAGAGGAGGCCAGCTGGTTCCATCCTGCCTCCCCAGCTCCTCAGAGATAGGGAAATACCTCTGCCATCAATGCACATTAACTCCTTTGATCATCTTAACAACTTATGTGAGGCTCCATGGTTGGCAGGCTGCTGGACTGGCCACCAGGGTAGGCAGGTGAGCTCTGAGCCTCCTTCTCCCTATGGTGGTATAGGTTTCTAGGGCTGTGTCCTGGATCCCACACAGTACCCTAGCCTCTAGGTGACGCACCCTCTACGAGTGGATCTGCACTTGTGTCAAATGAGCGACTTTTCTAACCATGAATCTACAACTCTCCTTGGCTCCCAATCACAACAGTTTTGATGGCTTAGAGGCCAGATACGGCCTGCAGTATTTTTTTTTAAAGTAAAAAATTGGTTGTAATGTTTCAAAATTAAAAATTTCTAACAAAGGTCTAGTCATCTGCCTGGTGAGTGTCTGCTGAAAATATGGCTAGAACCAGACTACTGTAGGCTGTTTTCATTCTATGTAACAGGTCCCTGCAACTAGCCAGTCTTCTCCCTCCCGTCTGTACATCTGTAGGGATCCCTGAACCCATGTGATTTGGAAACCCACAGCCATATAAGCACAGGCTTGAAACAGAATTCTGGGGTAAAGGGGGGAAAATGATGTCAATCCTGCTTGCTATCAAAGCGTTTGATTAAAAATACAGAAAACAGCTGGGCATGGTGGCGCATGCTTGTAATCCAGGCATTCAGGAGGCTGAGACAGGAGGATCGTGGTTCGCAGACAGCCACAGCTACTTATGCTCTTTACAACTCAGTGAGACCCTGTTTCAAAATAAAGAATAAAAAATAGGGTAGGGGGTATAGCTCAGAGGTAGAATGCCCCTGAGTTCCATCACCAGACCCCCCCCACAAAAAAAAATATACAGAAAACAAGCCAGGCGTGGTGGCGCACACTTGTAATCCCAGCATTTGGGAGGCTGAGACAGGATCGTGGTTCATGGACAATCTCACTTACACTCCTTACAACTCAGTGAGACCCTGTTTCAAAATAAATAATAAAAAATAGGGTAGGGGTTATAGCTCAGAGGTAAAATGCCCCTGTGTTCCATCTCCAGTACTGCAAAAAATACAATAAAATGAATACAGAAGACATGTCAGCTAAATAATGTGGCCATGTCCACTGTCAAACCCTTCTTTATAAATATTCCCAGTGGGTAACATAAGAATGAATTAAAAATGGATAAGAGGATAAAGGATATACATGTATCACCATAATATTCAGCCTCCAATTCACACTATTCAAATAACATAACCAGCCTATGTGTCCATCAACAGATGAATGAATTATGAATCTGTGATGTATACACATTATGGAATTTCACTAAAAATTATGTGATTTGTAGAAAAATAATTGGAACTAGAAAATATTAAGTAAAATTAGCCAGTCTCATGAAGTGAAGGGTTATATGTTTTGTCTCACATGTGGCAACTAGGGAGAAATTGGAGAACAAAAGAGACTTAATAGATAAATGAAGAAGACCAGTAGAACAATGGAAGGGGGGTCTGGGGAGGAAAAAGGAAGAGAAAGGAGACTTAATGAAGGCAACAGTTAAAATAATGCTATAGCTGGGTGTGGTGGCGCAGGCTTATAATCTCCGTGCTTGGGAGGCGGAGACAGAAAGATCACGCAGGTTCAAAGCCAGCCTCACTGGCTTAAGAGATCTTGTTTCCAAATAAAAATATAAAAAATAGGTGTCTGGGAGTGTAGCCCAGAGGTAGAAGAGTTTCCAGGAACAAAAATGAATAAATAAATAAATAAATAAATATATAATAAATACATAAAATAAAAGAATGCTATGTACATACACTAAATTATCAATGTCAGTCTCAATAACATGTATGAGGAAGGGGAAGGAGAAGGGAGGAAAAGGGGTGGGATCCAGAGAGCAACACACCAAGTATTATATACATATATGTTCCTATCACTCTGAATCTCATTATGATGTATAATTATAATGTGCCAATAACAGTATATTAAAAAGTGGATACAAGGAAAAGAAAAATGCAATGCCCCATGAACATGAGGTGCTAAGACAGTGTCTTGATCTTTACATTTCCCCTGGATTCTCACATCTGGCCCTGTCAGAGCACCTTCTGTCCTAACTGAACTTCGTGTGTGTGTGAGTTTGTGTGTGTATGAATGTGTAAGATAAAATTTAGATTCATTTTTAGGACTGAATTTTAGGAGCCATTACAATGTCCCAACTCTTGTTCCTATAAACTGCATGTTAAGTTATGTAGAGTGGTGCTAACAAGGGTCCCTGGAGGCAGCTCCTCTACCCCATTCTCTCACAACCCTCACCAATAGGACAATTCCAAAGTTCTTTTTTTTTTTTTTTTTATTCCCAGCCAGTGCCAGGAAGAAAATGAAGTTTTCTCTGAATAATGTCCTTTTCCTTTCTCCTAGTAAGATCATTTTGATCTTCTTGCTGGGGCTAAACTTGCTTTGCTTCCTTCAGTAAACAATCATGCTTTCTTGCTTAAAGAAAGTCATGGACTCATGACTAAACATCTGATGGTCATACTCCATCCCAAGTGGAAACTAGCTAAGAAACCTATACTACAGCAATGCCAGTGATAAAAAAAAAAAAAAAAAAAAACCTGCTAAACCATGGAACCTGCCGGGTGTGGTGGCGCACGCTTGTAATCCCCGCACTTGGGAAGTGGAGACAGGAGGATCGCGCTGGTTCGGAGCCAGCCTCGCTGGCTTAAGAGACCCTCTTTCCAAATTAAAAAAAAAAAGGAAAATAGGTCTAGGAGTGTTTCCCAGAGGTAGAAGGGCTTCCAGGAACTCCAGTACCACCAAAAAATTTTAAAAAATAATATAAATAAACCATGGGACCTATCCACAACTTGGTGAGACCCACAGCATGTCCCTGTGAGTGTTCCAGTCCAGAAAAGCACAGATTTGAACACAACATTCTTTCCATAATTCAAGATCTCAGAAAAGTATCATATAAAAGACCTTTTGCACAGAAGAGAAAATGGAGTAAAAAACATGATCTAGTTCATCATGCTACAATTATGAGACAATGCTCATTACTTTGAATGATTCTGGATCCAAATGTCTTTTCTGACCCTAAGAGAAGGATCAGTCTACTCTGAGTGGCCAGACTAGTGCAGGATGGATTATCATTCTGGGGGCTGTAAAAATATCAGCTTCCCTCTCCTTAACTGCCCATGTCTCATGTAAAGATGTGCTTAGAGTCCTTCTTGCTAATACAGAGATGAATGATTACCTTGCTGGAAGCCTTCCTGGGAGCAAAAGTTATGTTATGCAGGATGACTGAGTAGAGAAGTATGTGTGTGTGTGTGTGTGTGTGTGTGTGTGTGTGTGTGTGTGTGTGTGATACACTCAAGAGAAGGTCAAGCGGTCAAGCCACAGTTCCATGGTGATAGCTCCCACTTGCCTGCAACCACCATGTAAAACTCAAGGACTGTGTTTATATGACAAAGATTCTAGTGTAGTGTATTTGGTTGTCTTTCAAAGCATTTCAAGTTTTGTACAAACCTGAAAAGGAAAGTAATCTTTTGATATTTTATGGTAATTAATATGAGGTACACTGAATAAATTTTAGGATAAAAATATTCCAAGAAGGTATTTTCCAAGGACAAGTCTTCTTCTAATTGTAAAAAGACTTTTTTTTTTTTGCGGGTCTGGGGATGGAACCCAGAGGCATTTGACCTCAAAGCTATACACCCTGCCCAATTTTTTACTCTTTATTTTGAAACAGGGTCTCACTGAGTTGCGGAGGGTCTCACTAAGTAGCGGAGGCTGTCCGCGAACCGTGATCCTCCAGTCTCAGCCTCCCAAATGCTGGGATTACAAACGTGTGCCACCACGCCTGGCTGTAAAAATACTTTTTAAGGGCAAAACCCGAAAAAATTGTCACTGAAGATGCTGAGCCAAAGGAAACCCAACTACATTCCTTGCACTAATGAATATAATTCTACACAGTTCAATGTGGATATAAACTCTACCACCTTCATTAATATGCATTTAAAAATGTTCTCTTCTAAACTTTTCCCTTTAAACAGAGAAGTTTTGAGAGCTCTACCCTTTCCACCTTCTCTTCTATCATTCCTCTGTTTTATTAGGTACCAGTTTTAACTATTAATCAGAGCAGCATTTACTGTTCCTAAGAAAACAGCCACTGGAAATTTCTCTGCTTCAAGTTAAGTTATTTCAATCTCATTGACCTCTCATTTACTTTAAGAAGTAGATTGAATAGCCAAGTATTTGTTCTCTCTTTTGAGAACCCCTCCATGGAAAGGCCATTACTTATTGCAGTAAGCTGAGGATAGAAGTGATGTTGCTGTCTCTCAGGATAACTAATTTTGATTGATCTAGTTAAGGTGTAAAACATGTTGCCAAGGTTAATTATAATTCATCAATCACATCAACACATGGCATTCACTGGTGGAGGAAGCCTCGCACATTTGTTCTGTAGTATGCAAGAAATTCATGAGAAATCAGTTTTAATAATGTTTTACTCCATGTTTATTGTCAGGAAAATGTGATTTAAGGAAAATCATTTACCCATTCCCAAATGCACTAATGCAAAACAAACCTCAGTTTTTTTTTATTCTTTATAAAGAAAATCAACACAGCCAACATAAAGCAGTTGACAAGTATAAAAGGTTTTCAGTCAGTTTAATCTCCATCAAATGTTTATTGATGTTGTGTGAAGCCAAAACATTATTTAGATAAATGCCTTTTTTTGTCTATGTAGACTTTGTAAAAAAAAAAAAAAGAATCTGATGTCTTTCTTTATGGCATATTTCTAGGTAAACTTTACAAAAGATTACAAACAACTAGAAGTGTGCCCTTCTGATTATTCTTTTCAGCAGATGCCCACAGAAATAAAAAAAATGGAGAGGTGATGCCACATGGCAGATGTCTTCCAAGGCTAGGGGAGAGTTCCCTAAGTACAGTTTAGTCACATGACGAGCATGTGCACTGCTATTTACACGGATTTATTTGCTAATGGGATCTCCAAGGAAAACATTCCACTCATTCATTCACTGTGAAATAATTATGAGGCCTTCTATACTGGGCATGGAAGTAGGTTTTGTCAGATCAGAGTTGAACAAGCCAGATATTACTCCTCTCTCCACATAGCTGATTGTCGCATATGGAAGACAGACTTTTAAATAAATGACTACAATAAAGTGTGCTGTGCCTCATTGTAGGAGAAGCACAAGCCACTATGTCAGGAGGCCCGAAGTCCACAGCTAATTCATTGGGTGGACAAGTAAGATGCCCTAATGCAAGTACCTTTAAGTTGAGAAAGAAAAAAATAAGTTAGAAGTTGACAAGGCAAACAGGAAAAAGGATAGCTCCCAGTGGAGACACTCAAGGCTACTGGCATTATTTTCCCACAGAGAACTTTTAGCTAAATTGTCAGGCCATATGTAGAATAGGGAGCAATGAATGCAGTCAGGGACATGGGGCATGCAGTCAGGGGAAAAGGATAAGAAGCAAGAATGAGAAGCCAGTCTCTTCCAGTCACCAAAGAGGCTGTTTATTATTTCAGACAGCTCCAGCATTGGTTCTCAAATCAATTTGTTATCCAAACCAGCAGCATAAAATTGCTCACTCACACTGCCTATTGTCAAGTATGTTTGCATAGACCTGTAAAAAATTTGTATTATGTATGTATGTATGTATGTATGTATGCAATGTATGTATGTATGTATGTATTTTGCTTTTAGCATCACAAAGCACCCTGCCACAGGACATTTTTTAATGGAAGAGGGGGAACAGGGAAATCAGGCTGACAGTCACCAGAGAATAATAAAGTAGTTCCCCAGAACTACTGAGACCCAAATCACCTTTCTCTGCCTAAAGTAACATCATTCCATTCAGAGCCACCCTATACAGAAACAGAAAAAATAAATTCCTCCATAAGATATGTGATCTTATGAGGTCTTAAAGTCTACATTTTTCCTAGTAAGACAGTTATGATTATTACTATCAATCCTCAAAACAGATATTTTTCCTTTTTAAATTTTTTATTGGTGCATCGTAGTCATATATTTTAATGGGATACAAATGCCACCACGGCCGGCTTGACTTTGAATATACATCATGTTTAAATGTACATCATGTACTTTACGAAATTTTCTCTTTGCCCTTCCTATCCCTCTCAGTTAGGTCACCTACTTTGCATCTGTGTTTTTATTTCTTAGTCTAAAATTTGTCCTATGACCCATTTTTTCCCTAGCTTCCACATATTAGGGAAAGCATCCAATTTTTTAATTTTTGTGACTGACTAATCTCACTTAGCATAATGCTCTACCCTGAAATTTCACCTAACTCTAACTAGAATGGTAATCACTAAAACACAAACAACAAATGCTCACAAAGATGTAAAGAAGTGGGAACTTTAATACATTGTTAGTGGGATTGCAACCACTTTGGAAAACAGTATGGAGGATACTCAGAAGAAGGGGAATGAACTTACTATATGATCTTGCCATACCACTTTTGGGTATCTACCCAAAAGAATGGAAACCAGACTACCAAACTAATGCATGCATATCTATATTCACAGCTGCACAATTCAACATTGGCAAACTATGAAACCAGCCAAGATGTCCATCAACAGATGAATGGATTACAAAACTATGGGATATGTACACAATGGAAGTTTACTCAGCCATTAAGAAGAACAAAATTATGTCATTTACTAGGAAATGGATGAAATCAAAGCAGGGATTCATTTGCAGCTAATACAGATGTGAATGCTTGAATTCTCTATAAGTTAAACAAACATGATTCAAACTAGGAGTATAACTTTTATCTCTATGTCACAAGCCCTACTCTAGAGGAGACTTAATCTAAATTGGGAGGCCTTATCTAAATTAGGATTCCAAAACTTGGAATCACATCAAGGTGTTTGATTTTAGTGAGAAAAATAACTAGGAATATTTTCTAAGCCACTGTTTTCCTATGTAAGATTATTCATGTCCCCATTTTTTATAATCCAAAAATGAATATAAAAATGAATTCAATTAATCACTTAAAGTCCCTTTTTAGGTAAAAAGATTCAAAGAGACATAAAGTCTGAGTATTCTTATTATGAAAATGTCTATTAATGATCAACTGAAAGAAAAAACTGAACATTTGAACAAGTCAGACATACTTGCTATGAGCATCTGACACTTAAATTGACTTAATTTTAAGTGACATCATCTTCTAATAAGGAAAAATATGTTATTAAGAACAAAAAAATAGGGTATTAAGAAACATGAATATTTTAAAGTTTTGCCTAAAACTAATGAAGGAAAGGCAAAGGAACTACTTTCTTTGTAGACATGCTTTAAGAATTTATAATAATAATATCATGCTATATATATAAAGTTTGATTAAAAACATTTTGAGTATTACGGGCTAAAATGTTTTGTGTCATGTACTAAGGGTTGTATATATAAAGACGAGTGTGCCATTTTTCAGCTTCCAATGATCTTGTAGGATAATAATCATTAAATATCTATCTACCAAACCATTACAGAAAATTTTACTGTACAAGTTTTATATCATCATTATGTATGCAGTCAGAGTAAAAATATGGTATTTACATGTATTTGCAGGTTTGTTTTTCTGAATTTTTTAGTGCCAAAACTTCAAATACTGGTTTTCATTATTTGACATTATTCTATATTACATTCTCATGACAATGCAAAAACGAATCATGTTAAAAGTCTATATTGAGTTTCTTTACATCTTAATGGAGAAACCAATTTATAAAAAGATCATTCAATTAAATGAAATAAACTTAAGAAAACATAAAAATTTATCTCCATTCAGTAGTTAAACTCATTTTTCATGAAGTATATTTCTAATTGAGAACAAGATCATTTTGGAATCAGGTTAGTTGACTTTTCTAGAGTGGTGTTTAATTTAAGCACAAACCACAGTAATGGTTTAAAAGAAGATTGCATTCTTAAGCAGGTATTTGTAGTTTACTTAGTTTTTGCAACCAAATTGCAAATGGATGCATATGAGAATGGGGAAATTATCTATTTATGTCCAATATGTTTAAATATTATTTTGTCCTGATGCCTATGTTGGAAAATAATTCTGCATAAACAAAATAGGTTTCTTGTCATCAAATAGTCTGTTATCTTAATTTAAACAGGCTTCTGAATACAGTACGCACAAACATATTCAGATCTTAGGGGACTCTTATCTCCTTCCTTTACTCACATTTTCAAATATTTATATATAAAACTCTTAATATCAGGTGCTAGATGGTCATTTCTTGGCTAGGACATGTGTGATTCATTGGAAGAATGGGTTAGATTTAGGGTTTGTTCCTAAATTTAAAGTTCAAACCAAAATTACATTTAATATATTTTTTCATCTATTTTCTACAATCACTTCTTCATATGTAATATTTTTTTCAATTTTCTTTTAAGATTTATGAAAAATGGTGTTTAGCAAAGACACATACAAGGATGGGTAAATAAATACACAGACAAGAGCCAACACTTCTGCTTCCAAACAATCTGTCCATGACATCTGAAAGCACATAGCTCTCAGACTCTGGAGACCACAGTTGCCGCTGTCACTTTGTGCTGAAAAACATGAATTCAGCCCTGATCACTCTTACTGGCCTTGAAGACAGCTAGAGGCTCATTAGGAAAAAGAGTATGCCTGATTCTTCTAGAATATTTATATTTAAATTATATACTTAATATATATTAAATACATATTAATATATTATAATTATATAATAATAATATATTATTAATATATATTCAAAATATATATTAATATTTAAATAATCCACAATCAAAATAACGATCATATTGCTAACTGTCCTGCTGAAATTACAGCATATGAAACTGGGTCTAAGGCAAACTTTTCTTTTTAATGTCCTAAGCCTACTTGCATGTCAACTCTAGAAAGATTTGATCAAGACAGAGAACAGTGACTTCCAAATAAAGATGGCAGACTGAGCACTCCTATTTCAATCACTGAATAATGCTGATGAATGGAAGACAGCATGTACAAATCTTTAAACCACAGGGTGGGGGGGGACATTGGGATTATCTGTGATTGGTTTCAAGTTTGTAGTGGAACACTGAAATAGTTATTTTAAATTATTTTATCTTTTAATAATATAGATATGCTATATTTTTAATCAAGCAAGATAAATTATTTGGTACTAGGATTGAACCCAAAGACTCTGCACTATACCCACAGGCCTATTTTATTATTTTGAAAAAGGGTCTTATTAAGTTATTGTGCTGGCCTTGAAAGTATAATCCTTTGTCTGTCTCCCCTGTACTAGAAGGTAAAATAATATTTTAAATATAACATTTATATTTGCTTTCCTAGAATAATTAAATGTGAAGGTTTAGTTAAGGGAGACTGAAAAATAATTTGGTATACTCAGCCTTGTCCAAGTATTGTGTGTGTGTGTGTGTGTGTGTGTGTGTGTGTGAGAGAGAGAGAGAGAGAGAGAGAGAGAGAGAGAGAGAGAGAGAGAGAGTGTGTGAAGAAGAGAGCGAGAGCGCGATCCTTTTAAAATATACTTTTTTTTGGGTGTTGGTACTAGGGTTGCTGGAAACCCTTCTACCTCTGGGCTACACTCCCAGACACCTATTTTTTATATTTTTATGTGGAAACAGGGTCTGTTAAGCCAGCAAGGCTGGCTTTGAAGCTGCGCGATCCTCCTGTCTCCACCTCCCAAGTGCGGGGATTACAAGCGTGCCCCACCATGCCCAGCATAAAATATACTTTTTATTTTTAACTGACACATATTATTTGTATATATGTATGGAGTTCAGTGAGTTATGGAATCTTGATAATAGAGACATTGTAAATGTTCAGAACCCTTAGAGGTAATCCAAATAAACTAGTTAAAACTAGTTAAAAGGTTTTTAAAGAGCATAAAACCTAGATCTTAAAGAAACATTGAGACACTATATAGAGCCAAATATGTATGTGAAATACATATTTTAATATTTTGTTAAATATATTTGAATATATATGTGAAATAAATACACACACACACACACACACACACACACACACACGAAGCAAAAGAATCAAGCTCAGTGAAAGGCAGCAGAGACTAGTCTAAGTAAAAACAGTAGGTCTTGAATTAGGCATGCTCAGATCCCAAATGGGTATTTGGGAAAAGGAGATGTATTATTCTTGATTAAGTGAGATATTAAATAAAAATGATAGCACAGAGTAGATGGAAGGATCAAAAAATTTATGAAAGGCTTGCCATCATAGCTTATAAATAACAAATAAATAAATAAATAAATAAATCCACCACAGAAATGTTTTAATTTCCTGAGCGTTGGGAATCTTAAATAATATACAATATACAGATAGAAACTGAGGATTTTGATGTTTCTGCTCATCAAAGAAAACCATCAAGCATCTAAAGAGAGAGCCAAAAGAATGGGAGATCTTTGCCAGCTATATTTCTCTCATAAAGTACTAATATCTAAGTCGGGCGTGGTGGCGCATGCTTGTAATCCCTGCACTTGGGAGGCAGAGACAGGAGGATCACGCAGGTTCGAAGCCAGCCGCACGCGCTGGCTTAGGAGACCTTGTTTCCAAATAAAAAAGTGTAAAAATAGGTCTGGGAGTATAGCCCAGAGGCAGAAGGGCTTCCAGGAACCCCAGTACCACCAAAATAAAAAAAAGTACTAATATCTAGAATATGCAAAGTACTTAAAAGAATTGATACTAAAATAAAATCAAGAAATAGGAAATTGAACTAAACAGACACTACACAAAAGAAATACAAATGGCCGATAAGTATAAGAAAAAATGTTCAACATCATTAGCAATCAAAAAATACACTGAGATTTTATTTAATTCCAATCAGAATGGCAACCATCAAAAAGTCAAACAAAAATAAATGCTAGTGAAAATGTAGGGAAATAAGAACTCTTCTACAGTTTTGGTGGGATTGCAAATTAGTACAGTTGCTATGGAGATCAGTGTTGAAATTCCTCAGCAAACTGAGAATGGATCCACCATATGATCCTGCTATATCACTCCTCGGTATCTTTCCAAAGATACTGAAATCACAATATTTTAGTAATATATGCATATCCATGTTTATAGCAGCATAATTCACAATAGCCAAAATATGGAACCAACCCAGGTGTCCATCAAGAGATAATTGATTTAAAAATTATGGGCTATATACACAATGAAATTCTACTTAGCAATAATGAACAAAATTATGTTATTTTCAGGATAATGGATAGACCCGGAGACCATGTTAAGTGAGATTAGCCAATCATAGAAAGTGAAGGGGGTCATGTTTTTTCTCATATGTGGAAGCTAGGGGGTAACTGAGATACCAGAGAGACTTCAAATATTGGAAGAGAAACTCCAATTGGAGTGAGTGAGGTGGTCTAGGGGAGAGTAGAAGGGAGGAGAGGGAGATTTAATGAAGAAAGCACTTTTGTGTGTGTGTGTTTATGGTACGGGCGCTAGAACCCTGGGCTATACTCCCAGATCTATTTTTATATTATATATTTTATTTTTAAACAGGGTCTCACTGAGTTGCTGAGAGCCTCACTAAGTAGCTGAGGCTGGCTTGAAACATGTGCGATCCTCCTGTCTCAGCCTCTCAAGTGCAGGGATTACAAGCGTGCGCCACCACGCCCACCTGAAGTAAGCACTTTTACTGACATCATATACATACATGAGAATACCAATGTCAGTGTCACTGTCTATGTGGGGAGAGAGCTGGGGGAGAGCCCAGCAACTGTTCTCTGCAAGTATGTCACTATCACTGTGAACTATATTATGATATAAGACTATAATGCCCCAATAAAAGAATAAAAATAAAATAAAAATTGTTAAAACTATAGCCATTGATATTTTTATTAATTAGTAGGTATATTTGGTTTTGGTTCCCAACAATGTCAAAGGTTTTATATTAGAATATTTAATTACAAAGTGCTTCTCAGAAAATGGTATGAATAAGATGTTTCTTAAATCTTAAATTAGCCATTTTTGTAATCTGTACTTCTCATCCTATTCATATCTTTTGCTCTGAAAGAATCAAATACAAATACATCAGAGTCATTTCCATTTAATTTTATCCCAGAGGAAGTACTTAAACCTAAAATTTTAAGATGAAAGGCTTCAATAAAAGCTAAGAATAATTCTAAAGCTGACAACTAATTCTTCATTTAATATGGGGATTCAAAATTCAAAGAAAGTTGTGGGTTTTGTTTTAGTTCACTCAATTTTGTAGCCAGCTTTGAATTTGCACTGAAGACACTTTGATGCTCATGGGAAGAAAGTTTTTAGACATTCTGCTGCCATGTTTCATGACACTAAAATTTCTGCATACTCATTTTCAGACAGTTTGTCAGTGTTCTCTATGATTCTTGAGGTGTCGCTTTAGAGTCACTGACAACAATTAGATGGATTTTAAAAATTACAATTAAACTGTAGTTTCTGAAAACATTCTCTTCCTCTCTGAAATGTCAGCCATCTTAGGAGGTGAAAATCCAAGGAATCTCTACTGGGTCTGTTGGTTTACAAGGAAGCTGTGGTAGTCTGATACTTTCATGGTTCTGGATAGAATCTTAGAATGAAGTTATATTAACTGTAGTGATATGCATATTGGGATCTAAATGGTATTGGAAGGGAAAAAAAAGAGAACGTTTCAAAATTAGTCTGGCTCATATTTACTGACAGGTTTTATTCTTTCTGGAGTGAGTGAAAGAACAACTCATGGCGTTTCTTCTGCCTAGGTATTTATGAACTGTTTTCCCTCTGCTTCCCAAGTACCTCTTATTTAAATGCTTTTCTTAATCACTATTATTCTTTTGAGGTTCAACCAGTGAATTTATATGAAAAGTAATACGTTTGTAAAAGAAACCACATATTATAAACATATTAAGAACAATGTCTAAAATGGGTTTTATATATGGTATAAGTATGTTAGCAATTTCAAAAAGTTCATTCAAAATATTGCATGATACATTTTCTTCAGTTGAATGCAATTTCAAAGGGCCCATTAAAATGCTGCGGTTTATAATTAAAGAAATTGAATCACATCCATTTTAAGTAAAAAAAAAAACTTGTTTTCAAAATCTTGAGGCACATAAAAATAATGTAACTATTTGGGAAAAATTAAAAATAAATTAGCAAGCTTTTGTGAAGCAAAGGCGAAAGTATGAATAAAACATCATTCCTGTGCTTTCCTGGCACTAGACATGCAGAACTGGCAGGGGTATCCGCGCTATGAGAAGTCTTCAGAGGAGGAGATGCACGTGCTGCAAATATGACTAAGAAGCCAAATAAAAAACATAAAGCAACAAAGGAAGGTGGCTGGGGCTTCAGAGGTCAACGTGAGGCTACACCAATTTAGAAGAGTGAAGAGTAATGGATAACTTCAGAAAAATACATAAAACAAGTGTTATAAATGGCAAAACTTGTAAAATAGTTGGAAATATCTAAAATGAAAATGAGCTTCAACATCTATAAGATAAATTAAAAGACAAACTCAATAATTTGGGGGTGGGGGCAAAAGGCAAAGAGACAATGAGAAGTGTTATAATCTTCAACCAGATGAAAAATACATAGGATTGTGCTGCTCTCCCCCGGCCCTTAAACTAATTTAAAACCTTCAAAAGACTGACTTTTAAGGTCATAACAAAACTTCCAAAGGAAAATCAAGGTACTCCAAGGGCAGCACAGGCAATTTATCAAAATTCTTCACTTCTTCTTGGATTTATAAGAGAAAGGAATACAAGAACAATACTATATATATATATATATATATATATATATATTTTTTTTTTTTTTTTGGTGGTACTGGGGTTCCTGGAAGCCCTTCTACCTCCGGGCTACACTCCCAGACCTATTTTTACATTTTTTTTATTTGGAAACAGGGTCTCCTAAGCCAGCGCGCGGCTGGCTTCGAACCTGCGCGATCCTCCTGTCTCTGCCTCCCAAGCGCGGGGATTACAAGCGTGCGCCACCACGCCCGGCGCAATACAATATATTTTTGAAGTAGAGAAGGAAGGAAATAACGAAACAGATAAGGGCCACATTAAAAACTACCAAAAACCAGGATGACAGCAACATTTTCAGGGATGCATTGACAGCCATCTCAAAGTTTTTGTTTGTTGGTTGGTTGGTTTGTTTAATTCAGGAACACAAAAGAATAAACAAGTAAATCCTGTATTTTGTTACATAGCACTAGAGGTGTGCAGAGTATTATGTAGAGTACAGCTGACTTGGAGCTGTGGCCCAGGGCTGCTTCTCAACATTGTGAGACCATGCTACTACACATCACGAAGCCAGGACAGAATTGAATTAAAAATTCAGCATGCTGCTTGTAAAGAAGGCTAATCACTTTTACACCATTATAACTGAGAAAAATCTTAAGTAGCACCATCCTAAGTCCAGGACCATCTATATTAGTTTTTCTCCCATTTCTACAATACCTCTGATGAGTGGCATCATGAGTCCTATTTTTAAGTTAGTAAAGTTGAAGCTGAATGAAGTCTATTAACTATCCAAAATATACAACTAGTAGGTAGTAGAGGTAGTATTCTGTATATAGTAAACTGGTGATTATCTGTTGAAGGTCCTCATACATAGCTATCCTCAGGTACCCTGAATTTTTCTTGGTTCATGAAAAAGATTTTCATCTGGCTGCATGCCTCTGAATCCACTTCAAGTTTGCAGCCATCAGCAAACCATTACCTTTTCCTTGTCCAGATATTGCTTTATCAAACCAAGGTGGTCAAGGCCATTTTTTACATTGACTATTCTGATTTCCTGCCTGGAAATATTATTTATTGAGGTAAGGTTTGGCCCTCATCTTGGAATAAAGAAAGGAAAATTAGCTATCATAATTAAAATAAAAGAAAATTGGTAATTCAAGAGATGACTTTACTTGTGAATGTACCAAAGCACTTTGAGCTTTATAAACTGTATAAAATACACTTCATGGTAGGGAAGAGAATATTTGAAGTGGATGCTTCAGTGCACCTGATTGGGGCCCATGGCTGGTGGCGCTCATGCCTCTGCCATTGTTTTCTATTGGTGGATTTGGCCCCAGTATCTCTGACATGTCCCTAAGAAGCTACCAGCATCATCATGAGAAATGAAACTCATTTTATATGCCTTTGTCTAGGCAAAAGAAAGCTGGCTGGACCTTGAAGAATGAATTAGATTCTACCTTGTAGTAATGAGGAAAAGATATAGCAAGTGAAATAAATATTATAGAAGAAAGCACAGAAGCAGGGAAGCAAAAAGTCATGTTTACCAAAATATACACTTTTTATGATAAATGCTATCTGTATTTGGCTGAAGCCCAGTGAGGAAATGGTGGGTAGCCGAGGTGCTGTCAGTCAAATAAAAGTCCTAATTTCTTTCACTATATTGAAGATTCAGTTTATGAGTAAGGGAGGAAACTATTTGTAATTGTTACTTTAAAGAGACTAGGTAGAAACAGAACGTGATGATACCTGGAAGGAGGAACGATAAATTGTGACATTACCCATAATTTAAGTAGTAAAACTCAGGATGAGGGGATGAGAATATGAGTATGTGTTTTATCCCATCCAGGGCAATGATGAAGCGGATATGGATATATCTCAAAGTCCAGATTATAAGAACATGGGAGCTAGTAAGACACTGGAAGTTAAGTAAAAGAAAGAGAAATAAAAGCTATACAATTATAGCTAACAGTTTTTGAGGTTCTATGAAGAAAAATCGATTGAAGGCACTTTACTGACATTAATTTGGTTAGTTTTAAAAAAAATTATGAGGAAGTGAAATGGTTTGGGACCACCCTCAAAGGCTCAAGAATCAAAGGCCTGATCCTCAATGTGGCACTCACTGTTCTGAGTTCAGGCTCTTGGGAAGCAATTAAATTATGAGGACTCTAACCTCCTAATAGATCAATCTATTGATTGATGAATAATGTTATGGCATTATTGGTAGGTGGTGGAGATTGTAAAAGGTAGGGTCTAGTTGGATGAAGGACAACACAGGGGCAGGCCCTGTAAGGGTATATGTGGTCCCAGCCCCTTCTTCCCTTCCCTTCTTTCCTTTCATTTCCTTCTGTCCCTTCCTCCCTCTCTCCCTCCCTCCCTCCCTCTCATTTCTGGTAGTAATAAGATGAGTTTCTTTGCTCTGCCATGCTATTCTGCCATGATGCTATTTCTCTCCATAGGCCCAATCAATGAAGACAGCTAATCATGGGCTGAAAACTCTAAAATCTTTAGACAAAAAGTATAAATCTTTCCTCCTTTAAGTTGTTTTTCTCAGGTATTTTGTCACAGTGTCACAAAGCCTGTAACACAGGCAGATGCTTTTAATTGTCTCTATTTTATAATAGGAATCAGAAACATGGCAGATTCTCCAGGATTTGTGCACTTATTATGGGTAAATTAGGAGTTGGTAGAATTCAACCTGGCCACAGACTTCTGCACTAAACATATGTCTCTTAGAGTTTGGTTTCTGGCCAAAAGCAAGGGAAACCTTATTAGAAATGCAAATCTTCAGACCTTCCCCAGACTTACTGCATCTGAATCTCCAGGACTGAGGCAATGTGTGCTTATATACAGGTGGTCTTGATCCCACTGGAATTTGGAAAGAGCTATAGACAAGCACTAGACATTTTACAACTGATTTAATCTAAGATGTAATGCCTGGATGATAAAAGATGTTGGACAGACTTCAAATAAAATAGTCACAAGTAGAAACTGTTCAGAAGAGAGATGAGGAGCTTTTCCTCATCCCTGTTGATCCTGGGGTACCAGAGGGGCTTCCTGTTGCAGATGATCAATAAGTAGAAAGTGAGAAATCAAAGACCAGAGCTTGAAAGAGCAGGAGGCTAGAGATAAAGATAACTAGTGCATTCATGCACAGCAGTTGTTAAAATCTTGAAGGGGGATCAAGTCTCCAAAACCTTTTCTAGAAAAAGCCCACTAATAGAATATTATGGTTGTTTTCACTTATGGGAATAGAACAGAAGGCATTTACAGAACTGGAAAGATGGAGGCATTAGGAAGAATTAGTTGTCGCCCTGCAAGCTAAGGCTCTTCCAGGCCCTTAGATAAATGCCTTCTATTAGAGACCACAGTGAAATTGAATAACTAAGGAAAAAGAGAATTTCTAGAAAGATTGGATCAAATAGTGACTAGCACCAGAGGAAAACGAAGAACGGATCGCTGAACTTGTAAATTTATTCATTGAATTTCTTAGCGAAAATAGTATTGGTATAATGTGGGAGGGAGAAGAACTTTTTTAAGGAATTGTCATGAAAGTGCATTGCAAGGAAGTAGTAGCAGCAAATATAGACTGGAGTTTGGAGAAGTATGGAAGTGAGGGGAAAGAAGTAGGAGAAGGTTGTGGCAGGGCAAAAAAGGACTAATCTGCAGGAGGAGTGCCATTAGCACCACTCCAGGGGCACCTTATGCAGGGCTATAATACAGGGTCACCCCTGGAAATGATAATGGTCCTTTTCCTTTCAGGCAATCTTGATCAGAAAGTTGCCTCAACCTTCTACCCAAGAGAAACAGTAAAACCAGCCCTGGGTCCAGTAGTCTGGCTTTGCATGATACCCTAGAGAGGAAAGAAAGCAACAGATAATTAAGAAGATCAGTTTCCCAGCATGTTAGTTCAGTGTTTCTAAGAGGAGAGAAAGAACCATGTGCACTCTGAGATAAAACTGACTCAATTTGGAAACATAATTTTACATTTGCTCAGCAAGACCTATTCCTTTCATACTTATACCAAAAGCTTGAAAGAGAAGCTTGGTAAAATATGCAAAGACAGGATAGATTTTTAAGAAGAAAAGTTGTCAGATATACTGGTACACACCTATAGTACTTTGGGTGTGTACCAGTATAGCTGAGTATATATACTGAGTATATATACCAGTATAGCTGAGTATATATACTGAGTATATATACTGGTACACACCTATAGTACTTTGGGTGTGTACTCAGTATAGCTGAGGCAGTGGAATCACAGGTTGGAGGTCAGCATGGTAAGATACTAAGACACTACTTCAGAAATAAAAAATAAAAAGGAGTAGAGATGTATCTCAAAGGTAGAACACCCCTAGGTTCAATCCCCAGTAACACACTCACACACAAACACACACACACACACACTCATACACACTTCACACACACTCACACACACTTCACACACACACACACACTCTCACACGAAGACTGGAGAAATGCAAGGCTGAGAGAGTTTTGAGAATTCGAGGACATAGATTTTTACAAGGGTAAAAAAACTATTATTGATGATGCCATAAAGAAACAAACATGAAAGTTTTAGAGTGACCACACTGGGTTCCGGGACATTTGTACCACTTCCTATAAGCAATGACTTGAGAATATTAAGCAATGTGCAGCCTCAGGTTCCCCCAATTTGAAGCCACATTTTCTCATATGAAAAATGAAAATGATAATCATACCCTATTCCTCCATCAAATGCTACTGTGGTGATTAAACGAGGTATTACTCCATGTTGGAAAATAGGCATGGCTTTTGTTCCACTTGTCAGTTTCCATTCTGTGAGCTAAAGAAGCAAGTCATGGGAAGACTTCCTGCAAATTTGGTTCCATTGAGGAATAGTGCACACGTGCACACACACACACACACACACACACACACACACACACACACACCTGCTAGGACTCATTAACAGTATTGGCTATTAATACATCTCCAAAATTTTTATGTTATAAGAACACTTTTTTTACTTTTTTCTCAGTACATATGGCCAATCTGCTATTTAATTTTTAAATGAATTCTCAAGAGACAGGTGCCCCTTAAATTAGTGTTATCTCAAAATGACTTTCTGCAGAATGAATCTGCTACCTTATCCTGACTGGAGCAGGAAAATTCACCTTCTGTCTAGAGAGAATACAAATCAATCCAACACACCCTTCACTGTGCAGAGCTGAGTAATAGGTTTCCATTAGGACACAAATTTAATGACCTCATCCAGCACAGAATTAATTAATTTAAACTAACACTAAACTAACACGTCAGTGGTAAAGATTGAGATGCTGAGCAAACCATGGTTTATTTCTGAATTGATGAGCACCAATAATAGTCCTTCCATCTGTGGGCTTTCTCAGCTATGAAGAATGTGTCTGCAGAGCACAGAATGAAGAAGCAGCTCCAACAGGGAAGAAGCAAGGGGCCCATCTGTACATGGTGTGGACATAAAAGGAGACCCAGTCCACACCTAAGGCCTAGACGCTCTGTCCCAGCCAGGCTGCTGGCTTCTGTCATCTTCCTTCCCCAAGACCTACCACTGCTGGTCTTGAACTGCGTGCAAGGACAGGATGCTAGTGTGTGTGCTGTTTCCTGTGGTGCCAGAGGTGCAGTGCTTTGTCCCAGGCAGGATGCTGGCGTCTGCATATTTCCTTTGCCACAGTCTCCATTCTGGATAGGGCTTCAGATTGGTTGATCTGCAGGAACTATATGCTATTGAAAAAGTTACCGAAAACCCTATAAATGAGTTAAGTCTCAGAGGCCTTCAGCAAAAACTAGCCAATTTGTCACACCAAAGAAATTGGCCAGAACTTGGGCCCCAGATGATCGCTCAAAACCAGGGTTCTACTCATGAATCATCTGGGAGGCTTTTGAAATATGCTGTTGCCCAGTCCCAGAGATGCTCTTTTATGTGATCTGGTATAGGATCTAGATATCTATTGTTGACATTTCAAGTGTTTCTACTGTGAAGCTAGATTTCAGAATCTTTAGAACAGGGTTATTCTACATGATAGTTCAGAAGAGCAAGTCAGAGCCAGGCGTGGTGGCACACACATGTAATCCCAGGACTTGGGAGCCAGAGAAAGGAAGATTGCAGGTTCGCAGCTAGCCTCAGCTACTTAGTGAGGTCCTCTATAACATCGTGAGATCCTGTTTCAAAATAAAGAATAAAAAATAAGGCTTGGGGTGTAGCTCAGAGAACGAATGTCCCTGGGTTCAATCTCCAGTACTGGGAAGGGGGAGGGGGGAGTCAGAATTCTGATTCTGGGCTAAGGAACTCAGAAAACAAGGCCTGCAATCAGGTGGCTTAGCACACCTGCCTTATGACTGGTAGAAAATGAGTCTTCCCTTTTACCCAAGAAGCTTATTTGCACTGTATTTCCCAAGCTTAGCTTCACTGAGCTGACTGTCTGCGGAGCCAGAAATCTGAGGTTACAAGCTCTTGGGAGAACTTCCTCTCCTGCCTGCATCATTCAGCTGGGACTGTAGTTTCTGTCCCAGCTGGGGGAAATAGTAATAAGACCATTCTGGATTCCCTGAAGTGACTTTGTCTACTTTAAGTCATGGGACACAATCAGACAACCATTTAAAAGAAGGCAGCTCCAATGGTAGGAGAACAGTAGCTCTCTGACGATTATTACCCAGAGTCTCAGTCCTACCTCTGACAACAGCATTTGCTGCTCCCACACAGTCTTCAGTGCTGCTCACAGAGAGTGGGTATGGGGCCAGATGTAGCCCACTGAACTCTGTATGCTATAGCCCCACATAACTCTGAGCTCCAGGTGTCTGGAGGACTCTAGTAAGTTGATCACCATCTACCTGCCACCTTCAATACTCTCTGTCTCACCTTTGGAAACTGAGACCAGCATTTCCATAGTTAGAATATCTTACCCCTACTTTCCCTCATACCACCACCACTAACTGATCATAAGGCCCTATCTCTTAATTCCTATATTTCTGTCTTTCTCAATCATGGCTGGAATCCCACATGTCCCCCACCATGCCCATTCATCAAGACTCACATCTACTGTTCTAAATGCCCTTTAATGAGTCTCAAGCTCTTAACATTTTCTAGACTCCCCATATCCTCCCAAATTTAGTCAACACCATGGGTAAACCTCTTCTTATCATATACCTTTCCCTTCCTCAAACAGAAAATGCACTGTCATCTAGGAACTTTCCTCTGAAACTCTCTCCCATCATGAGTTTTGTTACCTAGTCCTTGTATGCACAATATGACAACAGGCTTGAGATCAGATAGGAATACTTTATGCTTCTTACTGACATTTCCAGATACTAAAACTAAAATCCTCACCATTGGTACACACCTCTTGTTTCTGTTATCCATAGTATTCTGACAGCCCCCATTCACTGATATTGCACCCTGGCACTGGTTTAATATGTAAGGCTAGTATTATTTTTGGTGATTCCCATATGAAAGTAGATAGTCTAATGATCAAAATAATTTCTCATTTTTAACCAACCACTTGCCAAGGTCCAAGTCTATATTTTGACTTCATTAATTAATCATGTGTCATGTCTCTTTATTGCACAATCTCCAACATAACTTTAGCCATTCAGGTCTTGCTACTACTTTCTGACTTCCAATATTTTCTTTCTCTCTCTCTCTCTCTCCCTCCCTCTCTCCCTCCCTCCCTCCTTCTCATACTCCCTCTCTCTCTCCCTCCCCTTTCCCCCTTTAGTACTGGGGAATGAACCTAGAAGCATTCTACCTCTAACCTACACTCCTAGCCTTATTTTTATTCTTTATTTTGAAAGAGGATCTCACTAAGTTGTGGAGGGCCTCACTAAGTAGCTAAGGCTGGCTATGAATCTTAGCCTCCCAAGAACTGGGATGACAGGTGTGTGTCACCATGCCCAGCTTAAGTTATCTTACTCTAGCATCCTCTCTGCCACTTTACCTCTCAGAATATATAATCCATTGACTCTATCACATTTCCATTGTCCATCCTCTTCCTCATGTTCTTATTGTCCCATGAGACTCAGAACTCACTACCCCTCATCAATCATCATAATAACAGCTTTTATCGAATGTACTTCAACATCTTACACCTCTCTTTAAGTTGTCAGAATTATGAGATGTCTTCAAGCAGATCTCTGTCACCTCTTTACATGTGCCTTAAAATTAAACATAATGTAGATAAAAATTAATAACTACTGACCGATCTGTCATTTAAATAAAGAACCACAGTCTTCCAGTGAGTTTGCCACACTGGAAGTCCCAATATTTTGCTAGTTAATTTAGTCTCTCTTTTTCAAAGGCTACTGTTTCATATTTTTATTCTCTCTATATATTCTCTATATGAATATCTCCAACACCACTACCAGTACCTAATTCTCATCTAGTAAACATGCTGAGAGAACTTCCTTAGCCTTCACCATCAATTCCACTAATTTCATCTGTAACAAAAAGCTCTATCTTCTTCTTCCCTCTTGATACTGTGAAAGACTCACATAGAACTCATTGCAAGACTTGCCCCATCCTCACTGGTTCATTTGCCTACTTCCTCTCTCTAGTGCTCAATTCTATCATATTTATTTCCCAATGCTCCATGCCATTCTTATGACGTCCGATAGAAAGTAGGAAATTCCTAGTTCTAATTTTTTCTGACCTCTCAGTCCCATTTGTCCTGATAGAACACTCCTTCCTTCTTGAAATATTTTCCCTCCTTGATCATTAGGACATCAAATTTTTCCAATTCATCTCACTACTGATTGTCCTAAAAGCTGGGTCCTCTTCTTTTTCCTGATTTCTTTCTTTCTTTTCGTGTTGTTCTTCAAGCTCTTTCTTTCTCCCTGTGTTGTTCTCAATAGACACACACTCCAGTGTGCTTATCCAGTCCCCATGCTTTTTAAAGGGCTTCTAAACCAAGGCTCTCATTTTTTAACTCTACTTTTCTACTTAGCCTCTACTTCTTCCCAGAGTTCCAGACATATCTATTCACTGCCTATGTGACATCTCTTTTTGGTTGCCAGGAAGGATCTAAAATCAACACATCTGGAGAGATGATTCATCCAGTTTCCTGGGAGAAGGGGGAAATTATAAGTCAATCATAAATTAACTTATTCTTTTATATTACTTACAGGAAAAACATCAACATATCCTAACTTTAACTTCAAACTAAATTCTATGTACAACTGTAATTCTGAAAACAAGATTGGTTAATAAAGATTATTAATTATTCAGTAGAAAATTTGGTGTTCTCTGTACTTGGCTTGTGGATTATTTTGCTCTTTAAATTCTTTTTGGGGATAGACAGGTGATGTGTCTTTTCCTTGGGGAAGGAAGGTTAAATTATATACTTTTGCTAATTTTAGAAGAAGTTTCTACAATTTTAGGTAAAGAGGAAAAGCCTGGAAAACAGGTTTAAGTGTGTGTGTGTGTGTGTGTGTGTGTGTGTGTATGTGTGTGTATGAGAGAGAAAATGTGTGTGTATATGTAGCATAAGAAGAAAAGATTACAGGTTATACTTGAGTAGTCTGACTAAAATGCTCTGCCAAATGGTATTTTGAACATTTTTACTATATCAGTTCAGCAAAATTAATGCTTATAAATGCTGGGAGCATAACTGAGATAGAAAACCATTAGGTAAAGGCTATAATCTTAGCACATTGGAAGAAAATGATTTGGAGGATAAAAATGTTCAACACAGAACTTGAAATAAAAGGATTTAAAATGCTCAAAATCCCCTTCTATATATGAACTTTAAGATTTCAGAGGCAAAATCTCAACCTGGTTTCTCTTCACCTGCTCATCCCTTGATTGGTCAAAGCCTGTATGTCATACTGTAAAGACCCTTTATCTTAAATCTTCATTTTACCCTCTAATTTTTCTTTGTTCATCCTTATCTTTTTTCTCTTTTCAATATCTCCTACTGATTTATGCCCAGCTTCTATTGCTGCTGTTGCAAATACCTCTGAGTTGCTTTCATAAATCCTCACACTTATCTTTTAAAAAACCATCCCATGCACTACAGCTACTAAACTTTGTTCTAGAGTAACCTTTTAAATTTAAAGTTTTATTTTTTACATGAAGCAGCTAAGGGGATAGGAAAGATGCAGGAGCTATTACTGACCTTGGATAATATTCCAGTCACTAGTCCTCTTCAATTGTAAATCATCAAATATGAATGTGTTTAGATCCAGAATTCTAGGGGAAAATTAGACTACTGATGAAACTCTTAAATCATCACAGTCCTAGAGCTGTAGCTTGGGCAGGTTCTGCTAACTTTCTGAAAATGGAACTCTCCCAAATACATTCTATGAAGCCAACATCACATCAATACCAAAACCAAATAGAAACAGTTCAAGGAAGGAAAACTACAGGCCTATATCTTTGATGAACTTAGATGAAAAACTAAAATAAAATACTGGCAACATGCATTCAAAATTACATAAAAAAAAACTCATATACAATGACCAGTTAGGGTTCATCCCAGGGATGCAAGGCTGGTTCAACAAATGAAAATCAATCCATCATATAAACAGAACCAAAGACAAAAATCACATGATCTTTTCAATAAATGCTGAAAAGCATTTGGTAAAACCCAATATACATTTATGACAAAAACACTGCAGAGAATCAGAATAGAAGGAACATACCTTAACATAAAAGCAATATACAATAGGCCCACAACCAATATCATATTAAATGGGGAAAAACTTTGAGAATTTCCCCTAAAATCATAAAGAAGAGAAGGATGTCCATTATCACCACTTCTCTTCAATGTAGTACTTGAGACTCTAGCCAGAGCAATATGGCAAGAAAAGGAAATCAAAGTAGTACAAATAAAAAAAAGAAGAACTCAAACTTTCACTATTTGCAGATGACAGGATACTATACTTAGAAGACCCAACAAACTCAAACAAAAGGCTTATAGAACTGATCAAAAAATTCAGCAAAGTGACTGGATACGAAATCAATCTTAAAATCAGAAGCTTTTCTGTACATCAACCATAAATCCACTGAAAAAGAAATTCAGAAAACACTTGCACTCAGGATTTCCCACAAAAAAAAATAAAATACTTAGGAATAAACTTAACCCAGGAGGTAAAATACCTGTACAAAGAAAATTATAAAACATTTGAAAAAAGAAATCAAAGAAGATCATAGAAGATGTAAAGATCTTCCATGTTCATGGATAGGCAAAATAAATATCATCAAAATGGCCATACTTCCAAAACTGATCTATAGATTCATTGCAATGCTCACAAAGTTACCAAGATAATTCCTCACAGACATACAAAATCAGTCAGGTGCCTTTGGGTTTTCTATGAGTGAGGGAATCAAGTCTTCCTGTTAATGAGTCTGCCTTGAGCAGTAGATGCATTCTAACTTTTGGCAAGTATTTTGGCAGAGAACAGTGGCATGCAACTCCAAAAATATACACAGGCTGTGGGATGGATTGATTCAGCTTTACATGGAAAGGAAAATGAAGTGATAAAGAGAACAATTGCTCTGTAAAACTGAACATTTATATTTTTGTTTAATGGAAGATGATTCTTGTCTGAAATTAACCTATTGCAACTGAAAGGCTCCCTTTCATTCAGAGTTGTATTAATTTTATAAAACAAAAGAATAGGTCTGAGCTCTGGAATAATCTTCAAGTAATTTTGAAGTCTCACACTTGGCCTTCATCTTTCATTGCTCCATTCATCTCCTGGGGATACCACTCTCAGAAACAATCTTCATAATTCTCATCTTTCAATCCATAGCTCCTTTTATTTCTAATTTCCAAGTTCCAAGTAAAATTAGATATGTATAATTCTCAGGAGTTGAAGAATGAGATGATTATTAGTGTGAAAGATACCCAGCTTTAAATCCTAGACGCATCATAAGGGAGCCAGGTGGCCTTGAAAAGGACATTTTAGCCCTCCAAGCTTCAAATACCTCATTTGAAATGTGAAGGACAGGCTGCTCATCATTAAGTTTATTCTAACTAACTTTGAGATGAAGCAAGATATAAATCTATGAATCACACATGACCTGGTTGAATGCAGGCACTCGCTGAACCTGTTTCTCAAATGTAACATTGGGAAAATTTCACATCATTTGGCAGTTAATGTCAAACAAGTAAATGCACATTTGCCTTGCTGCACTGGGTCCTTACTGTAATTATTTTTTTAGTCTATGTAATGAAAGGCCATGTGACAGACATAATAAGTATCTATTATTTTATACAAATTTAATTTATAAATTCATATTTCTGCTTCCTCAAATACATAATTTGAATAGCACACACAAATTCAATTTAAATGTCATATCTCTCTTAAGCTCTCACAGACTAATAGACTCTAATATGAAATATAAAATTATCAAATATAGAAATGTAAAATCCCAATTATAAGTGACATAGAAAACAGAGGATGCATTAAATGATATATTCATAATTTAGCCAACCTAAATTTATCACCATTTATTCCCAAGGAACGTTTCATTTTCCATCCATGACCAATAAAATTGAGATTGAAAATTAACTAATTTGTAATCATTTTTAACTGCTCCATTTTATTCTGGCACAATATCTATAGTACTGCCACATCTGGACAACTATTAAATAACAGTTCTCAAAGAAATTATTACTAAAGCTTGTTGTATAAGGGGCTTTTAATCTGGGAAGGGGACATATCTGATAAATATTGGATCTAATTTTATCCAGAGACTTATGGAAGATGTAGAATTAAGTGAATCTATATTAAGTCCATAGTAAGTCCAATTAAGTTCATGTATTCAGCAAGTAATAGGGCTGTAGTTTCAGCTTGAGTTTATCTAACTTCAAAATATTCAATCTATGCCAATACTCAGCAAATACAGTCATTTGATTTTGTTAGGTAGATTTCATAGAGATTGGGATATTTTTCCTTTTTTTTCTCATTTATACATGTTTGCTAATCACACCTAAAAGGCACATTAAAATTGTTTAAAAGGTGTCTCTTTATTTTTTCACTTAATTATGAATTGAAGGCTTTTTAAGAACAGCACTATAACCCATTGCGATAGCTATGCAATGTGAACTCAACATAGCTGGATACTTGAAAGAAAGAAAAGGCATTTTCCTTTCTCTCAGTCTCCCTTTCATTTTCTTCTCAGGAGACCTGCCAAAAAGTAAGTGATGGACTTCACATCGAATCGCTCTCCCATTCTGATACTTCTTGGCATTTGGAGTGCTTTAACAATCAGAAAATTTCACATACAATCCACAGTTCTAGTTCCTTTTTGAGAATTTAAGACTATCTTACAATTGGGCCCTCTATGGGGAGCTAAATTCTGTGTTACAGAACAAGAAAAGTGGCATGAGAAGGAGTCCTGGCTATAAACCCTGTCACCACACATTGTCAACAGAAAGAAACAGCAATTCCATGGACCACAACCTCTGATTTATCTGGTCATCATTTTTAGGAAGTCATTTCCTAGAGAGAAGAAAATATGCCTTTCCTAAAGATAGAGATATAATGTTCCCTGCTTTTCTTTGTGAGAATTTGGCTTTCAGTTTTCTTGTTATTTCTGGCCCTCCTTTCATTCCAGAACAGCTCCAAAACACATTATCTTATCAGACCTTATGCCTCCTTGTGGATCTAGAGGTTTTCCTTATTTTGCATGAGTTGAGATAAAGTGAGTACTCCCCAGTTCATAAATTAATGATAGAAGAGTATTAGGAAAGGTATGATTATTTTTAATAGTCATTTTACAAGAACAGAACTAGGAAAGCAAAAAGTGGGAAAAAAATCAAGAAGCAACTGACTCAGACAGAGGGAAAGCAGGAATGTGTGAGAAAAGAGAATAGAAGGGAGAAAGAAACCTTAGAAGAGTCCCACCTGATTGAAAACACTCACCATGACACTTGAAGAAGATGACAGATGGAGAAGAGCATTCTAGACTGTGGAGCATTCTACAATATGCATAACATTCAAATAACATCCAATCATAATCTTCCATAAAAATGTGGAAGAACGAGATGGTCAGGTTGGATATTTTTCAGTCGTCACTCACTATTTGCTGAGAATTCTCAATTCACCATTCCTTCCTCCCACTATATCTTAAATAATATATTATAAGCCAACAATTTCAACCTGGATTTGGCAAAAGAAGAGTATTCTTAAGACTATAGTAAGGAGATATCAAGAATAAAAATGAATGATGATGGCATCATGCATAGAACTGTTTTAAATAAATTGTATGTTTTTAGAAAAATGTTAGTGTATAGAAAAATTTAAAAGATAGTACAAAGTACTAGATAGTAGAAAGTACTTCCTGATATACCACACTCAGTCTTCTCTACTATACTATTCTTCTATAAGATAAAGTAACATCACATTCTTCAATGTTATCCACGTGTTACAATTAATGAAGGAACATGATCAATTATTATGAATTAAAGCCCATATCTACTTTTATTTCTTTGTTGTTGTTTTTTTTACCAATATCTTTTTCTCTATTCCAGGATATCCTCTTGAAAAGTACTTTACATTTAATTGCCTTGTTTCTTAAGGCTTCTCTTTTTTATTTATTTATTTTATTTTATTTATTTATTTTTTGCAGTACTTGGGATGAAACCCAGGGACATTCTACCTCTGAATTATAACTCCAGCAGATTATTTTATTCTTTATTTGCAACAGGGTCTCACTGAGTTGCAAAGAGCCTTACTAAGTAGCTGAGGCTGTCTGCGAACCACAATCTTCCTGTCTCAGCCTCCCAAATGCTGGGATTACAAGCATGTGCCACCACGTCCAGCTTAAGGCTTCTCTTGACTGTGGAATTTTCTCAGATTTTGCTTGTTTCTGAAAGCCTTGACTATTTAAAGACATATTGACTAAGTATTTTGTAGGATGCTCTGCTATTAAACTTGATGTTTGTTCTGATGATTATACTGAAGTGATGGGTTTTGGGAAAAAGAACCACCTAGATAAGGTGCCTTTTTTAGCACATCATCTAAAGGGTACAAGAGTTCAACATGATTTGTTATTACTGATCTTGACTTTGTTCACCAAAGGTCTGAACATTCCACACCTGGATGGTTGAATATGGAATGAATTATATAGAAGATTTATACTCATTTATTTATTTATGCAATCATTCATTCATGCCAGCATGATATCACAGTATTTGTTTTATGCTTTGGGTCATAAGTCAAACTACTTTACTTTGTTGATCAAATTTTTTGGTTTTGGCCATTAGAAGTTCTTTGAGTTAGCTATTTCCCTTGACATACCTTCATCATTATGAGCTTCGTTTGTTTTTGTGCTATAGGATTCTCCATGTTCATTTTCTATATTGCTAACCCTAGCCTTAGAATCTTCCACTCTTCCAAGGAAACGTAATTTCTTAATTGAAGGATAAAATGACCAAATGAGACTTGGGCACTAGGTATACTCATTGCTACTGAGGTCATCAGCATAGAATTTTATACTTCAAACCAAAGTGTCATTTCCACCCATTTTCACATCAAGCCCTTAGGAGTACTGTGAACCTATTTTGTTACTCAGGAAATTAAGGCTCTAAGAGGCTGAGAAATGAACTCCAAGGTATCAGATCTTGTTTGTAGTAAAATAAATCAAGAGTTTATCAAATATATCTCAAGTTTTAGATACTGCACTAGGCTCAGGATTAAAATTGTGAGCATATCTGGAAACTCCAATTCTTTACCCTACAAGGTAATTTTCAAGACAGAGTTAAAGCATGTAAGTACATATTCTAATGGCAGTTGGTCTTTTAAAGGAGAAGCATAGCATACTATGATAATAAGTGACAGAAACACTTACTGAATTGAGAAACTGATATTTATACAGAGATCTTGAAATAATAAGAGTTATATAGTGAATAAGATTGGTTTACAGAGAGAGGAAAATAAACATATGTAAAATATCCTGAATTAAAAAGAAGTGTGGAATATTCAAAAGTCTAAATGAGGCTATGGAAGTAGAATATAAAAGCAAAAGTAAATGTGTGTAAGAATGGTGAAACTTAAACACAGTAATGGTTAGGTGAAATCTGTAGGCAGACTAAGATAAGAAGATTTTATCAGCCATGGAATGAGTTTAAGGTACTTTAAAGGGAGGGAACAATATGATAATATATATGACCTATGCATATTGTTTTTACTTCTGTCTGAAAAATGAAGAGCAAAGGGAAAAAGACTGAATTTGGGGAAACCAACAAGGCAGATATTTCGGCATCTGAGTGACACTGTGAAAACTCAGTCTGGCGCCTTCGAAGTGAGAATGAAAAACAATAAAAGGGTGGAAGAGCCATTCCTGAGAAAGCATAAAAGGTAAGTGAGTGAACTAGACATAAAAAAGTAGTGAGATTGAGGGGCAATGGTGAGGGCTCAGTTAAAGATGGTACAATGATAAGATATCATATATAACGCAAGCAATGCTCCCAGTTGTGTGTGACCATAACTTTTTGGTTGTCAGGATGGAGAGGGATCATAGAGAGGTTGTATGTATGAAGTCATTGACACTGGATTCATGGGATTAAAGCAGGAGTGAAAGAAAATGGATGTGTGTAGGGAGTAAAGTGTTGGGAATTGAGTTTGGAGGGTAAAGACACTGCAGGTATTTGCACTAGCCAGCTAGTAAGACAGTATTTTATATACAAATGGAGCATTTTAGCAGACCATGGGAGAAGTGGTGTAGTTTTTGGTGAAAGCGCATCACGAGGTGTGCTGTTGAAAGATGTGACTAATATGAGCAGAAAAGAGTTGCTGGAGACAAGGAGAGAAAGGGAAAGAGAGAGCAGAATGAAGTTGCTTTCCAAATGCTGAAGTCCCTTGCACTAATGACTGCAGTTGCAATAGATAAGAAGGCTTTGGGCAAGGCTCCAGTCTTCAATGAGTGCAGAGGAGCAGCCAATGGTTTGTTGCTGAGGAAAATTAGATGGGAGGAAGTAATACAAATTGTGCCTCTCAAGGGAGTGCCTCTCAAGAGAGCAAGATCGAGTCGAGACATTCATCTGTACCTGATATTTTAAAACCATGGTTACTATTTGGTACTTATTGTACACTCTACTCCAGGAATCATGAAAGTAATAACTGAGAACAAATAACTGAGGGCTCATGGACAAATTTAATTGAGAAGTTTTATTTCATTTTATTTTATATATATTTATGTCTGTAATACAAGGGATGGAACCCAACCACACTCTACCACTGAGCTACATCCTCACCCTTTTTATTTTTATTTTTATAACTTAAGATAAGGTCTTACTAAGTTGCCCAGTCTGGCAATGAACTCAGGATCCTTCTGCCTCAGCATCTTGAGTCTCTGGGGTTACTTATGTGCACCTGGGCCTGCTTAAGCAAAAACTTTGAATTCTTCTGTCAGCTACTTTATCCCCAAAATACTTCAGAAACAGAATGAAATGAATTCAAATCCTACTTTTATCACTAATGAGCAATAGCATCCCAGTCGTGTCTTGTAAATTTTCTGGATCTTAATGTTCTCATTTGTAATATGGCACTGTAAATGTCCATAACACTGAGGTTTTGGAGAGAATCACATGAAAGTATGCATGAAATTCTCTGGCACAGCACTACCCCTCTCCAATGCCTCTGTTTTCTCTTTTATAAATAGGCTTAATAATAGCACCCACTTCATAGATGTTCTGTAAAGATTAACTGAGATAAATGTAGGTAAGTTTCTTATGACATTTGATACATGGTGAAATTACATGTATTTTATTACTGAATGAAGATCAAGGTAGGCAATCTGGTGCTCAATTGGGTTATGTTTGTGTTAACCTTATGTATCTTTATCCACTGATTTAAATAATTTTTCCAGCAAGGACTTGGTGGGCTTCCCTTCTAAGTAATATATTATTATATAAATGGGGAAAGGAAGAACCCTTGAGGGTCTCAGTCTCTGTGTTTGGCCCCTCAGTGGGTCAGAGCCCACAGCAGAATCCAGTCTTTCAGTCTTGCTTCTCTGTCCATGAACAGGATAGGCTGCATGGGCTGGTGTTATCCAGCTGTGGGGAGAGGTGAGGGGGCTGAAAACCAGTTAGATGGTGTGAAGGGGGGAGGCAGGACCTCAACCCCATCCATTGCTCAGGGAGCATCTTTGGGAGGCAGTACTCTTTGCTTCTGCCAGAGGGATTTCAGATTGGGAAACCCTCCATAGGGAGGCTGTACTGCCACAGAGTACCCAGGGCCTCAGTGAGTGGAGTTTATTGGCTTTTATTTAGTGTCAGGACTGGTCTGACATGCTTTATTATATGTGGTGACCACATGTTGTTTTCTAATGAAGATCCCTACCTGACCCACTTCTCAATTTAAACAAAGGTACCTTTGAACATCTCTAAATCCCACATTGATCAGTCTCCACTTAGGAAACAATCAAAGTATCTGTTGGGTAGTCAGGAGCAGGGCCAGGGACTGCTACCTTTTTGCTTCTCAGGCCGTGGCAGGTGGCAAGATGTGAGCAGGGGGTCAGGATGAGGGAGTGTCCCAAGACTCCAGGTGGAAGAAGGTCCAGACCTAAAGCCCAGGCAGCCTGGTAGGACATCCCCACCACACCGTTCCCACATGGCTCCAGGCCTGCAGGAAAAGGCTTCTTCAGGTCTGAGGGTCACTGAGGAAGGAAGCTTCCAGTTGCTCCGCAGGGGAGTGGCTTAGAACAGAAGCCTTCTTAGGAAGCAAGTTCCATCATCCCTCCACCATGAGGGAGAAGAGGAGCTTCAGGTTGTCTTTCTCATGGGGAAACAAAAAGGGGAGTCACAACTCGGGTTAGTGGAACAAATACAAATGCCTGTAGGTAAGGTGATCTGTGCCAAAATGGAAACTAAGGGACCTTTAGATGGAGAGGGTGGGGGAAGAGTGAAGAATACTTTCACCACGGGGATCCTTTAAATTCAGATTCAAGTTTTTGTAGAAATGAGGGTCCAGCATTGTCAGACTGTCCGATGTATCAAGAGAAGCCAGAACTCTGAGTCTGTGATAAATATGTGTGTAAAATGTCTCAACTTATTATTTGTCACTAATTCTTTTTTTTTCAGTTGCTTTTTTAAAACTCATGTGCCAAAATTCTGCTAGTCAAATGCACCTACTTGTAAATGGAGGGCAGTGGTCAGCTGTCTGGTTGAGGCTCTTGGGCTACAACTCCAGATTCAAAGTGATACGCAGCAAAGCCTTGGATTCACCCCTTCTAACATGTCTTTAATGAGTACTGGGATGAGCCCCTGGGTTGAGCCAGACACCGGGCAGCAGCTGGATAGGTGAGATCTGCCTTCAAATGTCTTGTGGTATAAATGAGAAACACAGACAACTAAGTGATCAATGTCGTGTGATGTAAAATGACAGGGAGTCAACAAGGTCTAAGTAGACAGTACTCAGTTCAGTCCCTGGCAGTCAGATGAGGCTTCCTGAAAGCAGTGGCCACAACAAATGTGGTCTGAATAGCTCCACAATTTCTCTTCTGTCTTCATTCATAAATAGATCCCAAGAAATTTCAAGCAAATAGCAATAGGCAGAAAAGAAATTATTTTTAAAATCTTTAACATTGATATATTGATCTATGGTTATTTTGACATATTTTAATTGTCCTGCCCTTTGTTAATAATCTTTTCAATTGCCAAATTTTCATCTCCAGTACTGTCTTTGTCAGGTTCTATGGGGTGGAAAGTGTCATGATGGCCCCTCCTCCTCAGGGCTACTCAGGGGACAATGACATATCCCAGGGTCTCTGGAGAGGAGCCACTCTGACATGCTCATCCCTGTGGAACTGTCAATTATACTGGGCTTACAGAGCTTCATTCATTCCTGAAACAACCATTATGTGTGCCCATTGTATAGCTCATAAGGATACCACTCTGATGACAATGAATACAGTGAAAGTTAAATTGATTTGAACCTTAATCCACCCACGTCAAATGCAATGGAGAAATAAAGTTGCACTTTAAAAGAGCAAAGAATATACTGCAAAGGCCAGAATTTTGCTAGTATTGCCCAGTGTGCACAGTAGATATAAGTAAGCCTCTCGATTTTTGAGACTCAATCTATGTTTTACACATCATTCAGGAACAAGTGTGGGTTGTATGTTTTTCTTCCAGAAAATGTCTATTTGTAGTTTTTTTTTTCCACTTCTGGCAGACAAGTGAGGCAGGGTGTGGTCATCCTTTATTTTCTCTTTCTCATTCAGCAAATGTTTACTATTTTCTTTTTCATTCAATATTCCACAAATATTTACTACAATGAGCCAAATAATATGCTTTGCAGTTTATAACAAACTTTAAATCCCCTAAGACAGAGTGGGGAGAGTTCTATAATGTCCTCTATTCACTGGAGCCCACGGAAGAGCTGGCTCTGTTCAGCAAACAGGGGAAGAAGCAGTTGAGGTGGGCTGCATCTGACATTGAAATCAACCTGAATTCAACAGCCCTTTCTGAGTGTCTGTCTACTGCATACAATGCCCTGGGCTGAAAGCTAGAAGGCTGTACAGAGCTCCTCCCCAAGGATCTTAGAATGTAGGAGGAAAGATAACAACAGGTACATGAATAACTAAAATATCAAACAGAAAGACACCGGGCCCAAAGAAGCCTAACCGTAAAGACCTTTACTTAATGGCTTTAGAAAGAATGGACTTAGCTTGATCATGGAGGATTACAAAAGGCATCAAGGGACTGGTAGCCTTTGTTCTGGGTCTTGTGAATGGCAGGCAGGATTTTAATGGGGATAGAAGGAAAGCATTAATCTGGAAAGTGCATCAGGGAAGGAAGACATCAGTATTAAATATTACATTGGATGTCATAGATAAGGCTGGAAAAATATACTAGGACAATTAGAGAGCTTCAAACATGAGGTTGAGGTTGATTAAAAGTGTTGGAATATACATAAAGTGAATATAAATACAAAACAGCTTAGGATCATAAGTGGAACTTTGGAGGTAATTTGATCACTGTATGCAGGATGTACTGGAACCAAAGGTACCAACGACAGGAAAACCATTTAAAATAATGACAATAATAACTAATATTACAATAATAACCATAATTGCAACTCTTATAAAGCACTTACCATGGGCCACGAATTACCTTAAGCATTTTTTAATATAGTAACATATTAACCCCTCTCATATATTCTATAAAGTAGATACTATTTTTGTCTTCACTTTGCCAATGAGAAAGTTAAAACCCCCTCTATGTGCAAAGGAGGGGCAGAGAGAAGTGTAGGGCCAGAAAGACAGACAGATTCTACCTGTATTTTTGCACTCAGCTCTTTTTCAGAGAAGCTGTCTCGCCATCTTGGTGACAAATGACGGGAACATAAAAGTGAGCTACTGCAGTGGGGAAGAAGAGAGAAATCCCACAGAGAAGCTGGGAGTAGGAGAAGTAGACAGAGGAGACAGCCAAGAAACTCTCAGAGGTGTAGCTGGTGTAACTCTACCTCCATGCCAAGGAGAGGAGAATTTCACAAAGAAAGACTTGTTTCAGAAAGTCAAATGGTATTAAAGGGTAAAAGCTGACATTCAGAGCTGGTGCACTTGGCTGGAGGGGGGTCCCTGAAACCTGCAGTTCAACAGTTTCAATGCAGAGGAATAGACTGCAGTGGTGAACAGGGATTTAGTGGTAAGAAAGCAAAGGAATAATTATCTCATCAGACAGAAATGGTTCTGCTACACTTTACACATTAAAAAGAAGCATAAACCTAGAATATGTGTGAACTATTGATGGAGCTGAATAAATTAAAACATTGCTATTGTTACAACTGTTGTACAATTTTCAGATGCTAGTTGGAATTTCCTAGGCCTCCTCTGAAGGCTGGTTTGTGTATAATAAATTCCCCTTTTGGATTATGACACATTCCTAGGCTCTGGTGTTTTTCTGGGTGAAGCTGTATCAAGCTTTGGAAGCTTGAGCATCCTCAAACCACCAAGACCCTACAATGGCTACATCTCCCTCTAAAGTCAGTATGTTGTAACTCTACACTCCAGTAGGATGATATTAGGAGGTGGGCCTTTGAGAGGTTATCAGGTCATATGGGGGGAGTCTTGGTCAATGGATTGGTGTTCTTATAAAGAGGCTGCAGGGTGGTTCGTCATCCATCTGCCATGAACAGACATAGCAAGAATATGGCTATCTCACAGGGCGTGGTGGCACATACTTGTAATCCCAGAATTTGGGAGGCTGAGACAGAAGGATTGCACAAGTTCAAAGCCAGCCTCAGCTACTTAGTGAGGCTCTCAGCAACTTAGTGAGACTCTGTTTCCAAATAAAGTATAAAATAGGTCTGGGAGTATAGCCGGGAGGTAGAAAAGCCCTGGGTTCCATTCCCAGTACCACCATAAAAAAAAAAAAAAAAAAAAAAAAAAAAAAAAAAAAAAAGGCTGTCTGAAACTTGTAAGGGGCTTTCACCTGAATCTGACCACTCTCCTATTGGACTTCCAGACTCCAGATTGTGAGAAATAAATTCTGTTGTATATAAGTCTCCAGTCCACAGTACTTTGTTGTAAACCCAAACTGCCTATCTATAGACCCTGAAGGATATAGATAGAACTTCACTGGGTGTAGCATACCGGACAGATGCTACAAGTTGCTCACATAATCTAGAGTTGGTCAAACGGACTTTCTGAAAACAATATACCAGCCACATTTTCTCTTCAGTTCTGAAGGTGATATCAAACACTCTACCTGCTTCCGATCTTTGCAGCTGGTACTGCAGCTGAGGGAACAGGACTTATAGTTTCTGACATTCCCTTGTCCTTTATAGCTTACAACAGCCTTTCCCAGACACAATTTAAGTATATTTTCTAATGGTTCTCAGAGGTAGCCAAGGCAGGGGTGTGATACCACATTAAAGCTATGATAACATGGTTGAGAGATGTATTTGCTCACTCAAGATTATGCAGCTACTAGGTGTGCCCAGCATTTATACCCAGGCTTTCTGATCCTGTATTCCTTCCTCATACAAAAAGAAAAGAAAACAAAATTTTTGAAATACCAATTCATTCTCTTTCCACTAAAAGCAAAACATGCTATTTTATGATTCAGACTTAGACAATTTTCTCTCTACTGTAACTATGTTTGAAGTTCTTGAAGACACTTAACCCTCTTTTAATCACATATCAACTATTGAGAGTTACATTCAGTCATTCAGGCCACAGTATTAGTGTATCCCAGCTTTCACTGGTAACCAGGAAAGCAATAATAGATTATTTGCAAAAAGAGTAAGTACCTAGGCAGGCACCGCAGTGCATGCTTATAATCCCAGTACTTGGAGGCTGAGATAGGAGGAAAGTAGATTTTCAGCCAGCCTCAGCTACTTAATAAAGTCCTCTAATACATAGGGAGACCCTGTTTCAAAATAAAGAATAAAAAATAGGACTGGGGATGTAGCTTAGAGGTAAAATGCCCTTGGGTTCAATATCCAGTACTGGGAAAAAAAGAGTAGGTGCCTTGGTTAATTTATTTTTTAGGCAAATAAAATGTTTATTAGATTCTTTTTCTGGGGGAGAGCAAAAAAGTTTGTTAAGATCTTTTTTATCCATCATGTTTTCTCTTTAGTAAATAGTAATCTGACTGAATTATTCATCAGAGAGCTTCTTGGTGGAAATAAGTTCAAAGGCATGTTGTAACATCCTCAAGAAATGTATGTCAAAGCTAGAATAATTACTGAGGCACCAAAAAATGGACCATGTTGGAAATGGTCTGATATTGCTGGCTTCAGAAAAGGAAGATGACCCCTGGGCATATTCTTACCTTTAAAAATAAACCAATTAGCACAAATATTGCCATTTGAATCCAACTGCAGACTCACTCTATATTAAGTGGTTATGTGTGAAAATTGCAAGGCTGCAGGGCCACCAGCCTCACTAATTTATCATCACAAGTTCTTTTTTGTAGTTCCCATTCATGTGTTGCACTTTTCCCTGAAATAAATACCAGAATCCTACACAATGTGTTGAACAAAAAAAAAAAAAAGGAGATAGGAAAATCAGGCTGTGATCACTGGTATTTGTACAGGTTCTTGAAAATGTGACTCAGAATAAACACATTAGAACTTAACTGTGAGAGCAAAGCAAATCAGAAAATGTTGAAATAAACAGCTGTTCAAAGAAGAATTGGTTAATGATTTTTCAAGATTATTCTGAGTTTTTCTCTTCTCAAAATGAATTCTCTGTGTGCCTGAATTCATGTTCTAGTTCTAAAGTTGCAAAGTATTCTACAAATAACAGTTGCTATTCATTAAATGTTTTTATTTTGTCAGGCATTCAGCATATATTAACAGCCAATTTTAAGGAAAATATTGAAAGTGAAGTACCATGTTCTCCTTTTGATAGTTATAAAATCTCAGGGAGACAGAATGATCAAGCTCAGACCACAGAGCTCCTGAGAAGCAGATTCTGTACTTAAATCCAACAAAGTAGGATTTTTTTTTTCTTTTTATTTTCTCTTTATGACCCTTTAACTATAAAATCCTTATACCACTATACCTATTAATAGAGGCTTTCAAAGTAAAATCCATGAGAATTCAAAAACGGAAGCTAATAAACCAAAGACATATAGACTGAGTATGCATATTTTTCCAACTAGGCAATAATAACCCATAGGAATGAAAGAATTTTCCAAAGATAGTGTCAGAATCAGGTGCGGTAGAAAACACCTGCAATCCCAGTACTTGAGAGGCAGAGACAGAAGATTGTAGGTTCAAGGCAAGCTTCAGCAACTTAGCAAGACCCTATTTTAAAATTAAAAATAAATAAATAAAATAGAGCTGAGGGTATAGCTCAGAGGTAGAATAAAAAAAGGGGGGGCTAAAAACATTAGAACCAGGGTCTATAGATATCTTATCTAGGTCTTATTTTACTCATTCCACATCTTTCTAAGCTCTGATCTTCCTTCTTTCTTTCCTACTTTCCTTCCTACTTTCCTTCCTTCCTTCCTTCCTTCCTTCTTTTTACTTTCTTTCTTTCTTTCTTTCTTTCTTTCTTTCTTTCTTTCTTTCTTTCTTTCTTTCTTTCTTTGTGTGTGTGCATATGCAGTACTGGGGATTGGATCTGGGGGAATCCTACCTCTCAGCTATGAAATTCTATGAATTCTATGAAATAGAATCTCACTAGGTTACAGAAGCCTCACGAGGTTTCTGAGACCGGCTGTGAACTTGTGATCCTTTTGTCCCAGCTTCTCAAGTACTTGGATTAAAATCATGCACCACCACACTAATTCTGGATCTTTCTCACAATCTATAGAGCTGATGTTCTATGGTGCTAATACATACACTGAAAATTTTAACAGATAGATTAAGGTAATAGTCTTCATAAGGAGCTTTGGGATTATCTGAGTTTGAGATAAAAATTTTAAAAAAGAAGAAACTATAATAAGGTCCCCTGCCAGTTGAACAGTATAAATGTCATTGTATATGTCTAAGCCCAGAGAATGTGCTATAGGACAAAAAGGGAAATTTACAACTGCATCTTCCTGTGATTTTAGGTAAACAAACAAAACAAACAACAACAACAAAAACCCCACAGATGATGAAAAGACTGTGGGTTTCTAAATTTGCTTCATCAGATTTTATTAGGCAAAGATCATTGCATACCTTCTTTCTCATCTATTAAACTCAATTGATTTTGAAAATACAGCATTATAATTAATATTTTAATAATCAATAGTCTAACATAGGTTTCCAAGCAGCCCTTTATTCAAAATTTAACTTTCTCCTATTAAGTGCTATCCCTTAAAATAGTACACAATTTCTGATAGTAATTTCTCTTCTTGTCCACATAAGGGAACAGCTATTGCATACACACACAAATATATATAAATTTTACCCACAATTACAGCTCAGTTAGCAGCTTCCTCAAAGCCAAAAGATTAGTGTAGCAGAGGAAGTCAGTATCTAATTTTTAAAATTTAATTATGGGAAGATTAGTGAAAGCACTTTAAGTTTTACATAAGAATGACAATTCTGACTCAAAGATATTTTCCTTCAAATCTGAATGCACTGGTAGAGTTACTTCTAACTTTCAGGATCACTGTTAAAAAGTCTACAGTTATTTTAAGTATTAATCTTTTGGATAATGTTTTAATTTTCTAGAAGGCTTTAAGATTTTCTATTTAAACTTATTATTGTGAATTTTCAAAAGAACATGACTTTAGTATGTCTTCTTTGTTTAATTGGTCTGGTACAATTAAATTATAAATTTTAGATAAATGTTTCATTATTTCTTTGCCTATGCCTTCTGTTCTTTCACTACTTCCTATGACTAATATATTTGATTTTTTTAGAAGGCTACATCATTTTTTGCATATTGTGGCTTTCTGGTTTGACTCGATGTCTTACCAATACATCACTCTAACTTCGGAAAGGGTCTTTCAGTAAATGAAGCAAAAGCTGAACAATGGTGCATTGTTTTCACTGTGACTAAAAGACCTGAAAAGAATAAGTTAGAAGAGGAAAATTTTATGTGGCTCATGATTCCAGATATTAAGTCCATAGTTAGCAGAGTCTAAGGCAGAAGCATCATGGGGGCAGGGCAGAGGAAAGCTGCTCAAATCATGGCAGCTGAGAAGCAAGGAAGTAGGTACTAAGCAGAAGTTAAATCTTTCCAAGGCATATTTCCAGTGACCTACTCCTCCAACTAGGTCCCTCTCCCAGTAGTCCACTGAGCTTATTAATGGATTAATCCACAGTTGATGAATTCAGAGATTTCATGATCCATGCATTGTCTAAAAGCCCCACCTCTAAACCAAAAGAAATTTATGATACTCTAAGCAAATCCCCTGTTCTAGAAAGGGCAAAATCATTTTGTAAAAAACAAACAAACAAACAAACAAACAAACAAACACAAAACTCCAGACTTCAGTACAAATAGTAATGCTCCTTGGGATCAAATGGAGTGGAGGGGAGGAGTGTCTGTGAGGAACAGAGTGTAGCAGAAAGAACTCCTTTTGAGCAAATCAGAATTTTTAAATAAGGTGGAAGTGGCCAGATTGGAGGGGGGGGGCATAGCATTGCTAAGTTTCATAGAAAAGATGTGCAAAAACTTTCAGGGAAACACACATCCTCCTCCCTCTTTCATGCACACCTGCGCCTCTCTAAGCTCTTCCACAAGAGTTTCTAAGGGCCTTCTTCTACACAAATACTCTCCTTCCACCAGACCAGAAATATGCCACTCTGACAAGGTTCTCTACAGTTCACCTTTATGTTCCATGCTGCTTAGAAAGTAGTTTACATATAAATTATTTTTATCTTGATCTTTTATTTTATTAATAAAACATTTTAAATTTAACTGAATTTCACTTAACACTTAGCAGTTGCTCAAAGAAAAGATAAATCCTAACACCTGAGTCAAATATTCTTGTCTGTTTTGTTTGCGAAATGAAGTTAGCATCTATTACAGTTTCTAGGCCATTGTGGATACTCAATAAATATTTTCAGAATTACAGATATTAAAATTCCCAGAGGTGTGCTTTAACATCACATAAAAAAGACACTGATATTAAGGAACTGATCATCCTGTAGCAAGAAACTTCTACATGTGGCAAAGGGGGAGAGAGAGAAGATTGTGTGTGTGTGTGTGTGTGTGTGTGTGTGTGTGTGTGTGTGTGTTTTCTTAAGATAATGTCTCCATTGCATGGGTTCTAATTTTTTCTATCTCACTTCTAGAAAAGGCTTACAGTACTTCTTTTAAATAATATAATTCACAGTATAAATATTGCAGTTTTTTAGATAAAATATTTTGCCTAATTGCAGAAGATGCCAACTTACTGTTCCTCTTTCTTTGAGGAAGCATACAAATTTAAAAGTTATCAACCTGGTCTTCCAATACCTTATTTTTCTCACTCTTTGAGAACATAAAGATTCTTCCATTCAACTCAAGAGGATCCTGGAGAGTGACTGCCCCTTGTTCACAGAGATGGTAATTCACAAATATGTACATTATGATAAAGATATCACGATATATCTTCAAAAGAACCACCATTCTAGAATACTTACAAAATATTTTACTCTTCTAAACCACTGGGGGAATTTAACTTTTATTACTTAACATAATTAGCTTGACATTAATATAATTAGTAACCACCACAAAAGAACAAAGTTTACAAGATCAACGTAAATAAGGGCAAATTATTATACTTCACTAAACAAAATAGAAGCTTTACCTTTTGCTATTAGTCATGAGCAGATGATTAAAATTGCATTAAGTCCTAAACCAGTTAAACAGTGTCATCCTTGTCATTTGAGTTCAGCTTCATGGTTCTCAGTGTATTCTTACACTGGCAATTGGGGTAAGAAAGGGATGATAAAAGGACATGGAGACCCCTTGGGTTAACGAGGAAAGTATTGCATTTCAAATTGCCAAATAAGAATGTTTTACTGATAGGGGTACAAGTTTAAAGTTGCAAAGACTAAACTCTCAAATAGAGAATGGTAGGATCTTCTGTATGTCAAAGTCCCTTAAATATTCCTGCTCACATCAATTTTCCATTATGATAAATAAATTATATTTTCAAAGAATATTTTAAAACAGTTTATAAATTGGATCCCATCTATAATTCAACTGTACTGTTGCCTTTTCACAAGTTTCTGCCCCCACCTTTTAAAATAAATGACTTTTGTAATACTTATAGAATATCAACTATTCTGGCACAGAGAATTGGCAGGTCTCTTATTTTCTTCCCCAAATTAGAAGGACTGTCATCTCCAAAATGTAGACAACCTTAACACAGACCTTTCCTCTTGTAGTTTCTCTAATAATTCAGAAACTTACAAAGTGAAACTCAATAATAGATTTCTTAAAGGATCTTTGAGGCTTCCATTAAGAAGTTGGATGAAGGTATTGGCTCACATTATATGTTGTTAAATAAACAATCTGTATAAGAGTGGAGCACCAAACAAATGAGGGAGAAAAAAGCTCAAGTAAGAATATTATCAACAGTAACTGACAGATACCTTCTCTAAGCACACTTGCGTTAACATTAACAAAGGGAGATCCACCTCCATTCCATGGGATGAAATCCAAATCAATTGAATGCTCAGACAATGTAAACAGCCTATTTATTCGGGTATGGAGGAGATCATTAGCTAAGCACTTCCCCAATGCTCATCATCTTTTAATAGATCATTCCCTGAAACAGTGACAGAGACCTCTGCTCTAACTCCAGGGATGGATTGAAAACTCTCTTCCTCCTAATAGAATTAGAAATGCATTTCCAACTCTTCATCTTCTTTACATTTCTAGTCCATGCTTCAAAAATTCCAACTTCAGCAGTTGTCATTCAGAGGGGAAAAAAGTCTATTAAAATCATCTAGTGCTATTATAAAAAAAACTGTCTTTCATACTAATCCTCTAAATTTACACCCTTATCTTTGTGTTTGGAGAGAAAGTGAAGGCCTCTAAGTGATTACCTTTTGTTTCATATTCATATAATTTATCCATTCAAATAAATTATCCTTAATCAATGAAGATTTATCTTTAATTTTAGTTTCCCCTTTAAACTGACATAGTCATGTAAAATTATATTGATAGTGGTATGTTAATTGCTGAAAACAAAGAGGAGCCTTTTTTTTTTAAGATTCAATTTAAAATCCCATGTGAGTACCACTGAGAACTCCAGGCTAAAGCAGAAAGAACAAAAAGAAACTTGTCTTTATACAAATCCACCCACACCAGAAAGACATTTTCTTTTTAATGGTACTGGGGATTGAATTGAGCATCTCATGCATGCTAGGCAAATGCTCAACCACTGAGCTACATCCTCATTGCCTTTTATTTTATTTCGCTTCAAGGTCTGACTCAATTGCCCAGGTGCCCACAGGCTTGTGATCCTTTACCTCAACCTCCCTAGTCATTGGGATCAGAGATATGAGGCACCAAACCCAGCTGAGATAATCACTTTATGTCAGATACAAAACAGACATAAAATATGATTCCCAGTCTTGGAAAAATGTTAACTAACTCTACTGTGAAAAAGGCATTATGATATGAAAAAGTCACTTTTATTTTTCCAGAAGTAAAAAAAAAATAAGTGCTTTTTCTGAATAAATTTAGAAAATAAAAAAATACTAGATATTTGTTCAGTAGGTGGTGCTGAAAATCCAGGCTCACTCTGAGGCAAAAAAAAACCTAGAACTAAACTAAAAGCAGATACAGAGGTTGATTAAATAGCTCAATGTAAGCTGGACAAACTGCATTTATTAGAAGAAAACTTTGGCAGAATACCTTTATGACTTGGAGGAAGCAAAGAACTTTTAAAGAACAAAAAACAAAATAGAAGTAATTAATAAAGTGCAGAATGAGTGATGATGTTTATGATGTTTAAGATAGATAACAAGAAAAGCCTTGCAAATCAACATGAAAAGGAGCAAAGCCTAAACAGAAAAATGGACAACCATACAAAGAGGACATTTATAGAAGCCAATGAAAAGATGTTTAAATTCATTAGTAATCAGATAAAGCAACAAGGATGTGTCACTTTACTCCAATTAAATTGGCAAAAAATGGGTGTAAGATCACAGAGAAACCTTCAGGTGTAACAGAGTAACTTAAAACCAATGAGCTAAATTAAGTGAACTATGCCTTAGGACAGACTTTGTTCCTACATATGCATATCCTAAATAAATTGTTGCATAACTCTGTATAAAAATATATAATTTAGCTCCAGGGCCTTTGATGATGACAGGGATATAGAAGAAAACTAGGAGAGAGGATCAGTAAAATGCAGTGGATACACATTAAGAAAGTATCATGGAGGAGTGAGAAGTACGACATCTCACATCACCTCATGGTGGGGTCTGACGAACAGAATGTTCAACTAAAGAAGTGGGAAATAGCATCACATTAAAAAAAAAATGCTTGCATCCCAAATAATACACAGCCTGCAAGAGCACATACAAACCCAAATGCACTCATTATATGAGCTAGGATAAATACTTCCAGGTGGCAGGGAAAGGGAATGAAGGATAGAGGGATGTAGGGTGACAAAAGAAGGAGGACTAGATAATGCCAAAGTGAGAAAGCAATCTGTAATGGAAAGAACAAAGGATGTGAGCTTTAAAGTGGAAGACAGCCCAGTTTGAAATCTCCGGGCTTGGAAGGTGGAGACAGGAGAACCATGCAGGTTTAAAGCCAGTCTAACTGGCTTAAGAGACCTTGTTTCCAAATAAAAATATAAAAAATAGGTGTCTGAGAGTGTAGCCCAGAGGCAGAAAGGTTTCCAGGAACCCTAGTACCACCAAAATAATTAATTAATTAATTAATTAATAAAGCGTAAGACACTGGCATTCCACACCCAAGACCTCCTATGCTCAGGGTAACTTTGTTTTTGTTTGTTTGTTGTTTTGTTTTGTTGTTTGTTTTTTGTTTTTCTTTTGTGTGTGTGGTACTGGGATGGAAATCAGAAGCTTTCTACTTCCAGGCTATACTCCCAGACCTATTTTATATTTTGTGTGGAAACAGGGTAGTAGCTGAGGCTGGCTTCAAACCTGTGCAATTCTTCTTTTTCAGCCTCCCAAGTGCTTGGATTACAAGCTTGCGCCACCACACCCAGTTTAAGAGGCTTCTGCCTAACTGGCAAATTAATATAAAGATTGTGTCTTTATCCATGATGATTAAAAAAGTAAATACTTAATATGTTAGACACAAAGAAAGAAAATATTTTTCACTTTTTAAGCTTTTTAAAAAGTATATGCTTATTTCACATATTTCAAAATATATGTGCTTATTTCATAGGATTGTTGTATGCTTAGTGACACTTAGAATTTAATGCAAATTCAAGTTTTTTAACTTAATTCTAAAATGGGAAATAAAACTGCAACAATTATTCATGAGTTTTGGGAATAAAAGCAGGTCTTGGAAGGCATTTTGTAATTACAATTAAAATCCAAACCCTTTTAAAATATCCTTCAATATGCAATTAACATATAATATTAGCTTTAAGATAATATCCATATTTTTAAGTCAATCTGCTTATATCAAACATTATAGAGAGTATATTGCGAGGTTGCTGAAAGGTAAATTACATTGTTTCTTAACAGTTGGAACCTGGAACCAATACTCCTTTTTATTATACCATGTTGTGACTAAACCTCCAAAAGAATTCTCCAAGCTCTTTGAAAATTAAAATGCTGAGGAGCAAAGCAACAAAATGTATTTATTTTGTCTTGTTACAAGATTTGAGAAAAGCATCATCTTGCAAGGAACTTATCTCCTTAGAGTAAAAGTCATATAAGAATTTCGTTCATTTTTCAAATCACTGACATACTCACAACCTTCTGAGAAAACACACATTTCAATTTACAGGTCAGAATTTCAGCTGGCCATATATACTCAGAGGAAAACATGTCAGGGAGAGTTTAAACTACCTAAAGTTATTTTCTATTTATTCATTTATTCAAGAATAATTTATTAAACACTTCTATACAGTAAAAAAAAAAATGCTGAGGCTGTGCATACATCAATGAACAAAGCACACATGATTAGGAGGCCTTTGTAGAATATATAAAACAGTAGGAGTGTCTTTGTTTGACAATCTAACTTGCTGTTTAGCCCTGTACCAGATTATGACGCTTTGGTGAAAGTGGAGCCACATTATAGTGGTATGTGTCATATAGTTGAGGTGTTGTTTTAATCAGTATCTTCAATGCTGGGATCAAAATACTTGACAAGCACAACATAGAGGGAGAAAGTTTTTTTTTTTAAGCTCACAATTCAGAGGTTTCAGCCCATGATCAGTTCCCAAATAGGATTGAAGGCCACAAATCTTAACACATGAGTTTGGGGGGACATTTTAAATTGAAACCTTAACAGGAAGGCTATTCCATTGAGGTTTGTGTAAGTAGAGTCTACAGGGCTCCCATAGTGACATACATAAAGATGCATTTCTCAGAATGTTTTCACACCATTCTGTGTGGCACATATCTTGCACATACAGTTTGTAGATACACACATTGATACATGTTACACATATGTACATATACACAAACATGTATACCTACATATGCATATACATATGTAATTATGAATGTGACAAAACAAGATTCTAAGAAAAGGAATACGCAAGAAGAGTGAGGTATTCAGTTTTGCCACAGTAAATCTGTAGCTGACACAGTAGATACAGGCAATGAACAGTATATAGTAGATATGGGCAATGAACAGCAGAAGTGTAAAGGCAGAACGGATAAAATGTGCGATATTGCTGAGGCAGAAAAAACAGGTTGTTTTCTGGAGCCCCTGAAGTCTGTCCAAGAGGCATATTTCTTGGTCCACTGAAATATCTCCAGAATAAAAGGCTGAGTCAAAGGCAGCACTGACCAGAGTCTGTTGATCCAATAGCATGACAATCCTGAAAAATCACCAGTTTTTGAGAAGACATTGTGTGTGTGTGTGTGTGTGTGTGTGTGTGTGTGTGTGTGTGTGCCTAAAAGTTCTAGTTTTCATATGTAGAACCAAAAAGAAGGAAGACTGGTATGAAGGTTTTTCTATCAAGCCAGTGGGAAGAAAATGGTAGTTTGGGCTAAACAGATGATTGAGAAAGTAAAGCAAGAAAGGGACAGATTAGAGATATCCTGGAGGGCTTGCTGAGGGACTAGATGTAGGAAATAGCAATAATGACTCAGAGTTCTGGCTTCAGAAATGAGGCAGATTGTAATGCAATGTTCTGTGATGGGAAGACTGAATGGGAGGACATGAATAACAAGAGGCAGGAAATTTAAATTCAAATCAGAAGGCTGGCTTCCACAGCCCAGTCATTCTGGCACCTGCTGGGAAAAGCAGGGCTTCATGACTGACCTCTACTGACCACTTAGGGCAACCACATTTACTTCCTACTACAGCCCAGGGAGGTAGCTGTGCTTAGCTGTACTGAAGAGATGCAGAAAACAAAGGTCCTATTTCCTGTTTGTTTCAAAGTTACTTGGTAAATGGCAGAACTGGGATTCTAGCCTATGATTCTATATGTACAGTACATGAAACACATCTTCTAATTCTTGATTAGAAAGAGCCCCAATGTGGAATGAGGGGTGTGTATTACGTGCATAGGTGCATGCATGTATGTGTGTGTGTGGTGCCTGGGGGTGTGAACTCTGCCCAACAATACAGTTCTATCATCAGATACAGAAAGCACAGAGCAATTCCTTACTAGTCTGGAAGCATAAGTCAGATTCCATCATGCATTACAAACTGTCTACCATGGGGCCCATGCTGGGCAATTTCCAGAGTCAGCCAAAGGGGCACAACTCTACTATGCAGCTCTGCCCCTAGTGATCTGCCATGCTCAAAATAGAATTTCCTTTACCCAATGCCATACCAGTGGGCCAGATTCACCGTGCACACTCATGAGCCACATACAAGGTCAAAACACTGCAAGCTGCTAGAGATAAAGCACCAGGTGAGACACTGCCCCAGGGGAGATAAAGTACTGCGCCAGGCAGAGCACACAGGCACTGGGAGCAGTAGGAGATTACTCAGGATGGAAAGGTCACAGAAAGCTTTATTTATCAATTAAGTAAATGCCTGGGACATAATAGGATCTGAACTAGGTGATATTGGAAGGTATAAACAAAAAATATCTAATTCTCCTCCCCTAAATTATTAATGTATAAACAGAGACATTAATCAAGTCCAAAGGTTGGCAGGCTTTTCTTATAAAGTGGCAGATAGTACACATTTTCAGTTTTGGGGACCACACAGCCTCAATATTGCCTACTCAATGTCACTGTCGGAGTAGAAGAGCAAACATACTTTGTTTATATAAACAAATGATGGGATGGAATTGGGACAAGCAGTGCCTTGCCAACCCCTGCCCTCACCTCAGATTGCTCTCCAAATATAAAACAATGACCTGTCACTCAAGTTGTTGAGATGCTGGAAAAGTAAGAAAAAGACAGCCTAATTAGGACGTGCAGGGCCCACACTCCTCCAAAAAGGAATCCATGTAAGGTGAGATCAAAACAAAGTCCTTTCTCTTGAGTGTTTCTGCCAGAAGAATAAATATAAACAAATCCCAGTGACAAAGTAACACAGCAGGCAAGGCCAAAGAGAGAAAATCCTGGAGTAGACTGCATGGAGTGTTCACACCACACCAGGGCAGCCCTCTCCTCTCCTTTCCTCTCTCCCTGTCCTCATTCTCGCTCTTGTTTTGTTAGTAATGACTGCTCTTTTTGTAATGAAAGTTTTATATCAAGTTGAACTTAGATCATCCAATTAGTAGGTAATTATGGTTACTTACTGTGAACCGGTGCCGGAGTGCTTACTGTGTTAGGACACTGTGGGAAAGCTGAGAATTCTGTAGTGAGGAACCCACTCATCCTATTCCTCCCCTCCTGGAACCTAACAGTCTGTATGAAGAGCTACAAACCCAAATCACATACAAACATAACTGCAGCTTGTGGGAGACTCCCATGGGGAGGAATTAATTTAGACAAAGTAAAGTATTTCTATGAACAAGGCTTTTGATTAAAATTTATTTTTTAAATCAAGAAATTTTGTTTTAGAAATTGTTAAAAGACTTAGATTTGAAGCACTGTGAATTGGGAGAGAAAGACTGAACACCAAATTATAAAACTAAACAAAGAAGTGACCAGATTGCAGATTGCACAGGCAGGGCACCTGGACCTGAGCTAGGTTGGTGTACCTTGTTCTGAATGCATCTAGAAAACCATGAGATTGGTTCTGAGTTGAGCACTGATGTGGTTTGTTTTACCAAGGTCAATCTGGATGTTTTGAAGAAGTGTTTGTGGAGGGGCAGGAGTGTGGGTATGGAAAATATCATGGATGTGTGCTATAACAATGACAACAAAAAGATAAAGTCAGTGGTACCTTAAATGGGACAGGGTGGTGGCAGTGGAAATAGAAAAGAATTACTGAACTTGAGACTTATGCTGGAGGAAGAAACAAGTTTTGTGGATGAGTTAAATGGTTTTGTGTTGTAGGTATGCAGGTGGTGCTGAGAAAGAAACAGGAGGATAGTAGAGGAATTCCAGAAGCCACATGGTTTCTGGCTTGACCTCCTGATTGGATGGAGACAGATACCATTTATATTAAAAGGGGGTAATGCCAAGAGTAAAAATGAGAAAGATATCTAAGAGCTATCTTTGGTCATATTTGTAAATTTATGTTGCAAAGACAAAGAAAATCAGATGCTTAAACCTGAATATTTTAAGCTACTGGAATAAATGACATCATGAGCAGAAACTGTAGAAGGCCCAGACAAGGTTGTATTGTAAATATTTTGTTTTCTATATATTGTGATATGATATTTTGACATCTGAGAAAATCTTTCCAACTGGGGAGAATCTGACCCTCCCCAAGGCTAGCCAATTCTTAGAGTAAAGGGATCAGCCTGGCATATGATTTTTATACACAAAGTAACCAATCAAGAGACTGCACTCCTCCACTGGCCTTACACTAGAGATGACCATATTCTTCTGCCTTTAGCACCCAAGGCCAGATACCCAGCAATGCCTAGATCTCAGAGCACAGGATAATTCAAAGCAGCCAGTCCCACACTATTCACTCTCCTCTGTGTTTCCTTTCCTCCACTGTGTTTCCTTTCCTCCACTGTGTTTCCTTTCCTCCTCTGTGTTTCCTGGCCTCCACTTCTTTCCTATGTGGCCAGTATGTCTGCTGTGCCTTCTTCTTCTAGGAACTGAGTGAAATACATTTGGTTTTCCTATCTCTCTCCTGTGGCTTCTCTTATAGCATCATCCAAGTGCTCATCTCATAAAGCATCACAAAACAATAAAACAATGGTTCTACGAAATTCTAACACTTATATATGGAGTGAAAGAGGGAAAAAATGGAAGTCTGTGAGTTAGTAACTAGAGAAAGGATTGGAAGGCTGAGGCCCAGAGGCCTGGATGGTGAGAGAGTACCACTTAGCAAAGACTCCTCTGCTGTAAGCCTAGGCCACTGAGAGATCTCATCAACCTGTCCCAGAAATAGGATACAGGATCATGACACATGTTTTTTTTTTCCCCCCCAAAAAAATCATTCATAGAAAATTAGTTCTCCATATCCATCATTATTTGGCCAGGGTCTTGAATACGTGAGTCACCCAATCCACTTTAAAACAGGTCAATTTCCTGCATCCTAAGACTTGTTTAATATTTTTGTAAAATCGTTTTGGCTGCTGCCACCAAAGTTCCCTCTTCCATATTCTCAGTGGATTATCTTGGATATATTTTTTATTACTGTATATAGTGTTTGTTTTCCCTACTAGACTGGAGGCTTTTGAGAGAAAAGATTCTATTTGCCCTCCGTATATCCTCCTCAGCCAATTGAGCATCTGATTCTTCACATAATTAAGAGAACCATCACACTAACTTGCAAATGGAACCTCCAAATTTATGATACTGGCTATTAATCCTATAATTAAATTCTAACTCATGGCAGAGTCAGAGAAGAAATCTAAGAGTGAATAGCTATATACTTTTGTTTTACAAGATATTTGTAAAAATGTTCTTAATTCAGAAGTCATTAATCTAACTCAAAAGGAAATCATTTTACTAAAAATTTTAAAGAATTTATGGAGCAGTATCTGCACTGAAGATAAACACAATGATATATGATACACTTAATCAATTATGATCTATACATCTTTTATGTGCTAAGTAATTTTTATTAATGGTTTTCCTACATTGAATAAGTTTCCTGCAATGAATGTGTTTTCTTCTTCTTGTCCTTGAAATTTCTGTGGATTTTCCATTATGAAGTTATCATTTGGTATATAGATACTTATTTCATGTGAAAATAAGTAAATTTATCATTAAAATGCCATAAAGTGTGTCCATATGAATATGGTAAGCATTGTCAGAGTAAGTTATATCATGATTTTAATATTTCATGATAATACTATTTTCCCCTGATTTTCCACTTTGTTCCTTTTCTTAGCTACATTCAGAGAGATATATAGATAGATAGTATTAGCTGTTGATAACCTGAAAGTGTACTTCATATTAGTTATTTTTTATTATAATGGGACACGTTTTCAATCCTATACTTCTTTTCACAGATCTACTGACCTTTCTTCTACAGTTATACTGTCAGAATTTGAATTTACACTTTTTTTTTCCCAATACTTATTTTATTGTGTTACTATACTTGTTGATGTTACTTTCTAAGTTCTAAAATATTTTTTCCTGCTATTGAATGTTTATGCATGTGTTACTTGATGTATCACTGTTAAGTGGCATTTTTATTTTTTATTTTTTTCTCTCAGCTATAAAAGGACAGCATTCATATCCCACCTCTCATTTTTTCTTCTACTTCCTATCCCAAATTATATTATAGATAAATCACCACTATGCTATTATCCTTCACAGCATTTTCATTCTGCCTTCAAACAATAATTCTCAAGAGTATATATTTCTTATAACTACTGTTAATACACACATGTAATGTTTACCAACAGTCCTTTTGCCATGCTTCCTCTCTTCATTTTATTTAACTGTTTTTAAAGAAATCTAGAAATTAAATTCCCAGAATTATGAGGCTAGAAAACATTTGTCAGCTGCCTCACTGTATTTATTTATGTATTTGATTGGTGCATTGTAGTCATACATCTTAATGGGGTACAAGATGGTAGAGGCATACATGCACACATCACTCAATTAGCCCTTCCCCAATTCCCACCCTATTCCCTCTCCCTCCCTCTTTCTCATGGTTGGCTTAGTGATTGACTGATATGTTTGTGAATATACATCATGTACATTAGGGAATTTCCTTCTTCCCCCCTCATATAACCCTCAGTTAGGCTTTCTTATTTGCTCATCTATGGTTCCTCCTTTTGCTGTCTCACTTTAAACAGTACAATGATGGAGCTGAGAGCTGGGGGTCATGGGGTCTGTCCCTGCAGACACTAAAAATACCCACTGCTCTGCTCCTTCCTAATATACAGGGGTTGCTGGAAATTCTGAGCTCACCCTCTAGTAGAATTTGACCTTGTTTCAAACTCCTCAAAGAGGTCCCTGTTATTTCAGAAATCAAGCCATTTAAGATATTTATGCTAATCATTCTGCATTTTTTCACAGCATTGGCTTTCAAAAAGCAGATTCCAGTTAAAAAAATTTAAAATTCTTCTTTGGGGAAAATTTATTTATTTCCTTCCTTCCTTCTTCCCTTCCTTCCTTCCTTTATATGTACAACACAACACTTGAGTTGCTGTTAAACTTTTCTTTTTTATCATTTTGCTCTTCCATATAAATTATTCTTCAAGTGTTGTTGTTGTTATTATTATTATTATTATTATTATTATTATTAATTATTATTATGCTAGGCTAGAGATGGAACCTGGGGTCATTCTACCTCTGAGCTACACCATCAGTCCTATTTTATTTGTTTAGAAACATGGTCTTACAAAGTTGCTTAGGGTCTCGATAAGTGCTGAGGCAGGCTTCCAACTTCTCATCCTTCTGTCTCAGCCTCCCAAGTACTAGGATAATGCCTGTGTGCTACCACGCACAGCTCAAATGTTGTAATTATTTTGTTATTGTCCATTCCAGTTTCTCTTGTTCCATTTATTTCAAACTCCATGTCCCTTATGATATTTTCAATAGTTTATAATATCCTTTGTGTTAGTTCCAATGTGCCTTTCATTTCTTTGTTATATTTAACTTTCTTTTCTACTATTTCCCTTGCCTTACCTGCTTAGGTGTCATATCCTTCATTTGTTTTGCTGTGCAATTTTTCTTAATTTTTGTTCTCTAAATCTATACTTTGAGATATTATCTGAAATAAGTTGATATTTTAATAAGGTACAATTTTCAATTATGGAAACCTATCTGGTCATCAGTTTTGTTTTCTCCATGGGCAAATTTCCCTGCTGAATATCTAACTTTTATTCCACCTGACTTTTTCCTCGTTTCAGTATCTTTGTGTTTATCTTGTAGTGGTTTCTTTCTGCAGAGGGTGAGATTTCCTAGACTACTCACATGTAGTTTCTCTTGCAGTAAGTTGAGCATTTAAAGAGCCAGTGGGGCAGATCTCTGTCTGAACCAATACAAAAGCAATTGTCCCAGGCTTCCGTGCAATGTATACAGTAGAATTCTTGGTTGTTTGGGTTGTTTGTTTTGTTTTGTTTGTTTTTACTTTAACTTCCCAGCCATAGAAATTAGCAATTTAGGACTGCTCCCAAAGATGTATCACCTACACCCTGGCCTATCACCTGATTCCTTCTTGTAGAATAGGAGGTCGCAGGGATTGCTGCCCCAGCCTCTGGTCCTCCAGCTTCTCCATCATAGCCAGTGGGGTGTGGGATGCTCCCATTTTCCCCATGGTACATTGCTCCAAATAAGAGGTGAACTGTTCTGAAAAGTATAACAATCTATTTTCAGAAATGCATAATGGGATCTGGAGCTCTTTCTCATATATTTGGCTAAAGGGTAGTTTCAGTAAAAGTTAGATATCATTGTGGTTATTCTATGCTAATTTTCATTAGGAGGAGGGGCTAGAAAATATTGACTTTGTCATTTCAAATACAAATTTTTTTTTTAGCTGGGCCTAACAACACACTCCTGTAATCCCTTTATTTGGGAGGCTGAAACAGAAGGATCACAGATTCAAGAACTGATCAGCAAGAATCCAGACTCTCAGCAACCTAGTAAGTCCATTTCAAAACAAAACAATAAAAAAGTGCTAGGGGTGTAACTCAGAGGTAGAATGCCCATGGGTTCAATCCCCACTACCAAGAAAGAAAGAAAGAAAGAAAGAAAGAAAGAAAGAAAGAAAGAAAGAAAGAAAGAAAGAAAGAAAGAAAGACAAAATTTTTATAGTTCAAAATATTGTATACTACCAACTAATTTGCCTTTAAACCAATCTAATTATGTGCAATTTAGTGCGCAATACTATCTCCAGCCAAGAAAAAAAATGAAGACAATGAAGTGCAGGGAAGTTATGTGACTTATTCACAGACACTTGGGTAATGAAAAATCATGTGTTTGTTCGTTTATTCGTTTATATGTTAATCACTTTTACATTAAGCACATGACTACTCAGTTTAGTTATTGTTTTCCCTTGGAAATGTTAGCTGAGAGGGGCAACACACTGACAATTTAATCTGTTTTTCACAATCACCAAAAGCCCCGATTTTTCACTTGAATTAAATTTACAACACACAGTAAATTCATATAGATATATAAACTTTTACTATTTTTCAATCACTCGTGATAATTTTTAAATCTTTCTTTAAAATTACACTCATCAATTAGACATATCTGTGGTCTCTCTAGAACTCTGTGACGTTCAGATTTACCCTTGGTAAGAGTTATGTGAAAAGGGTCCTGCTGGGAGTCTTATTTGAAAATCCACCCAGGGCCTGTTGGGACAACAGGGCCCATTAGCAGGTATCCTTCAGTCAGAAAATCTTTAGTCTAATAAGTGAAATGATGGAAGGAATTTTGAAGTTGGTGATAAGATATATGATAAGGAGAATGTTCCTGGAAGTAAAATGAATGGTGACCCTTAAAACTAGGGCTCAAAGGTTAAAAAAATGAATGAATTTTAAAAAGTCATGGAATGTCCCAGAAAGACAAGAAGTTTTAGAGAATTGAAAAGAGTAAAAGGCCTGTCAATCTGGAGTAACATTTTCTACAAGGTCATCTGCCTAAACGACATTCTTTATATTCAAGAGGAGTATTTTATTTAAGAATCTTTTATTGAATCTCCTCCACTTCACCAGCCCCTTTCATTTAAAAAATCATCCTCGGAGCCTGTCAACACCATTTATCTAGTGTTTCTAATCAAAACAATGAAAAAGCAATATTCCGACAGAAACATTAGTGTAGTATCTCAAAGACAATTTTATGTCTCTTTGCTGTCATGAGATGAAATTAGATATAAGGTAAAAGAATAATCAAGATGAGAAAGGAAAACCCTTTAAGCTTTTCTCTTTAATCAAACCCAGTGCTGAAGCATTCCTCAGAAGCCTTGTAAGAACTCCAGACAGCGCTCAATGCACTCTCAATTGATACTGTCATTTATGGTTGGCTTCCAAGGCTCCTTGGCGTAATAATTTTAACATTCATTTCTATACTGGCTTAGGCATGGCACAGAAGACCAAGAAAATGGCAGAATAAATAGCACCTTGGGCCACAACCTCTTGACCATATCGAGCAATTGAAAAGAAGAATTTGTGAAACAAAGAACAACTGGGTTCAATATGAAAGCATCCAGTTCAGAATCAATATGTAATGCAATAAAAATAATAAGAACCTAGTTACTTTATACAAGGGCAAGTCTACTGTGAGATGCTTAGGGATTATTCTTATACAGCACTAAAGTAAGCAGAGAAGGGTCACCATGACAGAATTGAGGGTTCCAAATGTAAAGTCATTAAGTCATGGCCCACTCTCTGGAGAAAATAAAGAGAGGAATAACAATGGTGAACCTAAGCACCCCTCCCTTACCAAGAAACAAAGAGCCCAGACAGAGGGCAGAACTGATACAGAGGAACAAAGGGCAATGACATTGTCCTGCTGGAGCCATAAGATAGGTGACAAGACAGACAGATTTGAAAGTATCTCTGAATCACCAACATCTGGCCCTTGGAGTCACAAGCTGGCAGTTAAAGCACAAATGCAGAAAATAAAAGAGACATTTCCTACAATATCAAGGAACTCAGCCCCAAATCGATCAAATTGAGTTTCTGGATGATGTGTGTCAAAGCCTGGCTAGTAGCAATGATATTAATAGCTAATAATCACTGGACCCTGGATGTGTGTGAACCTCTTCCTGGAAGTATAGAGGTGGACTCGATACAGATTTAAATCCGGAACCACTCACCGTGAGACATTGGGCAAATTATGTGAGCATCTTGAACCTGAGTCTCCCCCCCCCCAATAGAGATAAAATAGCAGCTACTTCGTGGAATGGTTAGTATTAAGTAAAGAGATGGGTTCAAATCATGGCACACAGGGTGCCTGAATTATGGTGAGAACCTGGTCTATGTTTGCTAGCAGGTTTCTTTTGCTAATAATTACCTTTACGCAAACTCTAAGCTATGAGTATGAGCAACATTCCCATTTTATTTATTTTTTATTTATTTATTATTTTTGGTGGTACTGGGGTTCCTGGAAACCCTTCTACTTCCGGGCTATACTCCCAGATCTATTTTATACTTTTTTTTTTTTTTAATTTGGAAACAGGGTCTCTTAAGCCAGCTGAAGCTGGCTTCAAACATGCGCGATCCTCCTGTCTCCGCTTCCCAAGCACGGGGATTACAAGTGTGTGCCACCACGCCCAGCCAACATTCCCATTTTAAAAATGAAATTCTGATATTCACAAAGGGTTCATACCTTGCTTATGATTACAGAGCTGCTAGTAAGTATGGGAACAGTATTCAAATCAAAAGACCACAAAGAAGCAGGGTAGGTTGGCCCATGCCTGTAAGCCCGGTATTTGAGAAGCTAAGACAAGAGAATCACAAGTTTGAGTCCAGCCTCAGCAACTTAGCAAGCTCCTCAGCAATTTAGAAAGATTCCATTTCTAAACAGACAAATAAACAAATGCATAATAGGGCCGAGGTGTGGCTCAGAGGAAGGATGCTCATAGCCGCAATGCAGAGTCAGCCCATGCTTCACTTCTTTAGCTCCACCTGCCACTGAGGACAGCAAGATGTCCCAGATCTGACCATATTACCTCAGCTTTCAGAAGGCATATGAAAGTTTAAGAAACACCTTGCTATACAAGTCAACATGTTGCCCCTGGTGATGGGATTTTAACAAGCAGAAAGATAGGAGAGTACATCCAAGACTCAATGCTTTTACAAAAGTAAGTATACATCGATAGAGCATGTTCCATTGCTTATAATCAGCATATGGACAATGATGCTGATTGTAATTCTGTGTGTGTGTGTGTGTATGTGCACATACGCGCGTATACACACATGCATATGGGCTTGTGTGCACATCTAGTATTTTCATGTTACTCATTTTTTCTGGGCCTATTGCTAAAGTATTAAAACAGTAATACTTTAATAGTGAGAACCCATGCCATATCACTAGGCTTTGTATTTGTTTTACTTGCTGAGCGATGCTCTTATTCCCCCCATTACTTAATGGCAAAAAGAAAAGACTAATGTATGTCATCCAACTGTTACATGCATCACAAATCATTTGTGCTCTGAGTCCGTTCTGCTGTGTAACAGTCTATTTAATGTAGCTTTTACTGGTAATAATAAGAATCAAAGAATTGTTCGCTTTATTTTTTGAGTTTAATTTTTCATCCTGTTTCCAATTTTGTTTAGAGAAACATTTTTTTCTTTGCATATTACAGTCAACAGGTCTTAGGCTATAAAATCATCATTATAACTTGTCTTTTTTTTTAACTTGCTGATCTAATTTTCTCCTACTAGTAGTTAGTATATTATTTTTATTAAGTCTCCTTATTCATAATCCTACACAATTTCATTTTTTGTAGTGGTAAAAACATTTAAGATAATAATTTCCTGCTAGTTCATCTTCAATAACCTATTAAATATTTTGAAGTCTGGTGATTATATGTTCAATATCATTTGCTTAATACTAAATAATAACTTTAATATTAAATAATAAATAATTTGGCATCAATAGTGAAGTGTGTTATGCCTATATTATTCTCTTTTGTTTGTTTTATAAAGTCTCTCATTTCTATACTAAAGGTAATGCTACTGAAACACTTTTGCTTTGTGAAAAAAGAAACCTTTTCCTATGTTTATGATGAATAGCTGTTGAATTTTTATCAGATACTTTCTTGTCAATTGAGATAATTACATAGATTGTAACAATGTTTTCTTTTGATGTGTTCTGTTAAGGTAATAATTTTCCTGGTGTGGTACCGGCCCAGCATTCTAGGGTTAAGTCCCATAGGTTTCATTTAAAATAAGGCTTTTTATATTTTGCATCCTATTTGCTAGAATTATTGTGGATGTTTCTATCCGCTTGCCTATTCAACCAAATAATTACCAACTAAGCACTTACTGAAAAGGATTGCACTGGGTTCTGCAGAAGTTCAAAGATGCACAAATGAGTCACTATAGTCAGGGAACTCAGGCTGAGGGTTAGATAGCAGCTCTGACTTAAGTACTAGACATTCTGCTTTAATGTATCCTAAAAGTACTCTTTTATTCGTGGAATATATTTATTGATTTTTCCATGTGCTAGCCACCGTACTTGGAAACTGACATAGAAACAGGTAGGTGCTGCTTTCAGAGAACTCCAAATCAAGAAGAGAACAATTATACAGGCATACAAATCTACTCACTGTATCCTAAACTGATGCTCTGTTTAAGTGCTGCGGCTATGGTAATGACGTGACATCTGAACGCTGCCATGTTGGCGCTCGCCTTCTTGTGCATTTAAATAATAGAGAATCATCCCTGCATGATATGCCAGACAGCACACAATGCCAGAGAACCTTGATCTTGCTGAGTGCATTATTTTTACCTACCTTTCAAGACTTCATTTATAATCTTACACAATTGCAATTTACTTATTAGCATACACACATTGAAAGCAATGATTTCCTGGTAGTTCATCTAAAAACTGTCTCTAGTATGCATTTTCTGGAAAGGTGATGAACCAACTTTTCTTCTGCAAAAAAGAGATTAGAAAATTTAGTAAATTTGGAGAGAGGCTTGAGGCAAGGAACAGCATGTACAGCTGAGAGAGTATGCAGATTAGATAACCTTGAGATGTTTAAATTTTATCCTTAAGCAATGGGAAATATTGGTAGACTTTTTGACACATTTATTTTTTGAGATATGAAACAAAAGATTGCAGGTTTTTTGGGGGGGTTAGCATGTTTTTCCAGTTCACTAATTTCTTCTTCACTCTTGGTATATTTTTCATATTCATGAAATCTAATTATTTTGCTTACTATCTCATATAGTCTTTATCCCACATGTACTTATTTCATGAGTGCTAGATAATTTCTAGTGGTAAATATTTCCAATCTTTGCTATTCTAAGAACTCAAGTTTAAATTATCAGATTATTCTTTAAAATTCATCACCTGGAGAGATCTTTATTTTTTCTCCTTTGAGTGTGCTTGTTTATTTATTTTTTAACTTGTGTGTGTGTGTGTGTGTGTGTGTGTGTGTGTGTGTGTGTGTGTGTGTGTTATTGGTGCATTATAGTCTCACATCAGAATGTAAATCATGTTGACAATAACATTCATGCAAATGGTTTTTGTGCTCCCTCCCCGTTTTTCTCCTCCTAATATGGAGTACCCATATTGATGCCAGGGAGAAGATACAAAGATAGGTTTGGAGGAAGACTTAGGTTCATTAATATAAATACTACCTGGAGAGAAATTATTGGCTGCCTTAGCACTAAATGTCTTCACGAGTCTTAGAATCTCACTACCCAGGATCCTTGTGTGGGCATTTTTGCAAATGTGGGCTTGGGTGATAATCTATGCCATGTGTGCATTCTTGTCCTGTTCAGTTGTTTCCACCTGATATTTTGAGCACCCAGGAGTAAGCCAGTTCTCAAAGAGGTTTTGAATTCTTTCTTTTCCTCTGTGGTATCAGGAAATTCAATAACAGCCATAGAATCAGTAGTCCTCAGACAGACACTATTTTTTATTTGTAAAATGAAGTTTTTTTATACTTTCCCAACAAAAAATAAGAGAATGATTTACAAACCAATTAACAATGCAGTAATATTGTAACATATTAAAATGACGGAAAATGCAACTTCTTTAAACCTAGTATGTATGAAATCAAAAGAGCAAAAAACAATATATCTTTGAGGAATTTTAAAGAAAAATAAAGACAAAATAAAACAACTAAACAAAATCAAACTAAAAATAAAGGAACAATGATAGATATAGAAGATCCTAGAGCACTTACATTTGAATACTTGTTCTTTTTAAAAGAAAACCTCAACAACACAAGAGATGCTACATGAGAAAATGTCCTTGCTCAAGGGATAACAGTTGAAGGCATATCATACAAAAGACAGCCACACTCAGATACTCGGGGCCTGATGTGGCCTCTGCCATCTTTCCAAGAGCAGCAGTCTTGGACGGCCCTCAGCTCTGGAAACACAATGGTGGAACAGTCCATGTACTGTTCCTTCAGACTGGCTGAGGTGTCTGCCACATTTAGAGTGCTTGTTCCAGCTCCTCAGTGTACCTTACAGTTCTCCTTAGTTCTTATCACAAGCACTGTTAGCCCTGACTTATTTAAGAAATAGTTTTATTCTTTCCTTTGCAGAAGCCTATCTGGTTGCCACTACATTCTCAGATAACATTGGAGTGTAGGCAAAGTTTAACACAAAAGAAATAATTTAGTTCAAGTTGATAAAAGTGAAAAAAACATGAGCTAAAGGTCCAGATAGTTTTCTGACACAAATATAAGTTCTTTCCATTATTTGATAAACACATGTAACAAACTGGCCGAAAGGGGGGAGTATTTAAAAGAAGAAAGGGCAAGGGAGGCCATACCAGGGAATGTAAGCAGAAGAAAGCAGGCTGCCTTGGGCTACTCCAAACCCTAGGGATTAGAAAACCATGGATAGGAAAAAGTGATTACTGAAGAAGGGCTCAGTCACATGACCTCAGTGACAACTGTGGGCAACTCAACACGGCTGCAGCTAGCATCCATCCTGGACACGAGGGCTATAAGATCCCCAAGTCCCCAAGAGGAAGGACCCTTCATCAGAGCCCATGGCTTTGATAGTTACAGATTTTACAGCATTATCATTAATTCACTTGTTTCATTATTTTTCTGTTTCTTCTGTGCATATCAGTTTCTTTTGTTTTCAATAAAAAACTCTGCTTAAATTTTTCCATGCACATAACTCTGTTGTTAGGTTTAATTTCTGTCTGCTATGATAAACATATGCATAATGATTCCCCAATTCCTCTCTGCTTGCCTATAAAATAAAGGGAACAGGCCCTGCCAGGTTCTGTGGCACAAAGGTACAAGGTCAGGAGATCAGTTGATGGCATTGGGAGACTGGGGTCAAAAATCCGCATTTGAGCATCCGAGAGATGGTATTGGAATGTTGTACACTGGCCATGCTATTTAGAAAGATATTGAGAAATGAGAAACGTCTGAGTGAATATAGAAAACACAAATGTGGAAAGACTGATTTTGACTTTTATATTTTGTGGCCTATTTTTTTTTTTATTCCTCTGTCTTGCCAAAGGGTTTTTTTTTTTTTTCTTCTCTTTTGGCAGTGAGTGGAATTTAAACTAAATATACACCTAAAAAAATGTCAGTTCTAAATCAAGCCTACTCCATAATCAAGACTTTAATCATTTTGCAAATATTAAAGGTGCTACAAAGTGAAAATACCTTCTTTTGGTAGCTCTGTAGTCTCTGAATCTCAGGACTGTGCTCAGAAAGGAGGGAGTGAGAAAGAGGAAGAGCAGAGAAAATTTGTTATAGCATTTCCCCTATGTGGTAATCACCTATTTTAAAACTAACATTTATTAAAGAAAAAGGAAAAAGGAAGAAGGAAGGAAGGAAGGAAGGACTGATTGAACATGATCCCAAAAGCCTTAGTAATTTTCAACGTTGAATTAAAAGTAAAATTTTTTAATCCAACATGTTTGATTGCATGGTATGTAATATATGTGTTATTAAAATGAATGTAGAGATATATGTGGTAATGCAATATATATGTGATATTTAGAAGTCCTTTTAAAGCTAATAAAGAACATTTCTAATAAAAAGGCTACCTTCACACTCTCAAATTTCACCCTCTGTGAAACATTCTCCCCCCACACACACCTCAAGGAAGTCTACTGGATTTTCTTCCTTTCAAATATCCTAATAAAACCAATAGTCTTGAATTCCATTATCTACTTTAAGTAACAACTTGAAGGTGCACTGAAGCTATTCCTCACTCTATGCTAGGACAAAGAAGAAATGCATTCCTACCACTCCTATCTCCCTTTTGCATTCCTCTAACTCATATTTAAGTTTGTCTGCCTAAAACCTCTCTGCCTACTGTACTCCTAAAAGCACACTGTATAGTTCGATGTTTTCATAAAATATTCACAATATCTTGTTTTAAAGAGCCTCAGCAAGTTAAAAGAAACACACACACACACACACACACACACACACACACTCCCCCCCATACACACAAATTACATATGTATGACCATGTAAGTGAAAAAAATCATAAACACTTTTCACTCAGACTTTCTCCTATCTTTTCTTGAAAATTTAATAGTATTTATTTACAACTGACCATCTAATTATCTCTTGGAATTCATTAATTATTTTGCTTTCATCTAAAAACATGTTTCTTATCACTAACTTTCACCCTATTCCTTTTCCAGGTAAGTCTATTGGTGACTACTATTGTCCGTTGTATTTCTCTAAGACATCTTTAATTTATCTTCACATTTGAATAATATTATCATTGGATATGGGAAGGTAGCCTCGTTCTTATTTTGCCTTATTATTTTAATGATATTCTATTTTCTTTGGGCTCTCATTGTTTCTATTAATAAATCTATCGATCTTATGATTTATTTTTTCTCCTATCTTGGGAGAAAAATGCATATCACATTTTAATTCCCATTATTATATGTATCCATTTTTCATCTCTTTTCTCCTTTTGAATCTGGTCTTCATAATGTTTTTGTTATTATCTCTATGGATATATATATTTTCCATCTATCTGTTACTTAACCTCATAAAATTAACAATTAAATCAAAATTGTGTGTGTGCCCATGTATCTTATTGTTGCACTTCCATGTTTTCTTCCTAGTCTCATGGTACTGTATTGTTCTCATCTTTCAATCTGCATTATTAAGATGAAAGTTGATAAGGAAAAGTTTTTATTCATGTAGTACTATTAAAGTGAAAACCATTTTGGGTGACTGTGTAGCTAGGCTAGAACTAATCTACTATGGTACACAAGTTAGGCCAGATAAAGAATCTGGAAATATTGAAGAAATAGAATTAACTAATGCATGTATTAAAGACAAAAAAACTAACCATGCAGTAAGAAACACAAAAGTGTGTAGCAAAGCGCTAAAGTGTAATAGATGTTTGTGTAAATATATTTTGTAAGTAGATATTAAAGCAGAGCCATCTTTCACCATAAAAGTGTGGGAACTGAATATTTTTTAAAGTGTTTACAGTCTGAACCACAGGATTTCACATCTGCATTATCTTGCACTAAAGAATATATTTAATAACATCTAAATACATTTTTATTATCACAAATTTTGAGGGTGCATGATATTGGCATCTAGTACATAGAGAATGCAGATGCTGCTAACCACCATAAAATGCACAAAGAAGCCTCACACCCACGCAGACCAAATACTATCCAATATAAAGTTTTAATCATGTTGGGATGGCGAAACTCTTTTCTGGATTGTTGTAGCTGGACTAAAGAAACATTTTGACATTTATTCCATGTTGTTCAACATATTTTTCTCCCTTTATTTTGGTGCTGGGGATCAAACCCAAGACTTCAAGAATACTAGGAATGTGATGTGCCATTGGGCTAAAACCCTGACCCTGATATTCTTTGATATAGCTTATTTCATTAATGTGCATACAGGACAGCTTATCATTTTTCTCACAATCACTGTTATTTCACGGATCACTTTAAGCATGTAGAGAAAGAGTTCTAACAATGGACCAGCCCAGATACTCAAAAATAATAGACTTTTGAAGTGCCCCATAGATCAAGTTTTTTCTAAGCATTATTTGCAATCAAGACCAATTTCCAAGCAGAGCGAGGTGGCCCACATTTGTAATCCCAGTACTTGGGAGGCTGAGACAGGAGGATTGCAGAAGTTCGAAGCCAGCCTCAGCTACTTAGTGAGGCTCTCAGCAACTTAGTGAGACCCTGCTTCCAAATAAAATATAAAATAGGTCTGGAAGTGTAGCCCAAAGGTAGAAAGCCTCTGGGTTCCATGCCCTGCACCACACACACACACACACACACACACACACACACACACACACACACACACGACCAATTTCCAGATATCCCTGAATACAACCAAACCAGCCTTCATTCATCTAGCCTTCCATTTCCACCCCTTTTTTCTTACTTGAGTGTCCATAAGGCAAAGCTTCAGAAAACAAGTTTGCTGAACTTGGATTAAAATTCAACAAATAGAGAAGACTATGGGAATGACTTAGATAAACTAGGAGATGGCTTGTTAGAAGAAAAGAGAGTTTAAACCAAGATTAGAAGAAGGAAGATACATGGGTATACCATGAATGTAAAATTTGGGGCAGAAGACTCAGGTAGAGAAAGAGTAAGAGACAAATGCGGAGGTGGGAAGTAAGATCTTGAGAGTGTATGGAATAAGGACCACAGAGTAGAGCTCTGAGCTTGGAGTTGAACACATTCTTAGAAAGGGTGTGTGCTGCTGATGCTTTATTTTTCAGAGTATTGAGAGGAGAGTGTCCTCCATGACTGAATGGAACTGGATCGCTCAAACCCTGCCAACATGTCTACAATGACAGTGTTGCGGGTTATTGGATAGTGAATGTATTTTTAACATTTGCTCCCTATTCCAGTTGTGGACTAAATCTTTGCAGCAGATTTTCATGCAGGAGGTAAAAAGAACAAATTAGGAAAATATTTACCTCACAAAGGCTGCTCAGACAATTTCATGAGATACAATCTAAATACTTATATAAGGTGACATTATTTCATTATTATTAATGACTGTGTTGTATTTACTTCCCTATTTGTATGACAGAGGAAAGGAGATATCTCACTTTAGACTAGACAAAAGATCTGCTCATTCATATTCATTGATTTTAACTGGCCAATCTTCCCAAAAGTATATTTTCTTTGAGTATTTACAATATACCTTATTTTAATATTGAAAAGATGCTCTATGAAGTATTGAGACCAAAAAAAAAAAAAAAAAAGAATAAAGTAGGAAATGAAGGTATCAGGCAGGGGGAAAATGAATTTGTCCTGAAATGAAAATAAATTTCATTTAGGAAGTAAAATAAGATAGGCATTTTAAGAAATACAAAACTAATAAAAGATGTTATGGAATGCAATTTTAATAACATCCACTTTCTGAATGTATTAGTGTTGTGTATTTGCTGCTTCCATTTCTGCAATGATTGGTAGAAGAAGTGTTAGAGGGCAGCCTTTAAGCATGCTCAGGGGTGGGAGCACTCTGTCTTTAGAGTATATGCAATACGTCAAATACTTTTGCAGAAATTACTTCACATGATTTTCTTGAATTAGTCTAATAATTCCCCTATTTGATAGATGCAAGAAAGTTACATGATTGGGTCACATCAAGATTAGAATAGTGGTTCTCAGACCTTAGGCAACATCAGAACTACCTCCAGGGCACATTAAAACACAGGTTCTGGGCTCTACCCCTAGTATATCTGATGAGGAAGGTCTAGGGGGAACCTGAGAATCTGCATTTCCAGGTGGTCCTGACACTGTAGGTTGGGGTATATACACTGATATATCTAGACTAAGATTTGGTTAAGAGCCCAGCTATTAAAGATACACAGTCCATTCACTGAACTACCTTCTCAGGGACCACTAGAGACATGGTCAAATTATACATTTCACAAAAGTAACCACCCCTATAGATACCCTCCCCAAACCTTTCCACACAAGGTGAAAGCTGCTATTTCCAAGTTTCACTTTTTTCTATTCTAGACCTTCCTGGAAGATCCATGTTTTTGAGAAAGAAAATTTAATGAATTACTTTTAATTAAAATATATATCAGCCAGGTATGGTGGCACACTCCTGTAATTCCAGCATTAGAGACAGGAGATTCACAGATAACTTCAGCTACATACCGAGGTCTTCTTCAACTTAGTGAGTCCCTGTTTCAAAATTAAAAAATAGGACAGGGCTATATTTCACAGGTAGAATGCCCATGGGTTCCATCCGAAGTACTGCAAAAAAAATTATATGTATATGTATACACACACACACACACACACACACACACACACACACATATATATATATATATATATATCCACCACCTTTCTTTGAATTGTGAAAAAAATTATCTCAAGATGAGCAGCATAACCAGTTCTGTCTAGATTTGCTTAGATTTGCTCAGTATAACAAATATTCAAAAACATAATTAGAGAAGAGTCTGCTTTTTGTATTGTGACTGGAGATTGAACCCAGGAGCATTCTACCTCCAAGTAGCCCCCCAGAATTTTTTATTTTTCATTTTGAAATGGGATCTCGCTAAGTTGCTGAGGCTGGTCTCACACCTGCCATCTTCCTGTCTCAGCCACCTAACTACTAAAATTATAGGTGTGTGCCACCATGCAAGCTAATACGAGAATTTTTCATTCCAAATAGTACACTAGGCAAAGATTAGAATATTTGATTTCTGAAATGTTTTCATTTTTATTTTCTAGTGGAAAAAGAGGGGGAGCATGTTATTTTCACTACTTGTAACCATTAAACTGAAACATAATATGTGATTCGAAAAAGAGACAATGCTGGTACAGATATTTGTAAATATAATTTTAAAAATGCTGTCAGTGTCGTGGCACATGCTCGTGTACAAGCACTCCCCGTGCTTGGGATGTGAAGACAGGAAGATCACGCAGGTTCGAAGCCAGCCTCTCTGGCTTAAGAGCCCTTGTTTCCAAATAAAAATATAAAATAGGTCTGGGAGTGTAGCCCGGAGGTAGAAGGGTTCCATTCCCAGTACCACCAAAAAAAAAAAAAAAAATGCAGCAGAGACTATTACTTTAATATAACTAAAAACAGGTGACAGTTTCCCTATCTAAATGATTGATGTAATTATAAAATGTATAGGAAATACATGAATACAGATCAGCAACTATCTATCATAAGGATATGTATATATTTGTTGATTTTTTACTGTCTTTTAATGTAAACCACCGATATTTTTAGTATGATCCAAAGTAGATATAAAATTCCAAAATAATTGATTTGCAACACTTTTCAAGTATTTCTGCCCTTGTTTCTGAAAAAAAAAAAAAAACATTTGGCCTTTTTATAGATATCTTCAGATCCCAATTCTTTGGCTTGTTAATAAAGAATATAGCAAATCTACCACTAGTAGTGAACTTTCATTTATTCAGTCATATATCTGCATAAATGTTCTAGAACCAACCACATTAAAGATTCAACTAGTCTGGATTTTTCTGCAAGCCCAAACTTAGATAAGCCTGTCATGGGCTTATCTAAGGGCATTCTCTGGTGCTCTGAGTGCCCCTATTTGTACATTAAATTTATAAAAGGTCAAATTTGCATGGTAAACACCTTTTTTTATACTAGTAGTAACTGTATCAAAGGCTGGATGATAACTATAGTGTCCTCAAAAAGTGAAATGAAACTTGAAGAATGAAATATAAATGGTTTATATGATCTAAAATCTAAATACTATCTATAAACCATATTGTCCAATTTTCTATTACCTAAGAAGTCCTGTATTCAAATTTCATTAATAGCCAATTTTGCTCACCTGACCTATTATTAAATACATCTGTTCCAGAAGTATAGCAAATTATTTATCATAATTCTTTACATGTCCTGTTAGAAGAGGTAAAAGCTTTTGGCTTAATGAAATTCCACTGGACTTGAAAAATTAATTTCTATCCACTGTAATGATAATTATCAGAAGTGTACATGTTCTTAATTAACTTTTATGTTAATAAAAAACTTCCCCAGGTATAAGGCTATAACTGATATTTGCCACAGTCATGAGTGTGAGACCAAGAATGAGAAAGAAGGCACAAATTTTAGGAAGATGAATGAGATGATGCAGTGATACCCCAGTAAAACCCTGTTTTATAATGATGGCCTGATGATGCATGCTTGTAGTCCCAACACTTGGGAGGCTGAGACAGGAGGATCGCCATTCAAAATGAAATGTGTGTGTGTACTTTCCTTGACCTTATTTTTCGCATGAGGACTAATCTCACTAACATGTACAGGGAGGTATGGGGGAAGTGGAGGAGGATGGGGAGAAACATTCTCCAAATAATGTGTGCCTGTATATTTGTATCACTTTGAGTCTCACAATGATAAATAATTACAGTGAAACAATAAAATATTTTAAAAGCATCTAAATAAACATGTGAAGCCACTATGAAATAGAAGATTTTGTTAAAAGAACAGAAGTGAATATCCAACAGGTGCCATGGGGTAGGAGCCAGTGCCTGCCTTTCTCACCCTGCTGGGTGACCTCCACTGTAGGAATGTTTATCCCATGGCTACAGCTACCCATCCTTCTTCATTATGAATCCTGTTTTATAATGATGGCCTGATGGTGCATGCTTGTAGTCCCAGCACTTGGGAGGAGGAGACAGGAGGATCACCATTCAAGGACAGCTTCAGCTACTTAGTGAGGCCCTTTGCAACTCAGTGAGACTTTTTTTTTAAATGAAGAATAAAAAATAGAGCCAGGGGTGTACCTCGGAGGTAGAATGTCCCTGGGCTCCATCCTCAGTACCACAAACATGAATAACAAACAAACAAAAAATAAATGAACAAACAAATAAACCCTGTTAGCCTCATGGTAGACTGAACTCTCCTCCAGCCTCAAGGTATGAACCTCAATTAAGTGAAGGAAATCTATCCATTTAGCACTGTTGCTCTTGCCCTGGGCTGCTGGAAGAATGGGTTGTGGCACAGTACCAGCCACGAAGCCTAAGGGTAAAAGGAGCCTGGGTAACTGGTTTGTCTTGTGTCTTGTTTTGTTTTGCTTCTCCCCCCACCCCCCAAACAGTTAGTAAGAACAGACACTTCTCTCTTTTATACTTCTGGACATTGCCATCTCCATAACTGCTTGGAACTGTGGCAGCTTCTTGGAAAATGAGTAGATTCAGTCAAAGAGAAAGAATAGCCTGGCTTAGAACGACTTGGTGGAAAGAACAAGAGTCCTCGCCAATAACTTTGAGCAGTTGAATTTTTCAAGCCAGCTCTGGAGCTGCTTCTCTCCAGAGTCTTGTTATTTGAAATGAAAACAAAACAAAGTGAAACATAAAATTTGCTCTGAAAACATATTTTGCTGTGCTTTCTGTTTCTGAAAGCAGCTTAGGTGACATAGTAAGGTAATGTGTTCTTTCATTCATCAGTTAATATTTGTTTTTTGCTCATTCATTCACCAAATGCATATTTTGTTCCTATGGAGCCCTATATGCTGGGATAGACATTGAACTGAAGCACACTGGCACCTGATGTTTTATAATGTATTATAGGTTCGTGTTCTTAGAACAACGTGGCATTCTTTTCTAGCTCCTAGATAGATCCTGGTTGAGGAAATTGAATCTGAAGGAGCACATTCATATCTTGCATGAGGTCATAGTGCTGGGTGGTGTCAGGCTCTAGTCTTTGCCCTCCTTCCACCTTCTCTTATGAGCTGCAAATTCTTGTTTTAGTCTCAGTGCCTTCAGAAGCTGATCTGGCCTGATCACACATCCCCCAAATTTCTGTGACCTGAGAAACAGAAGCAAGGCCTTGGAGCAACGGAGACCACAGAAATCCATCAGTGTTTGCTAATGGCATTACCATTTAGGCCACTATAACCGTGCAATCATTTTGGGTACAAGAAATAAATCAGAAAAACTGCAATGTATTTACTTTTATTTTTTTAATTTACTACTTATGTCTATTTTACAGTGCACATAAGTATTCCTTCTGTCAGGTTTAGCTAATTTATAAATAAAGAGAACCACACATATATTCATCTTCCATACACATTATCATATATGGAATTAGATAAAATACTTGAAGACAATCTAAATGTTTATGAATAACACACTAGATCATGAGATCATGGCCTTTCCACCTCTTTTCTTTCTAGGTTACATGTTTTATCAACTTAAAGACATCAGAATTGGGTAGGGATCACATATTATACTCAGTAATGCACACAATCCCACTCTTTGTCCAGGTGATCCAGCTAAGTGACAACCTTTTTGGAATCTCCATGTCTTCATCGTTCATTTGTTGTGAACATCAAATGAGTTATCTGCTATGAAAGTATTTCCTAAGTATTAAAACACTAAAAGTGCTAAATTCATAACAGTGACTGAAGTGAGAGTGCATGACATTATAATGGAGGGAACCAACATTTATTGAGTGCCACTGTTTGATTTTAAGGTCTTATCTCCTTGAATCTCCACAAAATATTCACTAGAGGATACAACTATCTTGGGAAGATATACATGTGTTTATATACAATGAATTTCTCCTTTGATCATCTGAATACATCTCAGATTAAGTGTTAGTTTGAACATATGGAATTGGCAATAAAAAATGTCCTTTTACACAGGAGGAAATGGAAGTCAAACAAATTGAAGCAACTTAGCCAAGTTGAAAGAACTAGTAAGTGGCAGGCCTGAAACTAGAACCCATGTTTTCTGTCTCCATCCGTCCCAGCTCCACACTGACCCAAACAGTGTTTGCTAAACAGAAGAGAGTACTCTGCTCAATCACAGCACTCCTTGTCATCAAAGAGCATGTGTTCAGGTCCCTAGGGTGGAGGCACAGTGCAGTACACTTCAAATATAGGACTCTTATAATACCTATAAAAAAATGCCCAGTACAAAGGTGCATGCTTGTAATTTCAGCATTTGAGAGGCTGAGACAGGAGGATGGCTGTTTGCAGACGCCTCGGCTGAGTGAGGCCCTTTGCAACTCAATGAGACCCTGTTTCAAAATAAATAACAAAAAATAGGGTTGGGGATATAGCTTGGAGGTAGAATGCCCCTGGGTTCCATTCCTAGTAACACACACACACACACACACACACACACACACACACACACACACAGACACACAGACACACACACACACACACACACACACACACGCCTGGTACAAACACGCTGAGCCTTCTTCAAAATCTACATTAACTGAGGTCAACCTCCTACTGTATCAACTGTATCACACTAGGAGGGAGGCTATGCAAACCCAAATAAATTAGGACTGCTCATGGTCCTGTAGTTTGTAAGCTACTATTTCCAACCGGTCCTAAAGAAGTGTCTCGTCAATCACATACAATAGTGCAAGCTACTAAGGAATATGCTCATTTTTGCCAGCAGATGTTTGTTTTTTCTTCTTTTTTTTTGAAATCCACCTCTGTCCCAAGAGACTGTCTTGGTCAGATGTGAGCACATCCTGTGCATGGATGTTCAGCCTCTGGGGCTGAGATGCATCTCAGAGATGCACTTCCCTGCCAAGGCAGCCTGATGTTCTCCTACTGGAGCTGCATCTGGACTTATGCTCAAAACAAAACAAGGAAAAGAAGAAAAGAGGAGAAATATTATCTCAAATATTTTCATTCCCTAAATTTCATGCATTTACCTAGGGAGACGATACTTAAACTCTTATTTCAGTCAGCATTATCACTGCTGTAACCCGAATGCCTAACAACCACAACTTAAAAGAAGAAAGATTTATTTGCTCACAGTTCTGGATGTTTGAAAGATTTTATTCACATCTGAAGAACCCAGCACCTGATGGAGGGATACAGAGAGGAAGCAGAGAGCCCATTCTCATGACCTACCTTATCCAGCCACACCCTACCTGCTTGCCTTACCACCCAGTAAATCCACTAATCGATGCTTTCTCCACAGATGAGATTAGAACCCTCATAATTTAATTATTTCTCCTCTGAATATATATATATTTTTTTCTCTCTTTTTGCAGTACTGGGGTTGGAACCCAAGGGCATATTACCTCCCAGATATGCTCCAGCCCTATTTTTTATTCTTTATTTTTGAAACAGAGTCTCACTAAGCTGCAAAGGACCTCACTGAGTAGCTGAGACTGAGGACCTCACTGAGTAGTTGAGGCTGACCATAAACCCACAATCCTCCTGTCTCAGCTTCCCAAGTACTGGGATTACAAGTGACCTCTGAATATTTTGTTTTACCAATAACTGAGTTTTTCCCGAGGCCACTCAAGATCCAAATCATGACAACTCAAACAAACTCTTTAAAGAAAAAGAAATCTAGGACAAAAATTCTAAACATTGTTACATGAGAGTTGAAATTTTTACAGTTCAAGGTTTGGTTAGTGGCTTACAAGTGAATCAGTGGCTTTGGGGGGGAAATATTAATAATTCATATTTAATAACCATTAAAGCAAAGAATTAGATGAACACGTGACAGGATGCCGAGGGTTACATTTTAGAAGTAGTCGTACTTTAATTTCATCTCTAAAATAAGAAAGCAGGATGGTGGGGGACAAGGAAGACCATCTGGATTTTAGGAAGCCAATAAATATTAACATTTATCAAGTTCCATATTTATGAAAGCTCTGTTAATTAGCTCAAAAGGTCATTTCTGGCACCCATATGATTTTCTAAGAACAAAACGATGATGGATCTGTTGGACTATACCAATATATGCAGTTTGTTTTTACCAAGGTCCAGAGAAACACAAATGCTTATTTCCTTGCTAGTAATCTTGGCCTTAATATCCAGGAACTATTTTTGGAAAAAAAATATATGATATTTAAATGGCATTTCTCAAATATCAGCATGTGCATAAATGTGCTGAATTTTAGAAAGGTAAAGTTGAAACTGTCTGTTGCTGTGTTTTGACAATACTTGCGAACTTAAACAGCTTGTCTATTTGATGTGGTGTTGATTTAGTGGGTGTGCTCCCCTTCCATTTAGCTTCCTCTTTGAGTTTTTGGTCTCATTGCCTCGCTTTTGGCACAGCGAGAAAGCAATTTTCTCTAGAGTCAAAATTAGTACTGCATCATGAATTTTTCAGCCCAACACGTTGCTTCTTGCAGCTCCCTGTGCTCTTTCAGTCCCAAAGTTTGAAGTCTTCCCTTTCACACATCCCAGTCTCCATTCAGCCCTGCCCTCTACTCACACTTCCTCCCGACATGGCAGGCCAGCAGGCTGGCACACTGGCACTTGATTGGATTTGGTTTAGATTTAAATTTCAAGTCACACACAGCATTCTAGCTGGAGAGCATCTCAGTACAATCACATAAGGCAATCTGTTTCCACATAAAACAACTTCAAATAATTTCTGTGAGATGGGAGCCAGTCTATACTAACTTCACCTTAAAATAGACTCATTGAGATGAGTCTGGCCGAGCCTGAAATGTCTAAATGAATGCAATATTAACTCTATCTTTATAATCTGTATATTTGGCAATTTTGCTGATTCTTTATTCATTTTGGTCTGCAGAGCCTCCGGTCTCAATATGTTATAGCCATATTTCAGCTTTCTTCCTCTTAATTATAATTTCATTTATTTTCTCAGGAAATATTCAGTCTATATATACAATATGTATCTTAATCCTACTCCTTCTTAAATTAACAGAAAATTAATTAAATGTTTTATTATATTGGGCTACTATCAATATGTCATGTTTTTGTATCAATTGCATTACTTAGAAAAGTTTGATGAAGACACATTTCAAATGACCTAGGATTGACTTTGTATAGGGGAGAGGGCTGAACCTGCCGCATATCCAGACTTGTGATATATGGCAGAACTGAAAAGATTTAGGAGAAAGTTAAAATGAAAGATCATGGGTATAAAACTGATAAAATTTTCTTTAAAATTTTTTTTCCAAATAGCCAAAAGTAATGCATTCATGTGTGTTTTACTGTCCTAAAAACTTCCTCTCATGATATTGTTTTCATTAAGAACATATCCCAGCTCACAAATTACTGATCTGTCACATTATTGTGCTGATAGCCAGCCCCAAATCCACAAAGGGATAGTTAACAAAATTGAGTGGTCAGATCTTCAGGTGAAATTCTTTTTGAATATTCAATTCCAGGAAATAGGGATGGTTATTAAAGAAAAATATTTTAAAAGTATCTACCATTCCTTATAAATAAGTGATCAATGAGAGATATTACTAACTCTACTGTTTTTATTTTAGACAAGATATATCTTTGAATGAGAAAATCTATCACAGTCCCTTGAGAGAGATGTTAATACAGATGTAAACTTTAGAATATGAAACAATAAAACTGTTCAGAGAAACTTTGATTTGGGAAAATAAATGAATGAGACTTATCTGTTGGCCAATAGCAGTCACACAGCGCATTTTACTGCCATGGGTAAAATGGTTAATTTCAGCTGTGTGTGCCAAGATTCAGAATTTATATTCTAGGGATTTGCAATGTTGTCGTGTCCAACTCGTATTTTAACAGATTCCTTGAGGATGTGAATTTGTGATTCTTGATTTATGCTTTCAATGCAATTTTATGGTTTCAGTAATCAATGTTCCTCTTCCCACCAGTTCTTTCTTTCCCTATCTTCTCTTGATCGCTCCTCTCAATGTCATCTATTTGCAAGAAGAGAGATTCTGGTGCAGTCCCCTGGGGTTAGCTGATGAGCATGGACCATATGTTCCTGACTTTCTTCAGAGATTACTGTGTGTATTACATTGACAAACCAACTCCCCAAAACAATTCCAGATAACTTTATATTATGCAAACAGCTTGCTAATGAGTCTGGGTGGCAGTTGCCATATTTTAGTAATATTTATTAAATTGTGATGAGGCATGAAACTGTATTGCTTTAACTCTGTGATGAATTAGTTAAAAGGTAGGTTTTATTTTTGAAAGTAATCATTTGTAATTGACACTACTGTAGAATTTTTTCTCTCTCAAATGTATTTTAATTACATTTCCTCCTGTTGTTAATATTTATTTAGGAAAAGTCAAAGAACCAAAATCTTCAAATAGGTTTTTCAGCATGCTCTTATACAAGGTTTCGTTGCATGGTCCTTGGCTTGCACGATAGTAAAGAATTATGGTAAAGGGCATGGTATAGTCTCCATGGACTCCTGCAGATACCAGTAAAAGCCACGCTCTCTCGGAATCTGCATTTTCGCAGTTAATAGGCAAAATCTCAAAGTGAGAAATAAGCCCCGAGAGAAGGTGTGCTCGCTGGCCAAAAGCATCTTTCCACTTTTAGATATTCTTGCATAACTATTATTCTTCTACTATTCTTTTAACTCTCTACACGAATTGCTCCAGTGATGTGAAATTAGGACTATGAAAGAAATTGAGTCTGTGGAAATAAATTCTCTAATAATTCGTCTAAACGTCCTTGGCTCTGCTCAATTAAAAAAAAAAAAAACTGGCCAGAATTCAGATGCTGTGATAAGCATTCCAGCTGCAGCAATTACAAAGGGTCTCCGACCCTCACTCCAATCACTAACTTAGGTTAAGCCATTAACTCCGGTAAGGTAGCTCAGTTCAAGGTAACTGTTTACCCTGGAGATCCTGCCTAGAGACAGAGAAGATAAAACCTTGTGTGTGACCTTAAAGCAATTTAGTTGATAAACAACTTAGTTGCTCAAATACAATAGACCCAAGGAAGAAGATTGTTGACTTTTACCTCAGTATGAGCATTCCTGGAGACAGAGAGACTGACCGCATGGTTAGAAATGAATATGACAAAATAAAGGACAGATGTTCTAAGTATATATGTATGAAGAAAAGGAAATACCGTAAGAGTAAGAAAAGCATTTTTGCATGAAAAAGAGCTTATCATAAGAAAGTCCCAACTGGGAAAGAAAGGAATTAGAAGGTTAAAAGCAGGTTGCAGAGGGTTTGTGACAGGGAAATGGATTATTAAAGATGAGTAGGCTTTTAATAGGCTTGTCGTCTAAAGAAGAGTGCTCAGCAGTTAAGGAAATACATCTGACAATTAAAACCAAGAACTTTGTGGTGTTGTTTGTAGTATTTTGTCTGCCAAACTGTGTTGTGAGTTTGCTTAAGCTTTCAGATTTACAAGATAAGATGCCAACACCTGAAGAAACCCTATCACATCCACCTGAATCACCACATCTCCCCACACTTGCTATATGAACTGAGCCCAGAAGATGGAAAGTTCCAAGAAAGTTAAAGAAGATTCCCCGAGAAGCCCCCAAGCCTTGGGCATGCCTGTTTCTCCTGGGAGGTCGCCCCCTGGAACTGCTTATCTGCAAGACCTTGGAGAGGATCAGGAGTTAATCTCTCGAAGATCAACAGCCAGCTGAAGGACTAGTTTTATTACCTTTGTTTACATGTCATTCATTATTATTTCACAGTGATTGCATTCACCCCCTCTTCTCTTTATCATTAACTTTACTGGTGAAGGGTATAAATTTCTGGGTTTTTTGTAATAAAGTGTCATTGGCTCAAGAAGCCTTTGTCCACCTCAGGTTCTTTCCAAAGCGTCATACCTAAAAACTTAAAGAATTCATAGAGGGGAAAGAATCGTTGCAGATAAGTTTCTGCAGGACTTCACCTGCCTTTTGACCCATCTTTCTGAGGATTTGACCGGGAGCGGACAATAACGACCCGAATGAGTTTAGTCTGTGACAGACTCCAACCTCCAATGAAAGGTATAAATAAGGGAATGAAAATAATGTGTCTGATAGTAAATACTTAGTGCAAGAATATACTGTCATTATAGAATTGCTCATCTTTCCAAATTTTCAAATTACCTAATTTGTAATATTTGATTACAGTAAAATAGAATCCAGGTGTCCATGTGAGATACCATTTCCAATTGCATTTAAAAGGACTGCCAATTTTTCTTATTCATTACTCACTCAAAAATTGAGACCATAAAGACTTAGCACAGTTGTTAGACATGCTGCCTCTGTTAGACAAACCTGTTTAAATTTTTCCTAGGTAATTTTTTTTATCAGTGAGACTTTAGTAAGCCTAATATCTTCCTATGCTTCAGTTGTTTCATGCATTAAATGGTGATTTTGGAAAACAGTATGGAGGATCCTTAGAAGAATGGGAATGAACTGACCATATGATCCATATAATGCTCTCCCTAATATGGGGAAGCTAGGGAGAAAATTGAATTCCTCATAGGAGGAACTCTAGATGAGATGAGGAAAGATAACCTATACATACATGAGCAAATGAGGCAACCTAAATGAGGGAAATGGAAAGGGGGAAGAGAGAAATTCCCTAATGTACATGATGTACATTCACAAACATATCAAAGTCAATCACTAAGCCAAATATGAGAAGGACGAAGGAGGAGGGGATGGGGTGGGAATTAGGTAAGGGCAAATTGAGTGATGCGTGCATGTATGTCTCTACCATCTTGTGCTCTATTAAGCTGTATGACTACAATGAATCAATAAAAAATTTAAAAAATAATAATAAGCTCAAATACTATGAGCAGCCTTAAGTTATTCAGCAGTTGATAGTATCTCTTCTTAATACTGACAATTTTCTAATATAACTATATTTTTTTTACCAAAGGCAATAACAGCTGCTATTTATTGAGAACTTACTACATTCCAAATACCTTTAATATATATACTCAGTGGAACCACACACAAAGATTCTATAAATGTGTTTTTAGTGCTATATTATACAAAGAAAGCGACAGCACCTAAAAGTAAAATAACTTGCCCCAACTCACTCATTGCTAAGTGGCTTATGTTCTCTACTATTGAACTCTTAAGTGCAAATAAATATGCTAGATCCCTGAGAGTATGGGATTACTTTCAGGATCAGTAACCATAGAGAATATTTAAAATTATTGCTGACAATAATAATTTACTTTCTCTGCTGCTCTCTTATTTAGCTAGGATGGTCATATTGATTGCTGAACATTATTACATTATAATCAGAAAAGAACTAGAAACATCTAGATTCACATCCAGATTCCAGTAAACCATAAAGGTCACTTACCTCTTCTGCTCATCTAGAAAATCTATCACTTCAACAGGTTTTTATTTCCTTTGGTAAAAGCAATTAGGGAGCCAGGCATGGTGGCACATGGCTATAATTCCAGGACTTTGAAAGCTGAATAGGAGGATTGCAGGTTCAAGGTCAACCTTAACCATTTAGCAACAATGTCAGCAAATTAGTGAGATGAGACCTTGTTTTATTTATTTATTTATTTTTTGGTGGTACTGGGATTCCTGGAAGCCCTTCTACCTCTGGGCTACACTCCCAGACCAATTTTATATTTTTTAAACAGGGTCTCTTACACCAGCACGGTTGGCTTCGAACCTCTGCAATCCTCCTGTCTCCACCTCCCAAGCGCGGGGATTACAAGTGTGTGCCACCACACCCGGCATCCTTGTTTTAATATTAAAAATATTAAAAATAAAAAGGAGCTGAGGTGTAGTTCAAAGGTAGAATGGCACTGGGTTTAAGCCACAGTGTTAAAAAAATTTAAAAAAGCAATTAGAAATGAATAAATATGAAGGACAGGATCAATACCCAACAATAAAAACCATGAAGCATAGGAGCCAACCTTGCAGGGAGCTGAGCCTCCCCCACCCTCAGTTTCTTTATGTGTAAAACCTGACACATGTGCTATATATTTAATTTTCCAAATATTCCATTTACTCTGTTTGAGGTATACAACTGAGGATTTCCTAATCAAGAAAAGTAAAACATATTAAAAACCAAAGAAAAACTTTTGAGATGTGGTTTGTGGTAAAGGTCACCAAGATAACTACAAAATACAGACATGCATTGCATAATGCATGTTGATCTTTCAGTCAACAAAAGATGGCATATGTAACAGTAGCCCTATAAGATTATACTGCCTACGACACACAACTGTATAGGGACACATTCAAAGAGTAGTGACCTGGGACACAAGAAATTGCTTCAGCCAACCCAAAGGGCAACCTTTTCAAGAGCAGTGAATTGTCCTCAGGAGTGGACCAGACTGAACCTAAAAATAATTGAGGCTTTGAAGAAAATTAGAGGACTTAGTAGGAATCAGCCTCAAGCAATAGAAGTACTATTTCTGCAACATGCAAACTTGCAGATATGCTCCTATGGACCAGCAAGGCCTGCCAAATCTAACTTTTCCTCCTAAATGCCACTGCCCAATTCTGAGGCTTATTATTAATTTGAGCAGAGGGTCAGCCAGGGGAAATAAAAAGAATTGGCTATTAAATGAGAGTGAAGGGCCATTTGTTTAGCAAATTGTAAGGCTCCGGTGGAAAGAGGCCAAAGGTATTGTTTAAAAGAGGTCATGAAAACTTCCACGATCTATTCTAAACTTGCTCTTAACTCTTGAGACAAAAGAACAAACAATAATGAGAGAATGAATATTTGAAGAAGCAAATTAAACAGGAGAAATTAAGGTGGTATTTTGGGAGGTGAGAAGAGTGAATAGCAAGAGATTCCTTAGCAAGGAGAGGCTTCGTTCTCACAGGCTGACAAGGAATCAAAGGCGCAGGGGTTTCGGTGGAAGGAAGGAAAGTGGAGCATCAGCCAGAGGAGCCCGTGGTGGTGAATAAGGCTGAATGAGCCTGGAGAAGATCTGGAGCAAAACATTGCTAGTGGGATAGAGAACCAATGAGAAGCAAAGTAGTGTCGAATAATGACTGGGACCCAACTGTGATTACAGAGCACAATGAGGTGTGATGTAACTACAGAAAGAGCAGGGAAGCTGTTTCCAGAATAGAAAAAAATGGATGTGGCGAAATAAAGTCAGTGAAACAAGGAAATGGAGATAGAGCTTAGTTGTATAGCATTTGTCTCACATGCATGAGGCCTTGGGTTAATCCCCAGAACTAAAGAGAAAGAGAAAGAAGAGAAGGTCAAGAAAGTAAGGATTTTTAGGAATGTGCCAAGCAGACTGGTCAGAGAGTTGAAGATGAAAAGGAAGTGAAGGTGATGGAAATGTGCACCCTCAGCCGGGCATGGAGGTGCACACCTGCAACTCCAGCTGCTTGGGAGGCTGAGGCAGGAGGATTGGGAGTTTAACGCCAGCTGGGGTAATTTGGTAAGACCCTGCCTTAAAAATAATAAAATGTTAAATTAAATTAAAAGGGCAGGGTATAGCTCAATGGTAGAGTGCCACTGGGTTCAATACCTAGTACAGGCAAGGCAAGGTAAGGTAAAGCCTGCACTCATTGCATTGAAATCTCTCCTCCCTCCACTCTACAGTGTCTGTACAGCCTTCAATGGCTCCTGGGTCCTTGGTTCAATATTGGTGAAGAGTGGGAATGAGTATGCATGAATTTCCAACCCTCTTTCCCATATGTCTTCTCCTACCTTCCTGAAATTGGCACCTTTGACCATGCCTTCCTTCTCAAATTTCCTTCTGTGCTGTCTTTGAAAATACTGTGCTAACTCATATGCCTCATACTGAGTAATTTTTAGTCTGCCTTCATGACTTCTTTCTTTTGTATTTGTGGACATTACCAGAGAGCTTGTCTTTGTCTGTCTTTTCTCTGTAGAATATCCCTCCAACAATTTTCACTTGCCTGTGAAGCTTTACCTAAGAGATTAGACCAGTTTTCTATTAGTGAAAATTAAAAATGTGAGAGGGACTTGGTGGTGCATGCCTGTAGTCCCAGGTACTGGGGAAGCGGAGGCAGGAGGACAGCAAGTTTATGGCCAGCCTTGACAGTGTAGTAACACTCTCTCTCAAAATGCACATACATACATAAATGAATGAATGAATAAATAAGTAAGGATGGGGATGCAGTTCAGTGGTATAGTGTTTGCCTTGTATATGGAAATCCCTGTGTTCAATTCTTGATACTACTAATAACAACAACAATAGTAACAATAAAATGTTAGGTTAGACCTAGAAGAACTACAGAATTGAATTTTGCAGCATTAGTTCTCACTGAATATTAAAATACAGGAATAGAGGGAGTCAGGTTGATACTGAATTCTGACCTAGGGTCAGTTTGAGACTCTAGTTGGAAGAGATATAATAAGAAGTGGTGAAGAGCTGAGTTTGGCATAATGCTCGAGTCCACTACAAGGTTCTTATATGTCTTTAATATCATCCTTCCTTCTGAGTTAATGCCCACATTTCACTTCCCCTATGGTACATCGCTACTTGTGACAGGTGAAATTGAATGCTCACCCATCTCATGATTCCCCCAGCTTTCTGGGTCCAGGAGATGTCTGTTTTAATTTTTTTTTCTAATCTGTGGTCTATTTCTATGGAAATAGAGAATGCATTTGAAATGAACATTCTTTAGAATCCAACTCTTTTTTCCCCCCACAACCACTGATTGAATCTTAAGTCCTTTTATCTTTGCTTGAACTTTTGCAACAGCCTCCTGGGTGGCTCTCTGCTTTCACTCTTCTCTTTACAATTCGTCCTACACATAACTCACAGATGGTCTTTCTAAAGCACAGCTGCAATTATTATTTTCTCTGCTCAAAATAATCAAATTATTCCCAGTTAATCCAACTTCTTCATCCTGACATTCATGTCCTCTCCATGTGTCCCTATCTAATCTAAAACAGGGCCCTGTGTGGATATCTCACATGAATTAAAGTTGAACATCTTGTTTTCCACAAATGTGCTTTAGGCTACTGCATACTTTTAAGAATGGGTTTTTATATTGCCTAGTAGCTTTCAGTCCATTTTATAACACATGTTTTTCTTCTAATCAGATTTCCGCAAACAATCCCTCTTACAAGAGAATGTAGATTAAAGGGGCTTCGGGAGGGGGAACCAGGGATCCACATCCCCTCAAACATATATCCTGACATTTACACCATTGCTCCTGATTCAAAGAATGAGACATGGGTATCCAATCAGGGAGATATCTGACCCCAGTGGCAGCTTAGCTTGGTCTATAAATATGTATAGTTTACACAAAACACTGGTGATGTGATTTATAAAATATAAAGACATGTTGGTCCACTCAGGTGCAGCTATTCATTAACTGAAAGACATAAAGATGTGTATGGGGGATTGTGTTCTGAAAAGTGGTCAAGGAATATTGTGGTAATTTGAACTCTAAATTTCTTTCCCCTTAGATTCCCAAGTACTTTAGGGTTTTTTTGTTGTTGTTGTTTATGCGAGTGAATATCCACATATTCTTTTGTCTGTCCTTCAACCCAATAAGCTGACAATCTGAAATGACCATGTTTTAAAATTCTACTCAAGGCCGGGCGTGGTGGTGCATGCTTGTAATCCCAGCATTCGGGAAGCAGAGACCAGAGGATTGCAGTACATAGACATCTTCAGCTACGTAGCATGGCCCTTCTCAACTCAATGAGACCCTGTTTCAAAAAATAACAACTACAAAATAGAGCTGGGAGTGTAGCTTAGAGGTAGAATGCCCATTGTTTCCATCCCCAGTACCACACACACACACACACACACACACACACACACACACACACAATCCTCTCCACAACTCTTATCCCCAATGCACGAATCAAATGTTATCTTTTCCTTAAAGTTTTGCCAACTCAGCCTCCACCCCCAGATCCCTCCTATGTGAATCAGATGGATCAGTGGACATGCCTGTGCTTTGGGGGGGAAAAAAAAAAAAACACAGTGAACCTGAGTCTTATCCATGATTCTATACCTGTGTGTACTTGGGAAAATGCACAATACATTTAAACATTTGCTTCCTCCTTTAACATGAAAACAATTTTACAGTTCTGATAGGTTCTTAGTAGGACTTCAATTAATATTTATCTCTTTATGTTTCTTTCCTTTCACTGCTTCTAGATGTGTTAGTATATGTTAATTATCTTCCTTCCCAGAATTTACGTTTCTATGGAGCATACTTATATTTTGCTCTACTAAAAATACTTAGCAGCACAGAATATAATTTCTTATAAACAAAGCACTGAATAAATGAATCATATTGAATTTATGGGAAATGGAGCATATTTTACAACTTTTTAAAGAAGATACTTAATAAAAATAGTTGCAAAGTCATTCTACTTAATACTTCTATGTTTCTTAATTATATTACTATTCTTTCTTCTAATGAACTCCCTTCACCAATTTTGTGCTGAAAAAGGCAACTTATTTGCTGTTTTAACCAAAGTCTCACTCTCTCAATGACTGCTCAACTTAAAACCCTCTATCAAAAAAAAAAAAAAAAAGCTAACAAAAAAAAAAGCCCCTCTAACTAAAGTGGTCACTTTTATTTTTTAAAGAACTTGGTCTCCTTTAGTAGATTTCACAAAGGATTTTCCATTTACTCCCAAGACTTAGAAAACTTGGATAGTTCAGCAAAACATTATGAGGGAAAATGGGCACCTGAGACAGAAATGATTTCAGATAACTCATTGTTTAACTCCATGGGATACTTAAACAATTCTAAAGCCTTCTTAAAACAAGAACTGTTGGTTCATGTGCTGTCAAACTCTTTCTTATTTAACTCCTTCCTCTCACCCTGGAGTCTAGGTTTTCCTGGAGGCCCTTCATGATTTCTTAGTTTCAACTGTGATCATGTCTAGAAATGGCCAAACTCAATCTGTCCATCCCAGACCCCGGCCATACAGTTTAGCCATCTATGTTGAAATAAAATGAAACTTGGCTAAGTTAAATATGAAGCTGATGGCACTTCTCTTTCAGTAGTTGTGGGATCCGAATATTGCAAGACCTTCCCCTGAAACTCTCAACTCTGAACACACTCTAAAAAGAGTCCTCAGCTTGAACTCAGAAAATAAGCAAATACAAAGACTGACAAGCCTAACCCAAGCCCATGAATATACTAACTGAGCAAATCACTTACTCTCCCTCCTCCTAATATTTCCTACTAAGACCGTTGTGAAGATAGAATTCCATCACACAGTTGATTTATTTGTCAGACAGTGTTAAAATTTATCCCACTCCTCTCCTCCCACTTTCTTATTCCTTCACTTCTTGTGAAAAGTAAGCAAAAGCCTGAGTAATTCTATCACTTGGTCCTTTTCCTTGTCTCTTTTTTCTTGCATATTCTTCCTCTATGGCATATAAATATAAAATTAGCCGGGTATGGTGCACACGCTTCTAATCTCCATGCTTGGGAGGTGGAGACAGGAGGACTGCACAGGTTCAAAGCTAGCCTGGCTGGCTTAAGAGACCCTGTTTCCAAATAAAAATATAAAATAGGTCTGAGTATATAGCCCGAAGGTAGATGTGTTACATCCCAGTACCACCAAAAAAATTATATATAAATACAGTCTATATTTCCATTCAACAAGTAGATCTTCTCAGTGTTAGGTATTGAGTAGGCACTGATTACTAGAAGTTAGTATCAGTCTGTCAGGAAATGCAGTATCTACTTGAGGAGCTTAGCACTACTACTGTTCTGTTGCTGCTTCTATCAACACTCTCACAATAATAATACCAACTGCAGTGATTGAAAGAAAATTGTTTTGATAAAATGCTAAGAGCATACATTGTCATTTATGCAATATTCTTTTTTGTTCATTTGTTGTATTTTCAAAACTAGAATAGTGCATGACATTAAGGAGGTGCTTAGTAAATTTTTATTAGATGAGAGTGAATTCGATCCTCGTGACAATCCTGGGCACTATTATGTATATCAGCCAAGTTCCAAACTAGATTCTATGACATATGTACATGGAGATTCAAACAAGGACTGTTGTCAAGACAGACGGGAAACACTGTCCTCTTTGGGAGCCTTCATCCATCCCCCTGGAGCTCAGACCATCTCTTCAGCCCAAGTTCCAACGTGGCAACTATTATGAGCATTCCTCCTTCAATTATGTGGACCAAGCCAACACCCACTGCAACACATCCCAGAGACAGCAACACTACCCTTGCCTCACCTCCCGAGAGGAAGAGATCTAACTCATATCCATAAAGCAGCTGGGGGATGTGTGGGGAAGGCTTCTTAGAAGAACAACACTTCATCCTCACCTTAAGATATAGTCATATATCAGCTAAGGAAAAGAGAAGAGGAAATTAAAAGTTAAATATGGTTTCCAGAGAGTATCTGGAGATGGACAGGATTGTTAAGAACAAGAGATCCACCTGTGTCTTTCCAGTCTTTTCAGATACAGTATTTTTGCCCAGAGCCTTCAAGAGAGAAGGCCCTTGATATTTTTGATGTCTATATTCAAATAACAGCACAATTATATGTATTATTCAAGGTCTAAGTCAGACGCCACCTCCTCTGTCAACTTTGGTAGGCCGATTCCTCCCACTAGAGCCTCCCACAGCAGTTGCTTCTCTCTGCTCAGGCCGCCGTCTGACTCACAAACTGAGCTATGTACAATGTGTCTCTCTCCTTCAGATCACGAACTACTGGGAGGTGGCATCAGCCCTCCCACTACCACATGGACTGACCTTCCTGAATCTGTGCCCACACCCCCGGCTCCCCTCCCCTGCCTGGTGACAGAAGACACGGGGGCAGCTTCCTTGCTGACACCCTGGATTCCATGCCTCATTTTCTCAAGGACTTTGTTCCTATAGTAATTCACCTCCCATCCAGCAGCATCTCTCCCCAGTCTCCACACTCACCTGCCTATAAACACATCCAGCAGCTTTCCTTCCACCCATGTGTCCCTCTATATGAAGCTGGGCTTCTTACTGGCCACTTTCCAAAAATCATCTATGTATGGTATATGCATTTTCTCACTTCATATTTTATCTCCAACCCACACATACTCATCATGCGCACATCCCTTACACTCCACTAAAGCTGTCCTGACAAGGTCACTGGCAGCCTCCAGATCCTCAAGTCCAAAGGCCACGTCTTTGCTTTCATCTTCCTAAGCTACGTTTCACATTCTTACAGTTTTTCTCTTGATCCATTCTCTTGGATGGACAGGCTCCTAGTTTTCCTTCAAGTTCACCGGTAGCTCTTTATAAATGTTCTTTCCTGGCTCTTTCTTCCTCCGGGACCTTTAAATGTTGCAAAGACTCACAGCTTAGTCCTGGCACCTCTTCTGTCCTTTGTCTCTGATGCTGATTTCTGTCAACATGACCCAGGGGCTAGTCATCTCAGAGCTATTTGACTTAGTCACATATTTATATCTGTAGTAATGACTGGTGCCTTCAGGGTACTTATCCAGCAGGCTACCTAGATGCCTAGTGGCATTTCAAGTGGAGTGAGATATTTTCTTGCTCTAACACTGTTCTTTTCCCAGACTTCTGCATCTCCCTAAGTTCCAAGTCAAAAAACCAAAACCATTAGGGATTTTAGTCTTTATCTCACCACTTATACCAACTCTGTTAGCAAGCAATGGCAGCTCCACCTCCAAAGAGTTCATCTAGTCACTCCACTCCTTTGCATCTTCCCTAGAGCCATCCTAGGTAAAGCAACCAGCAACTTCTATCTATACTTTGGCCATTTCCCCTCATCTGGCACCCTTCCATTGTTGTCACTCTACAATCTACTTTTTCTTAAAGCAGCCAGAATGTTCTTTATCATTTGTAAATCAAGTTTTGCCACCACCCTGAACCAAACCTTCCACTGGGTTCTCACTGTGCCTAAAATAAGTCTCAAGTTCCTTACAAACACTCTAAATCTATATCTTTCTCTGTCTTTTCCAAAACCCCTCCCAGGGAGGCTCTCTCTTTTTCTCTCTCTCTTCCTGAGTACTAGAAGTTTGCTCCTCGACTTACTCTCCTTGAGAGCCTCTGAGTGGCCACAACATCTACCTACTCCATCATTACCATGTCATGTCATATCTTGGAAAGGTCTACCTGACCTGCCAGCCACTCCCCTCCCCCCACAAAGACATCACTGTGCTACAGTAGTTTTTCTTGCTTGCATTTCTTAGGCTCATCACCCAGTCTCTAATTTCTTAATCTGTCTCTTATGTAACCTCTGCTTTTTTCCCCTAGAAGGCAAACCCACGTCTCTCTTGTTCATTAATACTCTCTGCATGTAGAATAGTACCTGGCAAATAATCAGTGCTCAATAAGTAATTGTTAAATGAATGAATGAACTCATTCATCTAGATAATATAAAGAACAAATACAACTGGGTACTAGAAATGAAAATGGAGGGATGGTCAAGTGTGCTTGAAGAATGTAAGGGCATCTGTGACCTGGAGTTTATACCAAAGGGCAGCTCAATTTGGGGCTATAAGTGTGAGCTGCGTGGTGTCCTTAGTCAATCCCAGCAAAGAATGAGTCACACTGGCCCCTCTCAATAGCCATACCCCATGCCCACTCCTGCCAATTATTCAGCTTTAGCTCTGAGCGCAGTACTATAATTACACCTGTTACTAATTAAAGGACAAAATAAATGTGAAGTGCCACTGAAATACTGCACAGGAGTAAAGCAGCAATTATATTTATTGTATAATTTCCATTTGGCAATTATATTGATTGTACAATTGAACATACTGCATAATGGTGATAATTACAATTGTTAACATTTTCTGCTGGGAAGAATCCAAGTGGGTAAACAGGTTGTTTGGAGTTACTGACAATCAGAAGGGGGAGTCTGGAGTTTCCCTTTAATTCTTACCATATTGATCAGCAATATTTCCTTAGGAAATACTGAAGTTTGAAAAAGAGAGCTTTCATGTTTTGAGAAGGAAAATCAATGTGAACCTTTCAGTATTTTGCATTGATGGAAACAGATAAATGCAAAGGGAAATCAAACCCAGAGAATAAAGGGAAAGTGTTTATGTATTAGAACTGAATTGGCGGCAAGTCTCAATCACTGGGCCAGAGGCAGCTAGGAAACAAATCCCAGAGCATAGAAGAATGGACACTGCCTGAGGCCCCAGGACACACCAATCTTTGTGAGTGGATCACATTTGCATAAAATAAATCACTTTAGAGTGGCCTGAAGAAAGGAATGAGAACAGCATTTGGAAAGAGCATGCATGCTGAGCAGCGGCCCCTAGGAGTTCTCCCTGAACATGCTCAGAAAGAAGGAATACAAGGTAGTTTTACAATAAAGAATAAAGTTAACTTTTGCTGACTAACATCCATACAGTACATCTCAGTGGCATGTATGCCTGATTCTGCAGTTTGTTCTGTTATTAATGGCTCCTGGAAGATTTGTTAGGCAAGGAGTGGGATTAGAAGTCATCTAGTTTGTGTCTTATCACATGGATTCCAAATAAAGATTGGTATTATCAGCAGCATAAGTGCTCTGGGGAGGAGTAACTGATGAGCTCTGTAACACCGTGGATGCAGGTGAAGACGAGAGCAAGGTTGCACTTAAGCATCTTTGGCTAAGGAGCCTTGGAGTCACAGTGAAAGCACCCCCACTCATTGCGAACCATGGGCCTGCTTTTAAGTGCACGTACTGATTATGCATTTACCTTAGACAAAGACATGCCTTAGAATTGACATTTGCCCCACTTAAAAGTCCAAAGAATTTAAGACTTTGGAAAATATTGTGCATTTTTACCTAAGTACACTAAATTTTGCACAAACCTTTTTGCTCAAGTATTCAATCTTAAGGGAAGAGACTACCTCTAGTTCAGAGGTGACTCCTCTAAATGTCCAGCTGATCAGCCAGTCAGAGGATCTTGCCCTGCTTTAACCAATGCCAGCACTCTCACTGCTCTGGTCACATTGATTGAGGGTAACCTGTGACTTGGTTCTGACCAAGGTCATGCCAGAGAGGTCTTGGGGTGGGAGTTATGGGAATTTCTCAGGCTCATGAAAGACACATCAGAAAAGACATGGTCAACACCCCCCCCCCAAACACACACACACGCACACACACACACCCTGGAATATCTTATTTCTGTATGCAAAATCAGGCCCATTTGGCAAATAAAAAAAAACAGAATAAAAAAACCAGAAGTAAATTGTGATATCAAGGATGATTAGGAGGCACAGTTGGGAAGAAAATCTTGATCTTAGGTACTGTCCTTGAATCACAAATTGGCTCTGGAGCTCCCCACCCTCTGGTGTGCTCTTACTGAAGACATTTCCAGGAGTTTCCCTCCAATTTACAGTTAAACGCTCTGACCTAAAGGCACAGAAGAGTATATGGTTCGTTTGATGTCAAAGAATGAGTAGAAAAGGTTGTTCTTGAATACTAATACCAATAATTCTCAACCTTTCATTTCTTCCATTTCTGCTCAAAAGTAACAACTGACATTCAGATACCTATATAAGGAAAAAACATGTTTTTGCAGATATTCTTATTAAAATTTGGCAACTTCTGGAGGTTATATTAAGAAATAAATAAATATATTTCTAACCCCTTCTCTGTCCTGCTTGCTATGTTGCTTCTTCTTTGTTGAATCTTCTGTATCTTGCTTAAATTTTTTAATATATATTTAACAAGCACACATTTATTAAGAAAACTTTAGAAAATTTTAAAATGTCACAAGAAGCTCAAATATATTACCATATAGAATAAACTAGTTTTCTTTTTCATGAATAGAACTATTAAAATTATTAGATTGACAAAATTTAATCAATTTAAAAATTAACCATCTCATTATTGATATATCCAGTTAATTTTTTATCCCATTGCTTTTGGAAAGAGAATATAATATTCTAGAGTAGCTTCCTATATGTTGTTTAGTACTCACAATTTTTTTCTGAAAATGTACATTTAGAAATGACACCTTAGAAAATGGTAGAACATGACTCTTTCAGTAAACTTAAGTTGAAGAATTAAAACACTGTCTTAGCTGCCTTTCAAAATCAACTCCCTTGGAGATCTGGTAGACCGTGATGCTTGTATTTATCAGACATATAAGAAAACCAAAAAGGACATAAGCCAGGAAACCTGTCCCCAATCCATTAAAAAAATCATTTTTGGATTGAATCTGAGGTTAAAAATCCTGGAGTTTTGTCATTATTATCCTAAATTATTTCTATTCCCCCAAAAACCAAATACCAAAAATTTAATTTAGCACTATCATCTCAGGACATTGATGATTAACAGAAAACACAAATTTCCCCAAGTATCTTCATACATGATTCTTTGAGAAATTTAAACAATTTCATAAAAATAGCTATCACAAAATTTGCATATCTGTGACATAAGTATCCAGAGTGGAAGCTGCCTTCATGGCATATAAAAAGCCAATTAAAATTATCTCATCCTGAAGAAGAAAGTAAATAAAAACCTGAGGAATGTTAAGCTAATGTTTTGCTTATTTTGCTGTGTCTACTGACAGCCTTAGAATGTGCTAAGTTTCAATGTGTCGTATAACTCCATCACACACATACCAAGCTGTGGTTAACATCTGGAATTTAAAACACATGCTGAATATTTTAATTGCTTCATTATTATTTGTATTGAATAAATTAATATATGAAAGTAATCTGAATTTACAAACACTTACCAGAGTTTTCCTCTGATTATTAGATAGTGTGGGGAAGCTGAGCTAGGCTCTGATTTGGTAGGAAATCAGATGAGGGAAGTATTGATAAAGCCCATGAGGTAAAGGAAAACCAAGGGTTAGCACAGTGATGACCCTTTTCCCCAAAAGTGACCTTCCTTGGATTACAGTTTATCATGAAAAGAAAAAAAAAATGGTCCCAGCAAACCAGAAGTCTAGTTATTTAAAATCTCTGAATTTCATTAAAAATGACCTGAATTTCACGTGATATTACATGAATAGATGGACAGGTGAATAGGATGTAAAGTCACAGGTATGTGAGTCCATAGATATTTGTCCAAATTTGGACTAACCTTGTGATTGTGCTTAAGTAATCCATTCAACATTAACAAAAATTGAAATGGCTGAACTGTGACCATAAGCAGATATTTGCTTATTACCTACCTGCATTTTCCCTGCTCATCTGCACAACGAGGGAGGGATTATCAATAAAGTCTTTTTTGTTGTTTCATTCAAGTTATGAGTGTTCACATGCGATGTGAATTTATTGTAGTCAGACTTAAATTCTTAGGCACTGGTGAAAAGGGAGGTTAGAGGTCACAGCCAGTGGCCAGGTCAACATGCTAAATTCCTTTAAAATGGGGCTCTTTGAGGAAATTCCAGGCATTACGCATATTTGAAGGAAAGGTTTGCCCTTCCCTTCAGCAAGGACCTCAATGATCCTTCTTTTATGATAGCCCTGGATTCTTCTTTATTCGTAAGGATTTAAGTAGGTATATGGGGACATGTGGAGAAAAGTAAGATACTGTCTATTCTTTAACAATTCTCTATGAATTAGAATTTCTTTGGGGGTTCTGCATGCTTCTGACAAAAAATTATCTTGTCTTTAAACAATGAATTATTGAGTCTGTTTTCACTAAGGTGATTCCTAACAATTTCATGCCCACACAGATACTTAGATGTGAAGTGATGAGATTCTATTGATAATCAGGGACAGAGAACTACAATTGCAAAACAGCTGATATATCTGTGATGAAACATACCTTTTCAAAGAATATTCTTAAGATGTATGAGGCCAGTTAGAAAGTAGGTGATAATACTGGGTGATAAACCATGTGAACACCTTTGTATTGGGTGTTAAGTCTGTAATTGACCTTATTTTATTCTCTTTTGTATGGATGCATGTGATACTGGGGATTTTTTTCTGGTCTATACCCTCCAGCCCTATTTTGTTTTTTATTCTGAAACAGGGTCTCACTAAATTTCTGAGATCCTTGCTAAATTTCCGAGGTTGTCTGTTAACCTGCGATCTTTCTGTCTAATCCTCATAACTACTGGGAGTAAAGGCATGCACTCCCATGTCTAACTTTATTTTATTCTTTAGAAACAATTATAAAATGTTAAGATGTGTCAGTGAAACCCTTGAACATTTTCTAAAATGATTTTAAAATACCGTGAGCCAACACTTAACTCTGGTAAGGAGAGAGGCTGCTAGCCTGACACTTTCCTATATCTGTATTAACTAATGAAAAATACTCATTCAAAAACATCTTCTCTAGAGCACATAAATCTATCACACATGTGTATGCATAGATATTCATTTCTATTTCACATCTTCCCACTCCAATGAGCTGGGCTATCTAAATAATGAAATAACACATTTTATTTTGAAAAAATATTTATATTTGGAATTATTATTACTATTAACACAAACATTATTATATTCTGGGAGATGAAATGAACACTGGCTATCTTTCCCCACATTTGACTTGGATGAGGCTCAGAGATGGAAAAATGAAAAATAGACCAGGCCAAGTTAAAATCTGAAAAAATGACAAAACTACTTATTTAACTCTCAAAATGCTGGTATTCCTTAAAATAACACCTGGGTGGATACCCTATGATTATGTTTATTGTGTACCTTCTTGACACATGGATGGGCAGGAAACAAATGCTCGGTAAGAGTTTCCTTTCACTCATTCATTCATTTGTTCATTCATAACTCTGTCAAGAACCTAATAAGGAAGCTCCAAGGATCCTGGGCCAGGCTCATCCTGAAGCTGGATCTCTCCAGGGCGGGACTCTTGTTTGCTCTTTTCACAAACTCTACTTCCAGACTCTTAAATGGTTATTTACTGATTTCTCCCACAGGGTCACAGGTAATAGGCTCCGGATCCTGGAGCCTCTCACTTGCACTGTGTAAAGCACTCAAAGATGCCCTGTCAATTAATTAGTAGCTAAACTGGAATAAAATTATGTAATTAAGCATCTCATTTCAAATTAGTTATAAATGTTTACTGGCTCACAGGGATGACACTCCAAGGGGCCTTTATTCAGTCTTTGCTGTTCCAAGTCTTTCTTTCTTTGTTGTTAGAAATGCAAGATTTTAGCAGAGACCAAAGATAAGTCACACAAGTCAGTCCATTATCATTTTATAAAAGCTGATGTCAGTACATTTAAAAAAAACTGATGACATTCTTCTTTTGGACAAGTCTGTTTACTAAACCTGCAAGGAATTAATTTGCCTCCAGAAAATAAATGATAAATCCATCATAAATCCAATATTTGGAAATAGTAAGAATTTAGTTTATTTTTTCTATATTAAAAATCTGTGAGCTGGACCTGATGCACACCTGTAATTCAATTACTTGGGAGGCTGAGACAGAAGGATCATTGGTTTGATACTTGGCAAGAGGCTCTTACACATTAGCAAGACCCTGTTTCAAAATAAGATAAAAAGGGCTGGGAATGTACCTCAGAAATAGAATATTACTGAGTTCAATATCCAGTACCAAAATTAATTATATATTTAAAAAGAGTCCTGCTGGGTGTGGTGGCATGCACTTGTAATCTCAGTATTTGGGAGGCTCAGACAGGAAGATCACAGGTTTTCAGTCAGCATTAGCTATGTAGTAAGGCCCTTCACAACTTAGTGAGACCCTGGTTCGAAATAAAGAATACAAAATAGGGTTGTGGGTGTAGTTCAGAGGTAGAATGTTCCTGGTTTCAATCCATAGTACTACAAAAAGAAAGAAAGAAAGAAAGAAAGAAAGAAAGAAAGAAAGAAAGAAAGAAAGAAAGAAAGAAAGAAAGGAAAGAAAGAGAAAGAAAGAAAGAAAGAAAGAAAGAAAGAAAGAAAGAAAGAAAGAAAGGAAGGTGGAAGGAAGGAAGGAAGGATTAATGAACTTAAAAAATGAGTCTATTTCTTGTCCTCAACTTCCTGTCTGTGCCCTTGCATAAACTGGATATTAATCCAGGGAGGCAGAATTTACTCTGTGAATAAGAGTAGCTCCCTTTGGAACTATCCCCACCCAAGACTGTATTCCTGCCTGAGAAGACAACTAGTAATAAGAAATTTTAGACCGTTGATACACTTGTGGAGCACTTTTTCCTAAACCTCCATCTTTAAACCAGTATTTCTGATCTTCAGAAGCGATCTCATTTGAGATTGGAGAATTCTTTGTTGTGGGAGATAGTCCTGTGCCTGTAGAATGATAGGCAGTATTTCTGGATGCCAGTAACCCTTCTTCTCAAATCAAAATTATTTCAAGATGCTGCTAAATAAACCCAAGGGGCAAAATATGCCTTAGTTGAAAACTTTCTTTCTAGACCTTAACATGGATGCATGGTCTCTGCTCTTGTTGAGTCCTCTGTATTCTTGGGTATATTGGTTATAGCAACTGAGTCTACTTTTCCACAATGTGAGAGAAACGTGTAGGTAATCTCTGATGTCAAACCTATTTTCATAATAGGCTACTATGATTATTTTTGCTTTTTTGTTATTTATACTAATAATGTGAAATCAAGGTCTGATAAGAATGTTGGATACTTGGTGCAAATCTAGGCAACATAATTCAGTTGTACTAATATTCATAATATTCTTCACTGTTGTGTTCTTTTTAGAAAATAAATTAATTCCACTTAAGCATGTCCTTGAGGTAGTAGTAAAATGATTACTTTTATTAAATCACAATTCTTGAGTACATATCTTTAATATTCTGTGTAATGAAGTGGGATGTACACACAAAACTCTTTTTCTACATACAGAAATATGACTGTTCTCTAAAAAAAGTACTTGTTGAATTGTTTGAGTTGCAAATTGAACTAGATGATTTTTTCATAGGACATTATTTTCATTTGCTGGAATGACTTATTTAAAGGAAAGCAATTAGTATTATTTGTTGCTAATGATGAAAGCAATCAAGTTAAAATTAGAATTTTGGAAAACTTGGAAACATGATGAGAATGAGATCTTAAGACATTTGGAAAATCTGAGTAAGTCAATAAAATGATATTGAAATGAGTAAAACATGATACTAGGGAATAATACATGGGTAAAAGACTCATTTAAAGTAGAGTATTGATTAGTAAGTTTTCATATTAAAGTTTGAAATGTTTATATAATTTTAGATTTGACACTGCACTAATCCTTTTGAAACTATTACCTGTTGAGTATTGGCACAGAATTTTACATAGACTTTTATCTACAGTGGTCTGAGCTGGCTGATAAAATACTCCTTCCTTTTCCAGCCTCACATCAATATGAGAAATGTACAGCTTACTTTTCCTATAAATTCCACCTAAACAATGTAAGGTAAGAGGTTGACTGTGCAGTGAATATAGTAATCTTAGAAGTCTTCCATTATGGCAGATGTCAATATGGCAGATGTCAAAAAATTGCAAAATTATAAATCAATGCTTATCTTTTTCACAAAATGATGGTATAAGAAGCCCTAGGTACTCTTTCCCTTTTCAGAGATAGTAAAAAAAAAAAAAAAAAAAAGAAGTCAACACATCAGTGCTCTTTGAGAGAGAGAGTTATAAACTAGTAAGTTCCTACACCCTAGGTGAACACAAAGCCAATGATATCAAAGACATTAGTGAAACACTTGGCAACCTCTTGCCACAGTTTCTCTTCCCAGCATGGTTTCACACAATCAGAAAGAAACTACTAGCTCTTCGGTTTGCCCAAAGAGAAAAAGAGAAAACCAGATTGTATGTCTCACATTCTGAATTTTCAGGCTGCCTGAGAGACCACTTTCTGGTAGTCTAACTGGCAATACTAATAGGAACTAAACTCTAGATGCCAAAGGACCACTAAGAACAAAAGCACTGGCTGGCACAATGCTGCTTGAGAGGGTTTATCTGATGATAACAGAGAGAGCAAGAGAGGAGGAGCTTGTGGAAAGAAGAAACTGGCAAATACATCAATTGAGAATCTGAACACAGATCCATAGAAGAAACATCCATCAAAAGGTATGGGAGGTCCCCAGAATCTCTACCTATACTACTAGGTGATGGTCTTTTCCAGTGCAAAGCATAGTAGAGGTTTTCCTTTTTGATATTTATGGACACTAACACAAAGTTACAAGTTAACATCAAAACATAGGAGAAAACATTCGAATAAATGGAAAAAGAAACCTCTAGAAACCAACTCTAAAAAAGTAGAGTATATGAATTACCAGACAAAAAAGCTAAAATAATTTGTTTAAAGATTCTTAGTGAACACCGGGAATTAATGCATGAGTAAAATAAGAATCCCAAGAAAAAAGATAAAAGGCATTAAAAAAAAAACCCAAAAATCATGGCACTCAAAGAGATCTGTGTTCCCAAGTTCATTCCTGTGTTCACTGACTACAGATAAGAGTATAAACAACCTTAATATCCTCCTGGTTATGAACAGGTACTGTCGCAGGAGACCCTGGTCCACAAAGAACAAGCACTCAGAAACCTGATTAGAATATAAGGTATCACCAGGCATAGTGGCGCACGCTTGTAATCCCCCACGCTGGGGAGGCAGAGACAGGAGGATCGCACAGGTTCGAAGCCAGCCGCGCTGGCTTAAGAGACCCTGTTTCCAAATAAAAAGTATAAAAATAGGTCTGGGAGTGTCGCCCGGAGGTGGAAGGGTTTCCAGGAACCCCAGTACCACAAAAAAAAAAAAAAAAAAAAAAAAGAATATGTGGTCTATTTAAGCTCAAGATCTAGGTCCTAAGCTCATCAGCTCAGGGCCTATTGGTTTTTATGCAGTTGGCAAATCATCTTCAAAAGGAAGCAAGAGTAAAAAACTTTTTGGCTAGAATAATGAAGATGCAGAAGCAGAGCAACAGTTAGAATGTACATTGTATTTCTTTTTCTAGCAGTTAAGTAGCTTATCTTTGCAGTTATGACTGTGAGGAAAGTCCCAGCTATATTATCAAGAAAGGGAGTCTGGGAAAGAGGTTTTATTCTCCTCTTTAGACTCCAGGCTTTTAGTCAAGAGTCATTCTCAAAAACATAGCCAGGCTCTTGTCTCAGTAGAGAATTTATACCTATGTAGGATGGAATATTATTTATCCACTAAAAGGAAAAACTGTCAAATGCTACAACACTAATAAACCTTCAGGATATTACGGTAAGTGAAGTATCAGTCAGAAAAGTACAAAATCAGTGTGATTCCACTAACATGAAGTATGTAGTCAAGTCCACCAAAGCAAAAAGCACAATCATGCCTGCCTGCCATAACTGGCCGGGAAAAACGGAGAGTTGCTTTTAATGAGTATGAAGTTTCAGTGACAAAACTTTAGGAAGAGCCTAGAGTAGTGGCACACACTTGTAATCCCCGCGCTTGGGAGATGGAAACAGGAGGATCCCACAGGTTCGAAGCCAGCCTCACTGGCTTACGAGACACTGTTTCCGAATTTTAAAAAGTATAAAATAGGTCTGGGAGTGTAGCCCAGAGGTAGAAGGGTTTTCAGGAACCCCAGTACCAGCCCTCCCCCCCAAAAAAAGTTTAGGAAATTCTAGAGACCTGCATAAGAGAAGTTTTAGTTAATTCTGATGTGCTTACAGTTAACAATAATGTACTTTACATTAAAATTTTTGTTAAGTGAGTATATTTCACAGTATGTATATTTTTACCACAAAAATTCTTCATTATTTTGTGGAGGGGTTGTTTCAGAGAATAGTTTATTTTTCATTAAAATTGTCATTTACACTAGAATGAAAAGATTTATCTTTAATGCCTAAATCCATAAAATATTTTCAAATTTTCTCATATTAATTGTTATATACATAAATATTGATAGAGAAAACTCCCATAAGAGAAAAAAAACCTTTGAGATATTCAGTAACTTTTAAGACACTAAAGGACTCATGAGGCTAAAAATTTCGAGTTCTATTGGTTTAGCTAGATTATTTGCCAAGTAATATGCACATACAATTATTTTTCAAACCTTATTTACTGTGCTAATTCATCATATAAACTTAATAAACTTAAGGTTTTATAGTTTTATCTAAAACTCAGTACCCTTATCTATAAAAATACTTTCTTCTTCTTTTATAAATAATTAAAATATTGCCTATAGTATGCTATTGGTGACCTTTTCCTATGCTTATGGCTATTTTCCTTCTTCATAGAAAAAAAATCAATAAATATTTTAGTTTCTCCTAAGATTAAAAAAAAAACACCTGTGAAGCCTGGAGAGGTAATATGAGAGAAATGAAAAGAAAGAAATGTCGACAGGAAGAAAAATGAAAGACTGGGCAATTCTGGCTACATAAACATAGCCAAGAAACAATGACTATGTGCCAGGCACTAAGCTTTCATGTCCCATTCCCTCAAAAGCTCTGTGCACCACTGAGATAGAGGAAAGGACAGGTGAGGTTGTGGTATGCAGTCTTAGCTACCAATAGAAGAACTAAGGCAGTATTAGAACTGTGTCCTCTCTGACCTCAGAAATGCCCTGTGTACCTGTGTGTTTGTGTATACGTACACGTGTGTGTGTGTGTGTGTGTGTGTGTGTGTGTGTGTGTGTGTTATTAAAGGACATAGAGATTTTGTGTTGTCAGACACACACATCTGAGCTGCTGTGTCCTTCGAGCTAAAAAGAGCAAATCCAGGTCAGCAGCAATGCCACCCGCTGTGAAACAGGTCAACAGAAGCAGGAATCACTGAGCCTAGAAAATTACCAAGGGGATCAGGGAATGCCATGTTGCTGTTCTCAGTTAGAAACGAAAGTAAATAAACTTGCCCCATAGAGTGCAGAAGGTGCAGGCAAGGCCATATTATTTAGCAAACAGTACCAGAGGAGGGAAACCAGAGGCAGGCTGTGACCGCCAAGGATGGAGTTCAACAGGCTCAGTCCAAGGCTTACTTGCCTCTCAGTATGCCTACATGCTTGGGCATGGAGAGAATAAATAGGAAGAGCAAGCACATATTTATATCCCTCTTCTCTTTGCTGATAATAAAGTTAGCTCCCAGGACAGTAGGATGGGATGTACCAAACACTTCCCTGTGAAAACCATTCACAGGATGAGCACTGGGGTAGAAAGCACTTGAGAGAAACTTGGAAAAAGACAGTACTTCCATAAAGACTGAGATCACCAATAAACATTTAAATGTAGCATTTGGTATGAGGTTAAATTTCTCAAAGTATATTCTATATAAGAAACTCTTCACAAAATTGATTTTGAGGCCAAATAGATTTGGAAAGTACAGTGTCTTATGGCTAAACTTGAAGTTTCCTCTCTCTCTCTGTGTGTGTGTGTGTGTGTGTGCGTGTGTGTGTGTGTGCGTGTGTGTGTGTGTGTGTGTGTGTGTGTGTGTTCTACCTCTAAGCTACAATCCCAACCAAATTTTTATTTTTATTTTGAAGCACATTCTTGCTAAATTGCTGAGGAACATCACTAAATTGATGAGACTTGCCTCAAACCTTAAATCCTCCTGTCTTAGCCTCCTAACTACTGGAATTACAAGTGTGAGTCACCATCTTCAGATTCACCTCAATACATAAAAGCTTTGAGAATCACCACAGGAAAGAAACTTGTTTATGTTGCTTTAATCCAGAACTTTTTACACATGTCTTTTCAATTCTGCTGACATGAAAGAGTATAGTTCAATCTGGGCCAAAAAAGAAATAAAGAGATTAAACTGGACAAATCCTTAATTTCTCCAGACTACTAATTTCTCACTGGGAAAATATGCATAATTGCAAATGTGCATCTGAGCTTTTGCAGAAATCAAAAGAAACTATAGACATTAAATATAGCATTGATATTAGATATGCAATAAATAGTACCACTCCATCAAAACATGTGTTTAGGCCGATGGTGCACGACAGCTATAGAAGCAATAACCCAAATCAGTGAGCATTGACTGTTCTTTACTGAGTGTTTGACATCGTAGTGGGGAGACAAGGATGGAGTCAATAGAGTATCTGTTCTCTAAGAGCTCACAATTCTGTTAGAAAGAAAGACATCTCAGAATAGCTAGCCACAAGAGGAATGCTATCCTAGAGGTCTGTGCAAAAGTCTGTGCAGACTTGAATTTTCCCATGCCAGGTTGTGGAAACCCACAGAACTGAGTCCTGAAAGATAGATGATCGTTGACCAAGTAGAACAGTGAAATAGGTCATTTAGAAAAAGGGAAACTGCTCATTGATGACCAGACATGAGGCATCCAGCATCTGAAGGGGTGCAGAGTGGACATAAATAGAGGGAAAGGGGAGATGATAGACTGAACAAAGCTCCAGGAATTTGGACTTTAATCTTAGGACTCTCTTTAGCCTATAAAGATGGGTTAATAGGAATGACAAGATCAGATTTGTCTTTCAGAATGATGAATTCTGATTACAGCAGGAAGGAAGATCGGAGGAATTGAATCCAGAAGCAGGGGAGTATGTGGAGCCAGTCATCTGCACTTGCTAACCCTGTGTGGTGAGCGCACAGGCCACAGCAGGAGGAGAGGAGGGCTGGCACGATGGGCACCGGGTATTAGGCCTTTCCTGATGCCCCAGATGTTAGGGAGGAAACAGAAGAGATAGAAGAAAATAAACATCAGATGTTTTAACCTGGATAACTGGGTACACAGTAGTACAGTTAATCATAATGAATAAAAGGGGTAGGTTTATAGAAAGATAATAGGCAGAGATTATCCTGTTTAGAGTTTGCAAGTTGAAATTAACAATGAATGAGGTTTAAAGTGGATTCAAGGAATTGGGTTTGGTGGCACAAGCTTGTTATCCCAATACTTGGGAGGCTGCCATGAAGACTGCAGGTACAAGCATCATAGCTTTAAGTTAGCAAGATCCTGTTTTATAATACAATTAATTAATCAGTCAAAAGGGTTTGGGTATAGCTCAGAGGTAGAATGCTGCTAGTTTCAATCCCTAGTACAATAAATAAATAAATAAATAAATAAATAAATAAATAATAAATAGTCTTCAAGGATTATAAAGCTGGAAGTACAGGTCTGGAATTGAGAATTCTTACTGGGATGGATGATTTAGATTCAGAAGTCATCAGCTAAAATGGCAGAAAAAAAAAGCTTCAGAATGAGGGTGTACAGTGTTCAAAAACACCTCACAGTGGGTCTGGGGTGGGGGAATCCAAGGCAAGGATACAGATAACAGAATCCCTGCATTCAGAAAGATTAGAATTCCATCTTAAGGAAACAAATTGATATACTGTAAAAAGAAATGAAAGAAGAATGAAGCACCAAGCTCTATGCCCTTGTTATAGCTACAATATGATTCAGAATACTGATTAGTCCTTGAGGTAGAGTTCTGTGAGGTCTTAGAAGGACAGGTGACATTTCTAAACTGAGGGGAACAAAAGAGAAATGGAATTTCATTGTTGGACAAAGCTGCTATTAGCAACACAAAACTGGAATAGACTGAGAAAAAATTAGGGTGATGATGGGAAAATTATGAAGATGTAGAAAATGTGAGTATAAAGGGGAAAAAGTTAAGTTAGAAGGCTGGAAAGATATATATATATATATATATATATATATATATATATATATATATATATATAAAGGTAAGATAAAGAGAAGAACAAAGATTGAAGAGTAGTTTGGAATTGATGTGGCTGCAATAATGATACCACGGGCATTTCAACACTTGACACAGAGGATGTGCTCAATAGCCTATGATATTCTTTGGTTTCAGAAGTAGTTGTTGTACCAAGTGATGATGTACCACAAAAGTAATTTTGTTGATGCACTGTAATTATACATTGTGCTGTGGTACAGTGATAGGAATACACATTCACACAGCCCGTGGTATGCATCCCTCCAACTCTTCTTCCTCTTCCCTGTACATATCACTGAGTGGAAATTTTGAATGACTTGTCAAGGGGACAACATGGACTCCAGGTAAACCAAGTAGTTGCTCTAAGATTCTAGAGACAACATGAGAACCTGCTTTGAAATAATTGCACCTTTAAAGTAATTTAAAAGGATTTCAAAACAGCCCAAATATAATAGATGAGAAAGAAGAGTCAGAGAAATGTTCAGGCGCACAGAAATAGCTTTACAAATTGCTTTCTTTACAACATGAAACTATAGTTCTCTGGAAGTGAAGAGCCCGCAACTACAGGCATGTGAATGTGAGCCTGGTCCCAGATGCCCAGCTGCTGGGAGGGGCACACCTCTTGGCATATCTATGTCAGTGTTGATCAGTGTGACCTTGCCTGGTGTCTTACCTTGCCTCTGTGTCTATTTTACATGCTTTTGTCTGTGAGTGTGCACATTTGTATACATCTCATCTTTAGATATTCATATTTCTCTATGTCTCCAATTATCTTGGCTCCTATATGCACAAGAACATCACATATTACTTCTTTAACTACTTTATGTGAGACCCCGCGATGGGTCATCCTGGCCCAGTCAATGTGTCATTTGGTGTGTGTGTCTTTGCTAAGTGGCCGTGTCGGCATGACTAGATTTGTCTGTGTATATGACAGCTGCAGTTTATTGTGTCATGTATATGAGTCTATACTTATATCTTTCTACAGTCATATATTATATCAGTGCATTCCTGGGCCTGCATACCTGTGCATCTTTTCTAAAACTTGGCAGTAGCACACCAGCGGGTGCTTTCTATAGCTAATGCAATACTGTCAAATGGTCCTGAATGACAGATAGGAAAAGCTCCCACTGTATCCGGCTACAGAGGCCTTTTTACTTTTAATAGAAAATTGATCTTATCTTTTACAGCCTATTTCATTACATATCAATGTGAAGATGCAAATATTTCCCTGCCACGAATAGAAAAGCCTGTATCAACCTGAAGTGATCCTTTGTGCAAACTGAATCTGAAAGTATTTTCTTTGCTGTATAATGGTGGTGAAAACCAAAACCAAGCAAAGCATTTCTTGAGCTAAAATTTAATTTAACTCCAAAGTCACCCCAGCTTATGGATTTTTCTGTACGGAGACTTTCATATTAGGAGCCTGTGGTGAAGGCTCCCTGTTGATTTCGTAAATTCTGGAAACACTAGAGAGAGATGTAATTTCAAATATTTTACCCAACTATTAGTAAAACAACTGTGATGAGTAACTATTATTGGGTCTGCTGTAAAAGAAAGAAGTAGGAGACTGGAAGGCCAATGATAGGGTAGGTCATAATATTAAATGGCATTTATAGGAAAATGGAGGCAGAGCCTTTGTTTTACAATCTTGTAAGAAGTTGGAATGTGAAACCAACTAATTTGCATAAGGCCAAAACCTCAGTATGGTGATAGGGATACACACAGTGTGGCATGTTCTATGGATGATATGAATGAAGATGAGCCCTATTTTCAGATATCATCAAGCTGAGTATTTTAGCAGCAGTTCCAGGATCCCAGCCTGAGCTGATATTCAAACTTTGGCTTCTTTGTTTCATTGCCCAGTTGATGCAGCTGCTTCCAAAAAGATATACACTGTAAGAGCTTCCCTCAAACCACCTTCTTCATGTCTGGGCTTCCTTGCCCACATTAAAAATAAATAAAAGACAAGCAGAAACCCAACCTTTCTTGGGTATGAATTTTAAAATAAAAGCAGCTATCATGAAACTGACAGAAACCTTCTGCATACTAAAAACCATTTGGTCAACATGGTCAGCCACAAGAGCAGAGTTGGATCTTAAGATCTTTTTTCTTAAGCACCAAACTGTTGCCTATTAACAGCAAAAGAAAAGCAGCCAGTTTAGGGGTCTGAGAAATGTTCTCATTAACTGCAACCCAAAGGAACAGAGCAGAAAACACCAAACCTAAATTTCCTTTTCCTAAAAAATCACAGCACACAGGTCACCTGCACTCCAGTACCACAGACTACAGTGAGATGGGGTGCTTGTTTCAAATCCAAACACTGAGCAGATTAGTCATAAGGCACATGTTTGCTCTCAATTCCACATCTCCTTTATTTCACTGTAAATGAATCCTGCTATCTTATTGCTGCCTGTTGAGAGTGTTACCCTGAGCCCTGTGTGGCTTCTAAATTCTTATCATCTGAATTAGGAAGAAGTGCTACAGTGAAACTTCGTAGGCTTCCCTTAAGAGGAAAAAGTGTCCCTGTGTTTCTTCTCCTCCCTTCCTGCTATCTGGAATGTGGATGTAATAGCTGGGGGCACCAGCAGCTCCTTTGAATGATGAAGCAATTTGGTAATATAAGCACCAAGGGCTTCAGAAACAAGAGCATACAATTTTGTGTTCCTGGGACCAAAGAGCAACTACAAGTCCTCAATTGCTTTCTTCTGAACTGCTCTTACATGGAAGAAATCTATACTTCTATTCTGTTCAAGTCAGTATATTGTGAATAGTATTTACTTGTAGCTAAGTTTAATCTGTTCTGATGAAGCAAACATCTTGCTCTCAGGCTCTTAGTGGTTTTAAAAGAACAACTTCCCTGTTTATTATTATATTCCCATTCATGACTCATGTATTTTAAGCCATCAACAATCAGAGAGAAATTAAGACAAATACTCTATGGGCAGAGTTTCTTTGAAGCTAGCAGGGTTATTTATATTTTGGAATATTTGAATTTTCAAGGGCACTTTATTGGGAAGTCAAATTAGAATGTGAGACAAAGAAAGAAAAAAATTTTGAGTGATAAGGACATGCTTTTTTTCAGAATACCACTGGGGCAGGCAACTGAGGAAGACAAAATGCAGGGGTGAAGCCTCTATACTTTTTGCTTTATTTTTATTTACCCAAATAATGGCACTTCCATTTGTTAAATTCTTGGTACAAAGTATACTGATTGAATGGTACCAGGAGAATAGATCCAAATGAAATGAGAATGGAAGAAAAAGTTAAAATAGAAATTCCAGTAATAAATCATGCAGGAGGAATCACAATACCTGACTTTAATCTATACTGCAAAGCCATAGTAATAAGAAGGGCATGGTATTGGCAAAAAAAACCGAGTTATGTCGACCAATGCAGAAGAAATAAATCCACACACAGCCAATTGATTTTTGACAAATGGGCCAAAAATATACACTGGAAAAAGATAGCCTGTTCAACTAATGGTGTTGGCAAAACTGTCTAACCATATGCAAAAAATTGAAATAAACCCCTCTTTCTTACTCTGCACAAGAGTCAATTCAAGGTAGATCAAACACTTGGAAATTAGACCAGAGACTTTGAGGCTCCTTGAAGAGGGCATAGGTCCAACACTGCAACACATAGGTACACGTAAAGACTTTCTCAACAAGACCCCAATGGCACAACAAACTAAAAGGTGAATCAATACATGAGATTGCATTAAAATGAAGAGCTTCTGTATAGCAAAGTAAACTTATCAAGAACCTCAACCAAGAGCCAAAATTATTGGATATTTTTGCCAATTACTCCTTTGATAGAGGATTAATATATAAAATACACAGAGAACTCAAGAAACTCAGTAATAAGAAAACAAATAACCCAATAAAAATGGGCAAGTGAACTAAATAGACACTTCACAAAGGAAGAAATCCAAATGGCCAATAAATGCATGAAAAAATGTTCATCATTAGCAATCAGAGAGATGCAAATCAAAACTACCCTGAGATTTCACCTAACTTCAACTAGAATGACTATTATTCAAAACACAACAAATGCTGGCAAGGATGTGGAGAAGTGGGAACTCTAAATTATTGTTGGTGGGATTGCAGATTAGTGCAACCACTTTGGAAAACAGTATGGAGGATCCTCAGAAGAATGGGAATGAACTTACCATATGATCCAGTAATAACACTTCTGGGTATCTACCCAAAAGAATGGAAAATTAACTACCAAAATGCATGCATATCTATGTTCAGAGCTGCACAATTCACCATTGCCAAACTATGGAACCAGAGAGAATGCCCATCAACAGATGAATGGATTATAAAACTATGGGCTATGTACACAATGGAATTTTACTCAGCCATAAAGAAAAACACAATTACATCATTTACAGAGAAATGGATAGAAGTGTAGAACACTATGTTAAATGAGAATAGTCAGTCACAAAAAATAAGAAATCGGATGATGTTTCTAATATGAAAAAACTAGGGGGGAAATGGAACATAGGAGTAACTCTGGAAAAAGAAGAAGATACTACAGATGAGCAAATAAGGTGACTTAACTGAGTGGATGCGAGGGGAGAAAAGGGAAATTTTTTAATATTTATGTTGTACATTAACAAACATATCAGAGTCAATCACTAAGCCAAACATGAGAAGGGATTGGGTGGGAACTGGGCAAGGGCTAATTGGGTGATATGTGCATGTTGGTCTCCACTATCTTGTACTCCATTAAGATGTATGACTACAATGCACCAATAAAACATTTTTTAAAAGAGTATGTAAGGCAAAGAATGTCAGGCAGAGTATGTAAGGCTTTAAAGAATAACGGAAGCCAGGCATGTGGTACACACTTGTAATCCCAGCATGTGGGAAGCTGAGACAGGAAGATCCAGGTTCGTGGACAGCTTCTGCTACTCAGTGAGACCCTTTGCAACTCATCAAGACCCTGTTTCAAAATAAAGAATTAAAAAATTGGTCTGAGGTATAGCTCAGAGATAGAGTGCCCCAGGGTTCCATCCCCAGTACCATACACACACACACACACACACAGAATAACAGAGAGGTAAAAGATAATCAATATTACCATGAATGTTCTTAAAAATATAATTACAGAATTAAAAACATAATAATTGAAAAAAGAAATGACAGTAATAAAACCAAAACATTGCCATGCATGGTGGCGCACGCTTGTAATCCCCACGCTTGGGAGGCAGAGACAGGAGGATCATGGAGGTTTGAAGCCAGCCTCACTGGCTTAAGAGTCCCTGTTTCCAAATTAAAAAAAAAAAGTATAAAATAGGTCTGGAAATGTAGCCCGGAGGTAGAAGGGCTTCCAGGAACCCCAGTGCCACCAAAAAAAAAAAAAAAAAAAAAAGATTATTTTAATCAATACCAATAACTTTAATAATGTCACATACAGGAAAGTCTCTTTAGAATGTGTGTTATGGTTTGGATCTAAAAGATTCCCCCAAAAGCTCATGTATTAAAGACTTGGTCCCAGTCTAGCAGTGTTCCGAAGTCTAGAGTTTGGGAAGTGATTCATTTGATCATGATTGTTTTGACTTCATCATTGGTCTTATTCGTTGATGGATTCATAACATAATGGGCTAATGAAAGTTGGTGGAAAAATTACAAAATAGAGCCTTGTAAGAGGAAACAGGTCAATGGAATGTGCCCCTGAAATATACTGTGTGTATACTTTTGTGTATACAATGTATACATGGGCATACTTTGTCCCTATTTCCTTCTTTAAGATTCTCCTTCTTCCCCCATTCCCCACATTCTAACTTGTTTTCCCCTGCTAAAATAGAGTAAGAAGCTTGCCCAACCCGGCTCTCCCTGTCATGACTTTGTCTTGCTAGAGGCCTAAAGTGATAGGGCCAAACATTCAAGCATTGGAACCATGAACCAAAATAAAATTTAAGTTGTTTATCTCAAGTATTCTATCATAGCAAAGGAAAGCTGCTGCAATACATAACAAATTCAAAAACATACATAAATCAAACTACAATAGAGACATTAAAATTCAAAAAATCTTGGATTTAAAAAGTTAGCATATATCCTATATTGATTTGAGTATCTACTGAGTTTGAGAAAAAATATGAAAACTCACTACACTATCAAAAATGAAGGATGGCAATGAAATTGGAATCTTGGAAAAGCTGACTGTTTGTAATGATGGCAATTAACATTTAACAAGTGCTTACCATACATTATATTATACTACAGACTTTACAGTCATTATCTCATGCAGTTCCCACAATTATTCCTCATTCTAAAATTGAAAGATTTGAGTTTTAGTGAGGTCTAGACAAAGGTCAACAGCTAATCAATAAAAATGCTGAGACTCAGAATCAGGTGTCTGTGAACCATATGGATCTTTAGAGACAAAATAAATGTCCACGTGTGAGCAATCAGTATGTTAAGTTTGATGTAACAGACGGACAGTGTGAGAGGCCTTATTTTGCTTAGTATTCACTGACCCAGAAGTCAGCGACCACTCATCTGAAGACCTGGACACATCTCTTTCTCCCTACATTTTGGACAGTACCTGAGCTGACTAGTAAAGCATATCCTTTCCCATTCATGTTGCTTTTCTGCAAAGGAACAGAGATACTAGACTTGTAGAAAAAAATGGTAGGAGGTGTTACCAGTGCCCCGCACTGGGCTATTCTGCCGGTCATCTCTGCAAATCAGTTGGGTGAAAATTTGGATATAGAAGTGTGGATGAAAATCCAACAGTCATGTACTGCACTATATTAAAGAAGTAGATGACAAAGCAATAAAGCAAAATAGCAGTCTAATATTTCTAGATCACTGATCATTCAGGAAAACCACTGGAGTACTTGAAGCTTAAAATATGAGCTAAGAAGATAATCCATTTATATATACAAATAGGCAGAGTATAGAACAAACATCAACTGAATCCTATCTTATTTAAAAATGAGTAAATACGAGTGAGGAGCAGGGTCAGGGAGAGAAATAGACTGAATAAAAATATAAAATATAAAAAGAAAAAAATTCAGAAAAGTCACACTAAGATTCTATCTTACTCCAGTTATCACAACAATCATTAAAAATATAACCAATAATAAATACTGGAGAGAATGTACGGTAGTAGATTTTTTTTTCTTCTTTTTTCTTTTGTGGTACTGGGGATGGAACCCAGGGACATTCTACCTCAAAGCTACAGCCCTGGGCCATTTTTCAGTCCTTGTATTTTTGGAAAAGATCTTACTGAGTTGTGAAGTGCCTTGCGAAGAAGCTGAGTCCATCTGCAAACTGCGATCCTCCAGTCTCTCTGCTTCCCGAATGCTGGGATTACAAGTGTGCACTATCACGCCTGGCCAGGTAGTAGGAATTCATATATTGTTGGTGGGATTGTACATTAACACAACCATTATGGAGTAAAGAGGGCCCTTAAAAATCTAGAAATAAACCGGGCCTGGTGACGCACGTTTGTAATCCCAGCATTTGGGAAGCTGAGACGGGAGGTTTGCGGTTCGAGGACAGTCTCAGCTACTACCTAGTGAGGCCCTTTGCAACTCAGTGAGACCCTGTTTCAAAATAAAGAACAAAAATAGGGCTGAGGGTATAGCTTGGAAGTAGAATGCCCCTGGGTTCTATTCCCAGTACTGCAAAAAACAAAAATCTAGAAATAAAATCATCATATGACCCAACTATACCACTCTTTTGTATCTTCCCAAGAATTAAAAGTCAAAATATTATAGCGATACATGCATATCCATGTATGAATCAGCATCCATACATGTTTATAGCAGCATGATTCACACTATCCAAACTATGGAACAAACTTCAACAGCTATATGGATGAAAAAAATGTGGTAGAGACAGTCGGTGTTATTCAGCCATAAAGAACAAAATTATGTCATTTTTCAGGCATCTGGAAGGAACTGAAGAACATCATGTTAAGTGAGATCACTCAGATTCCAATAATCAAGCGTTCTGTTTTCTCTCATATGCAGAAGCTAGAAAGAAAATGGGAAAGAAAGGGACCTCATGAAAAGAAAGAGAGTGATCAGTACTGGGAGGAAACTGGGAGAAAAAGGAGGGAATAAAAAGGGGGAGATTTGCAAAAGGAAACAGAGCAATATATATATATATATATATATATATATATATATATATATATATATATATATATATATATATTTGGTGGTACTGGGGTTCCTGGAAGGCCTTCTACCTCTGGACAGCACTCCCAGACCTATTTTTACATTTTTTTTTTTTTTAATATTTGGAAACAGGGTCTCCTAAGCCAGCGCGCATGGCTGGCTTCGAACCTGCGCGATCCTCCTGTCTCTGCCTCCCAAGCGTGGGGATTACAAGCGTGCACCACCACGCCCGGCCAGAGCAAATAATTTTAAGTTACATGGCTATGTGAAGGTTATCACTATGAATCTCACAATCATATATGGGGAGGGAATAGATGGAGAAGGGAAGTATGGGGAGGAAAACAGACTAAATGTTCTTGCATGCATGTTTGAATGTACATTATGAATCTCACTATGAAATCTAATTACCATGCACAAACACAAAGTAATTAATTAATGTGAGAAAGGACATATCATATTTGTCTTTCTGTGTCTAGTTTATTTCACTTAACATAACGTCCTTCAAGCCTGTTCCAGTCAGGATTCTTACAGCTGTACTCTAAAGACTTGACCACATAACTAAGAGGAAAGATTTATTTCTTATGGCTTTGGGTTCAGTCCGTGTGAGGCTAGGGACTGCGAATCTCAAGGCATTAAGGGAGAAGGCAGAAAGGGAGAGCACATGGACAATGCCCTCCCCATCATTGTCTTTTGTGTGGCCTGGAAGAACCCAGAAAAGGCTCAAACTTCCAAAATCATGGGAAAGAGGAATAACAATGGAACAATGAATGCCCACAACCTCACAACATCAGAACCTGATAAAAAAGAAATTCAGCGATTTCTAGAAGATCAAATCTGGAAAATAACTGTAGAAATAATAGAGGTGTTTCGAAAAGAATTCAGAGAGAGCCAAAAAGAGATAAAGGATGTAATCAATGAAGTAAAGGCCTCAATTCAAAGTATAAACAACCGATTAGACCACATGGAGAATAGAGTCTCGCTACTAGAAGATGATCACTCCAAAAATGAATGCATAGTTTCGAATTTAGAAAAAACATCCAACAGCAGGAATCTGACATTGGAGAAATATGGGCCCATTTTAAGAGAGCTAACCTAAGAATAATTGGAATAGGGGAGGGAAAAGAAGGTGAAACCAAAGGGATCAACAATCTCTTCAAGGAAGTAATAGCAGAAAATTTTCCAAACATAGAGCAAGAGGCCGTTACACAGGTCCAGAAAACTTATAGAACTCCCTTTAGACAGGATCAGAGAAGAGGATCCCCACACCACATAATTGTCAAAATGACCAATGTGGAAGCCAAGCAGAGAATCTTAAAAGCAACAAAAGCAAAAGGCCGAGTGACATTCAGAGGCAAACCAATTAGAATCACTCCAGACTTCCCAAACCAAGTCATGGGAGCCAGAAGGGCTTGGAGTAATATATTCCAAACTCTGAAAGAAAACAACTTCCAGCCAAAAGTTTCCTACCCAGCAAAACTTTCTATAAAATTAGATGAGGAAATAAGAAGCTTTCATGACAAACAGAAACTGAAGGAATTTGTCTTCAAAACCAGCGCTAGAGAAAATACTCAAAGAGATTAACTACAAAGAAGAAATAGGTAACATACACCAGAACCAGAGAAACAAGATTCTCCATTCAACAGACAACTAAGATTGGTTATCTCTGGAGATTCATTATTTATGTTAGTCTTTTACCTAACTCTAAATTGTATTGTTTGCTTTTATTGTTGCTAATTTTTAGGATTTATATTTGGAATATTAATATACCTTCAGATATAGCATTTGGAAATATTTTATCCCATTCTATCAGTAACTTTTAACTCTGTTTACATTGTCTTTGGATATACAATACTTTTTTTATTTTTTAGGGAGTTTGTTTACCCTTCTGTTGCCTGTGCCATTGAAATCATATCCAAGAAATCATTGCCAATTTCAGTGTTGTGAGGTTTTATGACCCAGATTTTCTTCTAAAAGTTTATAGTCTTAAGATTTATATTTAGGTTTTTTATCTATTTTGAGTTACTATTTGTATATGGTGTTAGGTAAGGGTCCAATTTTATTCTTTTTCATGAAATTATTATTTTTCAACAATATTTAGTTAAAAGGGTATTTCTTCCATCAAATGTTCATGGAAACCTTGTCAAAAATAACAATACATGGAAGAATTTATCTCTAGGCTTTTATGTAACTCCAATGGTTTATATATCTGCCTTTAAAACAGTAGTACACTGTTTCAATTATTGTAGCTTTATAAGGTTTGAAATCAGAAAATATACATCTTCTAGCTTTGTTCTTTTTCGAGATTTCTTTGGGTATCTAGAATCCATATTTCATATTAGGATAGATTTTTTCTGAAAAATAAATAAATAAATAAATGTATAATAGTTTCACCTAAAAAAAAAGAAAAAAAATATTCTCTGGTAAGAAAGAAAGCAAAAAGAAATATTGAAATGTTATCTTTAAGTCATCAAAAGCTTGGTATCAGACAAATGAAACTGTTATGTGAGATTATCATTGTTAATTTTGGATAAATTGCTATAATACTAGATGGCAACCACTATGCCAAGCATGGGAAGGAGGGATGGGGAGGGAACAGGGAGGGTATTGGGTAGGGGCTAACTGGGTGATGTGTGCATGTATGTCTACAAAAGTTATTTTTTTTATCCCAATATGATGTATGAATACAGTGCACCAATAAAAAAAAATAAAAAAAACCAAAACATCAACAACAACAACAACAACAAAAGGAAATTAATAAATGATTTCTGGCAATGTAAATTAGTACATAAATTATTTAGTAAAGAAAAAATGTTTTTAAAAGAAACAGGCGAAGTAGGTACATAGAATTACTCCCCAGTTCAGTTTAATAAGTCATAAGGACTAAGGGAATTTAATATTTCCAAGTACATTAACTTCATCCGCGTAAAAAGTTGATAAGTTCTTCAATAAATATAAAGGCAAAATATTGAACAAAATTAACAATGTCCAACATTCAATAAAAAATTAAATTCAATTAAAATTGGAGCCAGCTGGGCATGGTGGCACATGCTTCTAATCCCAGAATTTGGGAGGGTGAGAGAAGAGGATAGCAGTTCACAAACAGCCTCAGCTACTTAGGCCTTCTGCAACTTAGTGAGACCCTGTTTCAAAATAAGGAATAAGAACTAGGGCTGGGGATGTAGCTTGGATGTAGAATGCCCCTAGGCTCCATCTTCAGTACAAAAAAAATTTTGGAGTCATATTTGTATCTTATAAAATATTTAACATAAGATATGAGTTAAAAATAACACTGTACCAAGGAAAATTATACTAAAATTTATTTAAAATGTGATGAAGAGAAAATCTTATAAGAAGACAAAGAAAAAGATTCTTATCCAGAGGAACAAAGACAAGATTAATAACAGATTTCTCAGCAAAAACAATGTAAACCAGAAGACAGTTAAGCAATATCTTTAATGTACTGTGATGGGGCAAAAACTATGTGTTAATAATTAAGGTGGAATATAGAGTGTTTCAGAGATACAAAATTTGAATCAATTCATCAGTAGCAAACCCATTTACATGAAATATTAAAGAAAGTTCTGCCAGCAGAAGAAAAAATATTAGATGAGAATATTTATCTAAACAAAGGAATAGAGAGCACCAGAAATGATTAACTATATAGCCAAGTACATTTAAATATTGTTAAAACAGTAAGAACAATGCAATAAGGTCTTGGTAGTAAAGGCAAAAGAAAATAATATGGTAACAGTAGCACAAAGACCAGATGGGGAAAATAGATACTGGTTTTTTGTTTTTTTATTTTTTATTATTTATTTATTTATTTATTTTGGTGGTAATGGGGGTGGAACCCAGAGGCTTTCTACCTCCAGACTATACTCCCAGACCTTTATTATATTTTATTTGGAAACGGGGTCTCACTAAGTTGTTGAGAGCCTCACTAAGTAGCTGAGGCTGGCTTCGAACTCGTGCAATCCTCCTGTCTCAGCCTCCCAAGCGCAGGGATTACAAGTGTGCACTTCTACACGCGGCATTTTTTATTATTTTTTACTGCACATGAAGTAATTTAATATTATGCATGTAGATTGTGGTAACTCAATAACATATATTATAAACCGTAAAGCAGTCAGTAAAATTAAAAGCCCAGATTAATAGGTGGTAAGTAAAGAAAGGGGAATATAGAATCATAAATAAAACATTTAAAAACCTCAGAAAATGAAAAAAAAGAGGAAAAGGAAGAAAGAGCGGAGGGGACAAATTAAAAACAAATAGCAGAAAATGTTGACTAGATGTATTTAGGTTTGCACAGTTATTTGAATATGTTTTAAATATTGAAAACTCTTTCCATTTGCAAAATAAAAAAATCCTTACTTTTCCAAAATATAGGTTTCTATAGATTAGCTTAAGAAGCAATAATCTAGCAACAGAAAATACTAAATCCTTCCATGTGCTTTCTCCACACTTCCACTGGCCCCCTTCCACATAAAAGTAGTGATAAATGTAATTAAATGGTAAAAAAAAAAAAACTTGGAAAGAGAAAATACATAATATGTTTATTATAAAGAGACTTTGTAATTCTTCTTCTGTATGAGTTTTACAATGAGGAAAAAAAGTGATCCTCCTAAAATAGTAGGTTATAAATAGGAGTGTATATTTACAAAAGAATAGCAAATACCTAAGGAAAGTGTGAAAAATATCAGACATTCACTAGTCTTACAAATGTAAATTAAAACAAGTTATGTTGCTCAGCAAATTGACATTATTATAAATTACACTATTTGGTTTTGCCAAAACAAAGGGAGAAAAGTCACCTTCATATAATCTTAATAAGACTATAATCATTCTGCAAATAAATAACTACCAAGTATTATTGATATCAGACATAGATTGCAAATTATAATTTATATCAAAATTCTTAAAATTATATATCATGCCTTTTCTCCCAGTATTTCTTCTCATTGGAATTTGCCCTATGAAAACCAAATATGAATATTTGTAAAATTTTATTGAGAAGCTACCAGATCTTTAACCTAATAAAATATAATGAAAAACATTAATGTCTAATTGTAGAGAGCTAGTTAGTGAATGGCTACATCCTTTCAATGAAATGCAATATAGTTCCTAAAATTATGCTGTAGAAAACTAAGTTTAAAACTCTGCAGTAATTTGCTTATTAGCCAAGAGAATAAGTTAGAAATAATAAAATACTTTAAAGTAAAACAAATAGACTCACACCTTCTGCATTGCACATATGGTTTGAAAATTAGTATGCATAAATAATTAATGATATATTGTTTTGTAATAACCATTGATATAAACCTACACATTATTTTTAAATAAGTTACATAGAGCATAAACAGGTATTAGACTATGAGGTTTTCAAAATATATTAAATAAGGAAAAAGACTAGAAGGCTAAATACTACAATGACTTCCTTTAGTTTCTACTTTTGGTATTTCTACTTCTATTATCACTGATGTATATTTTGAAACCTAACTTGTTCCTTGACCTCAAGGCTACTATATCCAAGTTGAAAATCAATATGTCCAAAAATAAAACCTGCTTTTTTTTCTAAGGTACCTTCTACTTTTTCCTCAAACTAACTCTCTCTCTTTTTTTTTTTCTCAATAAACTACATTATTTTTCTTGATTTTTTTTTACCTCTCCCTACCAAACTTCTGCCATGTACTACCATTTCTGTCTTAAATTATTATTCCTAGTCTGATTTTTTTACTCTCCCACAATATCTGTGCTCATGCTGCCTAAAATCCTTTCACTATAGAGCAACTAGTATAGGATCTATAGTCTTAAAAAGTAAGACTCTAAGAGACCACACAGATCTCTTGTTTAAAACTAACTAATGAATTATTACCCTTTAAATAAATAACATCCAAACTCTTTATCATCAAACCAAGAGACCATGTGATCTGGAGTTCTGCCTGCCTTACTGACCTAAAAGCCACCACTGCCGACCATGCCCATTACCCAGAAGGCCCCAGCCTGGGTCAGTAGAAGTATATGTTCCCACCTAGGGCTGTTGCCCAGAATATTCCTTCTCAGTGTCCAAAGAGACCCCCCCCAACAATTTATTTTTTATTTTTTTATGCTTTTACTACTGTATTGTAATTTATATCACAGTAAGGTTCGAAGTGATTCAAACATAAACACCCACAGCACTTGGTGTGTTTCGCTCTGGATCCCACCCCACTTCCCCATGCTCCCCATTCCTTTTAGTGAGATGGCAACTTCTAAGTCAACATTCTTCTCAGACCCTTATCTACCCTACACACTGATGACAGGGATTTTTCCTTCATTGAATGCCTTATCTGAATTTATAATTCTCATCTGCCTACTCATTTATTAAGTGGTAGTATATCTAACCTAAAATATATGCCCTCAACAATGGCGTCACTTAAATATTAACAATGCCAAAGTGGATAATTTGGTGTTGATTTTTAGTTTTTTCTTTGTTCCTCTTGTAAGTGATTGATGATGATGATGATGATGATGATGATGGTGATGGTGATGATGGTGATGATGGTGATGATGATGATGATGATGGTGATGATGGTGGTGATGGTGATGATGATGGTGATGATGGTGATGATGATGATGATGATGATTGAAGTCATTTTATTGAAGGGCTTAGAGGTGGGGAAGAGGGACTGAAGAACACAATGAGTTCTGTTGTCATCATCGAGGTTGGATCTGCTGTTTCTGGAAAAGCTCTAATATTTTTTTAAACACAAATAAAATGTTTATATGGGTATAAAATATAAAATAACAATGACAAGACTTAAGGTATACAATGAAGAGTGGCAATTTCCTTGAGATCTTAAGTCATTTAGTTGTGGGCTCTTTTAGAAATCTTTTGGTGTGGAAAGTCAACAGGAAAATATACACTGTACAAAGAGAGAACCACATGAAGGAGCTGTTAGTAAATCTTGAAGAAACTGTATAGTTTAATTAGACCACACATAGAAAGGAAGGAAGTATAGGAAGAGAAAAATGGCCTGACTATTTTGCTGGAATGAATAGTTCACATTCCTCCTGCCACAAGGACAAGGAAGCCTAGGGCATAGTAAGAATTGAATTGAAGATCAATAGTCCTTAGCACAAACTCTATTCTCTGCTACCCTGCCAACTGGTTCCCATTAAGGCAATGGCATTTTAGTAAAATGATTGTTAATTACAGGGGGAATTTCACATGGTCTAGTTAGCCTTGTTTTAGATAAAGGTCTAGGGAGAGAACTTTTGGAAAGCTTCATAGTCAAAGAATTAAGTCATGAAGGGAGGACTTGATATGTATAAAATATACATAAAATAAACAATCACTTCAATTAAATCAAGTCCATGTGCTTGAGAGAGGTCTTGGGTTGCTTATGCTTGGGAAAGTAATATATCACATTGGTACATCTCTACATTATCATCTTAGTTTTAATTACTGGCTTCTCTGCTAATAACAAGAAGGATATACTAAGAAAAATGGGTAGCACCCTCATTTGATACCTCAATGATTTTTCCAGTAAGAAAGGACAGTCAATATTTTGGCATTTTCTCCTGCCCTTGCTGTAGAGGGTTCACTCTCCCCCAAAGGGAAAGGGAGTAGAATGAATAAGTGATTAGGTTAGAAGTCAGTGACTGACTTTCGGGATAAAAATATTGTCTTTGTCATACAGAAGCACAGGTAGAATGATGGCATCTCTTCAAGCAGAGCAAGCCTCACACAGCCCTTGACATAATCCTCACCTGTGCCATAATCAAAAAACAAAAGGAAGTTGGTGATGTTGCATGGGACACTTCAATATATAACTTTAAAATTCACAGGATGTGGGTCTTAAGGCCATTCACTTCACCTCTAGGTATAATGTTTGGGCTCCTGAACTTGTCCTGGAAATCAGTGTTCACTCCAGAAATACTAAAGAATATGAATCAATCTTTGAAATCCAAGTCTATTTTCTTTGGCTTTAAGAACACAATTCATCCTGGTTGAACAGTTTCACTATGACTAGTATTAGGCATAACCAAGAGTGATATGCCACTTTGTCATCTCAAGCCATTAAACATATTTATGTGAGGATCAATACATATATATATATATATATATAGTCATATATACATATACATATACATACATACAATACATATACATATACATATACATATACATATACATATACATATAGTCAAACAGCTCATGCAGTGGGCCTGCTTTCCCATGACTGACATGGCCCTGGAAAGTTCAATTACTTCACTTAAACTCAGTAATCCAGGATCCCCATCTGTCAAATAGGACTAATTACAGTTGATATCTTTCTTTCCTAGAGGGAGTTTGGGATCATTATTCAGACAGTGTGGGTCAAGAAGCTAAGGATTTAGTGACAGCAGGTCTATTATGGAAAAGCAGTGGAAGATATCTAAAAACAGAACAGGCTTTCAATGAGACAGACTAGGGCTTGGAATCCAGCAACTCCTTTTTACTTGTCAGTGAATATATAAAATTTATATAACCTCATAGATCCTGAGGTTTCTTATCAGTAAAACTAAGAAACAAATGCTTACTAAGGCAGATCCCATGAAGAATGCAGCCAATGTATGCAAAGTGCTAACTCATGGAAGATAGAGAAAAATAAAAGTGATTGTTTTATGTATTTTATGAATAACTTGCTGTATAGTATTTCTCTGTTTAAAATGAGATCACATGCCCCTTTAAGTCAGAAGCCATGGTTTGTGTTATATTTACACAAACTTTTAGAAAACTACATTTGGTATAAGAGACCTTTAATCTCTTGGACTGATATTCAAAATTCTATAGTTTCATGGACTATCTCTGTGCTGGTTACCTGGATTCTTCTAGCACCATCTCTTTTGAAGCAATGGGGATTGGATTTAGGGCTATTCTACCTCCTAGCTACATCTTCAGTTCTATTTTTTATACTTTATTTTGAAACAGAGCCTCCCTAAGTAGCTGAGGCTGGTTGCAAACCTGCAATCCTCCTACCTCGACCTCCCAAGTACTGGGATTACAAGAGTTTACCACCATGCCTGGTTTAGCAACAACTTCTTCCAGGAGCTCCAGATTCATGTACCAATGTCCTATGCATATGTTAAGGATGAAGATCCAAATTGAATTATTCCTCGATTAGCTTATGTGTGGATGTATAGGAACAAGTTCAGCATCGGAAAACATTCTTCGATATTTCACAATTTACAAAAACTGCATTCAGGAGAAAAGTGCTTTTCTATTACCTGAATTATGAAAGTTGGAAATAGTATATGTCTCACTTGTGGTCCCATTTCTGATTGCTTTGGTTAATGACAAGTGACAGAAAATTACCCTTTAAGAATTTCTCACCAAACCTATAATCATGATATGTTCAATAGAGGTGCTTTCTTTTCTTTGAAGCCACTAACAAGCATTTATTGTCCTGACTTTACTCAAGAATCTTCAGAATTTCAATTTTGGTTACTGTTTGTACTTTTATGATTTTCTTATTTGTTAAAATTTTGTACAAAAAGTGAGTTTTACTTACTCTCTCAATCTACTGGCAGACTAGGGAGTCAAAGAGTCATGAGGGGACAGGGAATCAAAGTAAATTATATTCTTCCAGATAATCACTGAGCACAAGAAACTCATATGACTCTGTGGTATTTAGGTGGGTGAAATATGGCTTGCTTTTAAAATTATTTTTGAAAAGGCTAATTAAATTCACACTTGTCAACCCATGTGGAAATATAGAGCTTAAATTCTTGCAGGCTCTAGTGAGCCCAATAAATGTCCACTCGAGAAAAACAAAAACAATAAACAACTCTTACAAGGAATCTTGGGGTCCAGCTGAAATGTTTGTGTTTACAAAGCCCTTCTTCAACCATCACTCAGTGAAATAACATTTGGATTTTCCCCTCAGTGAAATGACACAAGGGTCCTTTCCCAATGACCTTCTGACAATATTCACACAGCTTTATAGTTAAGTTAGCTGTCTTTTACCTTTCCAGTTCCTTAGAAAAGTAGCCTGTTTCTACTTACATTGATAAATCCCATCTCAGATGCCGTCGTCTGGACATTGTCTCAGTCTGCCCCCAAGGGTTCATGTGTTTTATTAGAAAAATGGTTCTCAGGATGGTGATGTATAGAGGGAGTGGACCTCTAAGAGGTACCTGATAGAAGGTCACTGGGACACTGCTCTCACAAGGGATTAAGGGGGTTCTCCTGGGACCCTGAGTTAGTTCTCTACAAAGGATTGTTATAAAAAGAGCAAGGCTTGCTATTTTACAGAAGACTCAGTTCTTTTTGGCTTCTTGTTTGACAACATCTTATCTTCCTCATGTACATGCTCTTGCCCTTCTGATGCTATCTTTTATGAGGTCCTCACCAGTCAGGCTGATGCTGGTACTGTTATAGTTAGGATGTGTAATGTCCCTCAAAGGCTAAGCCTATTGAAGGCTTAGCCTCCAGTTGGTGGTGCCATTGAGAAGTGCTAGAAACTGTAGAAAGTAGGGTATAGCTGGTAGAGGTGGGTGCCCTGAAAAGATGTATCCTGACCCTAACCCCTTTCCCCTCCCTTCCTCTCCTCTTCTCTTCTCTTCTCTTCTCCTCTCCTGTCCTCTCTTCTCTTCTCTTTTTTCTTCTCTTCTCTCTGTCTTTCTGTCTCTTTCATTCTTCCCTGATTTCTAGGCACCATAACCTGAGTAGCTTTCTCCCATGATGTGAGGATCACCATAAGCCCAGAAACAATGAAGCCAGTGAACTGTGGACAGAAATTTCTGAAATCAGGAGTCAAAATAAATATTTCCTGCTCTTAGTTGATTTTCTTAGGTGTTTTGTAACAGTGAAAGAAAGCTAACACAAACACCATGCCCTTTAACGTCTAGAACTGTAATGTAAATAATCCTCTTTTCTTTATAAAATTACTCAGGCCAAAGTACTTCATATTAGTAACACAAACTAGCTTAATACACCATAGAACCAAGGATAATATCTTATAGATGTTCAAATTATTCTTTGTTTTCTTCTGTTCTTCATCCTATCTCACACAAAATATCTAATCAAAACTTATTAAGACAGGGATGTCACCAGATGCCATGTGTATTACAAATTATAAAACAGATATGATCTCAATTTCATAGAACTTTTCACTTAATCTGAGAGGCAGAAAAATAAAAGCCATTAAATATTCTTTACAAAGAACTATAACTAGAGTGAACTTAGGGTACTAAAGAGAATGAGGGAACCAATCACCATGAAAACCAGAAGGAAACAGAATGAAAAAAATGGTATTGAAAGTGAATCTTGAAAAATTAATCCACTAGATGGACCAACAGAGAATGTGCAAAGGCAGAAGTATTTGCAGATATGAGAACCAGTAACACATTTAGGAAACATTAGAAGACAGTGGGAACTTTAAGTAGTGAGGAGGCTGGTGAATTGTTTTAAACACCAGGCGGATTCCCTGATTCTCTGAATGTGATAGAGAACCACTGCATGCAAGCCTTTTCACATACTCCCTGCCATTGAGCCTCCCTTCAAACCTATGCAATCCACAAGATGACTTTCAGTCTAGTTTTCTATGACTTATAGTATTGAAGGAAGTTATGGCATTTTTGTACTAAATAAAATTATGATTTTTTATAATTGACCTTCCTATTATTCTACATTTTTTGTTGTTTTGTTTCCACCAATTCTCAGAGAAAATTAAATTTGAAGCATACGAGAAAAATCAAAGCTGATGTGCAGGCACTCTCATTTTTCTCTTTTTCACGCTTCTCATTTTAAGCACTTGAATTAAATTCTTGACTTGTATTTTTCACACCTTCACCTGAACAGTAAGCTTAAGTGAATAACAATCTCCATGAGATATTTCATTTCCATTTGCAAATTATCAGATTTAAGGGTAAAAAAATATTTTAATCAAGAAAGAATGGTTTAAAATGGTACAATTCCCTTAAAAACAATATGTCATGCCTCTCAGGATTTTAAGAACAAGAATTGTGGCATTTTATTTATATTGGAAAAAAGTACATAAGCCCAAAGGAATGATCTCAAAACAATGTAAGAGGACAGCTGATGGGACGATAAGTTTGCAAAGTCCCTAATTCCCAAGTGAAATCAGCTGTAGCCTCACTAAACCCAACATCTCAACCATTCAGAAAAGAATAAACATTTAATTCATTCAAACAGATGAATTTATAAAAATAATTGAGATTTTTATACCACAAACACCTGTTCTCTCTCTCTCTCTCTCTCTCTCTCTCTCTCTCTCTCTCTCTCTCTCTCTCTCTCTCTCTCTCTCTCTTTCTCTCTCTTTCTCTAAGTAAAACACACAAAGATATAAACACTCACAAATATGCTTACTTAGGCACATGCATCATGAAACACTAGCTGGAAAATTAAGCCCACAGACTCTCTGATGGGTATCATAGAGATATTTATATCAGACTAATAAAAAATAAGGCCAAAATATGTTCTACAGATGAAAAATTTAGAGCTATTTTTGAGAAAATAAAAATGTGACTCTTACTTACAGTATATTAAAAATTTTTTTCCTTTACAAAAAGACTAGAGACTAAAGTGTTGACCTCTAAATACTACTGAGTCCCATTTTTCATTTGATTCAGCATATTTTACTTATCATGGTTCAGTTATCATCCCAACAAGACAATGTATTTTCTTTCTAGTAAATGAAATTGATGTTTTCTAAACAGCCTACATAAAAGTAATCATTTGCAACTATAATCATAAAGAAATAGAAAAGGTAGATTATTGACCCAGATAGTCCCACAAGGCTCCCAATTTTAAGCACATTCCTTTATCCTTCCAGAAACAGCCAGTATCATAGGTATGACTTTTTTTTTTTTTTGCCCCAAACATCACTCTCCAATGTTTGGATTGTATTCTTAAAATACTTGAAATATACAATAAAACGTTAAGATCTATATTCTATCATGTATATTTTCTAGAAGGAAGACACCCTGTCAAATTTCTTCTGACCAGCAATGTTCTACACTTCCTTCACCAGATGTAACTTGGGCTTCAGTCACACCACACATACCCTGCCAGTGTGTGTTCATTTCTGCCATTTCCTCTACCTAGCACTCGCTGTGTCCTTTCTTTTTACATTCTTCACATCCTTCACAAGTAAAATTTCATTTCTTCTTTATAGATTTTCCTGGTTTCCTGGATTGACACTTAGTAGAGGAATTGAATTGATGCTACAATATTTTAGATGGCTTCAGGGCTGATTCAAAATAGCTATATGTGCAAAATAGATTTCTATGGGCACAAACCTCTAACCTGCTATCAGTATGACCTTGACAAGAGGCAAGACATTTATAAGAAAAAATAAGTCTGAGATAATATTGTTTTCTTTAACAAGTCAGCAATACATTTCTTTGGCTCATTTTGTATTACACATTGATCAACCATTCTGGGATAAGATTTGTAGCTATTAAATAGTTTTTTATACTTTTAAGTGACTGTTTAGTTAAATGCAAAAGCAATAAACTTTCTTTGATGCAAGACAGTCATTAGTCAGCTCACTCTTGAGTTATATTTGGCACTAAATTTTGACTTGCAATATTCACCATTATTATTGAATGATAAATTGTAATAAGAAAACATACTTGCTTTTCTCCTCTGTAAACTCATTTTTAAGTGAGTTTAAAAGTGCTTGATACTATACCCAAAGACACCCAAATTCAACGTGCCTTGAAGCAAATGACAAGAATGCTGGACAACTTCATAATGACCATTAAATCATCCATGTTACTACAGACAGAATTTTCTGCAGATGTGTTACTACAGACAAAATTTTCTGCAGATGGAGTGACAAAGTACTTTAAAGAAAATTAAGGCATACATAAATTAAAAACATATATGCTCCACTGTTACCACAGTAATCCATGTATGAACTACTATGAAGTTCTAAATAGTATCTTCTTATGGGATACTGATGACAATACTTTCAACATAGACTTACTTGTGGCTTTATGCTAATGAGCCTTTCTATATTATTAGCAGCCACTAAAGATTCAATGAATCATAAATGTAACCAGTGTTCTTAAGTATACCAGCCTGATCTTAAACCCTATGGATCTTCTCCAAAAGCACTTTGGTAAGTAGACAACATGGGAACTAACTTCTGAGTGAGACGACATATGACAGTGCACAAAAATACTACTGATTTGTGCATAGTTTTAAGTGTTTATGTTAGTGTATGTTTATGCTAAGTATGTTTTGGCATTCTACTGGAGATTTCTCCTTATTCACAGACATCCTTATGAAAATATTCGCCCAAGTGGTATTGACATTAATTACAGAACACTTCAAAAATACAATGGTAGTATTAATAGGACTTAAGATTGACATTAAGTAAAGAGACAAGAGACCAAGAAACATCGCTTGCTGATGCCAGGAACTTGGAGTAGGTGGCCTTAAAGAAACCCCAGTCATCTGAGAAAGTTCACTTTGTAAATTTTAGATAAAAAGATGAACCTAAGTTGGGCATAGTGGTGAAAGCTCCCAGCTTTCGGGAGGCTGAGATCGGAGGATTGCGGTTCACGGACAGCCTCAGTTACTTAGTGTGCGAGCCCCTTTGCAATTCAGTGAGACCCTGTTTCAAAATCATAAATAAGCCAAGCGTGGTGGCGCATATTTGTAACCCCAGCATTCAGGAGGCTGAGATCGGAGGATCGCAGTTAATGAACAGCCTCCGCTACTTAGTGAGGCCCTCCACAACTTAAGTGAGACCCTGTTTCAAAATAAAGAATAAAGATCTGGGCGTGGTGGTGCACACTTGTAATCCTCGCGCTTGGGAGGCAGAGACAGGAGGATCGCGCAGATTCGAAGCCACCCACGCGCACTGGCTTAGGAGACCCTGTTTCTAAATAAAAACGCAAAAATAGGTCTGAGAGTGTAGCCCGGAGGTAGAAGGGCTTCCAGGAACCCTCAGTACCACCAAAAATAAATAAATAAATAAATAAATAAATAAATAAATAAATAAATAAATAATAAAAATAGGGCAGGGGGTGTAGCTCGGAGGTAGAATGAGCATGCAGCCCAACTGGTCAAGAGTGCAGATTAGATTGGAATCTGGGTACAGTCTGATTGTATATGTAAAAAGGGGACATAGTATTTGTGGAAAAATAAATAAAATGTCTGAAACAATCCGTATAAGAAATTAATGTTGATCTAAGATATTCATATTTTGCTTTTACAAACTTTCATGTTCAAATTTAATAGAGAAAATGTCCAAGGCCCAAGCAACATTAGTTCCTGCCCTCTCCAGCTCCACACCAACAGGAATGGCTGAACTATGAGCAATGGGATATCCAATGCTTCAATCTGGAGCTGTATCATCTGTTCCACGTAGCTCTGTTCTTATAAATTACAACTAATTGGTAAATTACATAGCAAAGTGAAACACATACATGCAAAGAGGAGGCATCCACTACAGAGGAAGAATTGTGTATTTTGTGGTTTTTGTGGATTTCTCTATTATCTATATATTATATGTTGAAGCTTTATTATTTAAATATAAATATTAGGAATAAAATGCAAGTGATTACACCCATGCTAAATGAAGTTTCATGGTCTTGGATCACCAGCCAATGCTATTTTAATTAAATATAAGAAAGATTGAATAATCTTGAAATAAACTCAAAGGATGCTTCAACCAACAAAGTACAGAATGTTAATCTATTTAATAGTCTTTTTTCCCCACATTTGATTATATGCCTCAGTCAGCCCTCATAAATGAGATGTCAAATTAGCAGGTACATGTTAGAATTAAGCCATATGTTCTTCATTATGATACACTTATAATTTCCATTTATACTCAGTCATATGAGAGCCAATAAAGCCTGGGGCCAAAAAGATACTGTTCACAGTGTCTCCTCATGTCTCAGACATAATTGTATTAATACATAGCACAATAGAAAGGTGGTCACTGATACTCCACTAATACAATAACCACATTCCAAACAATAGTCTCAGCTTCTTAAAATATATTATACCTACTTTTAAAAAATAAATGAACAAGAGTAGTTATTCTGACACTTTCAGGAAAACTATCACTAATACAAAGTAACCTTGTTTGATCCTCACGTTTCCATCTTCTAACACTATATTGGAAGTTTTTTAAGAAGCATTTGTAAAAATATGCTCTGGCACATTTTTATACAAGTATACAATTTTTATACATGTATAACTTTTAGAAAATTTTATGCTTGTATATTCTCCTAAAGTGTTTTATATCAGAAATTTCCTCATGGTTTATAGTGTTATTTACCAACTTATCTCTCAGAAGAGGTGGGATGACAAAGAACAGCCAATAAATTCATAGAAAATAAGAGGCATCCAAAAAATAAAGAAAATTATCTCTGCTAATGACATTTATATATGTATATTTGATCTCTGCCGAACTGTTAAAGCTGATAAAGTACTCATCAAAGTTACAGAATACAAATATCAGCAGCATTTCCACATTGAAACTACTCAGAAAGGAAATTAATAAAATAATACCATTTATAATACATAAATATTTAGGCTTAAATTTCCCTGATGTGGTGAAATAACTATACATTGAAATTTATACAACTGAAGAAAATACAAATAAGTGGAAAGACACCCCATGCTCATTGAGTAGAAGAATTAACATTAAAAAAGGTCCATATTATTCAAAGCAATCTACAGATTCATCACATCTCTATCAAAATTCCAGTGACATTTTTCAAATAAATAGAAAAAACAATGCTAAAATTAATATGAACAACAAAAGACTTATAGTAGCCAAAGAAATTTTTAGCAAAAATAATAAAACCAGAGGCCAAGATACCTGATTTCAAAATGTATTACAAAGTGATAGCAATGAAAATACCATACAACGAATACAAAAACAGATAAAACAGGATATAAAGTGCAGAAATAAGTCCGTGCCTTTATTCTCTATTGATTTTCAGCAAAGGTACCAAAAATACATATGGGGAAAGATTAGTCTCTTCAATCGATGATGGTGGGAAAACTGGATAGTCACATGCAAAAGAATGAAACTGGACTCTTAACTCACTCCAAATAAAAAAAAAAATCAACTCAAATTGGATTAGAAATGTAAACCTAGGACCTGAAACCATAAAACTGCTAGAAGAAAACACACAGAAAAATCTTCACAACATCGGTTGGGGTAATACTATCTTGAGTAAGACCTCAAAACACAGCCAGCAAAAACCAGGATAACAATAACAACAACAACAACAACAACAAAAAGCAACAAGTGGGATTGCATTAAACTAATAGCTTTCACAATGCAAATAATTAATAGAGAAAAGAGACTACTGGCAGATTAAGAGAAAATATTTGCAAATTATACACTTAATAAGGGATTAATATTCACAGCACATAAGGAACATAAACATCTCATAGCAAGAAAATAAGCAACCTACTTTAAAAATGGAAAAAGGACTTGAGCACACCTTTCTCAAAATTAGACATACAAATGACAAACAGATACTGATATTGAAAATATGCTCAGCATCTCTTATCATCAAGGAAGTGCAAACTGAAATCACAATGAAATGCTTACCTCATAACTATTAGAATGACTATTACTAAAAAGATGAAAGATTAGTTTCTGCCAGGATGCAGGATAAGGGAATACTATATTCTTGGTCGGTTTGTCAACCAGATAGCCATTTTGGACAACAATATAGGAATTCCACAAAGAAATCAGAATGATAACTAAGATATGATTTAGAAATTCCACTTATGTGAATATATATATATATATTATATATATCACCAGAGGAAATATGTATATTAGAATTAATATCTGCACTTTAATGTTTATTTCAGCCTTATACACAATTGCCAAGGTGTGGAAGCAAGAGAAGTGTCCACAAATGAATAAAGAAATAAAATGTTTTTTATATATACGTGTATTATAAAATATATATACACTATATCCATACATACATATATACACATATACACACAGAAACTGTATATGGACTTAAAAAAAGAAGGGAATCTGTTTTTTGAGCACATGGACAAACCTGGAGAATAGTATGCTAAGTGAAATAAGCTAGGCACAGAAAAAATAGCATATGATCTTGTGTATATATCGAACCTAGAAACCTAAAACAGTAGATTTCATAGAAACAGACCATAGCATTGTGTTTTCAGAGGTTAAGGGTGGGAATGGGAGAAAGTGAAATATTCCAATTAGAAAGAATAAGTTTTAGACATCTATTACACAACATGGTGACCATAGTTAACAATAATACAGTTTATAATTCAAAATGGCTAATAGATTTTATATGTTTTCATCACAAAATGATTTAAGTAATCATGGTGACTGATATGCTGATTACCATGATATAATTTTCCTACAGTATATATATAAATACACCCAGCCAGCACATTGTACCTCATAAGTAACATACAATTATTTTTGTCAATTAAATTAATTAATTTAAGATAAATAAATGATAGTAATGGAGACTTAATAGTACTTTTCATGTGTGTTACTTATTTTCCTTCACATTCCAAAATGGCAAGATGGGAATTTTCTATTTGATAAGGAGGAACAAAACACAGTCCAAAGGTCCAATCACGGTGTGTGTCTCATCTGAGAGGTCACCCAGCTGGCAGAGGCAGCGCTTGGGATCTGAACTCTGACCTCACAGTGCTACTTCTCTAACAACATAGACATTTCAGAACAAACAGGAGAGTCCCAAAATGAGAGCATAAGCTGTGAGCCTGACCTCACCTCCACATCCTCTTTCTGTGAGACCTTAGCCAAGTCTGCTTAATTTTTCTGAGCTTCAGATTCTTTTACCTTTAAGAAACAAAGACCAAACAAATAGTGTTCCAAACTATCTGTCAGGTACAGTATATACATATGTCAATAACATCCCATATTAAACTAATTAACAACAAAGATTGTAACTTATGTGGAAAATACCTATATCTAGTATTTTTAAATCATATTCTACATTAGGGTAATTAATATATGACATGGAAATCATATCTTACTTGTTGTCCCTTTTTATAAATAAAGATTTATTGGAAATGCCCACACATTCATTCATATGTTCATGTCTACTTTCATGATAAAATGGCAGAATTGAGTACATTACTCAGTTCTTACAATTCAAAAAGCCTATTAGAAAAACATTTGCCAATGCCTGGTTTACAGTTTAGCTGAGTATTTCCCATGTGCCTGGAAGGTATGTTAATCAACTTTATGTACTTATCCACTTAATCTTGTTAATGACCTCAAACAAACAGATGCTATTAGATTCCTTCTTTTACAGATGAGAAAGAATAAGATCAACAGTCACTTACTTATGCAAAGTCACTCAGCAGGTAGGCCAGGATTGAAACCAAGTGCTCTGGACAGTTTGTTTGCTGAAGCATAGCATTTAGAAGCTTCCTTTTAGAGGACAGTGATCACCACAGGTCACTAAGGACTATCCAGAACCCATTGGAGAAGCCAAGAAAGGGGGGGGGGGAATCAAGGCTCAGCTCACCTACTTCATCCACTAAGATCAGAGGAAATAAAACTATTAGATAAAGTCAACAACTAATTCAAATGCCACTCATATGAGACTGCAGACAATTAAGTGAGATGAGACGGCCAACAGAGGTGACATCAAAGAGAACGCAAGGCGAGAAGCAAACATGAAACGGGAAGAGGATAGAAATGGGAAGCCAGGAAAGGAGAGTTGAGGTTCTGGTCCAAACAACCCGATTCCTGCCTCCTATCTGATCTTTTTCATTTCTCCCCATCCTACTAAACTTTCCTCTAGATAAGGTTCCAATGGTGAAAAAGTAAGCACCCTTTCTTTCAATACTTAAGTAATTTAGTAAAAGATAAAATAGAAGTAAAGCAACGTTCCTAGTCCTTGCACCTAGAGACCATTTTCAAATTGACACTTTTCATGCATTACTTAAGGTCAAGCTCCCAGTGACTTCTGTGCCCAGGTCCTGAGACTGGTGCTACAGAAGGCAGATGAAGACCCCTCCTGTGCAGGATTTCAGCTTCCAGACCCTCTGGAAGCAGCCTTCCTTTGCTCCTTTCTGTGCCTCTCTGGCTTGGTCCCTTTGCTCGGCTGAGGCTGAGTTTGTGCATTTGTTTTCTGAGCACTTCACACTTTTGATCCTCAGCACACATTTTTGCTGGGTTTTGCACAAAGAGATTGAAAATCCTCTCCAGGCTTTCTATAAATGATTGCTTTGTCATTTTCTTTTTTCCCTAACAAGGCTCAGGTTTTGTCAAGATTCTCTTTTTTAAAATAGAACTACTTCAGAAGACAAGTATTTGGGTTTCTTTTTCCTCCTCCCTATCTCTGTCATTATTTTGGTGTATATAATGTTAAAAAGATACAGAAGAGGTCCTGGGCTCAAAAAAAAAAGTCTATTTTGTAAAATTCACCATGTAGCTCTTAGAGATAGAAAATTCTGCCATGCATAACCTTAGCCATAGAAACAGATGAAAGATAGCATTTTTATCAAGTGATCAGCAAGTCCAGGTGCTCTCTGCTGTAGAGTCTGTGAGGCTCATTTTTTGCAGTTTACACTAGTCTTTGAAAATCAGGTGACCTCAACTTAAACAGTACTCTAGATTCCAAGAACTTCCTCAGGAATAAGAAATGTGTCAAGACCTTGGCCAAAAGAGGCTGAGCTGGGGCGGGGTGGGAGTTGCTTGGTGCCCAGGAGCTCTTCCCGTGAGCAGGCGCTCCCTGTCAGGCGGACTTCTTGCTTTGGCATCACCTGCCGGCTCCAATTTCTCTCTCCTGAGAAAGGGTGACAACAACATTTGCCACATGAATGGCAGTGACCCCACCACTGAACCTTCAGAACAAAAGCCTGCTGGAGAAGAGCCCTGGAGGCTTGCAGCTGTGGCCTTTATTAGCCCCATAGCTGCCTCACTGTGGGTGGTCTAGGGATCCCCACAGAAGGTTGGTGGGAGCAGAGGAAGTACAGACAGGTGCGCTAGGGCTGAAAACAACCTTGCCCATGCCACAGCAGAATTGCCCAGTTAGTAGGAATGCTGGCACAGCTGGTCCAGAAGGGGTTTGCAATGTATATATATCGACACTGGGAACTGAACACAGGGACACTCTACTTCTGAGCTACAGCCCCAGCCTCCCCCCCCCCCTTTTTTTTAAGCCGGATCTTACCAAACCATGGAGGGCTCCACTGAGTTGCTGAGGCCAGCCTCAAACCTGCAATCTTCTCACCTCAGACACCCAAGTACTGAGATTACAAACAAGCACAACCACACCAGGCTGGGCTTTGCCTCATTTACGTATTGTAATCAAAGATCTGCCCCTTGTGTTCCATGCAACATCATTCTAAAAACCTGAAAAGTATGGTGACTTAAGGGAAAGATCAGAACTGGGCAGTGGGCAAGGGCTTTTCCATTTGCCACATGATGTGAAATGCCTGGAAACATGTGGTTCATTTATTACAGTGACATTTCACTCTCAAAGTTTGTTTGTTTGTTTATTTAATGCCCAACATACATCACAAGCCTGTTCTCAGGTCCCATGCCACATGTTTCTCTGGAGAACCTTTCTGAGAAAACAAATACAAAATTCTCATAAGGTTTCAAAAATATATGCATTATTTTTAATTGATTAAAACGAAGACAAAAGTCTCATTAGATTTCAAAACTATTTGCATCATTTTAATTGATTTTTCTACCTCCAAGAAACATTAAAAGCTGACATTACAAATAAGGGTGATAAAATGCATGATAAAATGTCCAAAGTCAACATCTGGAAATCTTATATAGTCATTAAATTTTAATAATGGTAAAAACAGAGTTAGGGCAGTGCAGCTAATCAATTATATTAGCTTTTTAATTCTTATTATGCCATGACTTTATCAATATAATCTAAGTGAATGGGTCGCTCCATAATTAGAAAAATATTTATACTGTACTAAGTTACTTTTAGAATTGGTTTCATGTAACATAAACACCAAACAAATGGAATAGTAACAGACTATTTCTTCCACAGCATTAACTGTACCTTTAAATCCTAAATCTATCATTCCTTGGGGTCAAATTCAGCCAGAAAACAAAGTTTAGTGTGTGTGTGTGTGTGTGTGTGTGTGTGTGTGTGTGTGTGTGTTAACATCTGTGTTATTAAAGATTGACTCCAAGGGCATTCTACCTCTGAGCTACATCACTCTTTCCAGCCCCCCTCTTTTTTTTAATATGGTCTTGCTTGTTGAGGTTGCTGAGAACCGCACTAAGCTGCTGAGGCTGCCCTTGAACTTGCCATCCTCCTGTCTCAGACTCCAAAGTACTGGGAATACAGTTGTAGGTCCCCAGGTTCTGCTGGCTTCACATGTTTAAAATGAAGCCTGTGTTCCTTCGGGTGGGGCCTGGACTCCTCAGTTCTATCCTAGTGGAGGACTCTCTGTTGTCTCACCTGCCTGGCCAGTCCCCACCCTTGCCTTTGGTGGTTTCACTCCCATTTATCTTTGACTTAGCTCTCTGCAGTGCAAGGAGTGATGGGAGAGCAGGACAAAGAAGAAGCGTGGTCAGTGAGATGGCTGAGAAGCCATCAGGGACAGAGAAACACTGTAGAAATCAGGGACACTCAGCCAGGAGATGAAGAAAGCATCTTCCTGGGGTGCTAAAGGTTTCTTGGGATGAAGACAGTGTAAGGATCAGCAATGGTCAGTGTGAGATTTGGCATCATCAGCAACACTCAGGGATACCTTAGAAATGCAGCTTCAGGTCTCTCCTCAGTTCTACCAAATCACAGGTTCTAGAGAGGGGCCCAGTAGTCTGAATTTTATGTATTCTTCAGGTATTCTGATGCACACAAAAGACAGAGAACTGTTGTCTCAGATGCAAAGAAAATAACCAAGGCAAACAGAAGATCGAAGGCAAGGTATTCAGCTTAAGGTAAAGAAGATTTGGTTAAAACCTTTTGGGCTCCCAGATTAAATGGCAAGCAGACTGGGCTGGGGAGTAAATTCCTGGACATTGTCAGTGTCAATCTGAGGTCAGAAAGGATTTAAATATCACTGATATTTTATTTTATATTTATTTATTTATTTATTTATTTATTTATTTATTTATTTGGTGGTACTGGGGTTCTTGGAAGCCCTTCTCCCTCCGGGCTACACTCCCAGACCTATTTTATATTTTTTTTAAATTTGGAAACAGGGTCTCTTAAGCCAGCAAGGCTGGCTCCGAACCAGAGCGATCCTTCTGTCTCCACCTCCCAAGCGCGGGGATTACAAGTGTGCGCCACCACGCTTGTCGTTATCACTGGTATTTTAAACTGTATTGGACTCAAAGAACTTTCTGATCAGAATATACAGAATATGCAATGATTCCAGAATTCTAAGTTTTCAAAGCTTTGATTTCTATTAGAGGAGAAAAGCTGATCATAGCCCAGTAAGAGACTCCATTTCGTATAACCTTTAACCACAAAAGCTGTGAGGAGCAGAATGAACGAGCAGAAAGAACGTGAATGGACTGGGTGGATGGGAGCCAATGCTGCTAACAGCCATCAGCTCCAAAGCCTTCCGAAGCTTCTTTCAAATATTTTCCTTTCTTGGAATGTATTGTTAGAGAGCTTAGCAAAAAGTCATGAATATAGGCAAAGCCTTTTTGGGTCAAAGAGAGAGAAAACTGGGAATGGAGCAGCACTGAGCAATTTTGAAGGCTGAATTAATAGAGATGGCAGTCTGAGTCTTACAGAGTTATTTGGTGGGAATAGAAGCATTCACAGAAGTGAATTAACAAAAGCTCTGCACAGAGGCTGAAATGTTCCCATATGCATGACTACTAATACTATGTTTTTGAAGTGGGCATTTCTACTCAAAAGTCCTGGAACATCTTAGAAAAGGTCTCAATGAGGTGGCAGGCACAGGTATGAGCACGTAGCACAGTTGAGCAAGGTCCTCTTTAGTTTTGTAAGACACTAGAGATTGTCATTAGTGTAATATTTGGGATTGTATTATATGTTTCTGTTAGCTAAGTAGTAAACATTATTCTCACTAAAAGGAAGAAATTGTATATTCTCAACTCATCTATTTTTCCTCTTTTAATGATACTGAACCTAGGAATTCCACAAGGTGGTTTTCAAGGTACACAGCTTGACCTTGTTTCCCTGATTTGTCTCTTAGAGTTAAGATTCCAGTGTCCTGAGGGCAACCTGAGTTAAACTATCCAGATAAGTCACCACCTATGGACTTCTGGAATACCTTGATTCCATATATGAGAAGCCTATCTAAACATGCACCAGATCCCAAGGATGTCAAAGGAAATCAGATGTGAGATTAAATCAAGTTGTATCCCTATAGCTATGGTCTCTGGAAAATCATAGATTTTGCATGGGCAAGATGGAAATAACAAGGTTGCCTTTTCTATATGGTGAAAGTGAGCAAATGAGAGGATGGCCAGTATCCAGTAGGTGTTAGTGTTTTTAAGTTGCTCTCCATATCTGCTTACTACAATCTGACCAAATAGAAAGAATCCTCAGTCTACACACTGAAATTGCTCAGAATCTAGATTTCTGAGAAAGTCTGAAAATGCACCCAGAGCTAGGGAATTCTAGCTGGGTGAATGCCCAAGTACCAGGACTCCCACCAAGCCGTAGCTACTATTCTGGTTTTTATTTGTTTCTTTGTTTTTTTTCTTTTCACTCCATAGTGAGCTGGGTTCAGACAGTGTCTTTCTTCTACTCTCTTCAACATTCTCTTTATCACAGTTAAGAGGTCTGTGTTGTAGACAAAATGCAACTGTGTTTGCAAGCAGCCCAGGGATACCCATCAGGAGGCCATCACGAGCTGGAAGGTGAAGAGTCAATCTTTCTCCTTTCCCTAAGTCCCGCCTCCTCACATACCCCAACTACTAAAGCTAAAGTATTTACTGTATATGTGTTTGTATGCAAAACATATGGAGCTTATTATCACTGGATTTCACTGCTATTCACTGAGAAAGTATAAGAACCAAGGTAAATAAAACCACCCTGTGTCTCTCCACAGACCAGGAGGAGACATGTGATGGAGGGGGGTCATAAAGCAAATGCCTGCTCTTTAGAGCTTCAGGCAGGACACAGGCCTTTCTAGTTTGCTTCCCCAATGGTAAACGAGTCTGTACTTCAACAGTCCACGCTTCTCGCATGGCTGAGCCCTGTGACTCTCCTGTGTGATGTTCACAGGCTTGCTTACTAGAGGTGATAAATCAGAATTCAGGAGCTGAGCTGAGTAACACAGAGATCACTTGCAGTGTATTTCCAGGATGAAATCCCAAACAACCCAAATGATATTTGGAGTAAGACAAATACTAAAATACTGAAATATACATTTCTTGTAAAAAATCCCAGGCTTTGATTGGGTTTTAGCAGGATCTGGAAATAGGCAGTTTCTGTAGCCCTGCTTTACAATCTCTGCCCCTGCTTTCTCTTTGATAGTAAGTAATAGAACCAGATTTTAAATATTTGAATTGTATGGTTAATATTGAAAAAAGTAATTCTTTGAACTGAGAGCTAACATAAATAATGTGATGCACTGTGCCCTATGTCAAGATTTGAGGGGTTTAACTCACTTATAAAAATGTTTTCTGCCAGCTGCTCCAAGAAGCATAATGTTAACACAATGCCTACCTCATAAGTAGGCATTGACCAGTTATGTGTGACTTTTAAATGGTTCATTGACCTTCAAGGCAACCTAGCTCTTTACTCTTGTTATTACTTATCTCTTTCAATGGCCTCTGAAGAGGGGTGACCACTAAAGAATACAATAAAGCTACCTTAGGATGTGTGCCCAGAGTAACGATGTTCTGGGATTATTCCAAGATTTCTCTGCACATTTCTGCTTTATTCATGAGGGACTTAATATCCAAGCCAAATAGTACTGCATGGGCCAAATTATTTCAGCTGGAGTTGGCTACTATATTATAGCAATATCAACAGAGATATTAGCATATAGTACACATCAAACTGACCATAGATTGTTTTTATTTCAAGGTAAAAGGAAACTGGCCCTCCAAGGAAAAATTTCCTTGACAAGAGATGAACAAGGTCAACAGTAAAACCACCGGTGGTGGCTTTAATCTGATACTGAAGTCATCACAGGGGCACCTAGGGCTGCTTCTCAGGTACATTATACATTTGCTCTTCCCACAAAATATTATGAGAAGACAGGAATTTTGGTGTTCCTATTTATAGCTGAGTACTCGGAGGCTTGTCAGGCTGAAAGGACAAGTGTAATATGTTAGAAATGTATGCTTGGACTTACTTATTGTGATGGTTACCAATCTGGACAATCAGATAATAGAAATATATTTGGTGTTTTAATTCATTTATAAAAGCCAAGGGGGTCTTCCACTCAGAGGCGGCCATTCCTTGTGAATCAAGTACAGGGGAAAACACTTCACACCAAGTTCCAGAGCGTGCACAGGGCCAGCCGCTCCAACAATAGTTTACCTTCAGCACCTGATGTGACACAAGCACCCAGCACTGTCAGTACGATGCTAATGGTGTAGACACCTCTCTCCCTTTTGAAGCTTTGTTCCCTATGGAGCTACTGGGTAGCTGTCCCATATATACAGCACATGTAACTTAAAGAAGAAAGTGAGATGAGAAAGATGGAAATGGTGCTCCTGATAAATAAATGACCTCAACTCTGAAAAGGCAGAAGGAGCAAATATTTCTCTGATCCAGTTTTGTCTTCAGTGCACTGCTACAACCCTACTCAGTTCAGTGCTTCAAACAAGTCAGTTAGAGGCTGTAGGCATCTCCCTGTTTTGTGTAAATGAAGAAACACAGGTTCAGTTACAACTGATTTGCCTATTGTTACACAGACCATTGGTGGTAGAAGAGTCCCACAAGTTATCTAAATCCAGGGACAAAGGCTTTTTCTATATCCCTATTTCCTGTCAACAGAATACTTTGTGTCTTTGAGGGAAAGGCTGAGAACTGCTCTTTGAGATTCTCTTTTCTCAAAAAGACTAATAGAGTGATAACTTGTTTCTCTAATGTTTTATTACACACTTTTTTTTCTTTAGCCTATGAGACTAAAGAAAGATTTTCCTAGTAGAGGTGTTAATTGCCACAGATATAAATGAAGCCATCACTCACCAAAGTAGAGGCAGGGAATGAGGGATGGCCAGGTGTCCTGGGTAGCATCACCCATGAAAACATACAGGTCACAAATCCCAGGGGATGTGAGAGCATAAGGAATCACTGAAGCAGGTGCTTGCTGGTCCCAAGGGACCATTTCCCATTAGAGCTGCTTCAAAGATCACTTAATATAAGATAGATGTGGTCCAGGGTAGAAACACAGTGTAGAATAGATGAATGCTTGTTTAACATACCTTATATCAACCCTGTTGTGGTTGACAAGATAATTAAGTAAAAGTCCCATGTGAATAAATGACAGAAGAAGTCATAAGAGTGGTGAAATTTCATGAAGAAGAGAAAGTTTAAGAGGGAGGATCAGCTGGGCATGGAGGCACGTGCTTGTAATTCCAGCATTCCAGTGGCAGAGACTAGAGGATCTTGGTTTGCAGACAGCCTCAGCTATTTAGCAAGGCCCTTCACAACTCAGTGAGACCCTGTTTCGAAAAATAAAAAGAGTAAAAAATAGGGCTGGAGGTACAACTCAGAGGTACAATGCCCCTGGGTTCCAACCCCAGTACCGCAAAAAAGGAAGGGAGCAATTAATATTTACAGAATGCTTCATGTGTTTCTAAGTCTTGGACATATATATTTTCTCATTTAAGCCAAACCAGGAACAAATAATTATCACCCTTATGCAGACAGTGGAGAGGGGTGGTAAGTAAAGGCCCCAGAACTACCTATCCCCCAAATCCATGTCATTCCTCTAAAGCACATTGATATTTTTTATTTTATATGTGTGTATAAATATATTTGTGGTACTGGTGGTTGAACCCAATGGTGTTCTACATCTGAGCTATACCCAAGCTCCATTTTATTTTTTACTTTGAAACAGGGCCTTACTAAGTTGTTGAGAATCTCACTAAGTTCTGGGGCTGGGTGTAGACCTGCAATCTCAGCCATCCAAGTATTGGGATTTGAGAAGTACACTACTATACCAAGCAATCACATTGATTTAATCAAGAACAAGTACAAGACAGAGTGCTGACACCAACTGTTGTACATGCTTAGAAGACATACAACAGAAGAAGCAATTTGTCAATAAGAAATATGAACAGAACCTGGCCAGATGTACTCAATGTAAGAACCCTTCCCCTTTGCCTGGAACTGGACTGCATATTATGTGACCACGGTATCCCACTGAAAAGTGGCATGCTTACTCATGTTTAGAAAGGCTAACTTCTCTGGCCTGCCTCAAAGCCTTTAACACCACCCCCTCCCATACAGTTCATTTCAAATCATATACATTAGTAAGCTACAAGTGATATACTGAATTATTATTTTTTTTTGGTGGTACTGGGGTTCCTGGAAGCCCTTCTACCTCTGGGCTACACTCCCAGACCTATTTTATATTTCTGAAACAGGGTCTCTTACGCCAGCGCGGCTGGCTTCGAACCTGCGCGATCCTCCTGTCTCCGCCTCCCAAGCGCGGGGATTACAAGTGTGCGCCACCACGCCCGGCTTGAATTCTTGATAACTGCCCTGTTTCATCCTTATTAACCTCTTCTAATACAGATTTAGGCTCCTCCCCCTGATTCCTGAAATCCCTGTCCAATGCCTTGAGGCCAGAAACTGTCTATGGCCTTTTGGGTAAAGGCAATAACTTGGGTACCAGTTTGATGTCTTGGACTGGTACCATGTATTAAGTTCATTTCACTCATTATTTCTCTGTTTGGGGAGTTGCTTGTTCACTGGCATATTAGAAAGAGGAACTACGCATCAGTGTTGTGATACTGGAATCTCTCCCTTGAGGACAGTCCAGAGATCTCCATGAGAAATACACTATTTTGTCATAAGATGTCTTTTTTTTTTAAACAAAATTTTTTATTGAACATAAATGGTATACATTTAAACTATATTTGGTGTCCTCTCCCCCCGCCCCTGTTTCCCTTCCCCCCCACCAATGGTTGTCCAGGTTAACCATGTCATATTCATAATTTTACACATATTCAGATGTAGACCCTCATTAATCAAGATCAGCCTTCCTCCTCTCCTATCTTTCCATTCAAACTTTGCATAAGATTTCTATTATAATTGTCTTATTCCTTACTATGAATAATTCTTTGCCTTCCCTGAACTTAGCTGAGCACTGCATAATAGATTCCCAGTGGGACCCTGCATCTGGACCTGCTAAGCCCTGCAGAAAGATGTAAATTCATAAGCAACAGGAAAGCAGCAGATTCTGATTATACTGTGCACCTGCTTCACCCTCTTGCTGGGTACACAGTGGCATCCTGAACTGCAAGACTCCTTAGAACCACTTCTGCCTCCCTCAGGATTCTAGACCTTGAGGAGATGGACTACCTGCTCTTCCAACCAGTTCTGCTCCCTGCCTGTTCTCCCTGCAGGTTTAGAGTTCAGATATCAGGTCTATTCCTGTCACATCCCAAAGCTTCAGTTAATGCAAGACTCATCAGCATCTATGGCTGCTTCATTCTGGAACATATAGCTCAGGGCCATAGATTAATCCTGCAGCCAAACCTGCTCCAGTTTGGCTCCCCACCAGGACATTCTTAGACAGACAAATTTGGTAAGCACTTAATAAAATGTCCTTTTCCTTGGTCTTGTTCAGTAATAAATGGTTTGCTGTGTGTTTTGGTGTAGTGTGGCAATATACCTTTAAAATGTTCTTTGGATTGTTCTTTTTTTTTGTTTTGAGCATAACAATGTGTGAGAATAAATGATAATGAAGCTGTAGCAATTGGGAAATGTCACACAGGAAGGAATGAGTCCCTGAAAGAGATGATAAATTTCCTCCAAGATACATCAGTACAGAGCCCACTGCACTGGCAACTTAGTGTGTTCACACATGCTGAGCAGTGGTGTGTCTCAGCACATAAATAGTTATCCGGAAGACAGCTATTCAGTTCTGATGTTTCATTACTGCAGTACTTATGTGCAATAAAATGTCTAGAAGGCATCCACATTTTACGATGATTTGGCAGAAAGATACAGCTAATGAAAGCCTAGAAAGACTATGTCTGTTATTTCTTTTTTTTTTCACTTTGAAAGAAATTTGGGGAGATGATACTGCAGAGATACTTCACAAAAGTCAAAACTTTCATGATAAACAATTTTCATTCATCATCACTGAATAAAAAATAAGATAAATTTATCTGTGAGGTTATCTCTCTGACATATTGATTTAATTTTCTTAGAATATATTCCAAGCAGTGGGATTACTGCATTACACAATAGATATATTTTTAAATTTTTAGGAAACCTCCTTAATGTTTTCCATGATGGTTGTACTAATTGACATTCCCACCAACAGCATGCAAGAAGGGTTTCCTTTTGTCCATATTCTCTCTTTATCTTTTGTCTTTTTATTTTTGTTTATTTTTTATTGTGGTTCTGGGGATTGAATTTAGGGGCATTTCACCTCTGAGATACAACTCCTGGCCTGTTTTCTTTATTTATTTTGAAACAGGGTCTCAGTAAGTTGCAGAGGGCCTATGTAGCTGAGGTTGGCCATGAACCTGCGATTTTCCTGTCTCAACCTCCCAAGTGCTGAGATTTTTGTCTTTTTAATAATAGATATTATTACTTGAGGGAAGTGATACCTCAACATGGTTTTGATTTGTTTTTTCATAATGATCAATGATGTTGGATGCTTTTTTATATACCTGGTGGATACTTTATGACTTTTTTGATGTCTATGGCTACATATACTATGTTCAGGCATATATAAAAAGAAAGCACTGCTATACTTGCATATGTGTATCATGTATGGGATGGGAAGGGAGTAGGAAGGGAGCTGGGGGAAACCCACCAAGTGTTTATGTATGTCACTATCACTCTGAACTACTTATGATGTAAGACTACAATGCACCAATAAAAGCATATAAAAATAAACAAAGAGCTAACATTATACTGAATTGAGAAAACTAACAACTATAAGTTAATTCAACACAGTACTGGAAATTCCAGACAGAAAAATCGGGCAAAAGAAAGAAACAGGGGCATCCAAATTGAGGGAGGAAAGTCAAATTATCACTGTTTGAAGATAACATGATGTTATATAGAAAAAACTTCAGACTCCACCAAAAAACTATTAAAACTAATAAATGAATTTGGTAAAATATCAAGATAAAATCAATATTGTTAATGAAAATAATTAATTTCCAGAAACAGAAGTCATAAAAGCAATCCCATTTAGAGTGGCCACAAAAACAATAATAGAAATAATATATCTAGGAATAAAATTGAATAAAAGAAGTAAAAAATCTCTACAGTGAAAATTATTAAAACACAGATGAAAAGCTTGCAAAAAATGAAGAAACATCCAATATTCCTGGCTTTGAAGAATCAACATTAATAAAATACTCACACTACCCAAAGCAATCTATAGATTCAATGCAATCTCCATCAAAATACTAATCACAACCTTCACAGAACCAGAAAAAAAATCCTACTATTTTCACAAAATCACTAAATTCATAAATTCTAAACTACCTTAAGCAAAACAGAATATAAACAGTAGACATTACACTGATTATAAAAATAAACTAAAATGCTATAGTAATCAAAACAGCATGGCATGAGCTTAAGAACAAACATAAACCAGTGGAATAGAAAATAGGGGTCACACTGAACACCTATCTGATTTTTGACACAGATGCTGATGACAGATATTGGAGACATTCTTTTCGATAAATGCCAATGGAAAAATTGGGTAATTGTGTGTTTACATTTAGGAGAAAATAACTAAATTCTGTCTCTCACCAGTTAAAAAAAAACATTAGAATGGCAAAAGCATAGGGAGCAAAATTTAAAAAAATGACAAGTCAGATTACATTAAGCTACAAAGCTTTCTGAAAAGCAAATCAAACAACTATTGAAGCAAGGAGACAGAATACATACTGGGAAAAATATTTTCCATATATATTAATATATCATTAATTCATATTAATATGCCATTAATTAATATATGTATACATATATGAATGACATAGTTAATATCCAAAATATACATAATACTGAGGTACAGAGTGATAGGAATATGCATGCACACAACACTTGCTGCATTTCCAGTACTAAAAGCAAATAAATAAGTAACATAATAAAGTAATGGGTTATAACGCAGAGCTAGAATATGCTGGGTTCAATCCCCAAAATAAATAAAAAAATAGAAATTTTCAACATCATTAACAATCAGGGAGATGAAAATCAAAAGTACACTGTGGTTCCATCTAACTACAATTAGAATGACAATCATCAAGAAGTCAAACAACAATAAATAATAAACACTGGAGACAGTGTGAGGAAACAGGAATTCTTTCTTATTCACTATTGATGGAATTGCAAAGTGCAGCTGCTATGGAGGTCAGTGTGGAGATTCCTCGGAAAACTGGAAATGGATCCACAATATGATCCAGCTATACTACTCCTGAGTATCTTTCCAAAGAGACTGAAACCAGAATATTATAGGGATGCATATGTGTCCATGTTTCTAGCAGCACAATTCGCAATAGCCAAATTATGGAACCAACCTAGGAGTCCATCAACAAATTACGAGATTACAAAATTACAGGTTCCTCACACAATGGAATTCTACTCAGCAATAGAGCCAAATTTGCAGGAAAATGGATGGACCTGGAGAACATCAAGTTAAGTGAGATTAGCCAGTCACAGAAAGTAAAGAGTTATACAGAAGCTAGGAAGTAATCAAGATATAAGAAGGACTTTGGATAATAAAGGAAAAAACCCAGTAGAGCAAGGGAGTGGTCTAGGGGCAGGTTGGTGAGGAGGAGAATTAATGAAGGAAACACTTCCAAGTATTTATATACATATGTGAGAATACCAATGCTAATCTCAAAATCTTGTATTGGGGAGTGGGGAATGGGGAGTGGGGAGTAAGGAGGGAGCCAGGAAAAAAGCTGTGGGCATATATGTCACTATCACTCTAAACTATATAATGATGTGAGACTATAATGTACTAATAAAGTTATATTAAAATTAAAATAAGCTGGGTATGGTGGCACACACTTGTAATCTCAGTACTTGGGAAGCTGAGACAGGAGGATCACAGGTTCATGGGCAGCCTTAGCTACTTAGTGAGGCCCTCAGCAACTTAGTGAAACTCTGTTTCAAAATAAAGAATAAAAAATAGGACTCTGGTGAAAATGTGTGGTCGAATATTCCTAGGTTCAATCTCCAATATCACAAAAAATAAACTGAGTTAAATTAAAAATAAAGTTTAAATATATCCAGAATATATAAAAATTATAAAATCCAATACCAAAAACCAAATAGAACAATGTATCTGTTTTTGTTGTTGTTGTTGTTGTTGGGTTTTTGGGGTTTTTTTTTTTTTGTGTGTGTGGGGTTTTTTGGTGGTACTGGGGTTCCTGTAAACCCTTATACTTCCGGGCTACATTCCCAGACCAATTTTTATACTTTTTTGTGTGTTTGTTTAATTTGGAAACAGGGTCTCTAAACTGGCTTAGAACCTGCACAATCCTCCTGTCTCCGCCTCCCAAGTGCGGGGATTACAAGCATGTGCCACCACGCCCCGCCCAAATAGAACAATTTAAAAATGAGCAATTGTTAGTTAGATACATAAGTAAAGCAGCTTCAACTCATCCCAGAATGACGGCCTACATGCCTAGAAAGTGCTTTGGTCCAAACATTTTCAATAGGGAGAAAACTGAAAAAATTAATCCTCTGAATCACTGAAATACTGGAAAAAGGTATGTGTATTACAAATACAAACTGGAGTATGAATGCACATAACCCCTTAATATAAATACAATAATATCTACTAATATTGAACTCAATGATTTTTCAATAGTAAATATCACTTTCCAGGAAGAGTGTTTTCTCCCAGAAAAGAAGAAATATCCTCACTTATTTTCAAATAAATAATATATATGTAAATGTTTATATGAATTGATAAGACTCAAAATTATAGAATTTATCTTCTTATATTTATGCACAAAGAAAATAAACCTAAGTAAGGCTTACACTATCTAGTATCCTATATATTACATATGTAAATATATATTTTTTTCTTTTTTTTTGCGGTAGTGGGGTGGAACCCCGGGCCATTCTACCTCTGAGATACACCCCAAGCCCTATTTTTTATTCTTTATTTTGAAACAGGGTCTCACTGAGTTGCAAAGGGCCTCATTAAGTAGCTGAGGCTATCTGTGAACCTGCACTCCTCCTGTCTCAGCCTAACAAATGCTGGGATTACAAGCGTGTGCCACCACGCCCAGCTTATATTTTTTACTTTCTTCTAAAACTATATTTGAAAAAGACATTATGAGTATAAAATGATACTTATCTGATGAAAGAGTGAAGTCTGGGACCAGGAGACAGATTGGTATTGTTTTATTTCTGCTGAGTCTAGAAGTCATAAACTATTCTTACATCTTCAGATTTGAAAAGTAACTTAATCAAATGAATTAATAAAATATGTCACTGTAAAAATATTACATCAGCAAATTTAAAGATAAATTGTCCAAGTTTCCACCAACTGACAGTTTAAAGATTAAACTCCACAGTGGACTTTGCTGTCTGCATACCATTATTGATCAGTAAGCTCTAGGAAGCAGATGGGTCCTGTGACCTGAAGGTTCTTGGAGGGTTGTCTAATAGCAATGGAAAATAGAAAATATTTTCAAAGCTAGAAAAAAAGTGACAAGATCCAGAGAACTGAGATGAGAGGTTAATCTATAAAATAATGAGCAAACAGAAAAGGGTGAATAGCTTACTACAAGTTAGAATATTCATAAAAAATATGAGTATTGACCAGTAAACGTTAACACATACAATACTCATTGATTATACCACAAACACTGTTGTTATCTGTTTGAGGAACACAGTTTTTACCAGTTTACCTAAATATGTGGGGTTATTCTGCAAACCTTGCTGCTTTTGATTCAGGTGCAATGTCATATTTGGATAAGAGCAAGCAGAAAATATTCTTTTTAAAGCTTATTAAAATGCAAAGGTGGTAGTTAGAAGCTTGTTGGATTTGGAAGCTATTCAGAGGACTGGCATGGCATTTTATCTACACATAAATATTTGAAATATTGTTCTGATAGTTACATACTGCTTTACTTTTTGACCTTTAAACAAAAATGAAGCAAATTTTAAATTCCTCTTCTGGCCCTTTTAAAAAATAATAGTTCCTCTTTCTCCTCCTCCTCCTCCTCTCCTCTTCCTCTTCCTCCTCTTCTTCTTACTCTTCTTTTTTTTTTCTTTTCGTTCTTTTAGATACTCAGGTTGGAACCCAGGGGCATTCTACCTCCAAGCTACACCTTCAGCATTACTTTTTTGCTTTATTTTGAAACACGGTCTCACTGAGTTGCAAAGGTCCTCATTAAGTAGCTAAGGCTGTCCCCAAACCATGATCCTCCTTGTCTTAACCTTTCAAATGCTGGGATTATACATATGCTACCACACCCATCTTATTTTTCATATCTTCTAACAAATGAAGTCTTATGGGGAAAAAAGTATGCGTCTTGGTAGTGGTGTACTACTCAATGTTGCTTAAAGTTAGTCCCTTCCAGAATACTATTTCAGAATTTCTTTTTTTTTAACTTTTTTATTGATGCACTGTATTCATACATCTTAATGGGATATAAGACTTGTGTATACATACATGCACACATCACCCAATTATCCCCTAGCCAAATCACCACCCCATTTCTTCCCCATATCTCCTTCCCATGCTTGGCTTAGTGATTGACTTTGATATGTTTAAGTACATTATGTGCTTTAGAGAGTATCCTTCTTTCCCCTCCCATCCCCTCTGTTAGGTCACCTTATTTGCTCCTTTATAGGATCTCCTTCTTCATCTAGAGTTCCTCCTGTTACTCATTTCTCCTTAGCTTTCACATATTCAGGAAAGAAAAAAAATTAAAAATAAAAAGGTTGGGGGTATTGCTCCAAGATACGATGCCTCTGGGTTTAATCCCTAGTACTAGTACAGAAATAGATAAAGCATTAAATTGTACACTTACAATGGATAAATTTTGTGGTATGTAAATTACACTTTCAATAAATCTTTCAAAGAAATAAAAAAGAATTCCATTAGTATATTAATTTTCTTTTTATAGACTTCAATAGTATTGTAACTGTCATAATATGAGAAAGCATAACAATTTCAGAGAAAAATAATAATAATGTAGTGTACAGCCAAAAAAGGAGGATGTAACAGTAAGCATTATTAATAAGCTGTGTGTAACTACTCAGTTCAGTTCAATTAAATAAAAAAATACTACCACCGCCTCAGCATGCTAATGTAACCAGTTACAACAAGTACAATGAAATTAGAATCTTTCATGTGGTATAATGTCATTAAGCAAAAATATATTGAAGCATGATGGTGTCATTTATAAAGTTAATGCTTACATTTTCCATGTTGGCTCAGTAAATTAATGACTTTTGTGCAAGTTAAATGCAAATTAATAACCAGAAACAAAAAAAAAGTATTGCTGAAACTGCAGTTACGTATGGAATGACCATTTTGCTCAACAAGAAGCCATATTTCAGGAGCTGGCTAATTGGAGGCAGTATCTGAAACAGTGCAATGCTTTCCAAGCAGAAAACATCCAATATTGTCAGGGAAATATATTTGTACTGCACCTTGGATTTTCCTGATACAGAGTTCATTTTTATTTACAACTCTACTTCAGATCTACAATAAGGGTCCCACTGTATGTAGCATCATTTCAGGAATAGTGTGCTCAGAAGTCAAGAAGCCAGAAGCAAATGGTCTTTTTGCTTTAATGTGAAGAGATATCTCTTTATAAGTAGACCAACATAATAGGCCAACTAGGACTGGATGTTTAAATTGGTTCAAGTTTTTTCTTTTATACTGAATATGTTCTGCTTTGGGGCATTTTTATTTTTATTTTTTAAAAGGCTTATTCCCTTTGGGGGGAAAAAGGTATTCAAAAAAGCATGAGGTACGGGGAATACATGGCTAGGAGAGTAAGTAAAATGAAACAGAACAAAATACATTTGCGTACACATATTTTTGTTTAAATGAACAGCGATTTGTCTACATGAAGATAATTCTTCGATAATTGAGTTTTATTTATGACAATCTAGGAATTGTTGATCTTTGGCTCCAGAAGCTAGTAAAAATTGAAGTATGAGAAACAAAAGGCAGAAAGACTGTTGCTCTCTTTTATTAAACTTTATTATGCATTTTTGAGCGATAACAAAATACTAACAGTCTAAATGTGAAAATTTGTATTTATCCAAGTCAAGGGCAGGGGCCATTCTGAGTTAGACAGATACAGCACAAAGTGCATGTTGGCATTCATTTGTTAAATGAAATAGATTCTGGTGCAGTTAACTTTGGCCCCCTAGATTATAAACCTCAAAGTCTGTAGTCTACGAGTTCTTATGCCTATATATACAGTGCTCAACAGATCTCAGACACACAATGGGTACATAATAAATGCTTGCTTCTTCAATTTTGTGAGTTCTGAAATCTGAGTTAAATTACTTGGTCCAGTGTCCCTGAGACAGGACATGAATTCTTTTATTTCAGTCTTTCTCAGATCAATTAGTTCTTTAGAGAAATAACATGAACTGCTTATGATTGTGTCTAAATAATTGATCACACCAGCTACTAAACAGTTATTTCTGCCTCAAAAGTATCCGTGAAGCTTCATTAGTTCCAGCACAAACCTATTTTACCTTCATTATATTTGTTTAAATATAGGAAATGTATTAGCTATATTTGAGTGTGCATTTATGTTTAAGATCAGTTAAAATAATCCAAAGAAGAAAGAAGATTCTATTTCATGCATTTGGTTAATATTCTAACACTAGGTGCTTAGTGAGAGCCCAAACATGATATTTTATCTTCTTATAACATAAAAGCTCAGAGCAGGGAGCTGGCTCTAAAAGCTCAGTCCTGACTGGGAATCTCAAGTGTCTTTTCTACCAATTCCCTTTCTTCTACACATCCTTATTTACAGATGTGTAGTAATCAGACAAGGATGGAAATTCAAAGTCTGTCCAGGAGATAGGGAACTGGAATGAAGAGAATTCTAAGGCTATCTTCAAACTAACCATACACATGATAAGTAATCGGATCTATCCCCAGACAATGAAGATGAAGTGTGCCCTCTGAAACAGAGTATTCTGGCTTTGTGGGAACACTGTGTATTGAGAACATTACATAAAACTTTTAAAACATGTGAAAGCTCACATGTTTTAAGTTGACAGCATGTGCAAAGTGGGCTTTTTATCATCAACATGGTTGTTTTTAAAATGTGTTCAGGGAATTTTTCCACTCCTATTTGTAAAGCCAAGGTGGAAGGGAAAAATTCTGTTTATTCAGAGCCCCTGTAAGAGTGTAGTGATGAAATTGGAAATGAAAACAAGTTCTCATAAGCATTTCTGGGTTGAGTTTGGAAAATATTTTGAGTTGGAGGAATAGAGGGCATTTTAGACTGATAATCCTTGACTCAAAGGTTATCAAAACGATGGGCATCATGCTAAGTGAAATTAGTCAGCCACAAAAATTAAGTAATCAGATGCTCTCCCTATTATGTGAAAGCTAAGGAGAAAATGGGTCATAGGAACTCTAGACAAAAAAGGAGATTCTATAGATGGGCAAAGAAGGCGACCTAACTGAGGGGATGGGAGGGGAAAGAGGGAAATTCTCTAATGCACATGATGTACTTTAAGAAACATATCAATGTCAATTACCATGCCAAACATGGGACGGGGAGGGGGAAGGAATGGGATGGGAATTGGGTACGGTCTAATTAGGTGATGTGTGCATGTATGTCTCTACCATTTTGTATCTCATTAAGATGTATGACTACAATGCACTAATAAAACTTTTTTAAATAAATGATGGGCATAAGAAATTCAAGGTATAGGATAGTTCATGGTCTCTCTAAATTTGTTCAATGAAGAACTAAAGCCATAAATCCTTTATTCATTCCACAATGAATGCAAAGGCATTTCCTCAGCATAATCTAACCCTGAAATGATTTTCTTTGCAGTACATGAAGCACTGACTAGGATAAGGCACAGAAAGTGATTTTTAATATGTGAAATTTATATGTCATTTTCCAGTAATGGCTAGGAAGCATCTACTCCATATTCATGTCAAGAATTGAGTTTTTAAAAAACACAGTTTAAGGTGCTTTCTTTATAACATGCATAGCCATTTATGATAAAGTCCTTAGAAAAAAATGAAATAGCACTAAAATATTAATAATGATCAATAAAGGAAATAAATGCAATGCCATTATGCACATAATCTTAAATGGTGGTGCATTATTAATAAAGATGATTGTATGAAACTGGATCTATACCAGCACACATTTTATCTTCCATCAGGACCTTGATGTGTAAGAGAAAGACCACTGGCAGGGAGAAGACTTGAACACAAATCTAACTCTGCCATTGATTAGCACTGCGACCTTGGCCATAAGGCTTTCCACTGATGGGTCCAGTTTCCCCATTTACTAATCACCAGTATCTTAATTGATCTTTGAGGTTTGTCCCAGTTATACTTTTCTACAATTCCAGGATGAAGTAAACTGCCAGTGATGAAGAAAATAGAAACTGTCCTTTGTCCTCGACAGCTGAGCCTCCAAACACTGAAGTAGGTGGAAGAGACGAGGACCATGTGTCCTGGTTGAATTTCTAAGCAGCTTGCACCCTGAGTTGACACAATCAATAGCTGTGCCGAGAGCATGGACTAGGGAGTCTACTCTAGGGCAGACTTAGGCGAGAAGAAACAGGCTGCTGCTGCACCTCTGACACAAAGTGGGCTGGACCAAAAGATGATTCCCAGCCCTTCCACCAAAGTTAACCCTGCACACTGACAAGTGAGTTTCCCAAATCTTTGTCCAAAGTACTAACTAAGCTTTCACGTCACTGTTCTGATCTTAACAGGAGTGTCTGTGTGTGTGCTTGGGGCTGGAATGAGAGAGACTCTGAAGAAGTCAGGGCTGAAGACCAGAGTGGATAGAAAGGAACAGGCCATGTCTCTGTTTTGTTGACTAAAGTGTCAAACTCACAAAATTTTATCAAGGTAGAGAAACAAACCAACAAACAAGTCAATAAGAAAGCTAGGTGCTCCTTCTTTTTTTTTTTTTTTTTCCAGGTCTAGGGATGGAACCCAGGGGCATTGGTCCTCCAAGATACACCCCTTGCCCTATTTTTCTTATTCTTTATTTTGAAACAGGGTCTCACTAAGTTGCAGAGGGCCTCACTAAGTAGCTGAGGCTGTCCATGAACCATAATCCTCCAGTCTCAGCCTCTGGAATGCTGGGATTACAAGCGTGCACCACCACGCCCATCTTTAGGTGCTCATTCTGAAGAGAAGGGGCCCATAACCAGCTTCAAGTATTTGAGGTTTATTCCTCTGAAACTCTCTGTTCCACACCTAGCTCACTATTGTGTGTGTGTGTGTGTGTGTGTGTGTGTGTGTGTGTTGTGTGTGTTGGGAAGGGGGTGGTAACGAGAACACAAGAGTGCTTTACAACTGAGCTATGTTCCCAGCACTATTTATTTGTTTGTTTGTTTATTTATTTATTTTTGAGATAGGGTGTCACTAAGTTGCTCAGACTGACTTGGATCATGCAAACCTCCTGACTCAGCCTCCTGAGTAGCTAGAATTAGAGCCTGTGCCATCGTACCTGACTTTAAGTCTATGTTTCAATTTCACACATTGAGTTAAACACAGTGTGAAGCTCCCTCTATGGCAGTCACCTATGTGTGGAAGTGAAGGCACAAGGCCCTCAAGTGTCAGAGGCACACACAGCATTCAGACTTTAGAGATGGCTTACTTCTGTTCAGAGGTTGAACTGCAAGTCCTAACAATTTTACCATTGTAGAAATGAAAATGATGGATCTAATATTTCAATGAACTTTTGACAACGCCGTGGCAGAAGAAGTTGGAGAATAAAGCCCTGTCTCTAGGTCACAGGACCAGGGCATCTTCCACATGTCCAATCTTGACCCCAACCTGAATTCTTAGGAATCAGAACAATAAAGCCCCTCTTTGCTACAAAAATCATAGTGGTCAACACATCAACAAGGAGCACAGAGAACTTCGAGTGGGCAGAGCACTCACACACGCACTACCCCATTAAATATTCCTGACATTTTATGGAACAAGCAGGATAGAGGCCCTCTCCACCTTTATGCAGAAACAGTATGAAGGTACAGGGTGCTTACATGACTGGTTCAAAGAAGCGTGGAGATCAGAGGGTAATTCTTAGTCGTTCTGACTTCTAAGAATATTTATATACCAGTTATTAGAAGGGGCAATGAATAAAGTGGATTACTCAAAGTGACCATTTAAATCAAACCTCCACAAAGTTTCTTTGCCTCATAACCTTAAGACTGAGGCTCTAGCTGGGCTGTCCACTGGACCCAAAGACCTGCCAAGCCATCCTGACTCCCAGATGCCCAGCCTCTGCTGTACTTGTTTTATTTTGCATCTTCTATAAAATATTATTCTTAAGTCCAAACTATAATTACTGCAAGCTGGTTCTCCATGTTTATGGAAGAAATTGCATTTGTTCACTATATGTGTGTCATAAGAAAATGTGTGTCAGGACTTGATTGTTGTAGGAAATTGCATTTATTTTCCTGGGTAGTAATGTGGGTGTCAACAGTATGATGTTCAATCCAAGGCTTTTCTGTCCTAATTCTTCAGATACACATCTTTGTTAATGGTGTAAATTGAATTTCCAGTGATTCAATTTGATTTGGGGAACCACCAACTCAAACTTTCAGGGAGCTACCTGTTACATGGCTCTTATCCTGGAATAATTATTATTCACTACTCTTTTCATTGTAAAATCATCCTTATTTATAAAAAATATTATTATTTTTATAATAATAGAACTAATTGTAATAATACAATTAGAACATATTATCTCTTTTTCCACAGGTTTTTTTTTTCCAGAAAAATAGCATTGTGATCTAACAGATTTGCTTCTAAACAAAGAAAATAACTTTTCCCCCTTTCTTACAAGCTAAGCATTTTGAAATCCAAGGAGAATTGAAAGTTATGTGACTGTAATAAGCAGCAGCAGTAAATATATAAACACAAATGCATATATATTCATATATATTATATATACGAACAACATTGCTTTGGAAATAACCAGAATATACAAATATACAAACTAGGGATGCGTTTTCAGAGAAGAAAGATAAAGAGTTGGCAGCACATCAGTGGTACCCGAAGCCCTGTACCTGCTTAAATGGATAAGAGTAGTGTACAGAAGGAATCAGTTTTTACACAGCAGTGCTCTTTGAGTGCTGGAAGAGAAATCAGCACAGGAAATTAGCACAGAACTACCATGGAAGCAGAGGAAAGAGCAGGGAAGTGTCAGAGATATCAAGGAAAGACACTTTTCAAGGAATGGCGTGTGATCCGTTGGCCAAGATCTAAAGTAAAGTCAAATAAAATGAGGTAGCCCCCCAAATTTTAAGATTCTAAATAAACCATGATAGCTTAGATTGGATGCTAAAACAAAAAAGTTATTAAAAATAGTGAAAAATAAATAAAGATGAGTTTATTTAATAAGATTGCATTGATGTCATTGTTTTAGTTGATAATGGGCAAAGGTCATGTTTAACATTAAGAAAGGTAGGGAGAAGGCAAATCTTCTGAAAATTTGAAGTTACCCAAAAGTTTTAAAGTTTAAAATAATATAAAGTTGAAATGGAAGAATGAAGGTCATGAGAAAGTAATGTACTTCAAAGACCTACCTGCAGATTTCATGAAAGTTCTTTTTGTTTGTTTGCTTGTTTGTGTATATTTGTGGAGCCAGGGATAAAACCCAGGTCCCTACACATGCTAAGCAAATACTCTACCATTAAGTTATAAACATAGTCATTTAAAAAACATCTGAAATGCTTTAAAAACTAGAATTCATTATTGATCTGAAAATATTAGAACTGTTTGCAAAAGGTGTGTAAATTTAGATATTATGAAAATATCATACAGATATCCTTTTACTAAGTTTGCCTTAAGCTGGAAGTGGTGGTCTATGCCTGTAATCCCAGTACTTGGGAAGTTGAGACAGGGGGATTGCAGGTTCAAAGCCAGCCTCAGCAACTTAATGAGCCCCCTCCCACAAATTAGTGAGAGTGTTTCAAAATAAAATAATAAGAGTACTGAAAATGTAGCTCAGGGGCAGAATGTCACTGGGTTCAATCCCCAGTGCCCCCCACCCATAGTCTGCTTTGGAAATGAAAGAAGTATATCATAGGAGCTAGAGGAGAATGTGGGGTCTAAAGGTCATATTAGATGTTTTTATTGAGAGAAATCAAAATCCAAGCAAAAATGAAATAATATTTTTGAGAAAGTAGGAATAAAAAAGTATCTTTAACTTGATGAGATAAAAAGAAGAAAAAAGAGAAAAGTATGGGGGGGGCAACATATTCTTTTTATTAGAAAAGGTAGTGAAGAATAGCAGAGGTAGGGAGCAATCAGGGAAACTTTCTTAGATCAGACAGTATGAGGTCACCACAAGGGGGCACCACCTGAGAGCATCTTCAAAATACACATTACAGAGGGATATGGTTGCTCACTGTAATATCAGTATTTGGGAGGCTGAGACAGGAGGCTCATAGGTTCAGGGCCAGCCTCAGAAACTAGCAAGACCCTCAATACACAGAAGTGCATGCCCCTGGGCTCAATTCCCAGTGCCAGAAACACAAACACACACACACACACACACACACACACACACACACACACACACACGGTCACAATTAATTATGATCTTTTATGATAATTTAAACAGGCTATAAGTAAAATTGAACATAAATCTATGATTGTGTTAGTTAAATTAGATGTACCTAAAAATGAGGTCAGATTTTATTTAGGGCTTTAGTTTTAGATTGTTTGATTTAAATTAATGCTTCTGGAATATGACACACAGATGTTTGGGGAAGATTCCTTTCTCTTGAAGCTAGACAGAATATCTGCCTCTAAAAAATTAATATTGGACGATGGTACACTTGCATACACATATGCACAAGGGAGTGTGCAGACGTGGCTTAAATTCATGGCAAGGTGGATGCCTCTGTCATCTAAATGAAAACAGCGACAGTGAAGGACATTTCAATTGTCTCACAAACCCACGGTAATATTTCTTTCATCTTTGTCAGATTATTAAATAAATAAGGCGACTTGACAGTGAACGAGTGAGACCAAGTGAAAGGGTAATGAATACTGAGAATATGCGAGAGTCAGTAAGCATGGCACACTGCAGCCTGACAAGAAAAATATTGCATTTTGAAGTCATTTCTGAGTAAAATGTGCTTGTCAAATGCGATGATGATTGGTCTATTGAGAAGCTGGAAATCGGGCCATTATTGGATGATAGGATGTTTTGCTGTGTTGAGTAAATTGCCTGTGATGAATGACAGGAAACTGAAAGAAAGCAATAGATTACACGTGTCTTTTTTTTTTCTTGGAAAACATTTATTTGGCACACAAAATTATTAAACATTTTCACCTATACTATTTGGGGTTGGAAGTATTTATCTTTGGGGAAGTTTCCTAGGTTTCAGATAAGGATTATGTATAAATTTCCACAATAATGTCTTAATGTAATCATCACAACAGACCTCATAGTCCCACTTTACAAACATTGAAACAGAGGTGTGAAAAGTTACAGTCACTTCCCTAAGATGCTAAATTCCAAACCTAGGAGTCATCAATTCAAAATCTAGTCCTCTGCAATTCTATCCTGTCTAGAGATTCCAAAAGACATAAACCTGTAAGGATCTTGAACTACCATAACAATCTCTAAGGATGAAATAAATTACTACCTAAAACTGGTCCCTGAGATGGATGGATGGAAGAATGAATGAATGAGTGAATGAATATCTGAAAGACACAAGTAGTGCTATTGAGTACCAGGGAAAGGATCTAGTTCTTTTCCTGACATCTAATTAGTATGCAAACCTGAAGGACCAAGAATAGGTGGACAAGGCCAGGTGTAATGGTGCATGCTGGTAATCCCCATCATTTGGGAGGCAGAGATGGGAGGATCGCGGTTCATGGACAGCCTCAGTTACTTAGTGAGGCCCTTTGCAACTCAATGAGACCCTGTTTCAAAAAATAAAAGACTACAAATGGGGCTGGGGTGTAGCTCAGAGGTAGAATGCCCCTGGGTTTCATCCCCAGTACCACACACACACACACACACACACACACACACACACACACACACACACAGATTCTACTCATCACAACTCTCATCCCCAATGTATGTATAAAATGTTCTCTCTTCCTTACAGTTTTGCCATCTCAACCTCCAGCTCCAGATCCCTCTTATGTAAATCAGATGGATCAGTGGACACAGCAGTGGCTTGGGGGAAAAACAGTAGTGAATCTGAGTCTTATCCATGATTCTATACCTGTGTGCATGTGGGCAAATTGCACAACACATTTAAACATCTGCTTCCTCCTTAAAAAAAAAAAAGAGAATAGGTGGACAGTCCTGAGTGTCAGAAGTTAAAAGGAATTAGTTTCCCCTAGGAATGCAGGTAGTCGTGGAGATCAAAACAGGGAAGAACTTAACAGTGTTCAGGAATTTAGAGTTTATAAAATTTTGGATGCTCAGGACACATCCCACGACAATGATATCACAAACTCTGGGGGTGAAACTTGGGCACCCATATCTTTTAAGACTTCCCAGATGATTTCACTGTTCAGCCCAAATTAAAAGCTACTATTTTAGAATGTCAGAGCCTACACATGGTGGATTTAGATTTGCCTCAGAAATTAATGGGAGTAGCAGAAGAAGGAACAGAATGTTGGATGAATGCGATCCTTCACTCCTAGTTCCAGGCTCCCTCACTTTCCCAGGGAGGTGGTTGGAGAGTCAACAGGAACAGAGGAGAAAATGTCCAGAGATGATGCTGGTCTCCATCATTAGTGTGGCCATGAGTTAGACACTAAAAAGTTTTATGTGATTTTCCAAACAATAAACAGGTGCTCGCTCTGAGGGTAAGATAAACAGAAAAGGGGGGCTTCTGTGCTTTCAACACTTTGACCCAATTACAAAATTCCAGGCTTGTGCTCAGTACTTGAAGCAGGACCAGTGACAGGATTTCCTAAACAAACAAGCAAAAATGGTAGCAGGAATAAGGACTTCTCCTTTGGAGATGAAGTGAACACCTCTGGAGTTGAGGGAAGGGAGGCAACACTGTATTTTTTAAATTATTATTGATGTTTTGAATTTTATAACAATCTCCAAATACTCCTAAAATATGCCTTTTTAACTACTGAACCATGCTTTCAAGTAATAATTGCTATGCCAGATATGCTCTGTATCCCTATTTGTTTAATCCTAAATAATTATACAGAGGAGAAAACCAAAAGTAATGGCCAAGGTAAAAATTATGGTTTCAAAATTTGAACACAGTTCTGGGTGACTCCAGGCTACCAGTTTTTCATTGCAAGTTTTTAGGTGGGTTTTAACACCAAAAGTAACCTTGAGCTTAATCTATTCTAGAGAAATCTATGCTTGTAGCAGATTGGGGGAAAACTTCAAGAGAGAGAGAAACAGACAGACAGACAGAAATACATAGGGGATGTCATCATGGCAATAGGCAAGGGATAGTGGAAGGAGGTTGGGGTTTGTAGTCACAGATATGAGAGTGTATCTCAGGCACATAATGAGGGGGTTGCAAGAACTCTAGTAAAATGTAGATTATCACACACGCTGGTGCCAGCTTTCTTTTAGGAAAAGAATCCTGTACACTGGGAACTGTCATGTTTCTTCTTATCTTATCCAGTGAGCAACGCCAGGATCAGAAAAGTGACAGGTACCCAGGGCAGTGTCCAGGAATAACAATCACCTAATTGGCTGGACAGGCCATGGGCCACCACTGCCTTTTTGCAAAGTCACCTGAGAGCCTGAGTTAGGAGAGGGATAGGTAAGAAACTCAACCCTCATTACTGAGAGAAAGATAACACGAAGGCAAGAGAGTGAGCAGCTGCACACAGCACAAAGGCTGCTCGTGACCAAGTGTCTGTGGCAGGACACTAATGAGGAAAACACACTAACACCAGCCCCCAAGTCCTGCTGATGTGCACATCTGCACCGTAAGCAGAAGTAAGCAAAGTAAATACTGGGCTACAGGCAAACTCCAGACACCAAAGGGAGGATGTGCAACTGGATGAAGAGATAGCATATCTAACTGCTACAAAGAAAATCAATGCCCTACCTGTGCACAAAAGCAGGAAGGACCAAGAATTAATGATAATCAGTGGTTAGTAAACATAATCGTGATAAGAGAGCACTTACTCGATTCCGGCACTATCCTAAATGCATGAGGTAATTCATTTAATTCTTACAACTCAAGAGGTAGTGCCATTTGTAAAATGAGTTATCTGTAAATATGTAAATATGTAAAATACCTACATGTATAAAATATGAATATGTAAATATGTAAACATATAAATGCACACATATGTAAGTAAGCAAACTATGTCAATGTAATAAATAGAAATAAAGAAAATTAAAGCAGAGAGTTGAAGGACGTTTCCAGGATCATACGGTTAGGAAGTAGAAGGTTCAGGAATCAGAATCCAGGCAGTTTGTCTCTAGGATCCAAGATCTGGTCAACTATGTTCCACTGCCTTTCCGATGTCACTTATTCATTCTAAGGTTGTTATATACTTTATAATACCTAACCGACATTTAGTAAAAGCTCAGTATATAAAAGCATTACAGGAGCCGGGCGTGGTGGCACACGCTTGTAATCTCCATGCTTGGGAGGCTGAGACAGGAAGATCGTGCAGGTTTGAAGCTAGTCTCAGCTACTTAGTGAGGCTCTCAGCAACTTACTGACACTCTGTTTCCAAATAAAAATATAAAATGGGTCTGGGAGTATAACCTGGAGGTAGAAAGCCTCTGGGTTCCACCCCAAATACCACCAAAAATAAAAAATAAATAAAAAAATAAATAAATAAATGCCTTACAGGAGATCTAGAAAAACAATGCACATATTTTCACTAGGGTGGTTATGAAACAGTTGACTAAAATCAGCACAAAACCTCAAATTGCTCAAGAAAACACCACCTGTAATATAATATAATTATATAATATAATAAAATAATATTAAATAATATAATGTAATATAAAATTCATATAATACAATGCACAATTGTCTGGCAGTATCAGAGAAAATACAAACTCAATGGAAAGTTAGTAAGAGATGGCAGGGAGACAGGAATTAAATCTTCATTGCTGCTATTTCTGAGGAAAGCTCTTCACCTGGAGTGTGGCTCCAAATCCTTAAAAAATCTATTTCCCCCAGGTTCACAATTGAGGACGCCAAGGCACACTGAGAACTCAAGTGCTTGCCTGCAGGCACGGCATTGGATCCCATATTTGCCCCACAGTCTTATTCTAGAGTCTATGCCCCTCCCTCTCCTTCATATACCTCCTTTGAACATTTCTGTAAGATGGGTGAAACTGGAGACTCAAGTCAAATGATGATTTTTGTTGTCATCAGGACCATGTGAGGGACGCATGGTGATGGGATCTAGGCATTGTGGAAAGGCACAGCGCAGGTGGGTCAGTTTCACTGAAGCATAGGGCACCTGCATGTTTACTGATTGGGTAAACGTATAGAGAAACTGGCATGATGGAACCATAGGTCACTTCATAGCAGTGGAGGTGCTTGTAGGGATATGTGAACAGAGTTTGTCTTGCTGCATCAATGCAAGGTAGGTCAAACAGGTTGTCTCCATTACTGCAAAAAAGAGTAAGGAGGAAGGGAAAGAAGAAAGAGGCAAATAGATAAGTAAGGACCAAGCAGGAGCAATAGACAGGCAGCAAGGAACCCCTACATGGACAGAGCGAGGGCCATGGAAGCATCTCCAATGGCCTTGAAGAGACTCCCCAGTGTCTAGTGTTCATCCATTAAAACATCCACCAAAGTCTTTGGTCTGTATTACAAGCTAGACCCTTGTCCTGTATGGTTTGCTTGTTGCTGTTTTGGTTTGTTTTGTGCAATTTTGTGCCTCAAAAGAGTTCATTCAATTTTGGCTGGTAGATGTGGTATTTGTAAATAGTGCATTTGAAGCACCCTTTAATATCTTCTTTAAACATAATATACAAAATAATGTTGATTTTTTGTGTGTGTACTAGAGATTGAACCCAGGGGCATTCTACTACAAGCTATACTCCTAGGCCTATTTTATTATTTATTTTGAAACAGGGTCTCGTTCACTAAGTCGTGGAGGGGCTCACTAAGTAACTGAGGCTGTCCCCAAACTGTCAATCTTCCTGTATCAGCCTCTAGGGTGGTTAAGTACCACTGTGCCCAGCAAAGTTTATATATATATTTCACTTATATAATTCTCTGAGTGAAGAAGAAAGCAAGCTGAAGAGGTATGACAAACACCATCCTGCACAATTTCAGGATTCTCTTATGGACTCTGGGTTAATAAGTTCATTACTATGGCTGGTATTCCTGTCATATTCCTGACTTATTTAAATACTCAATTAACTTCCCTTTTAAAAGTATAGGTTGAATATTACACTGATTTTAAATAGCCTAAAACTTTAACGAAATTCGTAAATTTAGACTAAATCCAGAAAAAGAAACCATTTTCATGGGTCTCCTGTGGTTACGGGGATGAGTCACTCCTTTCTATCATCGGCTATACAGTTGGAGAGGACCTGTGCATATATTTAGCATTTTTACTGGGTCACTTTCTGGGAGAAAAAATGGCTTGGACTCTGTGTGGAGGAAATGTTCCATATATATCCCTGCTTCTTGAACAGGCTGGTTAATTTTAGGCAAGGAGTTCTTTTCCTGAATTTTCCAACAGAACCATCATAAGCCATCTCTCTTCAAAATAATACTTTCATTTACATTAAAATTCTTCATTTATTTTAGGAAGTAACCGATGTCATATTTTCTTAAAACATTATCCTTGCATTTCAGGGTGGAGATGGCAGAGGCAGAATTATTTCTTGATAAATAGTCCAGGATTCTTTCTCCATCATCCTCAATATACAGCACATCATTTCTATTCCAGGAGTGCAGAAAGGGAGTAGAGAGGTTTTCATGTTTTCAGACATGTCACCCCAAACTGTGGAAGTTCTGGTAACACATATAATTTTAGTTTTATTCTGACTCAGCATAGTACCATCTTTATCAATACAATAAAGGTGATAACAGCAAACAGACAAAGATGCCTCCCTCTCTACATAAGTGCAAAAGTGAATCTGTCAATCTGTAAATGGTTGTATTCTGGACAGTATTGATAATTTGGCAACATTTTTATAGATTTAGGGCAACTTATTTAGTGTCTCTAGCTAGCATGTAATCAGACACAAGTTCCCAAGAGCTAGAAAGACCTGATTCAGGTCCTCACTGCAACAATTACTGGACATGAAAATTAGGTAAGTGGTTAATGCTAATATTTTTAATGCCTCTATTCATTTTAAAAATGAGGGTAAAAAGGCCTACCTAGTATGATTGCCATAAAATTAAATAAGCAAGGTAGATGATATTGTCTATTCTCTCTCAAAGTCTGAATTTAACTTTTATGTACATTTAAAGAAACTCAGGTAAGGAGAAGGAGGGGGAGAGGGAGAGAGGGAGAGAAACAGGAAGAGAAAGGGAGAAAGAAACTGAAATCAAATTCAGTCTCAAACAGGAGATCCATATTGTTTTTGGTTTTGAGATATATTGCATAATGTGGTGAATACAGTTAAAATAATGCATTGTACACTTCAAATTTGCCAAGAGTATGTTTTGAATGTTATTACCACAAAAAATAAGTATTTGAGGTGTTATTTTAGCTTGCTGTAATTTTTCCACATTGTATTTATAAATCATATTATCTCCTTGTACTCCAAAAATAAGTACAATAATAAACTGCCAATTATTCATGAAAAATTATACCTCATAACTTGCCTTTAAGCAAGAAAATAACTTGAGAACTTTGCCTAGTGGATAAACTCTATCTATAAGTGTGGTCCACACAGAATGTGGACTATTGGAAGAACTGACCAGTGTGCAACTGTGGATCCAGAAGTGATAAGCCCATTGGATTCTACGACTGTGGAGAAAATGCTCATTGGGGTTATTCATGTTTCTCTTCTTTTACACATTTGCATGGACTATAACAGGGGGTTATTTTATTTTTACTTTCCATCCCTACTTAAAAAATATTATTTGCTATTTTAGTACACATTAAGTTCCAAATTTTTTAAAATATTGTTATTTTCAATACCCATTAAGTTCCAAATTTTCAATTCTGTGAAGATTTCAACTAAATTAACACAGTAATATTAAGGTAGCTTGGAAATCATATCTATAGCCTATTGTATATCATATTAATTAATAGTATTATAATTATTGTTCGCCGGGCGTGGTGGCGCACGCTTGTAATCCCAGCATTTGGGAGGCTGAGACCCAGAGGATTGTGGTTCGCGGACAGCCTCAGCTACTTAGTGAGGCCTCTGCAACTCAGTGAGACCTGGTTTCAAAATAAGGAATAAAAAATAGGGCAGGGGGTGTAGCTTGAAGGTCGAATGCCTCTGGGTTCCATCCCCAGACCTGCAAAAAAAAATTATTGTTCAATTATAATTACCATGTAGTTATACTATAATTTATAGGTGTTATACATCTGGAATGATGAGACAAATGGGTTAAAAATACACAATGACCACTTTCAAAAAGACAGAGGGGGGGGGGAGAGAGAAAGAGGGAGAGAGAGAGAGAGAGAGAACAAGAGAAAATTCAGAGAAAACAAGGTCATAATGTCTCTCACTTTCTTTTTACATCCTAAAGATAAATGCTCAGGTCTGGGAAAAAGCTGGCTCTCTCCTTTTCTCGACTCGGCTAAAATAAATGTTTAAATAGTTCCATTTCAAACCTGTGGCCGAATTTCTCACACGATTAAAAAAGAAAGATCCGCAGTCATTTTCAGTCTAAACTTCATCCTAAATAAAGCTTTTTATCTTTTCTTGCCTCTGATTCCTAATTTAACACGATCTCACCTCTCTTACTCACTCTTCTGGCAACTTCAACTATTCTTAACAGAGGCATGAATCAAAAAGGGAAAAAGGGCCCTGTATGGTGACAGCCCAACCTACATACATATGCACTGAAGTCATGCAGATATTTTTTAGTTTTTCAAGACAAAGTTCTCCCCTAAAAGCCTAATAACTACAACCTTTCTTAATTCAACTAGGCTGATTTTACACCTATCAGGATTTTACACCTATCAGAAGTTGGATAGAGCAAAACTCCAGAAGGTGGCAGCAAGCTAGAATGTGAGGACTAGAAGCTGCGCAGTGCAGTGGTCAGAACAATAATGACTGTCTAGGGAGCTGGCTTTAGGTCAATGGTGCTCCTGCCCTACTCCCAACACTTTACAAGCCCGGACCAGTTAGTCTCCACAACTCCATTTTTATCATTGAGGAAACAGAGGATTGATAATGAATGATAAATTGATAATGAATCAAGGAAAGAACTGAAATCTGAATGCAAGAAATGGCTTCCAAATGGCAATGCAAGAAAATATCAACATTCCTACACAACACAGACATGGAGATAAAGGAACTAAAATGCACTAATTTGGTGCAACCCATGAGACAGAGTATATTAGGCATCGACCACAAAACTCCACAATGATAAGTAGCTCCTGCTTAGCTTGGGGCTGGGATTTTAGTCTACCTCTTCCTCGCTCCTTCTAGGAACACGCTCGGGGCCAGGCCTCACAGGTGACCAGGAAGGGGCTCCCCCTGAAGTTGGCAGGAAGACTTTGGGTTTGGGGTTTTCCCCCTAACACAGACACATATATAGACTTCCCATACCTCACATCATTATTTAAGATGTGGATAATCTGATAAAAATCTAATTAAATCAAAATAACTTGACAAGGATTAAATAAAAACATAGAAGAAGTCCATCTGAGATGGACACAAGCATTGTGGATTTAGAGCAACTATCTCACCCCCACAGAATGCTGCTGGTTAGCGCTGGACCTGAGGACTGGTTTAATGGTACAAATAGGGCCAGGAACTCAGAGAAGTTGTACAGAATACTGTATGTGCCATGACAAAGAGATTATTTCTCTTTGGAGAAAATGGAACAATATCTAGAGGAAGTTGCCCTTCAATGTGACCTGTCAGGAAAGCAAAATGGCTTCCGCACAGACTCACCCACACAGAGCAAAGGACTCTGGGCCAAGGGGTGGATGTGTAAGAGCCGGGCAGGGAGGCAGCCAGGGGCCTGGACCAGCTCCGTGGCAATGACTCTAGAAAGGGATGAAGCTGAAGCTTATAGACAGGTAAGGCCATGAGCCAGCTAAGAGCTGCTATAATAAAAGCAATCTCCATGCTGTGGAACTTCTGGATGAGGAAGAATATAGAAGAGACTTCAGGGCCTAGAAAGGACGCAGCCATGCAATTTACAGGAAGCTCGAAGCCCCGAGTTCTTTCTTCTGAAGACTGTGTGGGTTAGGGGAGTTGACTGGTGAACTACAGTTCTCTAAAATCCAACATCCTTATACACCAAGGCCCACTTTTGCATCATGGCATGGGTTATTAAGAATTAAATACATATTAAACACTTCTGCTTACAAAGAAACAATACAATTATACCTTTAAGAGTTTTACTTCAGAATCATATGAAATACAAAATATATTATCTTAAATGGGTAAGCTTTGCTTATTTGAACATGTACTTTTATAAGATATTTACCCTCTAATTATACCAAAAAGTAAATATCACTGAGATAACCCTCTTGCTTACTCCCAAGCTATAATTTTTAAAGTGCCCATCTGAAAGCATTCATAGTTTCTAAACTAAACATTGATACATAGCATTTCCTATTCCTGTAAAGTCTAAAAAAAGATATTTAAGAGCTAAATAGTGCTTTGCTAGCTACTCAGGAAACCAGAGGGCTGTTTAAGAATTAATATCTTAGTTGCCTTTAATTTTAAACATGCTATTTAAGATGCTATTCTAAACCTCCCCCCCCAAGGTTTCTTCTTGTGGTAAATGAACAAAAGGATATAAAATGATACTATCTATCAAAGTAGTAGGGACAAAATCAGGCCATCATACCTAACTAGATCTAACTATTAAAAGATAATTTTAAGGTGGTGTAGTCATATGTTATTTCACTTGTGAATGTAGTGTCCTATTTGTAAGGGTTAAACAGGGGTGAATTATAACAATATCTGCTCATGTAAAATGGAGTTTGTAAGAATCCCTAACTGTAGCCAGGTTAAAGATGGCTAGAGGCAAAACCTCCTATTGACCTCAGTCAAAAATCAAGAGTTCCAAGGAGTTGGAATTGTGGAAAGCCACAGATTTTCTCTGCAAGAAGCAGGATAATTATTTCTCCATCCATTTAGGTGAGTCAGATATACTAATAGAGGCAGAGGTCCCCTGGGTCTTTCCTTGCATCTGCCTATCACAGGCATTTACTGAACATTAATCCAATGCCTGGCATGACCAGGCTAGAGAGGACACCAAGACATGTCAGAAAGAGAATGTGGGGATCATAGGACCAAGCCCCTGCTGACCACTTTTGACTCTAGTGTAAAGGCTCCTTTTCCTTTTTGATGTCTGCTTTCCCTTTGGGGTTTGATGATCTTTTTGATCCTCTTGCTTCTGTGCTGCTCTCAGTTTATCACGTCACATCAAATGAACAAGCCTTGACAACCTGAAATAAACAAGGGAATGTAAGACCTCAGTGCCAAAGAAGCTGGAGTGATAGAGGGAGGGGAATGGCCTCCCTCAGGTAGGATTTAGAAAACGGTTTCCTGTAAACTAGCCACTTTTAAAGCAGCACAAAGGTCAAACTCAAAAATATTAGGTTTTGTTTTTGTTTTTTGTTTTTTGTTTTTTTTTTTTGCAGGTCTCGGGATGGAACCCAGGGTCATTCGACCCCTGAGCTACACCCCTGCCCTGATTTTTTATTCTTTATTTTGAAACCGGGTCTCACTGACTTGCAAAGGGCCTCACTAAGTAGCTGAGGTTGTCCGCAAACCACGATCTTCTGGTCTCAGCCTCCCGAATGCTGGGATTACAAGTGTGCATCACCACGCTCAGCTACAAATACTGTTTTTTTTTTAATTCAAATTTCCAATAGGTCTGGGTGTCCTTATTTGACTACATAATTTGATTGGGCCTCACAACTAAAATGCCACATGGTGGAAAAGTTGTGATCATGGGGCCCCTGATTTCCTTATATTTATGGAGTGTCTAAGAAGATGTGTGGAAGTGCCGGGTGAAATGGGAAGCAAGTTTGCCTGGAGAACACATCAGTGCAGCCCTCGGGTCGAGGTCATCAAGGGCTGGGGAGCTGTGTACAGAAGAGATTTAAGACTCACAAGGCAGAGGGCTGCCCTCAGACTGTGTTTCTTTTAGGCAGCAAGAAATATGCTAAGATGATCTGGTCTTCCCTCATATTTACTATAAGAAGCAAGAATATTGGTCTGGGAGAGTACACAATTAATAGATTACTCTAGGATATGCTTTTTCCAAAAGAAATCAGAGCAGTTGAAAAGATATACCTGTCCTCCAAATAATGGGTTATCAATTTGTTTGCATTTTTTGCAAAGCTATCAATTCACATCAGTTTAGAGACCACATTGAGTACCTGCGGTGTGTGCAAGAGCCATACAAGAGAAGAGAAGTACTGGGCCTGAGCCTTTGGACCCATAGCCCATATTCTCACAATTCATGTGGAAAAAAATTCCCAGGGAAAATTTCATTTTTAGAGATAACCAGAAGCTATCTTGTTTAAGCAGGGCCACAGACTGGGGGCACATGCTGTTCAAAAATAGTCAATTTTTCTAGTATGGATCATAAACCTTGGTTAGAAGAGATTTCTAAAGAGGAGTTGCTAAATTTTCGGAGCAACTGCAATATCACAAGAAGGTTTATGCTTCCATTTCTTAAGGCTTCTTTGAAGGAATCTTAGATTATATATTTGGTAAGCATGTGTGTGTATGTGTTTTACATGTTAAAAACTCTATTTTGTAGTGCGGCTCATCTATAAAGGATGTTCATAAACTGAGACTCAAAAGCAGGAACAGTGAACTCTGAAAAATAATTTGAATTTTTATCATCTTGAGGTACTTTTCTTTCTTCTATTTAAGAGAATTACTTCAGGGTTCAAGTTAGAAATAATTAAAATAAAAACAAATCTATATCTCAGAAAAATTAAAACATGTTTCCCATATAGAAACTGGTGCATTAATGTTTGTAGAAGAATTGTGCATAGTAGCAAAAGGTAGCAACAACCTAAATATCTATCAAATGAGAGATAAAGAAAACAGGGTATATCTGTAGACAGTTATTTGTCTATAAAAAGAAATGAAGAAAAGATTGATAGATAAATCTTGAAAACATTATGCTAAATAAAAAGCCAGTCACAAAAATCCCTCATATTATTATATAATTCAATTTATGTGAATGTCCAAACAGGAACATTTGTAGAGACAGAAAGGAGATGAGTGGCTGCCTAGGGTTGGGAAGTGGATAGAAGGCTGGGTGGGGGGGAGAATTACAGAAGTATCTGTTAAGGTTTAAAGGATTATAAACAATGTTCTTTGATTGACTGCTGTCAACCAATTATATATATATATATATATATATATATATATATATATATATAGAGAGAGAGAGAGAGAGAGAGAGAGAGAGAGAGAGACAGATACAGACTGAGGTACACCCAAAGTGCTTCTGTAGAACAGGGAAGAAAGAGAACAGTGTTTATAGGGATGGAATAAGAAAGAATTTTATAAATATTAAAGACCCATGGCAATATAAGATTGGGTTAGAGTCACAGAAAATTATCAGCTTTAATATAGCATTTTAAATAAAAATTTTATTTTATAATAACTCTAGATTTATTTTTAAAAAGTTACAAATGCACTATAGAGCACCCTCACATACTCTTCACCCCACCTCCCCTAATGTTAACATCTTACCAAGAAATTAATGACAAAAACCAAGAAATTTGTAGCAGTAGAACACCAGGAACTACACTACAGACTTTTTTACGTCACCAGCATTTCTACTGATGTCTTGTTTCTTTTCCAGTATTTGATCCAAGATGTCATGGTAGGTTTAGCCAGCATGGCTCCTCAATCTCTTCTAATGAGATCTCAATTGCATTCTTTCTCTCTTTCTCATAACCAAAACTTCCCACATCCTTTTATGTAAAAATATCCATGTATCAGCAGCATCATATGGCACAACCTGAGATGTTAAAGTTACAGAATGCCATCTCTGAATACAAGCTCACAATTCATGTTCACCGGGACATCCATCAGCTCTGAGCATCATGGAGCACTGTGCTGTAAGCAAAACCTTTCCATCACTGAGCAGCCAAAAATGGAGGACAATAGCTAACATCTCTCTCCTTAGTTTTCAATCCAGCAAAGCAGTATCTACCTCCATGGGGTTGTTTGAGATAATAAAAGAAGCACTCAGCACCCTGCAAGATACACCATGAGTTTGTTGTTGCTGATTCATTAGCTGGATGCCTATACTCTACAGAGATGTTCCTCATTTTAAAATAGAGCCATGTTCTAACAAATCCCATCATAAGTTGAAGATACTTTAAGTCAAAAACACACTGAGTCCACCTAACCTACAGAACATCCCAGTTTTGCTCCGGTGCACACTAAAGTGGCAGTTGCTTCCTGCCATGATGGTGTGGCTGGCCAAGGGTTACAGCTCCCTGTCACTGCCCAGCACCGTAAAAGAGTTTCATGATGCATGTTATTCTCCCTGGAAAAGATCAAAGCTCCATGTTCAGTTTCTCCTGATTTTTATCACCTTCCCACCATCATAAACTCTAAAAATTATTGGTCAAACTATCATGATTCACGGACTGTTCTGCTATTACCTCAAGTTCCTCTAATTTCATAAAATTTTTCTCCATGGAAATAATGGTAAATATCAGTAAATAAGGAAATAATTTGTGTTTTAGTCAGGTTAAACTGCAGCTAATAGGCAGGAAGATCAAGTTGCGGACAAGGCCGAAAAGACAAGTTAGGCATGTTCTTTATTTCACCCACCATCACCATGTCTGCACCACGCATTAAAGCATCTGTCCGTACAGTGTAGTCACTAAAGCTTGTCCAAGCAATACTCCTCTGTGAAAGAGTGATGATGGCATTGGACACATCTCCGCTGCTGGTAGAACATTGGTCATGGCTAGGCAAAGAGCTGGTTACCATAGTCACACTGGTGGCATTATAGGGCTACTTCAACAAGATCACTCGAGATTTTAAGACACAGAGTGACCTTCAGAATGTCACCTAAACTTGTAAGCTCCCTAAATAGTAGATGTGTCATAATTCATTAGCAGTTTGTAGCAAGCTCCAGTCCTCACTAATGAAGAAGCACAATTTAGCAAAGAAATGTGCAAATTATCAACTATTTAAGAAAATACTTGATAAACATCTTTACCAAATTGCATTTAATTTTGCCATTTAAACTGCCTCCTGTGGAGTTTAACTACACCATTAGAAATAGCTACTGCCTATAAAATCTGAAACAAAGGCAGTGATTTTTTTGAGTCTCATCGAGCAAGTTCTCTCAGTGTCTTAACAAAGGAATGGTCCCAGTTTCAACCTCTCTGGAGCCTTTGTCCCTATCTTAGGTATACAAGTTTATTTCTTATAAAAATGATAATAAATGTAAATAGAAATAATAGGTAATAGTATATTTGCATATTTTATAAATAATCTTACACTATTTGGATTTGTGGAAGACTGCTGTTAAAGAGATAATTTGTAGCCAGGCGTGGTGGCACACACTTGTAATCCCAGCATCTGAGAGGCTGAGACAGGAGGACAGTGGTTCACGGACAGCCTCAGCTATTTAGTGAGGCCCTTTCCAACTCAATGAGACAACATTTCAAAAATAAAGAATAAAATATAGGGGTGGGAGTATAGTTCAGAAGTAGAATGTTCCTGGGTTCCACCCCTAATACCACACACAATAAAAGATGATTTGTGATCATGTAGTAACAAAACACATTAATCACTAAGAGCCAGTGTAAGTTCATTACAAATTAGACCAACCAGGCAGCTTTGTAACTTAATTTGAGAACTGGATCAGTAGTGCTGGAATGTTATAACTAGATGCTAATTTCATTACATCATGATACTTAACTTGGAAACTCTTAGTATATATTTGATAATACAATGAATAAATGTGGGTTATGGGTTAGTTCTGCTAGGAAAAAGCATAAGTGGATGGATTCAAAGAGTTCATGGATAGATTCTTGTCAGCCAGGAAATTGATGCTGGTTGAGAACCAGGCCTAACTAGACCTTGTCCAGTAATCTGGAAGTTATGTTCTTTAGTGACAAAATCTTGTGAGAAACAGATAATGGCACAAAAGGGATGCTAATATAACTAGTAGATGGCATGACACTGAACGACAGAGCCAATGCTCTGTCATTGTGTGAGTCTCATTGAGCAAGTTCTTTCAGTGTCTTGACAAAGGAATGGTCCCAGTTTTAACCTCTCTGGAGCCTTTATATTTGTATAAACTCTAGACAAGCACTTTACAAGAAATAGTATGTGACCTACCTTTGAAGTTATCAAGAGAAAAAAAATCTCAATCAATTTGTCAAAGATTATTAGAGACTCTGTTGACTACACACACAGTGAGCCTATCAGATAGTACAAATATTCAAGAAGATACTTTTGAATAAAAGTGTGGTATTCAGTTCTCTAGAGGTAAATCTCCCATTTCCTTCTTAGGAAGAAGGCAGATCCCATTCAAGTTGTGTGTCCACATGCAGAAACACATTTTTTTTTTTTCAGTACTGGGGATGGAACCCAGGGACATTCTATCTCTGAGCAACACACCTAGCACTAATTTTTATTCTTTATTTTTTAAACAGGGTCTCAGTGAGTTTCAAGGGGCCTCACTAAGTAGCTGAGGCTGTCCACAATCCTCCGGTCTCGCCTCCCAAATGCTGGGATTACAAACTCGCACCACCATGCCCGGCCTGCACATTTTTAATACTTGGGGCTTTCAAAGTACTTCATACTTTTCATACTTCCAGAACATTTGCAGAAACCATGCAGATAATTCTTATAACACCTTTTATAAGTTTCTCTTTTGGTTAACCTCTCATATAACCCCAAGATAAAGAGTAAAACTAAACATTAAACATCGGTACAATACCCAGAAATTCCACTGAAGACATTTTTCAGATTTCACTAGATTTTCCACTACATCCTTTTTTTTTTTGAGGAACAACATTTTTAGATCAACACTAACAAACTATGACACATCAGGATAAGGCCATTAAGCAGCCACGGGCCCAGGAACCAGGCAAGTGAAAAATGTGAGAGTAGCACTGTTCTGCTTTCCTCCATGCAAACTGACTCCCTGTGACTCTTGCTCTAATGGATTTTAATACTGATCATATCCTGTTTTTTTATCCCTACCCCAGACATTTCTCCTGAATTTCAAGGGTCTATTTGCGATTACTCTCTAGTTATTACCATTAGAATATCTAACAGGCATTTAATGGCTATAAAAATGCCTGAAATAGAGCTGTTCATCCACCCATGGTGTTCTTCCTGCAGTCTTCCCATCCCACTTGCCCTCTGACTCTCTGTCTTCCTTATTCTAGACCTATTCTTGCCTATTTTCTATCATGACACCTCTACCACTTTTGTCCACAATGCCATGTATCTGATATCTCTCTAACAACATATCTTGCCACCTTCCCCATGTTCACACCACACAACCACACCACTCCCTTGTTTCAGCAGGCACCATCCTCTTTCAAGGACTTTTCATGTGACTCTCCCTCTGACTGACAGATACTCACCCCAGATAACTTTGTGGGCCATTGAATCCTAATCTTCTGATCTGGGCAAAGTGAGGCTATTCCTGGCCCTGGTACTCAAACTGTAGCTTCTCTTTCTCCTCCCCAACTTTCCCTCTGCAACACTTGTGGCATCATACAGATATACTTGAGATCAAACAGAAACACTTGAATCACAGTGATTAAGAAGAGCACTTGTTCTGGAATCAGACAACCTGGATGCAACTGCCAACTCGACTCTTAGAAGCCACATGGTCTCAGTGCAATTGCTCACCTGTAGTCCAGTTTCTGCACCTGGTACAAGGAATGATAGCACCTAACTTGGAGGTTTGTTATGAGGATCGAATGTGACAATTCATGAAAAGTATATAAGACAAAGTTTGCAAAATATGAAATGCTTACTCAACATTATTATTTATTAATTAGAAAGCCAGACGCAATGGACCGAATAACCATAAAAACCTATCTAATGAGTCAAGACAAGCCAGTGCTTAAGGTCAGGACAGTGGAGTCAATATGGCCTGAATATAAATCTTAGTTCTGTTAGTATCTAGCTTTGTTTCCTTAAGCAACACAATTAACCCCTCTAAGCCCTGGAATCCTTAACTATGAAATTGAAATAATAATCTCTCATCCATTTGCTGAGAAGACAAGATAGTATAGAGTGTTCAGCACTATTCCTAATGCCTACTGGGGGACTCACTAAATAAATGGCCATGACTATTACCATATGAGGGCATTTGTCTATTCTTTTGCCTTCTCCAGTCACCCCTGTGTCTCTGCAGGTCAATGCTGCTTTTGAAGACCAAAAATCCCTGTGCTTTCATCCATCTTTTAAGCTTCCTACTCCTTGGAAGTTCATCTCCTGTAGGGTTATCATCAGGTAATAAGGTACCACATAATACTTCTTTTGATTCTAGTGACTAGACAAATTGGGTCATTTATTAAAGAAATGTTTATTACTCCTATGTGTATTAATTCATATTTCATGTCACCCATATCTTCTGTGATGGTCATAACTGCTTGAGTTGGGGAGAATAAATGGACGCTATGATTTGAGTACCCGATCCGGGGATAGCCTGGCTGTGTGCTAGGCCTGTGCTGGTTGTACCTTTGCTGCAGTGCAGTGAACGAAACCTGTGCCCCATCTACAAAGTGGTAAAGGAACCCTGACTTGTGTCCACATGCGGCTTCCATTCTGGTATGGGGTAACAGTGCTGTGAGTGAGGGTGAGATATTTATTGAGAACAAGAGACCAGAATCAGAGGCCAGACTGGATAACTCTCAGTGAGCCACAGCCAGGCTCAAGTGCACAGTATTCCGCCCCAGCCTCGTTACCACAGAGCCTCTCTTCTGTAAGAACTAGCAGATTGCTCTGCTCCCACCCAAAAACTAGGGCTGGATACCACTCACACTGGTACCACTACTCTTATCACTACTACTGAAATCACTTCTGCTTTCTTTTGGTACTGATGACTGAACCTAGGGGGATTTTATACCTGTGAGCTATACACCCAACCCTATTTTATTTTATTTATGTTTTGATATACGGGCTAGCTAAGTTGCTGATATTTCACTAAGTTGCTGAGACTTGCCTCAAATCTACAATCCTCCTGTGTCAGTCTCCCAAGTACTGAGATTAAAGGAATGTGCCAAAGGCCCAGCCATGATGATAACTATTATCTCCAATAGTTTTTCAATTCAGTTTACTAGTTTTTCCACTAAGACATGAACATTAGAGCCAAATCCTCCTTATTTATGATATATCTTGCAATACTGAGCACACCTTCAATATTGATATTCAAGTTGTCAAATACAGGAAAGGCAATTTTATTAGCAAAGTTTGATGGCTAAAAAGCAAAAAAAGGCAGTAGACAGGCATCCATGCATCATGGTGACATTTCAATTTATCTCCAACTCCTCACAGACTAGAGACTTCCTGTTTAGTGACACTAAGTCAGTACTCACCTGTTCAACCTGGGACACTGTGGGTCTGAGCAAAACACTATTAATCAATCCTCCATGCTAAAATCAGCCAGAAGAGCATACATGGGGATAAAGTGACAGCTCAGCACATGTATCAGTAACAGCTTTCAAAATTCCCCTGACTTTGTCCCTGAAAAAGCAGTGGATGAAGATTTATATTAACATTAAATATTCATCTAAATCATCTCCAGGAAAAATGCATTGAGATTACAAAACTCATCTGATTACTTTGCTGTTCTTTGCCTGGGCAGATGAAAGGACATGGTGTCATCTTTAACTGGAAAGACCATAATTGGGAAAGAGGATGAATACAAACATAATCTTTAAGGAGCCAACAATATAGAGCTCATGGATTACTGGGATCCAATGTGGCCACTGATTAACTAGCTGTCACCCTAATTTATAAGCATCCCTGATATCTGTAGTTTTCTGCTTTTCTTACATTACTGACTTGGAAATTTCCATTTAGGGGAGAAATATGCAAGCTTTATAACCTCAGTTGTGCACTCTTTTGGGCCATAGATTGTTCTCTCTTTGCTTCTATTTTTTTTTTCTCTCTTCTATTTCTGGGCATGATTGTCCCACTCAGACATTCAACAAAGGAAAAAAGAGCTGGGCATGGTGGCGTATGCTTGTAATCCCTGTGCTTGGGAGGCAGAGACAGGAGGATCATGCAGGTTTGAAGCCAGCCACTCTGGCTTGAGAGACCCTGTTTCCAAATAAAAAGTATAAAATGGGTCTGGGAGTGTATCCTGGAGGTAGAAGGGTTTCCAGGAATCCCAGTACCACCAAAAAGTAAATAAATAAATAAAAAATAAAGGAAGAGAGAGGAAAGTATAGATAGAGGTATAGAAAGAGGGAAAGGGGTATAATTAAGCAGTTACTACATGGTTAGCCCTTTACAACAATAGCAAAAGGAGAAAATAGTCCCATTTTCACACGTAATTAAGAGATTTGATGGAGTCCTAAACTCCCATTTGAATCCCAATTATGCATCACCATAGAAGCCATATCAATATATAGCAAAGTTATTTTCTGTTTCTCAGTTTTTCCATCTGTAAAAATCTTAAAAAATAAGTGGAATCATCTTTGCAAAGCATCTGGAGTTTGGCGTATAATACAAGTTACTAAATGCCATTCGTTTTATTTAAACGTTTGTTTTTTCAGTTCTTTATGGTTCCTTATCGTGACCATCATCCATTTATGGTCTTCCCAACTAATTTCCAAGTCTTTTATTAAGCCTCTGAGTACACTGTCACAATTTCTGTTTGGTTTGACATTCTTGTTTTACATGGCTTTGAGCAGTGCCCATGTCTAGTTCACATCAGTACATCCTGCCATGACCTAGACTTTGCCTATCATGCAGGGATATCATGAATGGATGAGAAGATAGATTGCTACACTAAATAGAATTGCATTGAATACTAAGCATGTAACATTTTGTACGAGGATTACTTTTCTTCTTTTTTGGCAAGATCCTTTATAGCAGAGTGCTTTTATCAGAAATAGTTTTGTATCTGAATATATGAGTCTATTTATGAGTTTTTGTAATGAAGATCTGGAATAAAAGCACTTGAAAACTAAGGCAAGCAAGGGGAGGGACGGGGAGGGAAAGGGGTGGGAATTGGGTAGGGGTTAAATCAGTGATGTGCACATGTATGTACACACAAGTTTTTTTACCCCAATATGATGTATGAATATAATGTACCAATAAAAAATAAAAAAAACTTGACCAGCTTTAGATGATTCAGGTTCCGAAAGAAAGTCTGAACTTTCAAACTTAAGTTGTATATGAAAGGCTCTACCTGATTTTGATAGCTGCAGGCCTATGGGTGATCCTGGGTCAGACTGGGCATGCATTTGCTTGGCTTAGCACCATTGGAGGTAAGTCCTGATTTCACAACTGCCTTTCTATAACCAGTCCAGGAGCCTGAGCCTATCCTCTCCCAAGGCTGGCTCACTTGGCCTCCAGCTGACCTTACCATTTCCATACAGTGTCAAAGCCCAGGCTTGTTTGTTTAATATCTGGCTGAGTTAGGTAAATCTTGCTAATTAGGATGAAGTGTGGATCTATGTGAACATCAGATTGAGCTAGTGTGATGTGGATGGATATCAGTACAAGCCCAGTGGAAAGTAATGAGTAGAGACATGCTTACTCAATCAGATGCCTATAGCAGGTCCCAGAAGAACAGATCTTTGGTGTCATGAATAGACCTCAGGCCCTGACAGTATAGAATTGGTCATCATCATTTAAATGAAAAGCCATTTCATATGTCTTAAGGTTTTACATATTAGACAGTAGTCTTGGGTCTAACTGGGTCCTATTGGCAGTAGTCATGGAAATTATGGATGTGTTTGTTTCTCTGTGAATATCAATGCTGTTGACATGTCACCCTGCCTCTTATCTCAGTGGTTATGGGCTTGTTATAATTTAGTTATGTCCACTTCCATGTTGGCATGTACTTTACCATTAATACCTTATATAAGTTATAAGATTAGGTCACATAGCAAGAGAGATATAAGAAATAGATAAATGTATGCATCCATTATAGATGCCTCAAGGCTTTCATAGGATGATGACGAGCACAACCAAATAAATAAATGTCAAATGCAGCACAAAATAAAAATTTCATCTATACACTAGCAAAGTATTCACTTTTATATTTAGTCCTACTAACTTGTTCAATACACATTCATTAACCCTTCAATGCTACCAAGAGAGGCGGAGACAGGAGGATCGCACTGTTTCAAAGCCAACCTCACCAGCTTAAGAGACCCTGTTTCCAAATAAAAACATAAAATAGGTCAGGGAGTGTAGCCTGGGGATAGAAAGGTTTCCAAAACCCCAGTACCACCAAACAAAACAAAACAAAACAAAACAAAAAAACAGCTAATCAGGCATCTGATTAACTCTGGACACCTTTGATTATATGTAAACTTGGCTGTGCGCAAACATACCAATTATAGAAGAATAAATAATGAGTCTATTATAACCTACATGCTATAGTCGTAGATTATTTACATTAAACTCACATTTACTAGAAGTAAATACTGCCTTTACTTTCACAAACATATTACATATATAGTATCATATATAATATATCCTTATATATTCATCACATTATATGTGCATATTCTTATATTACCTTATAATCATAAACTACTTATTTTTCCATTCTAAACCATTCTTGTATATGTTATGCATTAGATTTAATCTTATAAGTTATGCATTAGGTTTAATTTAATATTAATAAATTTCTTAAGACAATATGATATAAAACTAATAGTTCAAATATAAATGGAGTTAATTTCTTGGGTTCCAGCCCAAGTACTGCAGAACTTGGGTTCAAGCCCAAGTACTGCAAAAAATTACTAATAATAAGCACATTAAATTGACAGCATATTACTTATTGCCAATATTGCTAAGCTTAAATTAAACTTTTCTGTTTGTATGTAGTATATATGAATATGTGTGCTTACACATACTATATTTAGATACATATATTAATTGATAGACTGATGTGAATATTGTATAAAATTGCAATAATACAACATATGCTAACATTGATATATACTATTTATAAACCGCTATTTCTTTATTCTTTTTTTTCTCTTTTAGTTAAATAAGTACAATAAAGGGAAAAGTTATATCATCAAAACAAATTCAAAGAGGGATTGAGTGGCTACATTATTATTAGACAAATCTCACTTCAGAATAATAAAATAACCAAGAAAATAGAGGACCATTGCTTAACAACAACAAAAAAAAAGATCAGTTCAAGCCAGGCATGGTACCATATGCTGATAATCCCAGCATTCAGGAGGCTGAGACTGGAGGATTACTGTTTACAAAAACAGCCTCAGCTATTTAGAGAGGCCCTTCGCAATTCAGTGAGACTCTGTTTCAAAATAAAGAATAAAAAAATAAAATAGGGCTGAGGTACAATGCCCCTGGGTTCCATTCCCAGGTCCGCAAAAATAAACAAATAAAATTAAATAAATAAATAAATAAATAAATAAATAAATAAGGATTCGTTCAAGAAGAAGTTAAATACTAAAATATGTGTCTTAGGACAATGCAAGAGATAAACCAGAATTTATTCTTGGAGACTTCAAAACATCTCACAAATTTATGAAACAAACAAATAGGTAAAGATATGGAAAATGTGAGTCACATTATTCACCAAACACTTGAAGGGACACTTACAAAACAATCCAACAATGACAGGCATTTTCAAGTACCCATGGAATATTCTCTTTTCACATATCCTTGGTCACAAAACAATCCTAAACAAATTCAAAAGAATTAAACTCATATGAAGTATGTGCTTTTAGCCTAACAGAAATAACCTAAAATCAACAATTACAGAAAGATCACTAGGAAATCTAGAAACATATAGTTACTTGTACACCTTCTAAATAATCAACGAGCCAATGACTCTGGAAAGAAATTGTAAAATATTTTCACCTAAATTAAAATGAAAATAGAATCTATGAAAATATTTGAATATAGGTAAATCATTGTTCAGAGGAAATGAATTTTGTATGAAAACTAAAGGAGGTCCCCAAATCAACTATGTATGGTGATTCACTCCTTTGTAATTCCAGTGATTTGGGAGGCTGAGACAGGAAAGTCATTAGTTCTGTCAAAATAAATATATAAATACACAAATGAATAGGGCAAGGTATATAGCTCAGTGGTAAAATACCCCTAAATTTAATTCCCAGGATAAAAAATAAAGAAGAAAAGAAAGGAGGGAGAGGAGGAGGGAGGGAAGGAAGGAAGAAGAAAGAGGTAAAAAGAGGGGAGTATGGAGGGAAACACCAAGGATGTTGTGTGCATATATGAATGCATGACTTTCAATCCCATTATGATATATACTTATAGTGCACAAATTAAAAAATGAAATTAGAAAATGAAAAGTGAATTCTGCCCAAAGGAAGCAGAAGAAATGGCAAATATATCATTGGTGTTGATAAATAAGTAAGCAAATAAATAAATAGACAAGCCAAACATGGGGAGAACTTTACAAATCATGTAGCTGGAAAAGGGCTTACACAAGATAGATGTATTGTTTATGTGTTGGGAGATAGCTCTGGACTAGCTTCCCATGTGTGCACAGTTGCATTGTGTAGCAAAGTGATGCTGTGTACAGACAGCCCATCCACCACTGCAGAGACTGAGATGCAGCCTTGCAGGTTTGACTTTTACCTCACTCTTGTTCTCACTTTCTATTTCTCTCCTGTGGGGAGGTTGAGTTTAGTTTTCAGTAGCAGCAACCTTACTTCAGGGCCATAATTCTGGGATTCTGCTCCTGTAACGTACCCTCCCTCACAAACTGTGCACAGCAACATCTAACTATCACATCGCCTCCTGCGGGCTTGAAGGACACATGCTAAGATGGTGGTTGGTTGGCTTTTCTGATCCAGAAAGCCTTACTACTGCTGTGAAAATAGGCACATTCTGTGGCAGACGAACTTATTACCTTGAGAGTAGGGTAAGATCTTTCATATTTTCAGATCTAAAATTTAAAAATTACAAAAAATAAGAAGAAAAATAAGAAGAAAACAAGTGACCCAATTAAAAACATTACCAAAGAAGATACATTGATGGTAAATTAACATAAGAAAATATGCTCAGCATCATTATTCATGAAGAAAATGCAAATTAAGAGCACAAGATAGAAGCACATACATATTAGAGTAGCTAAAATTGAACACACAAAAACATCCAACAATAACAAATGCTGTTAAGGCGGTGCTGAAACTGGAACTTTCATTCCAAGCTAGTGGTGATGGAAATGATACGGCCTTCTTGAAAATTTGCAAAATTTCTTATAAGCATACATATACCACATGACTAAACAATCCTGCTCCTTGGTGTTTTCCCAAGACAAATGACTATGAATGTGTACATACACATACATCAAAAAATAAAATTGAGTAGCAAAATATACTAGTTATTTATCTCTCTATCTCTCTCTCTCTCCCCTATCACCTATAATAATCTAAAAATTTAAAAAATCTTTCAACTAGAGAATGGATGAACAAATGAAACATTCAATCGAATATAACTCAGCAACAACAAAAAATCGTTGACAAAAGCAAAGGTGATTCTGAAATGCATTATGCTAAGTAAAAGGATCCATCTGGGGAGAGGCTTGTGGAGTGATCCAGGGCTGTGTGCATGCATGCCCCTATCACTCTGAACTACATATTATGTGAGACTACTACGCATCAATAAAAAGTATGTAAACAAATTTAATAAAACTTTAAAAATTATCCAGACTCAAAAGATTAAAGTGTATTTTCATTCATATATTTTAGATAAGTCAAGATTATAGGGACAGATAAGAAAATTATAGTGACAGACTTTCCAGAGAGTGAAAAAGGGAAATTGACTATTGAGTGATACCTTGAGAAAAATCTGTGGGTCAAGAAATGTTCTGTATCTAATTGTGGTGGTGGTTACATGACGTATACATTTGCCAAAACTCAAGAGTGCTACATGTCATTAAAAAGTGAATTCTGCTTTTTAAAATAAAGTTTAAAAATCTGTTGAAGAAAATAATCTCACTAAATGTCATCACGGTCCAGATCTGAGTTGATTCTGTTTTATTATAATCTGTTTTTAATTTCATGTATGGGCCTTCCTGTTTCACAGACTACAGACTACTCCTGCTGGTTTGGCTTTCCATGCCCTAAAAGTCTATTTCTCCCTCTTTGCCTTGTTTGTGTATTTTCATTTGCTGTGATCATATATTCCTGTATTTGAGGTAATAAGTCAATTTTCAGTCATCTTTCCTTTGTTTCCTTAGCATTTTTACATAATGTATTTGTTGTAAGATTATGTTGTCTTTGTACTTAGTAATTTCTGTTCTAGCTTTTTACTGTCACATTTCACTTTTTTGTCATTATTTGTTGGTGGTAAGAGGGGCTCTTGTTTATTCACCTTTAGGTATTTTTTTGGTATAATGTATCATGTGAATTTAATTTTTTCTCAGGTTAATTTTTTTTCACAATCTTTGCTATGTTTCACCAATTTTTTTTCTGCCTAATGATCTGTTGGCCTGAATTCAGATTTCAGTGTCCATATTGTTCCTTTCCATCTTGCCAGTCATTTCCAGACTTTCTACTTCATGACATTGCATGGGGTAGTTTATGTGTCTCTCTTCTTCCTTATTTATGTGTGAGGCTCTTAGGTTTTCTCCTAACAGCTACATTTTAAGGGTTCTTTATTCGTTGTGCTGAAGTATTCAGTCCAAGGAGCTTTGCTCATGGCTGGAGAATACTGACTCTGCTCCTTTAGTAAGAAAGTGTTTAAAGTGTGTTGATGACCCACTCTTAGTGTGAGATGTAGCTCATTTCCACAGAGGGAGGAACTCAGGTTTAGTGTCATTCTCGAGATTCCTGTTAGCTCTACAAAAATTGTTGCATTCACAATTAGCCTCTGGCCTTTGTTCCCCATTACACAGGTATTTTACAGCAGCCTATTCTAATCAGATCAGGATACTATTCAGTTCACTTGACCACATATTCGGGAATATTGGTGAAATTTCTCAGGGTTCCCTAAACTTGCAAAGCAGTGGGTGACGAATGGGGTTGAGGCTGCAATCTGCTGTCTGTTTCTCGGAGACATAATTTTTGAAGCCTATAGGATCATGAGTTAGTTGATGCTCATAATAATGGGTTTTGGGATCTCCTAATTATTTTATTAATGATTAGAAAAGGATACATTATGACCTGGCTTCCCTAAACCACTGGTGCAAATAAACTCTTCTTAAAAGGATCCAGTATCAGGTAGGAAAAGTGCAATTCAATATAAAGTTACTGGAAATATACAAATCTCATAAGATGATAATAAAGAAGGGTTCACAACCAATCTCACTCACATGTTTGTGGAGGAAGGAAGGGGAATAGGGGTACAGAAAGGGACATACATCAAGCGATGTGTGCATGTATGTGCCTGTACTACTTTGAATTTCACAATAATGTATAATTACATTGCATGAATAAATTCAAAATAAAAAAAATAAAAAAGTTGATATCCTTATATAAGCCTATAATTTTATTTTATAGATAGATCTAATCACATGGCACTCATATATATATATATATATATATATATATATATATATATATATCTCAAAGTTTACTTCAATATGAACACAAAAGACCCAGTAAAATCCTCCACTGTCAATAAGTCAGAGTAACAATACTTAACATTTTTGTTATAATTTACATGGAGTTCACAAAGCAGAAGGTTAATAGCTCTTTGTTAAACAGGGGAAGGCTTTACATTCTAAACAATATTTTACTTTTGTGGATTTAAAAACCTTTCAAGCAATTTAATACACTTTATGTCTCAAACAAATACTACTCTAAGAAATATTGGTTCTCCACATTCCAAACATCTCTTCAGATTTATCTTCTCATCTGGATACACCACTATACACTCATATTTTACTACCTAGATCAGTGTTAAACTGTTTGGTTGACAGCCAGGCATTATGGTGCACACTTATAATCCTAGCATTTGGGAAGCTGAGACAGGAGGATAGTGGTTTTCATCCAGCCTCTGCTACTTAGTGAGGCCTTTTGCAACTGAGTGAGACACTGTTTCAAAATAAAAGAATAAGAAAATAGGGGTGAGGGTGTAGCTCAGAGGTAGAATGCCCCTGAGTTCCATCCCCAGTACTACATAAAAAAAAAAGTACGATTGAAATTTAAAGCTTATGGCCTACAAAAAGGATTCTTTAACAGAGGTGGCCATGTGATTAGAAATTTATGTCTTGTGTTTTCTAATATATGTACTATTCGATATAAATAATTGGTTGTTGTGGGATACCACAGTTATCATGTGAGTACTGAGTAAAATTCAAGTAAGGATCAAGTGCATAATCGAATTCATATATATTTTGTTATTGTCAGCAGTCCTTCATAATGCTCCAAATTTATGTATGTATGTATGTATGTATGTATGTATGTATATACATATATATATATTAAATTAAATTTAAATAAACTCAAAATTATTAAGTCAATTACTTCTTTCAAATTTCTTTCAAATTTACCTACAATTGTTGGCTATTGTTGTTTTCCTTGACAGTACAGGGAATTGAAACCAGGGCCTCAATCATGGTAAGTAATTTAAATACAATCTCTAACTAGCCCAAATGAAAGGTATTGGCATCAGATGCAATGTTCACAACAGCAGGATGGTGTCAGAAATGTGTACATAGGAATTTACAGCTTTTGGCATACTAGCCAGATAAATGGTGTGTCTTGTTTATGTTATTGGATACAAAGTTTTTATGCCATCTACATTTGACCCATGCGGCACACATTTTGTTAGACAGACTAGTAAATTAATTGTCTGAGCGTTAGGTCCTCATCTGAGTCATAAAGGTAATAACAATAAATCACCCAAACTGTATCACTGAAATAACCCACAAACTGCATGCTATGTACTGTGCATAAAAAACAGTTAATGAATGTTAGTCCTTTCATGAACAGTAAAGAGTCTAAGATTTTTATCTCACTCCCAAGTTTGCCTGCTAAAGTCCCCTGGATGTTAGCAGAAGAGTCAAGACTTCTAGAACCTGGTTATACAGCAAGGAGCTTGAGCTTTCTGTTGTCACAGGTTCCTCCTGACTCTACATCTCACAGGGGCAAACTCAAGAAGCACAGGAGTGACACTGCTGAAGAACTCCATTCTTGGGGAACCTAAATCTTCTCAAATGTCTTTCAAGTAAATCTCCTTGACATCTTCCCCAAATGAAAACCTTGTATTAATTATATGGAACAGCATAAGCATGTCCTCTTCTCTGAAGGAAGACAATATTTCTTTCTTTTATATCTCTTCCAATGTTACCTCCTCTACCTACATCTTTGAAAATAATCAAGGGCAAAGGTAAGCAGTGCTTCTGGCTCACTAGACAACATGAGACCTATGTAAAATTACCTCACAAAAGATCTAATGAAAATATGTTGCTTCATGGGAAAAAAAAAACTTGAAGGATTATCTCCAAAGCACAATAGAAATGAGACTAGATGATGATGACTGGCAACTGGAAATCCTGGGTAGATTTTTTTGGGGCTATATTTTACACTATAATGAAGTTCATGATGCCTAGAATTTGAGGTACATGTGTGTGTTAGCTTGGGAATGGGGATGGTTATCAACATATACTGACAGCCTATTAATAGTCCATGCATATTGGCAGAGGAGTTAAGAGCCAATGCCTTTGAATTTAGGAACATCTAGTTTAAATCAGGCTTCTTCCATGGATGAACTCTGTAATATAAGGTGTGATGCCTGATGGCACTGAGTCTCTGTGACTTTGAGTAATAAAAATTAAAACAATGCTGTTATCCTACTCGTAAGCTTGATAGTGTGAGCTGAATGAGAACACACACTTATGACACTCAGAAAATAGAAAATAGCAATTGTTGAAGAGGATATAGAGATATTGGAATCTTTGTGGACTATAAACAGGAAAGCAAAGTACAGCCATTTTGGAAAACAAAGTGGAAGTTTCTCACAAAATTAAAAATAGAATTACCATTTGACCCAGTGTTATAGTTTGGATCTGTAAAACACATAAACACAAAGTGTTGAAGACTTTGTCACCAGCTCTTAGTGCTATGGCAGAAACTGTAAGAGGTGAGGCCTGGGTAGAGAGGGAAGTCACAGGAGACATGTCCTTGCAGGGTGCATCTAGCCCCTCTCAGCTCTTTGGCCACATGTGACAATAGAACTCAGAAGCTAGTGGAACTGGTTTGTGGGAGGAATTTAGAATGGTCTGAGGAAGCAAGCTAAAGAAAGCTTAAAATGTGCTAAAATGAGCCCAATGGGTTATTCCATCAGAGCTCAGATGACCAAAATGATGATAGGAATGTGGACAATACAGGCTGTGCTCATGAGGTTTCACATGGAAATGAGATCTCCATTGAAAACTGGATCAAAGGACAGGCTTCTTAAATTCTGACAAAAATTTGTCTGCATTTTTTCCATGTCCTTAGACCTTATGTGAGACTGAGTTTAAAGGTGATAGACTAATGTAGTAAAGAAAATTTCAAAGCAGCACAGCATGCAGGCTATAATATGGATATTGCTAGGTACTTTAGTCTAATCTACAGTGATAATTGGGAAGAAAAAGAAAAAGAAAAAAATAAGAAAAGCTTGCAATTTAGCAAAAACTGAAATGTATATGAAGTTGAGGCCCAGCAGGATGTCATTGCTAAAGAGATTAGTACCATTTAAAAAGAGCCAAGTATTTTACACTTAGATGACAAGAGAGCTATCTTAAGTATTGCATGAATTTGCCAGACCCCAGCCATCACAGGCCCATTAGAAAGACTACTTGAGAAGAGACTGCCAGGGCATTTTGCTCCCAAAGGATGACCTAGGAGCATTTTTCCCCAGGCTTCATGTCACCTGGTTCAAGGCTCAGATACTCAGAGGCCACTCCTGCTATGGTCCAGGTGGGCCTGGCTATTGCTAATACTGGCAGCAGACTCTGGCATTGTCCATGTGATGCTGGTTTTGCAAGCATATGAAATGCAGGAGTTGCGGAGTCAGGGAGATTTTCTCTGTGCTTTCAAAGTAAGGCCTGGGAATACAGACTGTGTCGGGTCCCAGATGCATCTCTTTACAAAGAGATGCATGAAGCTCTGAGCATAATGCCAGGCACATAGAATGTGAAGTAGGAAAGTCATAAGGGATGAGCAAAGCCAGCCCAAGAGACAGGCCATGTAGGCTGCAGTTGGTGAGACTCTACAAGCAGAGCTGCCCAAGCCCCTTGGAGCTCACGTCACACCACTACAGAACTGTATGTTGTACATGGAGCCACAGGATTTGTTTACCCTGCTTGGTTTCAGGCTTGCTTCGGTTTCCTTCCCTAATATGTTCCTATTCCTCCCTTGGAATGCTGTATTTACCTTGTGTCTTTGCATGTTGGAATGATGTAATTTTATTTTTATAGGCACTCATAGTAAGGAGTTTGCCTTGAGCCTCAGAGTTATCTTTGAATTTAGACTTTTGGGCAATGCTGGCACTGTTGAGACTATGGTGATTCTTGGAGATAGACTAACTTTATTTTGCCTTGTGAGACAGAGATAAGCTTTTGGGGGCCAGGGGAAGAATGTAACAGTTTGGATATGAAATGTACCCGAAGGCTAAAGGGGCTTCATCTTCAGCTGGTAGCACTATAGGGAAGTGGTAGAAACTTTAGGAGGCAAAGCCTGCTTTGAAGAGGTAGGACACTGGGGGCAAGTACTGGAAGGGCATTATTTTCTCTGGTCCCTCTCCTCTCCTCTCCTCTCCTCTCCTCTCCTCTCCTCTCCTCTCCTCTCCTCTCCTCTCTTTACTCTGTGACTGCCATGAGGTGAGCAGCTCTGCTTAAACACACTGGCTCTACCCTGAAGCTCTGCCTTTTCACAGACCCAAAGCTATAGAGTCATGTGAACAAAGACTATAAGCCTCTGAAACCATGAACCAAAATAAAATTTTTCCTGATATAAGTTGATGTTCTCGAGCATTATGTCACAGCAAAGGAAAGCTGACTAATACGTTCAGCAAATTTTTATCTGGGTATATACACAAAATAACTGAATAAGGGGCCTAAAGATAATTTATGACCCAGGCACAGTTGTTGAGATAGGAGGGTCCATCACAAGTTTGAGATCAGTCTTAGTAACTTAGTGAAAACCTCAGTAAATAAGCAAGACTCTGTTTCAAAATAAAAACATAAAATAGGACTGGAGGCATAGCTCAGAAGCAGAATGCCCACATGTTCAATCCCCAGAATGTTCCTAAACTCAATCTCCAGGACAAAAAAAGAGATTATCTGATTGATTGATTGATTGATTGATGTCCTCATGTTCATGGTGAAATACTCTCCTAGTCAAAAAGAGAGGGCAACCACAACAATCAAAATTAGATTAGTGAATGAATCAAGGGTGGTACATTCTTAGGATGAACTTTGACTCATCCTTTAAAAGGAATGAATTGTTTTTGCAGGTCTGGGGATGGAACCTAGGGGCATTCGACCTCCGAGCTACACCCCCTGCCCTATTTTTTATTTTTTATTTTGAAACAGGGTCTCATTAAGTTGCGAAGGGCCTCACAAAGTAACTGAGGCTGTCCGCAAACCCCGACCCTCAGGTCTCAACCTCCCAAATGCTGAGATTACAAGAGTGGGCTAAGAATAAATTTTTGACAAATCTTATAACATGGCTGGATCTTGAAAATATGCTATAATATGCAAATTACTGAGACAAAGAGTAGCATAATGGTTATCAATGGAAAGGAGATTGGGAGGAGGGAGTTTTTGTATGAATAATAAACAAAGGAAAGAGAAAATCTTGGCTCAGCAAAAAATTATGTAAATTAATCTTAGGTTACATCGATATACGTGTCAAATCTTGGATTTTAGCAGGTCAGACCCTAAACTCCATTTTTCTAAAACCTTTTGTATAGTTAAAGTCTTTGCATAGCCTCTTGTGTTAAGAGGAAAAGGCAGGAATTTTTGTACATATACAGAAGGCATTACTTTTCATGTCTTTTCTGACAAAACACATAATGTTAAGTAAACAAATTCATGAATACATAAACACAAAACCTTAGATATACTCTAGGATGTTTTTAAATCCCAGACCAAATGTTATTTCTGCCACATTATCAAATTCCCATTGCATATATACAAAGTTCAGATAGTAATGAGCCTTGTTTTGCCACAATTTAACATTATTAGATATTCAAATAGTTCTGGTGTGTGATGCACTTTGCTCTAGATATGGTTTAAATCCCTTCCAGATAGTCCACTGGTTCACTCCCTATCAAAAAATGACAGCATCACACTGTAAGTACTATGTTAGCACACTGGAATCTAATCCTAACAGAAATGACTGATGCTTCATAACAAACAATGGAAGACACCTGATTTTCACCATTAGCTGTTTGTCTCTTTGTTTTCATCTTACTTCCTCCTATTTTTTTCAAACATACTTAAACTTGGCCATTTATTTCTAGTCAAAACATTCATATCCCAACTAATTAAATACAGCAAATGAAGAGGCAGGATAAAGATCATTCTACTACTATCCTCACAAGAGAACTTTCTAATAACTACAACTCTTTTGTTAAGAGAACTAAGAGGTCACTGGATTGCTATTTGCCTTGATAACTGGCAGGCAAGAAATAGGAAAGAGTTGCTCCATATTACAGGCTGTCTCCTCTCTGGATCTGACTTTCTTCTGTGAGAGTCCAAATTCTTCCAGCTCCACCTCAGAGTCATGTAAAAGAATAACTCTCATCAGCCAGAAAACAAGGGTATCACTAATAGTCATACAGTATCAGTTATAATCAATAAAGTCCTCAAGTAGAATGAGCTGCCATTGAATTTAGGGTTTAAAGGGGGATAATAAAGCTCTAATGTAAATGTAATAAGGCCACTATTTTAATAGAAATTGAAGATACTTTTAAATACCAAATTGTTACTTATAAATTAGTTTTATTCGATAACATCAGACAGTAATTTGAAGATCTTCTTCCAGCTTTAACTTACTTGACCACTGCTCACTAAAATTTCTAAAACTGTAACTTTGTACTTGTACATAAAATGCAGTCCTGGAAAAAACAATCCAGGATCCTAAATATGAATCATTCAATTTCAATCATTTAATATTTTACTTTTATACTTTATTGATTCTTTAAAAATATTATTGCTGACTTTAAAAATATTTGTACCCATTTGAAATAGGTCTATTAGGCCAGGCGTGGTGGCACACACTTGTAATCCCCGCTATTAGGAGGCGGAGACAGGAGGATCACGCAGGTTCGAAGCCAGCCACGCTGGCTTAAGAGACCCTGTTTCCAAAAAAAAAAAAAAAAAAAGTATAAAATGGGTCTGGGATGTAGCCCGGAAGTAGAAGGGCTTCCAGGAACCCCAGTGCTACACACACACACACACACACACACACACACACACACACAAGAAATAGGTCTATTAGAACAGCATGTATAGAAATTGAATAATTATATTGGAGAAAAGTTGATTACAACCAGTCACAATTTCTTACTTCATGTCCTCAATCTCTGTTCAAAACTAAGTGGAGGTAGACAAAGTTTCTAAATTTGAAAAGTCACATAGGAAGAAAATTTATTCTTCTCTAGTATGATGCTCATCTAATCTGCCTACTGACACAGCCTGTGCACTCAAAATCAAGAAGAACTCTTTGCACATGAAAAGAAATGCCAAATTACTCATATAAACAGAGCACTCAAGTTATGCATGAAGGATTTTCAATTCTCACAACACAGACAAATGTACAAATGTATCTCTACAAATCTGGACATAATTTAGAAAAACTAAAGATACTGCACTTGTATCAATAGTTTTCCATTGGGCTGTAGACACATTAATTTGTCAAAATATCAACACATGAATAAAGTACGATTGTGTTACTGAACCAAAAAGAAACAAGACAAACTCAACTGCAGTACTGATTAATATTCTTTCAGTGATGAGTAAAAGAAACCACAACCCAAGGAGGTTGTGCAAAAAAAATGAGGGAGAGAGGGAAAGAGGAAAGAGAGAAGAAGGGAGGGAGAGAGGGGAGAAGGGGGTAAATGAAAGAGAAAGAGGGAAAGAGGGAAGGAGGATGAAGATATATTGATTCATATTAACTTAGCAAGTAGAAAGTCATGGAGCATTGAAGGGTAAGAATAAAGGTAGAGGTCTAGTAACCATTCTGATTTGCTGATTCTGCTGTGTTTTTTATTCCTGGTACTATGCAAAAGAACCTCAAAGTAGCTAGCTGTCTTGGCATCTTGAAGGTATGGTGTCTATCTTTTTCTTATACTTCTTCCTACTCTCTATGCTCTTCAGACCCTACATACTCTGAAGTTTTGAATCTAGCTGAGGAAAATAAGTATCTTTTCTTCTCAGATAATTTTCTCCTTGTTTCTGACTGGGTTCTGTAACAAGTATGGAACCAACCAATATAGCCTGGGAAATATAAATATGATGTTTATTTTAGACCTGGGGTGGATTAAAATTTTGAGAGCAGCAGAGAGTATAAATGATCTCTGAAAAGTGAGGACATATTAGGGTTTAGACATAAAATTTCCTCATTCTAATTATTATCTATTTCATATCACAGTTCATGATTATGACTTTCCTGGTAAATGTGAAACTCTTTGAAATTCTTCCATAATGCCTTATTAAACTATTCTGTGCACTGCCCAATAGTATAGGTGAAAGATCATGTGATCATCAATAAAATGCCACTTATATTGTAAAGACAGCTTCCAGTCCACCCATACTGCTAGGTGGACTCAGATAGGCATAGAAGAGTTTACAAACAATGTGAGAGCCCAGGAGAAGGTAGAGTTTACAGAGTGTGCACTTACAATTTAGTGTTTGATCTACCAATAAGTACACAGTTAGTTGAGCGATCAAAGAGGACGATAAGTCAGCAGGTCCATGGGTGGTGAGGGAAGGCTTCACACAAGAGGTGAAGGGTTGCAAGTCAGGCAGGTAGCTAATCAGATAAAAGGGAGGATAAGACTAAGAATAAATCTGAGGCAGAGGCTCTGGGCCCTATTTTTAAAATTCTAATTTAGGACTATGTCCCTACTGTCTTACTATGACAGTCAAATGGATTCATTACATTTTCATAAAACCATCAGCCTGTTCTTCTGGCTTAAAGATTGAGTCCACCAGAACTTCTTTTCACAAAGCCAGGATAACTCCTGAGTAGACCTTTGCTTTGATGGGTCTTCTGTGTGCAAGAGAGATTGAGGCATAAATGTCTTCTGATGTTTACCCTCACTTATAGAATAGGATTTCATCTTATAGTCCTGCCCCTCTACTTATACAGAAAGACTTGCATGGGTGCTAATTACTCATCATTTCAGACTCTCAACACCATTTACTAATGCCAATGTCAATGCTGATTGAGCATTTGAGAGTCAGGAGATTGGAAAATGGCTACAATAGGCATTGCTAACTGAATTTATCATGCTCCCAGATGCTCTAATGATTCTGCACAGTAATATAAATATTCATATCTTTTTTCCGTGAAGAATATAATGCTGAATTCAGAGGATCAGAAAGAAATAGCACATCTGAAAATGTAAAAATATATTTAATTTACAAAGTTTTTCATTATAACCACCACAGTGATATTTGTGTCAATTGTGTTAATCAGGGATTATAGTAGTTCAAGACACAGATCAATATGAAGTCCCTCTGAATTCACCACTGCTCAGAATCAGGTTGGGCTGAAAAAGCTAAAAGAAAGTAAAAATCAGTTTTTGTTTCACTGGTTCTGAGTGGGTTTTGGCAGAAGGAAGGGGTATCTTATTTAACTCCAATCCTATTACTCTTGGTGCTTTTTTTTTTTTTTTTTTTTTTTGGTAGTACTGGGGTTCCTGGAAACCCTTCTACCTCCGGGCTACACTCACAGACACCCATTTTTTATATTTTTAGCTGGCTTCGAACCTACATGATCCTCCTGTCTCTGCCTCCAAAGTGTGGGTATTACAAGCTTGCACCACCACGCCCGGCTAATCTTGGTACTTTTTGACCAGTACAATCAACCTGCTCCAAAACTCTTTCAGGCAGGCCAAGTTTTGTTTTATTTACTTGTTTGTTTAGTTGTTATTCCTTCTGATTTTGCACTGATTATCCAGCTCTTCTTGGTTTCCATGGGCAATTGTAGATGGAAACAGTTTGCAGTGGCATTGCCAACCCTGAATGGCCAGATCCATCTCCTGAGGACATCCATCTAGACCAGCACAGTCCAATTTTGGTGTATTATTCACATCATCCAGAGTGTTCTGTGTGGGAACATGATGCAATCTGGTAGAGGATGCATTTTCCAGAAGAAAAGTAAAGATTTGTCCTATTCCATTTGGAAGAAGTCATGCGCTCTTACAAAAGAGCAGAGAGGAGAACAAGGGGAAAGTGCAGAGCTGTGGTGCCCACCAGAATTTCCTTGGTGATCCTGACAGCACTTGGTCTCTTCCCTACACCATAGTACCTACCATATATAGCAAAACTATTTAGATATTTGTCTCTTGGGGTGAACATTTCCTGCTGATACCAGTTGTCCATCACAGTAGATAGGACTTTCAGCATGTCTAGTGATATGAAGCGCACCTCACACTCCCATCCCACAAAGCCTCAGGTGGTGCTAACATCACCCATCATAAAGAGGTGAGCTGCAGCCTGAAGCCCCGAAGGGTGACCTCCATACACCTGAGTGGAAGCACTTTGTGGTGCTGAAAACCTATGTCCTGAAACTAACTCAGAGTGGAAACACGCACAAGGAGAATGACATTGGACAGGGGCGTCTGGACTGAGGGTGATTTGACACTGAAATCTAACTCTGGACAAAATGTTCAGGAAATATCAAAGAGTATAATGAAAAGAATATAAACCTCTCTTGACTGAGGAATTTTATACAAAAGAAATAGTACAGCAGATAAAGGTAGATTCCTGATTCATGCAGTTATTTATAATGACAAAAAACAAAACCAAAATTAGTTCTTATCTGTTCAAAATTAAGAGACTGGCTAACAAATATTATGTTCTCAAAGCCCACAAACTGTTATAACGTCATTAAAAACCAAAATTATTTTGTTAGCAGAAGCTAATTTTTACAACGCTGTTTTTACTTTTAAAAATGCACAATAAGAAGAAGGGGAATTGTAGGATTCCAACGGATGCACATACTGTGTGAGATGCAAAAATGAAAACTGAATGGGAAGACAGTTTTAATATTAAATGTGCCATTAGGAGAATGACAATTTTTTTCTTTAAATTATACAAATGGTATATAGGAGAGGTGGAAACAGGCACTAAACAGGCACTAAAATTACCTTTTCCCTGTACTTATACAAATGGAGCCTTCAGTTCATAGAAGGAAATGCACAATTCTCTCCCCAGGTATGAACAATTACCTGGAAAAAAAGATGTAAACTCATGCCAGTACACTGTGACTGGAGACAAGCAAACACATCTTCCTTAAATTAATTCTAGGGCTCCCTTCTTATAACACATATAACTGGTTATGTTATCACAATTATATATTATTTATAAATGTATTTGTGCATGTGTGTATATAAATACAAACATGATACAAACATGTTGCATTAAGAGTAAATTTGACAAAAACTAGTATCTAAGAATGGATACAATGCTAAAATGAATTGTCAAATAGAAGCCACAGTTCATACATGCAAGTTGTATTTATGAATCTCATGATAAAAGAGTGATCATTTTAAGGCAAATATAATTTTAAATACATTCATAATAGGAATATTTTAATTTTTCCTTGCAATGTAAGAAATACAAGAGTAACACATTTTAAATAAATGGGATGATATAAAATCAAGTGCCTTCAGCTAGGAGGACTCCTTTGGGGTCTCTCATTAATGCTCAATTCCTTGGAGACTCTCCACACTGTTTAGAAGTCATAGATCATTCAAACATCTGTGCTTTCAAGATTTTTATGGAAGTGGTCACACTCCACATCTGCCTTATTCTATGTTTCCTTATTTATGTCAAACTCATGTTTCATTTAAATTTATCCAGCTCCAATTTGGCAGTCTTGGTCCACCCACTACCTGTCCTCCCCCACTGATCTCCATTCATAGAAGCACATCCTATCTCTCTCTGACCCCATATAGGCAACCCTTTTATGAATCCCAAATTTCCAAGACAAACTTCTTTCCTAAGTTCTGTCTTGAATGGATCCATTATTTTACAAATGAGGGGATTAAAGTTCTCTGAAGTGTAGCCAATAACTCAGCTAGTGATGAGTATGGGGTGTGATTACTTCCATAAAATTCTTGACAGCACTGACTTTTGGATGATTCATAGCTTTCTACAGTTTAGAGAGTCTTCAAAGGAACGGATTCACATAAGTTTATGTCCATATATGTAGGCATCACTACCAAGATCACTAATATGTTGTGGATGGAGCTGGGTGTGATCTGGAGGGAAACACACCAAGTACTGAGTGCATCTATGTTTATATTACTCTGAACTTCAATAAAATGTATAATTACCATTCACCAATAAAAGTATAATAAAATATTTGAGTTAGAAGCTATTTCTAGTTTGTAACATTAGAAATTAAGGTACAAAAGATACCCAGGGCTCACTATTTTAGTGAGAAGCTATGCTCAGTGGTTTTTAAAGCTAGATATGTTTCGGATTCCTTAATTTTGTAACACTGTAATCTAGACTAGGGGGATATTATTCTTAAAACAACAAAGAGGAAAGCAAATCAAGCAGTTCTCATTTCTCTTGCATAGTGAAGCAAATTTTCTGTTAAGCATTTTAAATAGAAGATACAAGCTTAGGTTTAAATGAAACATGAAATGGTATTTGAATTTAAAGACGTTTGTCAGCCAGGCATGGTGGGGCACGTTTGTAATTCCCACACTTGGGAGGCTGAGACAGGAGGATCGCACGGGATCAAAGCCAGCCTCAGCTACTTAGTGAGGCTTTCAGTAACTTAGTGAGACCCTGTTTCCAAATAAAATATAAAAATGGTCTGGGAGTATAGCCCGGAGGTAGAAAGCCTCTGGGTTCTACCCCCAGTACCACCAAAAACAAAACTAAACAAAAACAACACACAAAAAAAGACATTTGTCAGTTACACCTAAAAATCCAAGTCTAAATGGAATTTTGTTGTTGTTGCAATTTTAACAACTGAATAATTCAGTTAGCTGGAAGCAGAAAAAATCATCATCAGAGTGAATGACTTGATCTCCAGTGTGCAACCAGGTTGAGGCCACAGACAGATGGCACTACCAGACCAGTGCCTCCAATGTAGGTGTTTATCTAGTGTTGGCTACAGGAAGTACATCTGGGAGTGGTTTATAGAGACTAAGGGGTTTTCCTCTGGAAAACTGAGCATATGTTATATTTAGTGTTTCTGTTATGTTTTGTTTTTATATATATTAAGTCCAGGTTTACCCACTAAACAAAGTCAGGAATTTTGATTGGGTGTGTGGAAGGGAGCAAGTTAAGAGACAGCCTGCCATGGACACAAGCAATACTGGTGTTGCACTTAAGTGTTCCTGGACACAGAGAAAGAAAGGAAGTAGAGGAAGATGTGACCATGTCATAGAGAGTTTTTCTTGACACTAAGAACCAGATTATAGAGAACTTGATGTATCCTAATTCATAAAGACAACAAACAAGGTAGATTTTACCAGGGTGTGTTGAGAAGATGTAGTTAGGGGGAACAGAAATTTTGGGGGGGATAAAGGACATATTTGGGGTACAGAAAGTGATGAAGGTCACACAACATCGTGAATGTGTCTAATGCTACTGATGAATATTTAAGTCACACTTGTGAATGATTAAATGCTAAAGGTTATGTATATCTTACCACAATAAAGAGATAAAGTAAAAATAAAAAGGAAGAGAGAGAGGGAGGAAGGGAGAGTCCAAGCAAAGAAAACTTGCTCAGCAAAAAGAAACTAATCTTTCTCATACACTGCTGTACTAATAAACAGTTGACCCTTTACTTATGATGGGATAATGTCCAGATAAATCCATCTTACATTGAAAACATCCTAAGTTGAAAGTGTATCCAATACACCTAATCTAGCACATATCCTAGCTTAATAACACAGCCCACTATAGAGTATGGGTCCTGACTGATCAACCTCATGGTAGTTGAAGATGCCTAGCATCAACAAAGAATATCATATCCAATATCACTGGCCAAAACAAAATTCAATTTTAGAATCTGAAGTAGTTTTTAATGAATGTGTATCACTTTTGCACTATAGTAAAGTTGAAAATCATTAGGTCAAATCATGGTAAGTTAGGCATCAACTGTAGTCATTTCCTTTGAAACTCTTAGGTAAGGCATTCCCAGCCAGAAGATTGTATGTTTGAGGAGAGACTCAGCAACTTTTTGAGGCCTTGTTTCAAAAAAAAAAAAATATATATATATATATATATATATGTGTGTGTGTGTGTGTGTGTGTGTGTGTGTGTGTGTGTATGTGTGTGGAGAGAGAGAGAGAGAGAGAGAGAGAGAGAGAGAGAGAGAGAGAGAGAGAAGAGGGTGTATTTCAGAAGCAGAATGCTCCTGGGTTTAATTCTTGGCACCAAAAATTTTTTAAAAAGACATTCCTCAAGAGATGGAACAGGGACCTTACAAGTTGATTATTTCCTTTATTGGGTAGGGGCTAACTGGGCGATGAGTGCATGTATGTCTACACAAGTTTTTTTGTAGACATTATGATGTACTAATACAGTGCACCAATAAAAATTTCAAAAATAGGGTAACTCAATTATTAATCAAATAAAGCTTATTTGTAATTGCCCAAACATGGAAGAAGCCAAGATGTTCTTCAGTGGGTGAATAGATAAATATAATGTGGTAATCTAGATTGTTCAACAGTAATAAATGAGGTATGAAGTCATGAAAATAAATAAAGGAAACGTACACGCATGGCTGCATAGTGTATGTTTCCAAGTATAAAACATTCTGTGAAAGGCAAAAATATATAAAATAAAAATAATAGTTGTTGTCAGGGTAGCAGGAAGGGAAGGTTGACTATGTGCAAAACAGAGAATTATTAACACAACGAAAATACAATGCAAAATACTATAATGATAGAATAATGTCATTACACATTGCCAAAATCTGTAAAGTTCACATTACCAAGCGTGAACCTATTTTACATTGTGGAATCTGGGTGAGAGTGATATATCCATGTAGGCTCTACTCGAACAAAAGGACCCCTCTGATGTAAGGTGTTGATAATAAAGGAAGTCATTATTGTATAGAAGACAGTATACATGGGACATTTCTGTATCTTCTCAATTTCATTTTGAATCTGCTCTCACAATGTATTATTAAAATAACTCAGTGGTTATGTAAACTATTTTAAACTATATCTTGCGTAAAATAAGCTTAATAAATAGTTGTTAAATTGTGTAGAATTTATATTTCCCAGAATTATGAAATAAAAACTCAGAAATAAATCTATATCATTATATTTGATTTTTTATATTTTATTTTTTCATAGTACTTGGGATTGAACTTAGGGGCATTCTATCTCCAAGCTATACCCCAAGCATCATTTTTATTCTTTATTTTGAAACAGTTCTCACTAAATTGTGCAGGGCCTCACTAAGTAGCTGAGGCTGGCTAAGAACCTAGGATCTTCCAGTCTCTGCCTCCCTAGTACTGGGATTACAACAGTAAGCTGCCATGCCTGGCAGAAAATGTATCATTTTAAATGAATTTAATTAAGGACAATTAATAAATTAATTCAAAGATACAGACACTGAGATGAATTTAAATGTCACAAAGTTCTGAAGGATTATTTTGCCTGGATCCCAAAACACTAAGGTGAAATGGGCACTATTTTCTATGAGGCTAATAAATATTGAAATTAATATTGCAGAAGTAAAAATTGGCCGATGTGTATAACTGTTTCTAAAATCATACTTTAACTTAATTAATGTCAATGTTTCTGGTTCTTTATTACAAATTACAATGTTATTTGATATTGCTTTGTCAAAATTTTATTATACTTTTGTCTCACTATGTTATAAGAATCATAGATCAAGGAGATAATGGAGTAATGAGATGATACTCTTATTGCCTGCAATGTAAGTCAAGTATCAATATATCTTTTACAGATGACACAATCAAGGACACCATGAGCCAGCAGTGCTAGAGACAACTCAATGCAAGTTTATTCCTGAATCATCCTACAGGTATTTATTCTGTTTTTATGCAAAGTAATTGTCCAAGGGGAAGTTAGATGGTTGATGGGAATCAAAAGACTCATAGTGAACCATAAATGATGAAAGTCAGTAATGTCAGAGATAAATGACAAAGCAAAAGCTCTTTCTCTGGATTAATTAGCTTCAAAATAAAGAAGAAGGATTACAACTACGTGGAACAAAGTGCATATTTTAGCATCAACACTGAGAGAGCTACTGAAGAACTCTGCCATGAAGACTTAGTGCAGAGATGAAGGGAATTCTGGTTGATTTGTGATGTCTGCAACCTTGTCTAGCCTACTCCAGAATGGTTTCAATTTCCACTACTCCATGGGCCAAGAAAGATACATTCGTGATGGACTCAGTCTGATGAGGTGTGATGTGTATTCACATTGATTTTCCTGGGATTTCCCTTCCTCCCTCAGTCCTTTTGCCCATTTTCTGCTCTCCTTTAAATGTTCCCTTTTCACTATTTTTAGCAATTTTTCTCCTATCTTATTCTTGTTTGCAGAATTTTCATTTTTTCTCTAATTCTAATTAAAAAAAAAAAACACTTAACCCTACACTTCTGCTAAGGTAGAAACATTTTTTCTTCAGATTTCCCTGAAGGGACATTTTGAACCTACCTGAAGAAGCTATCAATTGTGTGTGGGGGCATTATTGGGGTTCATTGAATCCAGGGATATTCTACATATCAATTATTCCCCCATACCTATTTTAAATAGGGTTTCACCAAGTTTCCAAGGCTGGTGTTGATCCTCCTATCTCAGTCTCCAAAGTTCTGGTATTATAGGCATGTTCCATCATGGAACAAGATCACTAGTGAGATTCAGGAAATTATTTAGTCTTAAGTTAAATATCTCAAACATGTTAAATCTCCATTTGCCTACCAGTTAAGGTACTTAAAGGAGGAAATAGTGAGACTATTGTAACAAATATGGAAAGATTTTGCTATTGTAGATTGAGCACAAGACAAGAAGTACATAAGACTTTATATATCAATCTAAAACTTGATAGTATCAAAGATATGAAAATTTTAAGGAAAACATATAATGCTACATATATAACATATCAAAAAGTTATAATACTGGTAAAGCACAAATAACTCCAACATACCCATAAAAATAAGAAGAAACCCCAGGAGCAAGAATAATAAATGCTATACAGATACTTCATGAAGAAATAAAAATTTCTCGTAAGCATATAAAGATAAAATTCAAGCAATGTAAATCAAAACAACAATGTTTACATTGCTAGACATCAGAATAGTAACATTTCATTTTATTTATTAATCAAAAGATACTTATCAAATGCAAACTCTTTGGGGAAATTTGTGGCTAAAAGATGCCATCCTTTATATACAGGGAATATAAAAAGAACATTATATAAAAATGAAGCCCAAAGGAACGGTGGCAGATGCCTATAATTCCAGTACTTGGAAGATTAGAACAAGAGTACTGCACATATGAGAATATCCTAAACAACTTAGTAAAATCCTGTTTAAAAAAGGACTGGGGGTATCTCCAAGGTAGAACATTCTTGGATTCAATCTAAGGAGAAGGAAGAGGAGGAGGAGGAGGAGGAGGAGGAGGAGGAGGAGGAGGAGGAGGAGGAGGAGGAGGAGGAGGAGGAGGAGGAACAACAACTGGAGCAACAGCCATCAGTGAAAACATTTCACAGAATATGTGACAGATGTGTCATTTCTACATTCTGATTAATCCCCTGGCTGACCTATATAAATGATCAAGTGGGAGCTGTCCTTTGTGGGCTGTGTCATCACCTGGATGCCCAGATAGCATGCATCTTAAGAGTGGAAATTTTTGGTTTCCAGGTTGTTTTCCCCAGAGTTTATCTTAAGAAGAGGAGAGACTATCCTCTATTTATTGTCACTTGTATATTTTCACATCATCTTTTTTTCAATCTGTTGTCAAGTTAGAAAAAAATTAAACAATTCACATCTATTATGGTTTGGATATGAGATGTTCCCTCAAAGTCCCATGAGTTGAAGGCCTGGATGCACGCAGTGCAGCAACTTTCATAGGTGGGACGCTATTGAAGTGATTGGATTATGAGGGCTATGAGTGAACCAATAGATGAGTCCATTTTCAGCTTCATAGTTGATGGTATTAATGGTAGAAACTTGAGGTAGGTAGAGGCTAAGTGGAGGAAGCAGGCCACTGAAAATGTGTCCTCTCCCCAGACTCCTCATGACTCCCCCTCTTCCTTTGTTTCTTGGCTGATGTGAGGTGAGCAGCTTGGCTCTGCCACACCCTCTGCACCCTGATGCTCTGCCTCACCACAGGCTTAGAATCAACAGAGCAAGGGACAGTGGACTTGAAGCCTATGAAAACATATGCCAAAATAAACCTTTCCTCCTGGAAGTTGATTTTCTCACAATAACAGAAAGCAGGCCTAACATGACATTTATTATTTCTTTGTCATCCTTCTTAACTTTGCTTTTAAAATTAATTTATGGAATGAGAACTAGAAAAGACATAAAATCAAAAGGCAAAATTACATCATCTATAACCCCACTATCAAGAGATAAAAACTATTCAAATACATATTTATGTATTTTCAGGAATTTTCCAAAGTGTAGACACCCATACATTCTCTTTCATATTTTCAGCATTCTCTATAAGCAATGCTGCTTACATTTTTCTAGTAGATCCTATAAACAACTTCCCAAAATACTAATTATAAATGAAAATACATTTTTGCTATTTGCATTCTGTCTTAGTTTAAGTATACAATGTTTATACAGTCAACCATCCATTACTTAATGGTAAATACTGGGCTCCCTCTATATACTGGTTACTGAAGTAGGTGCTGGCCATCTGACTATATATTATAAACATATTCTAGACAATCAATTATCCCATAGCAACTTTCTTCTTCCATAAACTTAGAATCATCACTCATGCTTTTTCTTCTGTCATATCCTATATTGAAATTTTCAGAAAATTCAGTTATCTGTATATTCATAATATAACCAGACATTAATAGTTTTTTTAAAGTAAGATAGAATACAGTTTATATTTTATGCAAACGTGTCTGGCTATGAAAAAGACATAAATATTAACATGATCTGCTTAATGTCTTCCTTTATTCACACATATAACCCCCCATACACACTGTTTATATAAAAAAAATCACTGGAAGGAAGGCTGAGAAGAGGATCACAGGTTCGAGGCCAGCCTTAGCAACTTGGCCATACTCTGTTTCAAAATAAAAAGGGCTTGGGGTGTATCTCAGAGGCAGAATGTTCCTGGGTTTAATTCCCAGTACTAGAAACAAAACAAAACAAACTGCTGTAAGAATAAATTGGAAACCAATAAAATGCAATCCTGAATGGTTTTACTGTGACTTCTTGAATATACCTTTATAAATAATTTGACTTCTGATCCATGCAAATTCATTGCCTATTAAAATAATATTAGGACAATCAATCTAAAGTTTAAAGGAATAAAATTCCAACTTTTTCCAGTATCACCAGTCTTTCTACATTGGTTCATACTTCCAACATCTCCTTCTTCTTAAAACAGCCTTTTAAATGCCCTTTTGGGCTCCACACTGACCCTTCAACATATACTCAGTATCTTGGCCAGAATGATTATGTTGCTCAGACCTATCCCTCCAATGTCTTCCCATCCCTCTTATCTTTCCCATCCTCCTGACATTCCACAAGGCTTCATCTGCATCCTTTTCTCTGCCATTAGTTCTCTTTGCAGAGCAGCTGTGGCCTCCTTGCTATTACTTGAATGCATCTAGCACCCTCTCCCCTCAAGGCTTTAATTTGTCTGGGTCCTCTAGCTAGACTGCCCTTCTTTCTAAAACCCAAGGTTTCTATCCCTCAATTCAGTAGTAGGTTGAATCAATTGTCATCCTATAAGGATCCTTCCCTTTATAACCTATTTAAATCTCATCATCCCCTCCTCCCTCGTCCAGCATTATCCCCACCCTTGCTTTCCATTCCACAACAGCATTTAGCACCGTCTGGCACATACAGTGTTTTACCTTTTTGTTACTTTTCTTCTCTCTATTTGCTCATTGTTTGGTTCCCAGGGTCTTGTGTAGGCACTGGCACTCAATACTACATGAGTGAGAATAATTTATTTAAATGTTCAAAGAATTTAAAAGCAGGATTACAGGATAGTATGTGAAAGTAGAGATCAACTAAGTAGCCAAACTCCTACTGGTTGATATTCCATTTATTTAAAACATTTCACTCTTATAAATCATCTATGTAAAACCTATATACCATATTATTGTATATATATCTGAAAATTTCTTAGAACAAATTCTCAAATATCCCTAAAGAAAGATATATGTTTTGAATACTTTATACTTATTGCCAAATAGCCAATAAGGAAAGTTGCAACTAGCTACATAAAAAAATAGGTGTTATAAACACGAATTTTTGTGATTGGTAAATATACTGCTTTAATCTCTTGGCGTTGAAGACCAATGAGTTAGGAATGTTTTTCACTGTTTCTTGGTAATAGTGAATTGTGTGGTCATCTCCATTTTTTTTTCCATACTGGGGATGGAACCCAGAGGCATTTTACCACCTGCCTACACCACCAGCCCTATAATTTAGTCTCTCTCTCTCTCTCCCTCTTTCTCTCTATCCCTCTCTGACTTTTCTTTTGTTTGTTTGTTTGGTACTAGGGGTGGACCCCAGGGGCATTCTACCTCAGAGCTATGTCTGCAGCCCTAGTTTTTATTCTTTGTTTTTGAAACCGGCTCTCACTGAGTTGTGGAGGGCCTCCCCAAGTAGCTGAGGCTGTTTGAGAACCATAATCCTCTGGTCTCCACCTCCTGAATGCTGGGATTACAAACATGCGCCACCATGCCCGGATGTTGTTGTTTTTTTTTGTTTTGCATCATTTGTATTCTTATTAGCATATGAATTTTTATTTATTAAATATATTTAAACCTTAATATGTTTCTATTTTCAATTGTTATTGTGTTTCATTGTGTTTATTTTCCTTTGACACAGTTTGACATACTAACATTTTAATTTTTTTTCACTAGACAATACTAATATTTTCTACTAGATATCTTTAATTCAACGATAAGAATGAATTCACTCACTCAAGGGAAGATTAAGTCATATTTTCTTCTGGTTTTCTTTTCTGACATGACTAAATTTGACTTAAGCCTGATAAGATAACAAGAACCCTTAAATCATTTCTTCCTCTTCCGCTTCCCTTTCTCTTTCTCTCTAAAGCATTGGTTCCCTTTCTGCATTCATTTAACTGGCTCATTTCCCTCTGGTGACCATGAAAGGCCTCCTGAATGTGGAGGAGCTGACTTCAAAGTTAAGAGATCACTCGTGGTTGGACAGAAAGGAGGCAGCTGTGCGTTCCATCTCTCCCTCTTGCTAGCTGCCCAAGGAGACTTGAAGGCAGCTGTTTAAAGTCAGACGTCAGCTCAGCCCCTCTCCTTTCCCCCTGATGTGACCAACATACTCCTTGACATATGCAAAGCATGTGTAAGGTCTAAAATCTGTTATTTTCTTAGATAATGAGAATCTTTCCAGATGGCATTTAATCAAATACTTTCACTCAGCAGAAAAATCTCATGAAGTGTCAAATGATTTTCCTGAATATTGACAGACTATTAATTAGAAAGGAGAATCTTTCTCTTTCACTGTGCCAGCCATGAACCAGAAAAAAAAGACAATTGAGGTTACTGTCTTTTTTTTACAAAGAAGTTACACTAATAGTACTATTTGTGTAATTATTTGATATCAATATATCATAGCAGTTTTCTTTAAACTTAGTTTAATATTAAACTTCTCTAGCCCTTTTAGATAATTTTTATTTATTAACTTTGAGGTGCTGTGAATTGGACTCTTGGGTTTGTACACGCTAGGCAAGCACTCTGCCATTGAGCTATATGCCTAGCCCTCATTAAATAATTTGTCAAAATTATTATTAATGTTTTCTACAATCAAGAATTAATTTTAACAAGAACATCTTAAAAATTAATACAAACTTAAATACCAATTTTAAACGAGTGACATACATTTGCAAAAAATTTAGCTGATGTCAAGTGAAATAAGCCAGACTCAGAAAGTCAAGAGTTGTATGTTTTCTCATATATGTGGAAGTTAGAAAGTAGGAAAGAAAGAAAATAGGAGATCTGATGAAAATAGCAGGGAGAGGAGTATAGTAGACTTAGGGGTAGGAGAGGGAGAGGGGAGGCACTGGGGAATGAAACTGAGCAAATTATGTATGTGCATATATACAAATATATAACCATGAATCCTGCTACTATGTGTAGTCATAATGCACCAATAAATACATAACAAATAAAGTTTTCAAAAGTGACAACAGTAAAGCAAGATCCTGATTTAGAGTCAGTCTTGACAGAACTGAATCATGTTCTCACAACTTATGTACCTAAACCCTCTAATCATTATTGTTTCACTTATTAAAATGGAGCCATACTCTAACTAGTAAGTGTGTTGGTTAAACATGCTCATGCATACCCAATGCCTTAGCATGGGGGCAGCAGAGGTGAATACACCTCCCTGGGTCTTATGTGGCATGTCTAGTCTATGGCTCCCCAAAAACACACTCTCAGAAGCAGGATGTTCACTGGCCTCTCTAGGGAGTCTGCTTGAAAGGGACAACCTTGAATTTATTATCTTACCCTTTTATTCTGAAAGAAAACCCAGCCTACTTCATCATGGTGATGTCATTGGGATGGTTGTGGTTACGCTGAATGGAAGACCTAGCAGTACAAGGTCATCATGGTATACTCTGTGGAGTGGGTGGATGGCAGAAGGTGCTGACATGAGTCCAGGTGCTTCTCCTCACACCCCTTACCGCTCTGTGGAGGAAATGAGCACAGGAGGAATGACCCAGGACCTTTCAATGAAAACCAGGCAACAGACAGAATCTGCACAGACCATAGCTAGCAATCAAGACTATTGACAAAGAAGACTCCTAGTCATGGAACTCCTTGGTATAGAAACCAGGGAGCATCTTGCAACCCTCTTAACTAGCACTTCTTACTTCTCTGTGGCATGCTTTGCTTCCGTTTATGTGTCTGGATTTTATAATCATGCACTTCTCTGAGGTCCAGGAGTTATGACTGATAATGAAGCCAATGTTCTTACTCTCTCCAGTGTAACCGGATATTTGGTTGATCTAACTGTACTCCATAGGCCTGCACAGCCACCTATGCTACTGTAGAATGCCCTGTGGTTCTGAAGACAGAAAGGAGAGGAATGGGTTGTATTTGTGCACAGGAAACAGCATTTCAGGATCATAAACTGAAGTGATGTGTTTCTATTTATAATGTTCAAAAACCCCAATCCAATTAAAACTCTTCTGTGGACACTGTTGCTTGAATATACTTCTTGTTTGGTTGGTTGACATATTTTAAATATTGATGAGATTCTATTGTGATTTAATGAAGGCAACACTCTGTTATGCTTTTATATTACCCACAGTGATTTTTAAATACATGCATCTGACTATTATAGCCCATGCTTTATGGTTTGAGGATAAAGACTAAAATCTGGTAATCAACTAAAAGGTCCAGCCTGACCCAGCATAGTCACTTCTGCAGACTCATTGCTTACTCCTTCCCTTGGTATCAGCAGGACACCCTCTGGCTTCCCTGCTCCTTTGCTGCCACACTCCTTTTGTGTAGCCAATACATTTCAACTTTTAAATCTTGATTCTCATATTACTACAGTAGAGCAGATTTCATTTAAATACTTTTTGGGGGAGGTTACTAGGGATTGAACACAGGGGCATCCTATTTCTAAGCTATACTCCCTGATCTTTTTATTTTTATTTTAAAACAGGTCTCCCTAAATTGTTGAGGCTGATTTTGAACCTGTGATCCTCCTGTCTCAACCTCCCAAGTACGTCATTCCAGGCATGCATCCCCACATCCAGCTTAAAATCCCTATTTATGAGCTTACAAAGCACCTTGCACTTTTTACAGCATAAACTTCACAGCTTATCACTATATGTTCATTTGTGAGTTCCTGTGCTGAGTACATTTCTCCTTTACTAAGCTAGCTATAAGTTTCTTGTGAGGAGGAAACAGGTCTGTTTTACACATCGGCACCTAATGCCAAGCTTATTCTGTATCTATTATGCACCTGAGACATTTCAGTGAACAAAGAGATAGGGGAACTGAAATGAGCACTTATGCCATACTTGAGGGTGCACATCTGTAGTATCAGTACTTGGAAGGCTAAGACAGGAGAATCACAGGTTCAAGACCAGTCTCAGCAACTTAGGGAGACCTTGTTTCAAAATAAAAAATAAAACATTGCTAGGGGTATAGCTCAGAAGTATAAAGCCCCTGGCTTCAATCTCCAGTAACACCACACACACACACACACACACACACACACACACACACACACACACAATGAGTGCTTGTGACCTTATTTGCACATTTCATAAAAAGATAAATATTCTATTCTCACCATGCTTCTGTGTCTTACAGAATGTACTAGAAATCAAGTAAGACATTAAACACTAGTTGCTAAACAGCATGTAAAGAGTTAAGTTCTAGCCCTGCAGTTGTTCTTCCTGCCATTTTCCCCCATGCCATAGGCAAAAGGATGGCTTCTCTTTAATGAAGGAGGCCTAGGGTCCCTGTATTCTAATCTGGAACTCTGTTCTTTCACTCAAGATATATGTATCAGTCACATTCTGCTCTAAGAAAAACATTACACAAGGATGGTGGGGATAGAAATCAAAAGGGATAATGGAAGTAGGTTCATTTCTTTTTCATGAAAATATTAAGCAAATTTTCTACAAAATAGTAATTATAACTTTCATTTCTTCTTATACTGTGTAGAAAATGCCTATATCCTTCAGGTTAAGTCAAATGGGCCTGAGAAAGTACAATTCAAAGAAACTGACAAGCTTGTGGCAGGATTAGGATAGTCATGCACGGTGCCTTGAATAGTTCCCTTGAACTGCTCTGTGTTAAAAACAACTGCTGGTGATGGGCCTGGTAGCACACCCCTGTACCCTCGGTACATGAAATGCTGAGACAGGAGAATTGAAGGTTTGAGGCCAGCCTCAGCAAAGGCTTTCAGTAACTTGTGAAAGTCTATTGAATTTTGTTTTAATGAAAAGGGCTTTAGATGAAGCCTAAAGGCATAACACCCCTGGCCTCAGTCCCTGGTACTTCCATCAAAATAAAAATTAAAAAAATTTAAATCGCTGAGGTCAAGGAGATCAGATCAAATCTGGAGGTCCCTCTGAAAAATGTTAGACCAATTCACTGATGGTGTGGACCAGCTAGTATATTAGTGTGTGTGTGTGTGTGTGTGTGTGTGTGTGTTGGGTAAGGTAGTGTGGTTAAAAAGCACAGTAAGAATATTGTTAAAATGAAAAATTAACATAAATTACATAAATCTGAGCCGGGTATGATGGCGCACACTTGTAATCCCCATGTTTAGGAGTTGGAGACAGGAGGATCACGCAGGTTCAAAGCCAGACTCCCTGGCTTTAAGAGACCCTCTTTCCAAATAAAAATATAAAATAGGTCTGGGAGTGTAGCCCAGAGGTATAGGGTTTCATCCCCGGTACCACCAAAAAAATATACATAAATATAAGAGAACAGAAAGTTGAGCCCTAGTGCCTGATATTGACAAACATGAATTAACAATAGTTGATATAATCAAGAATGAATCTTATACCCCTCTGAGCCTGAGCCTTCATTATAACATATGATTGCAATTCTATGAATAATTAGATTCAAATATATGTTTTAATAAAAGGAATGGATATTTTCAGAAAAATAATCCATTAGATTCAAATTTTCAGGAAAGAATTTATAGCCTAGTCTAGAAATGCTCCACTATTTTGCAAGTTTGTTGTACTTGTTATTTTTAATTTACAAGTTATAATACATTGAAGAAGATGCAAGTGAAAAGTGAAATTTGCAAATATGTTCTATAATACCGCCTATTTTTTATATATTTACCATATAAGAGCTAAATGTGGATGGGTAATATTTTTTTATCTTGGGACAGATTGCTCAAGTTAATTCTATATACTGATTCACACTGATATCTGTAAATTGTTAATGAGTCTAGAGATAAAACTATCTATACAAATTAGATCCAAAGAATCATAACAGCCAATTTAGAAGGATTAACTGATTATGTCACAAAACAAAGAATGTTATTAAGAGCCCTGGATGGAGAAGGGCCTGATGTCTTTCTAATTCACTGAGATGACTTGTCCCCAGTCTCCCTTGACTATAAGAACATTAGAGTCACTGGTATGGAAGGAGCAGGGACATCCGCTGTGCACTTGCTTTCAATTTGTGTAAGTGAAGCACCTAGTTACACTTGGCAGACATGGCAAACTTCATCCTGTAGAAGTTTGATAATTGCATGCTCAAGAAATTTTTTACAGCCCAGAAAGAACAATATGTGTAGCACACACTCCAGAAACACATATAGCAGAATTCCCAAATGGAAAACTAGTACACAGTCCCATGTCTCCTCCCTCCTCACATCAAACCCACATAAATAAAGCAGAAAAACATTTGACAATGAAATAACCTAGATGGGGTCCTAATAGCACAGGCATGCCAACAAATTTAATGATCAGATGTGCCTACCTATGTATGTATAGTTAGCTATAGTTATATGCAAACATATACTTATATGTAGACATGAAATATATGCGCCCGTGCATACAGAAGAAAGGTAATATATACACATATGATACATATACAATTAATGCATATGGACATGTTAATGTGTACATTTTTATTTATCATTAACTCAATTATTATCACATTCTTATACTAAGAATATCTACAAAAAATGAAGAAGACAGTGTTTATTTCATGTGATTGCTATTTTTAGATATCTGGAAAAATATATAAAACAGAAAATGATATTTGAAAAATAGAATACTATCATTAATTTGTTAAAGTCATAGTAAAAGAAACAAAATGTATGTCTTTTGGTTCATGTTCACTTCTAAACCTAAACTTTTAAATGATAGGTCCGTTAAAAACATAAAGATTAAGACAGCAATAAAAATGACTACAGTAATGGAAAACAGATCTTTGAGAAAACTGTGCACTGGAATGTGATTTTTTTTTTTGTTCCTGTCATGAAGAAGGTTGGTTAGGAAGCAATTTAATTTCTAATTTTCAGCTGGACAAAGAGTTCATTTGAGAAGGTTCTTGACCAGGTAATCAGAGACTGGACAATTAAAAAAATAAAAGCTGTCTGGTAAAGAAATCTAAAAATTTAACATAGGAATACATCTTCCTAGCAATGTTTCTAAAATGATTTCATCACTCCTGGTAAGGGTATATATACAAACAGAGAGACATTATATTTGAATTTTTCTAGCATCTATAATTGCTAGGAAAGTTTTCATTCATTAAGATAATTCTCTAGTGAACCCTTATACATTGGTCTTTTTATTTCTGTCAGTAAATCAAAAGGTGTTTATTGAACATGTACTGTATGCCAGAGACTGAATCCTAACAAAGTTAATGGATTGTTGTTATATAGCAGAGCAGATAATGCATCCTTCTAGGTACAAATAGTCACGATGCCTGCATCTTTCACTATATGCACTTAGTTTACAAATGTTTGGCACAAGATATGCCATTCTTTAACTAAAGTGTCATTATAAAATCTAAACACTACTCTCCAATCAACTTATACATATCAGCAGAGGTGATTAATTGCAAGCCAGGCCTGATAAGAGGATATACTGTGCTATGATTGTCTATGTGTTTTTTTTTCTAATAACAACCTTCTGCTTGTGCTTTTCAAATGAACTTTTTATTATTACTATCAATTTCCCCCACCATTTTAAGAAAATACGTCTCATACAGAAGTAGAAATTCCTCTGAAGATAAGCAGGGAGTCTAAAAAGCCTTAAAAATCCAATACCTTAGAAGAAAAATTGGGATGACAATGTATATTGAGATAGGTGATTGTTTTGAAATGAAAATTTAATTTGTCTCTGCTAAGGCTCTGCTTCTGCACATAAAGATTTCAAGGGATAAGTTCATTATGTGTTAAATAATGGGGCAATTGATGTGTTAAATTCTTGGCATGAATCCTTGTTGGGTTGTTATATGGTTCGTTGAGAGCATTTTAATCATATTGAGGATCTTGGTTGGGATTTCTGAATAAGGTGGGAATACATAATTATATTTTCCTTTAAAATACAAGGAAATAGGTTTGTGTTGTCTACAAATTCACTGTGTACTACAGCTTCAAACAGCTGAAAGAGATTTCTAAATTACAGGTGGAGGAGAGTCAACATATGTGGGACTCTTGGAACATTTGGACATTCTCTTGACTCAGTTTGCTGTGAGGACCTGGTCCACACCTGAGCAGCGGCACTGCGAGCACCCCTCTCCCCATGCCTTGCTTCCAACTCCTTTGGTGGATTTACATTTACCCATTAAAGACTATGCCTCCTTCAGTTAACTACGCCCATGATTCCTTCAGTTAAACAAAGTCATACCTTTCCTTTTTTAAATTAAGTCTAGTGCATGTTTCCCATAGACATAGTTTTTCTTTCTTTAATTCCCAAATATAATTAATTGTCTTCTCTATCTGTAGGCTCTTCATATGCAGATTCAACCAATCTTGGATGAAAATTATTCAGGGGAAAATGTGTCATATTCAACACAGACAGACATTTTTTCTTATCAACATTCCCTAAAAATACAGTAGAATAATTCTTTGCACATTAATTTCATCATTTTTGTTATTAGAAGTAATACCATATACCTAGAGGTAATTTGAAGTATAAGGAGGGCATGCATAGGTTCTGTATAAATACCACGTCATTTAGTATAAGGCAGTTGAACATATACTGATTGTGCTTCCTTAGTTCTCTGGATATGTAATAGTTATTAGGGGAGGAATATATTAGCATTTAAAGTTATGTCTACCAATAATGCTTTAACAAGACCTCTGGAATGATGAATTTATGAAGGATACTAGGTTACCATTCTTAGAAAGCAATATTTTATATTACCAAAAAAGAAAGATAAAAAGAAAAAACCCATTTATTTGCCTCCAAACAAAAAATATTATTTCTATAGACATAGAGCAGATAATGCTTTGCAGTAGAACTATAAAATTTCAGTTAAACAAACAAAAAAGAATACAACATAAAACTTTGATAAAACTTTGACATTTGTTCTGGGTACAGACATAAAATAAGACTAGAGGTAGAATGCCTCTGGGCCAGTACCCCCCCCACACACACACACACATTATAATACACACACATATAAAATTTCAGTTAGAAATACGTTTACACCTTCTCAACTCATGTTTCTATTACTTTGCCTCTGCTCTTCTGAGCTAAGACATTTATAATATTCCAACTTACTGTTTATTTTTTTACATATGTGTCTAGGTATAAAACAAAGGAAAACCAGGTATTTGAGAGTGAAAATTACAATAAATCTAACACACTCCCAGAAATAGCAACATAAAAATGACAAAGCCGCCATGGATATTTTCATGAAAAGAATCATAAGAGTAATTATAGGCCGGCAGAACAATTGCATTGTTTGAGGTACAGGGGACTTTGGAATTATCCAGTTTCCAGCTTTTGTTTTATAATTCAAGGAGACAACCTAAAGCTGAGTGCCTTGCCCAGAGGCATGCAGAACTTGGCTGAGATACTATTCAGTGCCTTCATACAAACAGAGTATCAAGTCCTGAGGACGAGGCTGCTTAGGGAGGCTGAATGGCAATGAGAGACCTCAAAGAGGGAGTTGCGAATGGCCAGGCACTCTCAAAGAAAGCCTGATCCAGCAGCTACAGCAGTGGTGTGCTTTGAACACCACAACAAAAGAAGAGACAAGTCATTTTCCAAAGAGTGGATTAAGCACATTTTTTTCAGTGCCTTCATTTCATTTTTGCTTTCCCTTCCACATTTCAATAATGCTACTTCTTCCCAGCAACAGCATCAAAAGGTACAAAGAAAGACAGCCTTGCCTCCCTGTGTCAGGCCCCTATATTCTCTGCCTAGCTGGCTGGCTGGCTGAACATCTCTTAATTATTAGCCCATTTTATCTACTCTCCTAGCAATTCAACCCACCCTCCTTCATATCCCGATGAGACTGTAGTCTGATGACCAGAAAACTGAGCCATGCTGATCTCTGGGTGATCCCTGATCCCTGGGAGAAGCCTGCTCAGGAAAACAGGTTAAGAGAAAAAACATACTTTCTATCCCAGGCTGCTTGGATCACACCGAGTTCTGCAGACACTGTGCCCGGTATGCAGAATGTGTGAAAGCAAATATTAGCTACCACCTCAAACTATTTTTATGTAGCTATTCTTTGGTCATCAAAAGCAAGGACAAGGCTGGGCATAGTGGTGCATGTCTATAATCCTTGTACTTGGCAAGCCAATACAGGAGGATTGCAGGTTCAAGGCCAGCCTCAGCAATTTGGCAAGAGCCTATTACAAAATAAAAATAAAACAGGGCTGAGTGTCAAGTAAGAGCTTTGATATAGAATACCCCTGGCCTCCGAGGCTGGGATTGGAGCCTGCAGAGGGTTAAGGCCAGTGTGGGGGCCAGCTTGGCCAGGATCGGGGCCTGCTGTGAGGCAAAGCAGGTTCTGGGGCCTCCGAGCCTGGGAGCAGAACCTGCCAAGGGTGAGACCAGTACCGGGGTCAGTGAGGCCAGGATTAGAGCCTGCTTTGAGGCAAGGCCAGTCCCAGGGCCTCTATGGCTAGAATCAGACCCTGCCGAGGGCTGAGGCCAGTTCCAGGGCTAGCAAGGCCAGGATCAGAGCCTGCTGTGAGGCAAGGCCAGTGTCGTGGCCTCTGAGGCCGGGATTGGAGCTTGCCAAGGGGTGAGGCTGCTGTCAGGGCCAGCAAGGCCGGGATAAGAGCCTGCCATGAGGCAGGAACATTGCTGGGGCCGTGGAGGCAGAGATCGAGCCTGCAGAGGAGTGAGGTTGGTGCTGGGGCCTTGGAGGCTGATACAGGAGCCTGCCATGCGGAGAGGCCAGTATCAGTGCCTGCCATTTGGTAGGCCACTGCTGGAGCCAGCAAGGCCAAGATAGGAGCTAGCCTAAAGACAAGGCTGGTGCTGGGGCCCCCGAGGCTGGGATCGGAGCCTGCCAGGAGACAAGGCCGGTACTGGAGCCAGCAAGGCTGGGAGCAAAGTGGCATACACAAAGGCATATCACAGAAAATGAAAAAAATCAGATGCTCTCCCTAATATGCCAAACTAGGAAGAAATGGGTAACAGGAGGGAATCTTATGGAAGAAGGGGCCCTATGGAGTAGCAATTAAGGTGACCAATCAGAGGGGATGGGATGGGGAAAGATGAAATCACTTTAAAGCACATGATGTACGTAAATAAATATATCAATATTAAACACTAAATCAAACATGGGATTGAGGGAGGGTGAAGAAGTGGGATGGGGACTGGATAAGGGGCGATGGATGATGTATACTTGGATATCCTAAGAACTCTTGTATTCCATTGTGATGTTTGACTACAATGCACCAATAAAAATATATTTAAAAAAAAAAAACAGAATGGCCCTGGGATTCAATCCCTACTACCACAAAAAAGCAAGGAAAAAGAAAGACTAATATACATTTGTACAAAGCATTTTACTAATTTCTTCTTTTTATTTTATTTTTTTGTTTTTCTTTGCTTGATTTTTATTGGTGCAATGTGACTAATTTCTATATATACTCGCTTTTAAATTGTTTCATAAATCAACTTCTGTAGAATCACTATCCTTGGGAGAGAAATGTGTGTGTGTCTATATATGAGAGAAATAAAGATTGAGACAAAGATTGAATTAGAATGAAGAGAAGGGAGGGAAAGAAAGGGGAGGAGAGAGTAAGGGAGGAGAGAGGAGATGAAAAGAGAGGAAGGGAGAGAGGAGAGGGCAACTGTGGACAGAAAAGCTTTGATTAAAAAATGAGAGAAGAAGGAGACACATGAAGCCCAGATACACCTATAAGCACTGTGACTCCCTCTGAATAATTAAATGATCACTATATCACTCTATACAGACAAACAAATGGATTTTTAAAATGAAAACCATTGAAAGTCTGAGTTTAATATTCCAGTGAGTACAGAATAAAATAACAGCCAGAAACATGAGCACAGAAACTGAAAAAAGAAAAGACCATGAAAATATCCAACATGAAAATTTTGAAGAGTTTAAAATTTCACTAGCCTAGAGATTGAACACCAATAAAAAATTCTTCTAGATGTCCAAGGAGTAAATGGTAACCCAGCTGAATTACCTACTTTACAAATATTATGTTAATAAAAGAACACATAAACACACACACACACACACACACACACACACACACACACGCATGCATGCACGCACACACACACCAGAACAATAATAACTTGAGTTCAAAGAACATGTAGCATTAATTTGAGATGACCACGGTGGGGTGTAGTGGTGAGAGGATTAGAATCCAGGTTGGCATACCTGGAAGGTTTAACTCTTTCCACTTACAAATGCCACCCAAATTGGCATGAATGGAGACAACTAGAGTCAGAAAGAGCCATGCCCACCATCCTGCCCAGGCCAGATTTCTTAGACTTAAGTCAGTGGGAGCAGGAGGCTGTGTAGATAAAATTGATGTATTTTCCTTGGTCCTTCCCAGTAAACCATGTACTGACCCAGGTGAATCAGTCCAGGCTGCTTCCAATCCAAAAGACACCAACAATTCCTCTAACAAAGAACAAGGCCTGTTATCCAGCCTGACACCAGGATACCCAGGTGGACAATATACCCATTAACAATTATTGCACTCATTTTTGCTAGAATAAATATTCACAAGATTAAAACAAAAACAAAACTGTTAATCAGATGATATTCAATAAAAATTAAAGCACATTCTCGAGATCATTATTTACAACACCATTTAAAACGTTCCTTATTGTATCTCTGATTTATGCATAAGTACCCAAATTACTACCCACAGGGAGAACAGAACTGGTGAAAACATTTAAAAATCGCTGTAATTTAGGCTGGAAGGATTCATGGAAGAAGACAGCACCCCTCAGATTTTATGGAGCACAGGAGGAAATATTTAAAACAGGAAGTTTTCTATAATAGTTCTATTTTCCTTAGCAACTCCCATGATATAAACATTCAATCATGGCATATGTTATTGATCTACATTAATTGTTTTGAGGACAGCATAGGAAATGCTGGTGCACTCACAAAATAAGACACACACAAGGGACAACAGTGTCAACAAACTGTGAGAAATGGCCTTGGAGATAGTATTAGGAATCCTTACCATTTATTAAACACCTGCTGGGGTCAAATCCATACCAACCTTAATTCTACCCTTCACATCAAGCAAAGTCTTTATCATCACACCTATTTTTTTAAAGGGAGAAATAATTTTATGGTAATAGATTTGCTCAACATCAAGAAGCTCAGAAACTGCAGAGTGGGTTTCCTTGCATCCAAAGCCCATGATTACTGCACTAAGTCACATCCTAGTCAGGTACAATACTATGCATAATCAACCAGGGGAGATATTAGAGGTCACTAGTGATGCTCAGAGTGAAGGTGTCCTTATAGTTTGGCTTTAAGAGACATGTGGGTATTGGGCTTTCTGGGATATGGAAGAGAATGAATGAAGCTACACATAGAGAAAGTACCAGCCTCTCCTGCCATGGGATGGGTTACTTAGGGGAACTGGTCCAGGAGGATAAGTTGGGACTCAGTGATATAATCCTGATGACAAGTAAAAGCAATCTGAGTTGACACCACTGAGCTTATAAACCTTCTAGCTAGTATGAAAAAGGCTACAATCCATTTTTCTCCATCACATTATTTCCCAGTTGGAAACCTTTGGATGAATCTGACTGCTCAGCAAACCTCTGCAATTCTCTTGGCCCTTGTTGCCTATACAGTTTTGCTATGTGACACTTGCCCGTCAGCCTCTGTACCCTACCCTAACTGAACTATTTTGTTTCAATTTCTCAACCAACCCATGCCCTCTGTCAGGGAAACCCATTCACAGGTTGCTTCAGCATGAGCTTCTTTCTCCTGGCCTTGGTCCTCCTTGCCAGTCCCAGTGAACACATACCAGAAAAACACACTTCAAAGCACCCCTCCAGGAAGCCTTCCTTGATTAAATTCTCTAGATGTACCTGCTCAATATGATTCTGTGCCAAGAGGGCTATTTTCTTTTCATTAGAAAATCAGTCAAAGTATGTCAGAATTGCCTATTCACTTGTCTGCAGTGTCTTCATTTAGAATTTCACTAAGTTTGATTTCATTTTTCATGTTTGCATTTTCTAGGCCTGAAACAAGGTAGAACATTCCTCAGTATTTCTTTTTTTAAAAGCAGGAAAGAAGAAAAAAAATACTAGATGATCAAACGAAGGAGAAATCAAAAGGCTAATGATGGTATTATTCAGTATGACCTAAATTAAACTACTTTTTACTATAACAGTAAATTTACAAATACATATTTTATAAATGGAATGGTTTAAGTCATGCTAAAACATATATGAGTATTTACAGCATAATGAAAAGTCACTTATATTCTATTCAGAAAAATGGGCTGTTATAAATAAATTCCAGGATCTGGGCATGGGGCACACACATGTAATCTCAGTACTAGGGAGCCTGACACAGGAGGATCACAATTTCTTGGCCATGAGCCTCAGCTACTTAGATAGACCCTCCATAACTTAGTGAGATCCTGTTTTAAAAATAAATTATAAAACATAGGGCTAGGATGTAACTTGGAGGTAGAATGCCCCTGGGTTCCATTCCAAGTACTGCAAAAAGTAAATAAGTAAGTAAGTAAGTAAGTATTTCCAGGAAAAATTGGAACTGAGGAAAATTTTATAGGCATAGCACATAAATAGAAAAATAAAAGGAAATACATTTAACAATATAAAAATTTAAGTGATCTGTATCACTAAGGAAGCAAAAAAACTGCTAATAAATTTAAAAGAGAATAAATTAAGAAAAAATAACTTGAAATAAATGACACAAACTCTTAACTTCAATATATCAACATATTTTGAGAAACAAATGCAAAGATGACATAGTATGACTTAATTTCTTTTTTTTTTCTTTTGGTATTGGGGATTGGAAACAGGGGCACTTTACCACTAAACATATCACAAGCTCCTTCTTTTATTATTATTATTTGGCCTCACTAAGTTGTGAAGGCTGGCCTCAAATTTTCAACTAAAATGCAGGTTTCTGCTTATAATCCCAGCATTCTGGAGGCTGAGAAAAAATTAAAATATTAGAGCTGGGTGTGGTGGCACACACTTGTAATCCCCGCGCTTGGGAGGAGAAGACAGGAGGATCGCGCAGGTTCGAAGCCAGCTGCGCTGGCTTAAGAGACCCCGTTTCCAAATACAAAGTATAAAATAGGTCTGAGAGTGTAGCCCGGAGGTAGAAGGGCTTCCAGGAACCCCAGTACCACCAAAAAAAAAAAAAAATAGGGCTGGGGGTGTAGCTCAGAGGTAGAATTCCCCTGGGTTCCATCCCTAGTACTAAAAAAATAAAAAAAAAAATATGCAGGTGGTCTCAGTTTAGGCACAAAGAAAAGAATGAAGATGATTGGAACTTGCCCATGGATATTTTTTTAAACAAATGTTTGGACTCAGGTTTGAAAAGAATATTTATCACACCCCTGTAACCTCTTCATTCTAACAAAACTCAAATGTAAATTATAATTTAAGGTAGTTCTAAGACTGATAAAGTCTCTAGTTAACAGCGTAAAAAATATATCTGAAAACAATTTAAACATATCTTAAAATTATCCTAATAAGATTAAAAGAGCAAAGATTAAAGAATCATGAGCTTAGAATTTAAAAAATCATTATAAGCCAGTTATGGTGGTGCACGGCTATCATACTAGTACTTCAAAGGCTGAGATAGGACGATTGCAGGTTCAAAGCCAGATGCAGCAAATTAGTGAGGACCTCCAAACTTAGTGCAAATCTGTTTCAAAATTAAAAAAAAATATTAAATAGGGTTTGGAGTGTAGTTTTGAGGTAAAATGCCCCTGGATTCAATCCCCAGTAAAGAAAACTAACACACACACACACACACACACACACACACACACACACACACTCTCTCTCTCTCTCTCTCTCTCTCTCTCATGTAAATAGGGAAATATGCTATCATAAGCAAGTGGAAGCAAAATCAATATACCCCCAAATCAAACCCCCAGTGCCTGTAGATAGTATATTTATTACATAAAGATTATAAATTGTGTATGCTAACATGCTTACAGAAATAACTGAGAATACTGATAATAGGAGTCAGAAAGAAGAGAACAACATAAATGCCCAGAAGTATTTGATAAAGAACCAAATAACCACGTAGAAATGAAAAAAATTTAATAGTAAAAAAGATTATTAGACATGGCTGAAATCAAAATTAGAACACTGAAAAATAAACCTGAAAACAGTACATGGCATAGAGATATATGGAGTAATAGAAAAATGATACATTCATAAACATATCAAAGTCAATCACTAAGTGAATCATGACAACGAGGGAGGGGGAGGGAATGGAATTGGGTGGGAATTGGGGAAGGGCTAAATGAGTGATGTGAGCATGTATACCTCTGTATCTTGTACTCCATTAATATGTATGACTACAATGCATAAATGAAAAAATATGAAACACTATCACAATTCTTTATCAACCACACTCAGGCAAGTATGGAATGTTGTTAAACTTAATACAGGAATGTCAGGAACATTGATAGAAAAAAACTAAGAAATAAAACCCAAATTAATAAAAAAATGGAAAGTGACATTTTAAGGAAAGAAAAATAAAGTGAAAAGATCTAACATGGAGGGCTGAAAGTTCAAAGAGCAAACACAGATGGTGGGGAAGACACTGATATTTAGGGAGACCATGCATGGGAATGGTCTACCATGGGGAAAGATACCAATATTCAGAATGAGAAAGTTTTGAAACTTACACCTGGACAAACCCTGGTGAAACTGCAGGACATCAAAAAGGAACTGAATTAAAAAAGCAGTTATATAAAACATTTTATCTATAGTAAGCAATAATCATAGAACTGGTTTCTCAACATGAAAGACAGAGGGCAATGAAACAGCAACCATAAAAGGCAAGGGAATATGATTATCATCCTAGAACTCATAGCCATAAACACATCTGGGAAAAGTGAAGCCAAAATACTAATATTTCTGTGTGAACAATAACTCAGAGCTGACTTCCACTAGACTACTGAAACAGAGATCATAAATGAATCATTTGCAAAGTCCCTGATAGGAATGTCATAGCTGTAAGACTTTAGTTTCCCATTCAATGCTACATGCAATACTGATCATGTCAAAAGTCTCAGATTTAAGTAAGTTGGGTGATCCTTCTACAATCTCAGCCTCCTCATTCTTTGATTTTTTTTTTACTTCTTCCAATTATTTTGCTCTGCATTTGTCCCTAGACCCTCATTTCTATTACTCCTAGAACTTACCATTACCAACAACTATAATCAGCCCGCCGTCTTGGCTTCAAGGCTCTAATTTCTTAGCAACAATTCCAGGATATCTAGGGCATTCCTTTAATAGCATCATATTCAAAATTTCCTAATTACCCTAATTTTTCTGAACTGAACATGCATGCCATGCCCACACTCATATGGGTAATATCAATAGATTAAAAAAAATAAAACCAGGTTTCATGGTTTTATTGAGGAGTATGCATGACCATCAACCTCAAATGTCCTTAGAACTACCTGAGAAAAATTCTTTTCCATTCACTAACCTATTTCCCTAAATTAATAAGTTCACGTTTTCTCCTCTCTCTTCAAATTACCTTCACTTTTTATTTCCTGAGAAATAAAGGAACAACTCAAATTATCTCCCACATGTTCACCAATCTCTGCCCCACTAAACTTGTGCATTATAATCAACCTTTGTCCAGGCCAAACCCCCTTGGTAGCCTACTATATCTAACCCTTCCTACCAATGAAAGAGTGTTATTAACTCCCATCACCTCTTTACACATTATAAAATATCCCCCAGTTTCTTTACAAATATACTATTATTTTCCCATTAATAAAAATCCCCTTTGTCCACAATTCTTATTCTGACAGCCCATTTCTTTGTTCCCTTTTACAGAAAAAAATCCAAAATAAGTAAATGCTGTCATCAGCATGTCATCTCTCATTTCCTCTTTACTTCATGCCAGTCAGTTTTGTTTTTTTGGTTATCATTTCTTTTTTCATTTTTATTAGTGTATTGTATGTATACATCATAATGGGGTAAAAAAAAAAACTTGTGTAGACACAAATGCACATATCACCCAGCCAGTCCCCACCCAGTCCCCACCTCACTCCCTCCCCATCCCTCCCTCCCATGCTTGGTTTAGTGGTTGACTATGATATGAGTAAGTATATCATGTGCTGTAAAGCGTTTCCCTCTCCCCCCTCCCATCCCTAGTTAGGTTGTCTTATTTGCTCCTCTATAGGATCTCTTTTTTCACGTGGAGTTCCTCCTATGACCCCATTCACCCTAACTTTCACATATTAGGGAAAGCATCGATTCCTTACTTTTTGAGACTGACTAATATCGCTTAGCATAATGTCCTCAAGATCCATCCATTTCCCTGAAACTACCGCAATTGTATTTTTTTTTTTTTATGGCTGAGTAAAATTTCATTGTGTATATATTCCACAGTCAGAGTTTTTTTTTATCCATCACTATACTAACACTTTTTGTTAAGTCATCAATGATAGTTGAGCTACCCACAATTAAATGCCCAATTAGTTTCCAGTTCTCGATTTATATGAACTATCAACAGCAGCCACTACTGTGGTTCATTTTCTCTTTCTTGAAACACTTAACTTACTTGGATTTCTCAGCAACAGACAGATTTCCTTTATTTTCTTTTCCTGGTCCACGCTTTTCTTTCTTATTTGCTGGTTCTTGCTCATCTCCCTAGCCTCAAAATGTTGGAGTTCCTAAAGGCTCAATGTTTGAATCTATTCTTTATATACCTCAATTCCTACCCACTTGAATATTTGATTCAAGACATTAATGTTTGTACTGATTCCTTCGGAACTCATACTTCTAGCCACCTGAGTAACAGATTCATATCTCTGCTACTTCTTATTTCAAATTGGTGTCTAAAAGTCCTCTCAAATCAAGAACCTGATATTATCTACCAACACGGAAATGGGATCTCTATTGCCTTCTTCATCTCAATCAATGGAGACACTCTTTTTCTAATTAGTTTTTCAGGTCTCAACTCTCCATATCATCTTTGCTCCTCTCCTCCTTCACAAGTCACCATTTGATCAGAAAATCCCATTGGCTCTGCCTTCAAACTGTTAGAATTCAGCTACTTCTCAGTATATCTGGTCTAAGTCACCATTATTTCTCACCTCAATTATTTAAAAGGCTTTCTAATGGTTTCCCTGCTTCTGCCCTATAGCACCAAAGTCTATTTTCAGCACAACAGAGTAATCCTTTTAAAACATAAATCAAAGCATTTCACTCCTCTGCTAAAATCCCCCTTAATGACTTCCTCTATATCTCACAGTAAAAGCCAAAGTCTTTACACACTCATAAACTCTCTAAAATATTAGCACCCTATTACTTTGGGGGAAAGTGGTACTAGGGATTGAACCTAGAGCAGTGTTTTGCTAAGTTGCTATAGCTGCCCTCAAACCTATGACCCTCCTATTTCTGCCTCCCAAGTATTGGGACTACAGGCCTGTACCGCCATGCCTCACCAGGACCCTATGACTTTTCTGACTTCATATATGATCATTTCTCTTTTGTTTACTCTGCTCCTACTATGAGTGACCTGCTTGTTGCCAGGACACAGCAGATATTACTCCACCTAACTTACTCTGTTCATTGTTTCTTTCTGTTACATCCATTTCTTAGAGATTCCAAGTAGTTCACACTCTCACCTCATTCCTATAATTTTCAAATACTTCTTTTCACTGAACTATTTCTAGATTATTCTTTGTACAGCCAGAATTCTCTGTACCTCTTCTTAGCATTATGTCTCTCCAAAATGTTTACCTTCTTATGACAAAATACTTATTTTACTTGTTATTTTATTATTATCAGTTTCTCTAACAAGAATGTGCACTCCAAAAGGATTTGGGTGTGTTTTGCTCAGCTATATGTTCATAAAAAAAAAAACTAAGTCATTGCCCCTTCCAAGTCTAGGGATATTGGTGAGAAGGAGGCTACATTCACAAATTTCTTCTGTACTCATGGTATTACTCAACAAATTATGAACAGTGGTACGTGGGCGAAAGTAAACTGTGTCTCATCTGAGCCAAAGTGTTCAAGAAAGTTATTTTTTTTCTCATCATCTCTGTCTTATCTTCCAGCTGGAATTTGGAGATGATGGTCATCCTTAGGATGACCCTAAGTCTGGATCTCTAAATGACCACATGGATCTGAGCCACTCACCTTCAACCTTCCACAAAGCCAATTCAACCCTCACTTTTCTGCCAATAATAAACATTTAATTTGGACCTCATAGGAATGAGAACTAAGAGTGTAGTGTGTTAAACAACTGAAATTTTAGAGTACTTATAGTCACTAACATTGCCTTAAATAATATTTCAATGCCTGAGGCTGCCAATTCTTCAAATGCTGAAATGCTGAGGAAGTATTTGTTGAATAAACAAATGAATAGAATGAATGAACATATGGAGAAAATAAAATGTGAATATACACACAATTGAATTCTACTCAGCAATAAAGAAGAACGAAATTATGTCATTTGCAGGAAAATGGATAGACCTGGGGAATATTACGTTAAGTAAGATTAACCAGTCAAAGAAAGTGAAAGGGCATATGCTTCTCTTATTCACAGAAGTGAGGAACTGGGATATAAGAGGGACTTTATACAATGGAGGAGAAACTCCAGTGGAGCAAGGGAGGTAGTCTTGGAAAGGGTTGGCGGGGAAGAATTAATGAAGAAAACCCTTCCACTGACATTATGTACATATGTGAAATTATTAATGTCGATCTCAATTTTTGTATGGAAAAAGAAAGGAGAGAAAAGAGACCTGGGAAAAACTCACCAAGCATTGTGTGCATGAATGTCACTGTCACTGTGAGGTACATTATGATATGAGATTATAAGGCACCAATAAAAGTAAAAAAAATGTTAAATATGTGAATTACCTAAAAATATTTGGCAAATTAATAAGTGAATGAATACCCTGTTGGAAAATTATTTGCTATTAGTTTCATATAATTGAGCCTGATATTTTCTTTCAGTAAACACAGGGGGAAATTTTTATTCTTTGTGTTTATTTTTAATGTCCTTCACATTACCAGGTGCAAATAAAATCAATATGAGTCGACCATGGTGACACACACCTATAATTCCAATTCTTGGGAGATTTAGACAGGAGGATTGCAGGTTTGAGGTCAGTGTCAGCAAGTAGTCAGACTCTCATCCACTTAGCGAGACCCTGTATCAAAATAAAAATAAATAGGGCTGGGGATATAGCTCAGAGGTAGAACGCTCCTGGATTCAATCCTCAGAACCATAAAAAGAAAAAAAAGACAACACAAAAAGTCTCCTCAGGCATATAAATGATGGCTATTCCTCCTGCATCTCCAGTAGTCAGTGAATTTCTTGGAATGTGGTTAACTATCAATGTAAGGCTCAAAGATGAACAATAAATGAATAGCATCATCAGACTGTTATGAACTCACAAGTTACTGTTCCTCTTTTCTTTGACCAAATTCAATATTCAGTCATCTAAAAGAATATTCTTGAGGTTGATGAAATTGAGGTATTTTTAGAAAAGATCCAGGAAAAGTTTTAATCCCTGGACAGATAGAACAGAAAATCCTTCATGGTCATTACTAGGTATATTTGTGTTTCTTATTGTTATTATCCTAAACAAATGGAATATTCACTGTATGTAGCATCACATTTGCCTAACCTGCATGCTCTTCATGATGACAGTGAAAGCTCTGTCTTTCCCGGCAAAAAACTAATATTCTACATATGCCAGTGCTGTGGTGCATATTTACATGGAAGAAGAAATGCTGTTGTTGTACAAAGTTTCAATGGCTTACTGAATCCCTAAGTAAAAAAAAATGCATTTTCCCCACATAATAGTCATGGGCTTAATATGAATTATCTCCTTATGGACAAATTTTCATAATATATACCAATAATTTTGTGAAATACATTTCTACCATCTCCTATCTATTCTTATTTCCAAGGCAATGATCGAGATACACTTTTTTCTCTCTTTCTCCCTTACAGAATCTACTTTCCTGGGATCTGGAGGAGAATTTTAAATTACTAACCTGATAGACCACATGCATGTAACTGAGTATGATATTTTAATACTTTCTTGAACACAATAAGCTAAGCTCAATCACTGAACTATGTACTTGGTTGAAAATGAGAGTGTAAATACTGAAGCAAATTTCACAGCACCACATCAACTTAATATAATCCACACCATGTCTTGATTATAACCAATGTTAAACAAATTTAGATTTTTTGAATTTTAAAATGTTTTCCAGCCTATAAAAAGACAGACACTTTAATAATTCACTTTTGAAAAAATAATAGAGCTGGGCACAGTGGAACACGCCTGTAATTCCAGAACTTGGAAGGGTGACAGGAGCATCACAGGTTCAAGTCCAGCATGAGTAGCTTAGTGAGTCCCGGTTTCAACTCAAAAATAGAAAGGGCCAGTGTTACAGCACATATGGGCACAATCTCCAGTACTACAAATAAAATATTGTGTTTCAAAAGAAAGAGGCATTAGATAGCATAGTTAAGGGCAAATAACCTAAAATTATCATAGATTTAAAGGAGATAAAACTCACAATCACTCAGTAGGTCAGGCTGAAACTCAAATGAGAAAAGTAAAAATGTCCTTGATAAATTCTCATAGAACTCAGCGGGTAAAGGAAATTAATGGAGATAATAAATGAACAATGTTTCAGGACTTCTCTACTTAAAATAAGGATTTGGGCAAGAGAGAACAAAATAGAAGAGAATCAAGAACCAAAAAGTTATAGAAGAAAATGCTTTAAAGTTAAATATAGATTAAAGTACATTCAATACAACAAAAAACTATTCATAGAGCATTAAAGAATGAGAAGAGTTCTAAAAGGAAATCAAAAGAAAATTCCAAGTGTATGGCAAAGTATAAATACTGGCATAGAGGTGGGGAAGGAAATAATGTGTTGATGGAATAACAAATTCAACCAGAATAAATATTATTGTTTTTAGAAGGCACTCATCAAAAACAGAAACAATAATGAGTGCTAGTGAGGACATGAGGAAAGAGAAACTCGTATACACTGCTGGTGGAACTTCAAACTAGTACAGCTGCTATAGAAATCAGTTTGGAAGTTTCTTAGACAATTTGGAATGGAACCACCATATGCCCAGAAATACTTCCCCTTGGTACCTTTCCAAAGTCAGAATATTCCAGCAATAAAAATCTCCATATTTATAGCAATACAATTCACAGTAGCCATCCTTCATAGAAAAGGTGACTAAAATAGGCTGTATCAATCTACAACTAGAGCTATCTTTTTAAAGATAATATTGAGTCCATGTTTACCCAACTGATTTCAGGCAGGTGTCCAAAATCAGAAAAGTACCACCAGATAGCTCTTCATTGATGACCTGAGCATCCCAGGTGATGCTTACTGGTGATAGGACCCATGTTCAGCAATGAGTTAGGAGAAGTCCACCTCACATGATCAGAGACATTAAGAGGATTGAAAACTTGGTTGATTTAAAATGCAGAGCATGGAGAACACTACCAGAGAGTGACTTGCCTCAAGCAATGTAAACAGCAAATATTGAGCTAGCCTTTGGGTTTTCTGAGTCCCTCATCCCACTGCACTCTCCAGCAATGTAAGGGAAGAAGACATTTTCTGATTGAGTGGCCTCTTAAAAATTAATATCCTTTTATCTGTAGCTTCTGAAATTGGAAGCTAAAAATCAATTACTATCTATAGTTTTTGGTAGTAAAAGTTTTATCTATATTAAAATAGCTAAGGATGGATAGAAATAGATAAATATTAATTTGAAGAATTCTGGATATATGGCTTTACCTATTTTAGTGCTATTAAATGGCCCCTAAATTGATTGTGGCCTACAACTTCCCCACTATTTCCAGAAAATAAACTCCCTCCAATCTGAAAGAACCATGTCATAGGTTTGAAAGAGGAGAATAGAAACAGTGAATATACAGGGGGATGTGGCTAAGGAAATGATCAAGGCAAAAATGAAAGTGAGTAGTAAGAGGAATCTTAAGCAAGAGGTGGTATAGTTGGAAAGAGAAGAGATTAGGAGTATGGGGAAAGAGCGTCAGTCTTGATGGTTACACTGGCATCTACTTGACAGCCTATGAGCATCACTCTACACTTTTCACCAAAATACCCATGAGGACACAGAGGAGAGAAAATCCATACATCCCCAACCAAAACTAATCTGAGGGTCTCTCTGTTGTTAAATCTTGTGTGTCAATCAGTCTTAGAGTAGGTAGGAAGACCTTCAGCCTTCTGTCTACATAATGCCCTGCAGTTCAACAGCACAAATCCCACATCATCAAATCAATCAATAAACATGCATCCATCCACTTCCATTTCCATCCATCCATCTACCATTCCTCTATCTAGACATCCATTCAGCCCACAACATATGTTTATAATATACTATGTGTTGTGGTTTATGGTAAAATAATTAAACAGGATAAATTCTTACAGTAACATGTAAAATAAATCTTTAACTGAAACATGATGTTGAGGATGGAGTGACTGAGTAAATATGGAATAATGAGACTAAGGATGTAACTGAATGTTCTAGTACTTGACCACCAACTGTAATCAGGATCACTGTTCTCTTTCAAGTACCACCACCAGTATCCATCTTTGTGTCTGTGCTCAGAGTTAGACTCTGGAAATATAGCTGGAAAGGAAAGCTGCACGCTGCTGATGGGCATGTGGAGTGAATTGTTAGTGGACTATAGGGGAGATGAGAAGAAGTTTTGTTCCATAGGGAATTATTTTTATAAATTAAATACTGTGGGCTTAAAAGTATTTAATTTGGGGGGACTCTTTCTGGATCTCAAGGGAGATGTGATTATTGAAATTTTGTTTTTATAATATACTTTTATTGATGAATTATAGTCCCTCATCATAATAAAGTTCAGAATGTCAAAGACATACTTGCATACAGTACGTGGTTAGGCTTCTTTCCGGTTCCCTTCCTACTCTCTTCCCCTTCCTAATTTACGACATTGAGATTGGCATTGATATGGGTTCAAACTATCAGGCAGCCATTTGGTCACAGGAGAAAATATCTTAAACCAATAGGGTTACACTGAATCAATGCCAGTTTGCTACTTTTCAACTGAGCTTTGAAATAATTGCATCCCGCTATTATTTAGCTGTTGCTCTGAGAAGGGAATTCAACCATCATCCAGTTGGATGAAGAGAGGAGCCAATGGATGTCCACAGACTTTCTACCTTGGAAAACATAGACTTTGGAATGGGATTTTCTCAGTGCAAACTGAATACATAGAAAATCTCAATCAAAATTTATTAAGCTCAGAAAATAAGAGCAACCATATAAAGTTTGGTCTCTGAAAACAATTTTCAACAGGATTTTAAAGAAACTTCTAGAAATCGATTTGGCGGCCAACTCGTCATTAAAAATAGAAAAATGCAAAAAGAAGAGATTTCAGTAAGCTGTAACAATAGCAGGAAAAATAAGATCCATGAGAAACAGTAAGGAACAGAGTTTATCAGGTGCAAAATGCAGAGTGATGTAGACAAATCACCTGTGCTATCCAAAAGACAGAGGGCAAAGATGATAAAAGTCTTGTTGTGACTGGTGCTGAAGGCTGACAACAGAAATCAAAACCTATAAAACAAAGCAGAAACCTGAGAATAGAAGCAATAATCAAAATGTACTTGGACAACAGATTCCTAACCTATGAAAAGATCAAAGTACATCACGAAAAGTATACAGTAAGAAGCATGAAAGATAAAGCATGGTGCATGTCAACATACACAATTCTCATCCTATTTGTTAGTGAGTTGTTGTATTACAAGCATCTTAACAGTCAACAAAATTAAATATAATGCAAAGCAACAGCCTGGTAATGCACTAGTAATGGTATGCCTACCTATTTTGTGATTCATATGTGGCAGTAACTGGATGCTGCTCTCAAATGTGCAAAAATTATACCCAGATATATTTCACCCAGAGTGTAATTAATCCAATTTAAGAATGTAAGCATACACATCATGTACATTAGGGATCTCAAAGTCAATCCCTAAGTCAAACATGAGAAGGAGCAAGGGATGAAAGAATGGGAGTGGGAATTGTGGAAGGGCTAAATAAGTGAGGCATGCATGTATGCCTCTACCATCTTGTACTCTATTAAGATGTACAACTACAATACACCAATAAAAAATTGAAAAAGCAATACACATTAAAAATTTCAAAAAATATATTACTTGTAATTCTAATATACCAATAAAAGTATAAAAAATTAAAACTTAAAAACAATGTAAGGATTGGGATTATCTGATAAGAATTACGTTGAATTTTACTCTTCTAATTTAAAATAATAGCCAAAACACAGTTTTATATATATATATATTTTTTTCTATACCTATCTATATATCTTTGTGTTTATTACTTTAGACTAAATATATACATTATTTAGTGTGTATATATATGTGTGTGTATATATACACACACACATATATATTATATATAGTGTGTGTATATATATGAATATACACACACACACACACACACACACACACACACACACTAAATAATGCCTCTGTGAAACTACAGTAACCACAGAAGTAAATGAAATAAAGCCTTTTTGGTCTCAATATTTTATTTTGAGTTGACTAGCATTTGATGGAGGTAAAGAATAAAAAAAAAATTAAGTCTAAAGAAACTATCAGCTCGTGATCTTGAGCTTACTTATTTGTTTTCTTCTCCCTCAGGTACTATCAATAGAGTGTAGATTTTTGCAGAAGAGCCATCATATCACGCTTGAATTAGGCACTAAAAGAATCATTAACATTTTCTGCCATACCGCTGTCCTCACTTAAAGTTAATACTTCTGGGTTTGAAAAGCTCAAAATCCTAATGTTATTTTAATGACAACATTTATTTCCCAGGGACCAATGGCACTGCCACATATTCTCATACATTTTAAATGAGCAAGAAACTGTCTACAAATATAACAATCAATATTGCAGAATAAAAATAATAGCAAAATGTTATGTCCTCTTAAGAAAAAAATCTCTAATAAAATGTCTTGCAAATATCACCAATAGATGTCAGTTTACATCCTACTCTGCAATTGTTATCTGAAATTCTTTGTCTATAATTTTATTCAAAATATTTTACCTAGAATTCATTTTTCCTTGATATTAAGAACAAATAAAAAACTTAGACAATCACAAGAAATGTCTTAAACATATTGCTGAGTCTAATAAAATACTTTCAATTTTTTGAATATTTTTCATTTAAAGATGGGAGGTTAAGTTTCCTGATGCTAATACATTCCTGATCATAATGAACCATTTTATGAGAAAAAATTTACTTCCCATGGCTATTTCTAACTGTGGTCTTTGTTTGCAACTGCACAAACTTTATCTCCTACATGAATCCATTATATTAGAGAATTAGACTAGTAAATGGTAGTGGAAGTATTTCTACCTTCAACATGTTTACTTTTTACAGTGTACATCAAAAACTGATTGGTAACTCTAATTATAATGTCCTAAATTCTTAATTTTTTTCATCTGGGCATGTAACTCCATGGTAGAAAGCTTGCCTGGCATGCACAAAGCCCTGGATTCCATCCCCAATGCCATGACAATTTTTAAACAATCTTCATTTTCCTAAGACATTTTCATCTGGTTGAAAACCTATGTCTGTGCATGGATACTTGTGAAGATTATAGCTAGTTAAATATGAGAAATCCTTGTTAGTGCTACTTTTAAAATTCTAGTTCCTAGTGTCATTGTCTTTGGAAAGTAATGCAAGAGTGCCAGATATCATACACAAGTCTAAATTTTCAATAAAATAAATATACTTGGCTTTAAAATTTGGATTTATCTCTACTGTTCATTCAAACTTGGGGTATTCCCCCAAATTGTCTTTATAATTTGGAATAAAACAAAACACCTTCTTTTTGTTCCTGTCTTGCCACATCACAACTCTACCTCAAAGCAAACTGTCCTTGGACTTGAGACCAGGGCTCAGGGAGCAGTCCTGACAGTGTGTGACTTGATCCAGTCATTTCACTTCTTTGAGCTACCTTTCTTTACTGTAGAATGAGGACATTACACTAGATAATTGTCTCCTCCAACTTCAGGTGTTTGGAAGACTGCAATGCAATGTCACTTGATGAAATGCAGGCATCAGCAGCCCAGCCATTCTTGGTGCTGGGGGGAAGGAAAGAAGGAAGGAAGGACAGGCATATCTTTCATATAGGTATTTGTTCAGCCAGGGGCGCCTTGTCACATATTAGCCACTACATGCGAATGTTATTTCAGACTAAAGCAAAAATAATCTGTGGTTATGAAAAAAAGGGATGTGTTTTAGAGGAGCAGTAGCTTACAATTTGAGAAAAAAAAGTCTCTACAAATAGCTCCCCAAAATGGCTTTGAACAGTGTGCCAGCTATCAGGTTTAGCGCCAGATCAGTGCAAGACATGGATTTACAGGTAAAGCTGTGAGGAAGACGTCTGTATCAGGAAGTGAGCCCAGAATCAGTTACTTTTTTTTTGGAAGAAAAAAAAATGTGCCTACCTTCATCAGTTTACAATGAGATCTAGAGCTGATGGAAGACTAAGGTACTTAAAAAGTGAACTATAAACCCATACTGTTCAGTTTCCCTCTTGGGGCAAGGATTCTATTAAGACATTCACAAAAACTTCTTTCAATAAAAGAAAATTCAAACCCCAAAATTCTTATGACCATCACAAGATTTACAAACAAGAATACTGCTGGGCATCATGGTGGTACTTGAAAGGCTGAGATGGGAGGAACACAGGTTAGAGGACAGCCTTAGCAAAAAAGCCAGACTCTCAGAAACCTACTGAGAACATTTTAAAACAAAAGTTAATAAGGGTTTGAGGGTGGAGCTTGGGGGCAGAATGCACCTGGGTTCAATCCCCAGTACCACACACAAAACAAGAGAGAATATTTGTAAGCAGTCTGGTAATGGTATGTTCAAAGTAGAGATATTGGTTAGTTTCTTATGGCAACCGACTGTGGCAAGCAAAGCAGCACTCACAGCAGACAAATGCATGGCATTCTGTCCTTCCTAAAATCTATTGATGGGCAACACTTTACCTTTTAACTCCATGGGATGCACCGTGACACTGGGGTTTCTAATTAATTTGTTCATTATTTGGCAAGTCAAAGGCCGTGCTTCTATTACAAAGGCTTTTTAGAAGAACAGTTGACATGTGTGAGCCTCAGCTTTTATCCAAATATACCTAAAAGTGCTAAGATAAGCTGAAGCAGGGGCGGCTAATTATAAATTTGTCATTTTATTTTTCTGACAGCAGTATGTTATTGCAGCAGACAGAACATGGACTTTGCAACCAGTGAAGCATGGACTGAGTGCCCAGCTTCACCAGTCCTGGTGAGTAGCAATGAACAAACTGCTTCATCTTCTCCATGTACCTTCATCAGGATCTACTCCTGTCTTATTCTTTTTTATATTCATATATGTATGTATGTATGTATGAATGGATGGATGTATTTTTGTGGTGGTACTGGGGATTGAACCCAGGGCATTCTACCTCTGAGCTATATATCCAACACAGCCCACCCACCCCCTTTTGTAAAAAAATAAGGCTGTGCTCAATTGCCAAGGATAGCCTCAAACCTGCAAACATCCTGTGTCAGCCTCCCAAGTACTGGGATGGCAGGTGTGTAACATCATGCCCAGCTTCCTGCCTTATAGTTTAGAAAGCTTGTTACTATATTTGTACCTGTTAATGTTCTGCTCCTAACTCTGCTTATTGAAAAATGCATATATTGGTATATAGTTTGGCAATGAGTCTCTAGAAAGACAAATGTTTGGGTGCCAACAAGAGAGTTTCAATTAGTAAAGTTCAGTCCCAAGAGATTAGGAAAAAAATCTCAAGAATGATTAAATACAAATACATATAAAACATATGTATTATGCAACATACACTATATGTGGCATGTGTGTGATTATGTGTACATAAGTATGCACTGATACATATTATGCACACACACACATTTTCCAAGTTTATAGCATATTAAAAATGTATTGAAGCCGGGCGTGGTGGTGCACGCTTGTAATCCCCATGATTGGGAGGCAGAGACAGGAGGATCGCGCAGGTTCGAAGCCAGCCGTGCTGGCTTAGGAGACCCTGTTTCCAAATAAAAATGTAAAAATAGGTCTGGAAGTGTAGCCTGGAGGTAGAAGGGCTTCTTGAACCCCAGTACCACCAAAAAAAAAATGTATTGAAAGGAACTTAAAATACCTATGGCATATCAATATATACACCTTAAATTTGATCCGTATTTCTCTCCATAATGGGGATAATATAAAGGGCAAATGTTTTGAGCACAGAAAGATCTAGGTGTGAATCCAGGTAATTTCTCTCATTACTTTACTACTGTGAGATAGTATTTAATTTCCATGGACCTATCTAGTAAGCACCTACTTCCACAACGTGTGCCTGGATTATCTGACACACTTTGGGGCAGAACTGAGTAGCCAATGAGTATTTTGTTCTTATATCACTGAGGAGGAACTGAAGAACATGGAGAAGTTTGGGGCAAGGGTGCTAGAGTGAGGTATTAGGTAAGAACATGGGGAGAGAAGGTCGAGAACTTGGAGCTGAGCTTGTAGAAAGGATATACTTGTGCTGTTTTGTCCTAAAGTTCCCTTCTAATCTAGAAAATCACCTTCTATAAATTAAAGTTAATTCATGACAAGGATTTCTCATCCCATCTCAAAGCTGTTGATAGCTACTTGGAAAAGAGCAGAGGAACTGAGTAGAGGTCAAGAGAAGCCTGCTGCTCTACAGAGCTCCAGGTTCTTAAATGAATAAAAAATGCCTAAGAAAATTAATGACTGGATTCTGCCAATCACCACCCTAACTTGCCATAGAAATTGTAAAATACCACTTTCCCCCACAGCAAAAACTATACCCTGTTGCAATTTCCAAAATATTTAACACCATTCTCAATGTGGGGCTGTAAATTCTGCCCACTCTTATTTGGCTCCCAATTGATAAGTGAATAGTCCCTAATACTAAAATCAAATTTCATGCCTAATAGGCTTTCTGATTACTAAGGATTGTTGCTATTTAATTTAAAAAAATGTTACTCAGCCAAGACAGTCATTATTTTCTTACAGAAGTTGGATCATTTCACGACATCCTTTTCTGCTACTGCTGGGGCTTCGGCAGCGCTAATCATCGCTCACAAATGGGCTGCCAGGCACTGGAATTGGGTTGTTCAATATAACTAATGGGAACTTTTCCAGGAGTTTCAAGCTGCATAACATAGTATCCTATTTATATAATATAGCCTGTGTGTCTTTTGGGATTCAGTAACTTTGGTGCCAGGGAAAATACTATCAGAAATATATTTTTCTTTCAAAAATTTATGAGTGTGCAAAGTTTCTATCAAGTTGCATAGCATGTTCTTCTCAGCTCAGTGGGACCCAATTGTTTCTTATAAAAACAACCTAACAATAGACTATACAGAATCTATCTCCCTTACTAGGCCAAAGGAACAAGAAGGAGCAGCAAAATAAGCTGCTCCCTCTTTGCATGTCAAAACATGCAAAAAACAAACAAACAAACAAAGAAAACAAGTATGATGGTGACCAGGTGGATGAACAGGGAGAGAGAACATGAACTCAGGTCAAGTCTCAAGCCAAAGTGTAAAAGAGGAACCAAACAAATGACCAGGCAGTAGTCTCAGTACCAAATGCTGAGTAAGTGAGGAGGGGTCATGTGTTTGGCAGCCAGGAGGCACCTGGCCAGAAGTTCCCTTTAATGAGTGCACGGAGCTTTCACTGAGTATCAGATCACAATCTAAAAGCCACCTCTAGCTGAGGAAATGGAGTTTTGTATGGATACTTAAGGAAAAACTGAACAGAAATCATGGGCTCTTGGTTATGAGCATTGTATTGGGGTTATTTGTTTTCATTTGTTTATTTTTAGCACCAGGGATTGAACTCATAATCATCAACACAGCTTTTGTTCCATTTAGACTACATCCCCATCCCTACATCCCCAGCACTTAAGTGGCTGAGGCAGCTTACAAATCCGCAATTCTCCTGTCTTAGCCTCACAAGAATTGGGATTATAGGTATGTGCCACCATGCTTGGCTAAGTATTGTCATTTTTGCCAACTCAGGGAGTTTATGCAACTCCCTGAAGAATCTTCATCTGCAAATTGGATATAATGGTAAAACTAACATCACAGGGAGGCAAAGAGGAGTAATTTAGACAATGTAAGATCAAGGGTTAACACAAAGTGTGATGTGTGGCAAGGACTTGGAAAATATTAATCATAGGTTCTATTACCATGACAACTTATTTATGGATACTATGAAGCATGATGAGTAAAGATGATTTTAAGATAATTATTACAAACTATTCTCAGTTTAAATTTTCTAAAGAAATTTTACAAATAAAAGTACAGTTGACCTCTGTGTTTATGGGTTCCACATCCAGAGTTCAATCAACCATGGATCAAAAATATTATTTTAAAAGTGTCTGTACTAAAGGTGTACAGTCTTTTTTCTTTTCCCACAGTAATACAGTACAATAAATATAGCATTTAACTTCAATTAAGAATTATAAGTAACCTAGAAGTGGCTTAAAGTATAGGAGATGTTCACAGGTAATATACAAACACATTGCCATTTTTTTCTTTTTTGCATACTAGAAATTAAAGAGAAGCATTCCACTTCAAAGCTATACCCCAAGCCCTTTTTTATTTATTTTATTTTGAAAAAGGGTCTCCCTAAGTTGTTGAGGGTCTCATTAAGTTCCTGAGGTTGACCCTGAGCCTTCAATGAAATCCCTCTGTTTCAATAACCCAAGTACTGGGATTATAGGAGTGTTCCATCACACCAGGCTTACAGTGCCATTTTATATAAAAGACTTGGCCATCCATAGATTCTGGTGTACAAAGGGGTTCCTGAAACCAATCCCCTGGATACAAGAGATATCTATAATTTATAAATCACAGGACTCTCAATATTATATTTTTATTCATTGAAATTTTGTTTTTAAAACAATAAATGAAAGGTTAAATCCTTGGACATTCTATAATAAACATAAATACTTTAAGATTTTACTAGGGGTTGGATTGATAACTTCTAAAGCAAGATCTGGATTTGAGGGATTATTTGTTTATTTATTTATTTATTTATTTATTTATTTATTTATTTATTTTTGGTGTTACTGGGGTTCCTAGAAACCCTTCTACCTCTGGGCTACACTCCCAGACCTATTTTATACTTTTATTTGGAAACAGGGTCTCTTAAGCCAGCGAGGCTGGCTTTGAACCAGCATGATCCTCCTTTCTCTTCCTCCCAACCACAGGGATTAAAAGTGTGTGTCACCACGCCCGGCAGGGATCATTTATTTTAATTCTTTCTCCCTTCCTCTCGTTCTCTTCCTTCTTTTTTCTTCCCCTCCCCCATATTAAGATTATTTTACATAATCTCAGTTGCACTTCAAACACCTTCTGTATGTGATAAGGATCTAATCCTTATTAAGATGACTCATGTACAAGTATTCACATGATGTGAACATCTGCATCCTGTTCACAGTTTGTTGAATTCTTGCACGAGCACTTTTATCCCAGTGAACAGCAGGGGAACTGAGGTTTCACATTTAAGCACCTTGTGAAAGCTCACGTTGTGATTGGAACCATAAGGAAGGTCCAACATGGTATTTCCCCACACTGTGCTCATCCATCAGACATTATGCCAGTACTGTTTAACCTGCTTAAAAGACTGATGGGTTCATTAGAAACAAAAGGATCAAGTTACTCTGAAAACTGAACAATGTGAACAAAGAAGGGAGAAAGAAGAGAATCATTTCTCTTCCTTGGGTGGGAACATGTCAAGCACCCCCTACAGGGAATCTGCTGGAATGATTCACCTGTCTACGCCACAGACAATGCAGGTATCTGAAGACTGTTATAGCATGCCAGTGACCCTGGTGCCACAGAGATGCACACTGATCTGCAGGGCTCCACGTTCTGCCCTGGTGGAGATGGGCGTGGTGCCCAGTAAAAGTACAAAGCATCCTTGTGCCATGACTGTTCAGCCAGCCCATGTGCCAAGGGTCTGCCTGACAGTGCTGGACCCTCTCACAGTTCCCTGGAGGGAATCCAGGGCCTGTCAGGTAGACTGACTCTATCCAGAAGCTCCTCAACCAGACAGGGAAATATTAGTGTCTGTGATCTTCTATGTAGGTTCTCATATAAGTGAAACTAAAAATACATTCTTCCTGACTCAGAGCAATACTGCTAACGTGGAATTCAAAGTATGTGAAAGAGTCTGTAGCCTCAATGGAACAGAAGCTGTGTTGATGATAAATTAATCTAATCATCTTGCATTGATTAATAAAACAGCTTGCTAAGAGTCTGATCACCTTGGTAGTGAATCTGACTACTGACATATTGTAGAAAGTACTACACCAAGATCTGTTGGCTAGACAATGACCATGAACTCAGCATTACTGTGACACCTCTGTCTTCTCTACTCCAAAAAAATAAACATAACCCGGGCGTGGTGGTGCACACTTGTAATCCCAGCATTTGGGAGGCTGAGACCGGAGGACCACAGTTGACAGACAGCCTCAGCTACTTAGTGAGGCCCTCTGCAACTCAGTGAGATCCTGTTTCAAAATAAAGAATAAAAACTTGGGCACGGGGTGTAGCTCGGAGGTCAAATGTCCCTGAGTTCCATCCCCAGACCCAAACACACATAAAAAAATGAACATAGCTGGGCATGGTGGTGCATGCTTGTAATCCCAGCATTTGGGAGGCTGAGACCGGAGGATCACGGTTCACGGACTGCTCAGCTACTTAGTGAGGCTCTCTGCAACTCAGTGAGACCCTGTTTCAAAATAAAGAAAAAAATAGGGCAAGGGGTGTAGCTCGGAGGTTGAATGCCCCTGGGTTCCATCCCCAGACCCGCAAAAAAAAAAAAAAAATGAACATAAATATCATGGAAAAGGATGTGGAAGATCAGATCTTAGTCAAAGAGGTGAAATCGTCCAGAGATGTATTCCATAAGTTTGTGCTTAGTTAGCAGCATGTAATGTACATTAAATAAACTGTTGAGAAGGGAGACCCCATGTTATATGATTTTAATACAAATTTGTTTAAAAAACATGTGGATAGTCTTTTACAGAAAAACCATGTCTCCATTTTAGTACCATGTGTCAAAACAGGTTTTGAAGGGCTTAGTTTCATGGGCTATCTCTACCTTTCGCTACAAGGAAGTTACTCAGTCTTCTGCAGGCTGGGTTTCTCATCTGTAAAATTGATATAATAACCTGTGCCCTGCACAGTTGTTAGGAGTGTAAATGAGATGGAAACTTTGAAAACAAATAGTCTCGTATTTGACTTGGAACTGGAACATTGCACGGTTATGCTCTCCTCTTTAACATTACACCTCCTTCTAATGCTGACATAGTTACCTAATTTAAAGTGAGGTACTGTTTTTATGCAATTATTCCTAAGTACAAGCCAATGTTTAGGATAAAAAAAGTGCTTGTCCTTCATACTGACTCCTAATTTTTCTTAAAAATCCATGTGGGTTAGTCCAATCCCATCAAGCTCCACTCTTGCCCATGATCTGAGTGGTGAGGATTAAAAAACAAGATGTACAGTGCAGAACAGTTCTACATTGCACTGCAGAAATTGTGGGTGTGTACTGTTGCTCTTTACACACAGATGGTAGCATAAATATACCAGAAATGAAGATTACTGATTTAATGATCAATATTGTAAGAAATCAATTTTTCTGTAGAGAATGTCAAGTTACTTAACCTATATGTCAAGGAAATGTCTACATATGACAATATGATGATAAAAAGCATAATTTTCAATCACTATATTGACCACAACAAGGATTGGGCCATACCAATATCACCTTAATATACCAAACTTATCCGTAAACAGATTACTGAAGAAATAATTGACTCTACCACTTACCCACAAATGCATCCAAAATTAAATGACCAATTTTACCTCCACTCTCTGTGAACCTAATTTTAGTATATTCCTTAAATAGATTGGAAATAATCTTACCAATAATTTTCAAGAAATATTTAAATAGTGTCATACCTGCATAAATATTTTCAGAATGAGTAGTAATACCACAGCATTAAAAAGAATGAAATTCAAATTCTGAATTGATCTTAGTAAGATGCCTACGCTACAGTTTAGCATAGCAACAATGCTAAAAATAAGCAATGAGAAGAGAATTTTTTTTCTACTTCCATTCGAGAAAATACAATGCAATGCTGGAAGATGCTCAGAAGGAATGAACACACTGTAAAGAAGAGTATAAGAGCAAAGAACCCCAGGATGCGAATTTTATCTTTCTTCCTCACAACTTCAAACCATAGGGAGTTAAAATAAACCCATGTTTAAATAGGCTGTCTTGAACACCATAGGGATAGATACACATCACTCAGTCCTCCAAGCAGCACTTTAGTGATGGAGTGGGTTGATGCATTTGACCCTAAATCAGTCCTCATTCCCCAGGATTCTGAAGCTGGAGTGAATTCTGCAAGGAATAATGGAGAGTCTAGCTGGAAAGACTCAGTGCAAGATGCTCAAAGGACAGGACAGCTTGTTAAAAAGAAAGAATGAAAGAAAGAAAGAATCCAGCCCATTGTATAGATGCCAAACTCTATTCAGCACTATGGCCAACATGCAGTAAACTACATTCACTTTTGAGTTTGTACTCTGTAGACAGTTTTTATTGTTGTGTGCTTGTTTGTTTGGGGTTTTGTCTAGAAAGTACATGTAAAATTGAGATAAAAATTTCTAAGAAAAGTGTTATAGAAAGGAATAAAATAGGACATAATAGGGGCTCTAGATAAAGAAGAAGATGTGAGGGGGAAAGAGGGAAGCGCCCTAATGTGCATAATGTAGATTCACAAACATATCAAAGTCAGTCAAGGATGCTAAACTTGAGAAGGAGATAGCGGGTAGGGAATGGAGTGGGAATTTGGAAAAAGCTAAAAAGTGTGATGTATGCTTGTATGTCCCTGCCATTCTGTACCTCAAAATGATATATGATTACAATGCACATATACAATATTTTAATATTTTAAAAAAGAACATTCTTCATTCCTTGTTTGGTCTGCTCATCATGTATAACTTTCAGACCATAAAAAGGGGCTCTGGTGGGCTCTTGATTAACAAAGGGCCACTATCCTTGAGATCTCTGTCTAGTGGGCAAAAAAGGAAAGTCAATACACTAGGCAGGAAGGGGGGCCATTTAAGCTACAATCATTGAGGATCTGAAAGAAGTGGTGACTGATGAAGAGGTAATATATAAAGTAAGAACAAGAGAGAAGAACTAATTCAAAGAAGGACAAGGTCCATACCAGGGAAAGGACTGGGGAATTCGTTCCTTTCATATACCTGTGGTGTTCATTGTCTCCCACATCCTTGCCTCATACCCAGAAAATTAGAATTATTGTTTTCATGATAAACATAAGGAAAATAAAAATGACATAAATTAGGTAGCTTGCTTTAGGTCACTCAAGAAGAATTAACAGAGTTCAAATTCAAATCCAAAATCTTTCATGTTCAAAAGTCAAGGTGGCCTGGAATTGTACCTCAGTGACTCGACCACTGAGTAATAAATTGAGCTGTGTTACACCGAGAGGAAAAGGGATCATGCTCAAATCCGTAGTTCATTCTAGAAAGTAAAAGATTTTTGTTTATCACACATGATCATGTACCCTCAACTCAAGCAAAAGCCTTTCGCCCTCCTTCCCTTTATTTCCTTCTGTAAACATCTTCTATATTTTGAATAGGTGCCCAGTGTTTTGTAAATACTGTACAAAAGACAAAAATGAAAATCTACTGCCTTTTCTCTCTGTGTGTGTGTGTGTGTGTGTGTGTGTGTGTGTGTGTGTGTGTTACTAGGGATATAACCCAGGGGCATTATACCTCTGCACTCTACCCTTAGAACTTTTTGTTTTATATTTGGAAACAGGATCTCACTAGCCTTCTGAGAGTCTATTAGGTTGCCGAGGTTGGCTTCAAACCTGTGATTCTCCTGTCTCAGTATTATAGGCATGTGTCACCATCCTAGCTAATTATATTACCTCTTCTTAAAGAAGAATAATTAAACAGCCAATGACTATGAAATTATAATATCATATATGTAGCAAACAGTGATTGCTATTTACAAGATATTTGGGGATGTTAATGAAAACATAAAGGCAGGTAGAAGGCATCATGGAAAGCTTCCTAGGGTATGTATATTAGATGGGTCGTAATAATAAAAACTAGTAATTGAAAAAAGAAACAAAATAGTGTTGAGAAGAATCTGGGCATAAAGAAAATAATCTGCCTTGTCTAGAGTAAGATTTTCCAGCTTACCTTATTTAACCTTGAATTAAGCTATTTTTTTTACAATTCTGTGATTTATGGATAACTGTTGGCAATACAGCATAATTTCTGCTTATAAACACATCAGCCTCTGTCTGGTGGAGTTTCAGTTGTCTTCCTCCCTGCAAAATGGCAGAGGCCATGTTTGCATTCATGAGTATATTTCTTTCAACATTCCTATCTATAATTACATCTTTTCTTTGGATCTTACTTTGAACTTGTTACAACATCTTACTGGTTCCCTAATTAATGAGTTAAATTAAATATTTATCATGTGTTCATTTTATGCCTACATAAGAGTCATGGTTTTGCCTGATTTTAAAAATGATTCTTTGACAGTATATGCCAGGATGAAGTACTGAGAGGACAAATGAGTACCTATGAAGAGCACCATGTGCCCTGTAAACTGTAGGGATTTAAGTCTTAGAAAATAAAAATGATCCTGTTAATGCAAATGAAATTTTATTCTCTATTGCCAGACAATGTTGTCTTCAAACTGTCAAAAAAGAGACGTTCGAATTAAGCCACAATGTGCTGCCATTATTCTTAAAATGTATTAAATATCTCCTTTTCCCCTTTTTTATGAAATGAGAACTATAATGATAGAGTTCTCCTAGAACTAAAGGTGATTTCAATATATTTCCATTCTGCTTAAATTGTGACTATTCTGATCTGCTGGGAACACAGCCTTCAAATATTGAAGATTCTGAGTATGTGTAATGAGAATTTTCTACTCTTAAAAAGAAACAGAGATTTAGGTGTTCTCTCTACAGCATTTATGAAATAGCACAGCAATACAGAATACTGCCAGCTGTAACAGTATTAGGAAAAAAAGAGGACCAAGAAGAGGCCTGAGAAGAAAAAGAAAACTTTTTAGTGTTTTGAACTACTGTAAACCTATTATTTTTCAGGGGCGGAAGTACTAGGGATTGGACCCAGTGGTGTTTGGCCACTGAGTTACACCCACAGCCCTTTTCATGTTTTATTTTGGAACAGGCCCAGACTGGTCATTCCCTTGCCTCAGTCTCTCAGGTAGTTGGGATTATGGCTATGGGCCATCATACCTGGATTAACATATATTTTCAATTAGAATATTAAGATTCCATCAATAGACTTAAAACAGAATTAAGCTATCTTTGAGACTTCCTATCCACTTAAAATAAATGAAGTTTACAGGTCCATCAACAAGACAGAAATATCATGGCTCTTAATTAAAAATATATGTTTAATATGAAATATTCAAATATAAAATAATCACATGAAGATAAAAGTCAAAATATCACAGTCAATTACCCTGAAGATCAGAGTCAATATTAAGGTGATTACATATGAAAGCTGGGTGTATGGATCTCTATTTCTAATCAAAAGCAGCAACTGGAAGAATTTTGAATAGCCCAGAGCTTAAACAGACCGCATGAGGATGGAGTACAAGAAGTAGAACTGGACATAAAATGACTACTTATATGTTAATGTCACTGATAATTATAGGCCAAAATAAGTTCTTTCTCTAAGCTTCATCCACAGAGATGGTCAAAATCTGCCTGAGGGTAAAGAAGGGTAAAGGGCATGTTCATCTGATCACTTGATAAAACAGATTTCAACTGTCAATTAATCATTTGCAAGAACTGAGTAATGACTACAAACCTGCACCTAATGAGAGCTGCAGACTTAGCAGTGATGAAGAAATGTGTGGCTTCATTGGATGCAGAATCCTGTGCCATTACTATTGAAGAGAAGTGAGTTTGGTCACATGTGTGGCCATCCATGTGCACCTCCAGTCACAGGATATCCTGTATTTTTCTATTCTTCTTGGGAAAAAAGGATATAATTCTTAAAAATTATGATAGCATATTATCAATACTTACTTATAAAACATGGATAGACAGTGAAATAGCTTTCTATTTCATTTGATATGTGCAGTCACTTGGATAATCAAGTAATTTCTATCTGTATCACCTTGAAATTATTAGTAGTAACTAAGAATAAAGAGTTAGGATATTATAATTAAAGGTTGAAAGAGGCATAGCTAACTTGTAAAATATTAACCCTGACAGATGCTTTCTAGAGAGGATCTACTGCACAACACCCATTCAGATATTTAATTAAAATCCCTGGTCCACCTAACACGAGTCTGTGGGAATAACAGTGCTTCATTATCTAATATGACTTAGCACTAATAGATGTGTGCACTCAGCTGGAACAACTTTACCTAAAATAATGTGGCATTAAAGAGCACTGATGAAATTTTGTATATAAATGGGACAGGTCTTTCATGATAGATACTTGGGAATGTTTTATATATAATGTATGAGGTCAGGAAACTGAAACTGGTTTCTCCATGTAGGTGGAGATTCCATGTATTTCAGTGTCTTTAAAAATAACACTGGAATGTCTAGGTATTAACTTTCATTATATAATCAGTTATTGCTGGTGGCATTCCAGACTCTAAGAATTATTTCTACCCTCACTTAAAAATCAATCTACTTCTACACATGTCTCCTCCTCGTTTAACTGCTATCAAGATCTCACCATTTTTGTTGACTTGAGCTCTGAATCCTAAGAGCCATGGTCTAAACATCCTCATTTCCTGCAGAATCTATCTTCACAACCTTGTCTTCCATGATTTCTTTCATATTTATTTGGTCCTTGCCCCCATTCCTATAACTCAGCAGGTTATCCTGCATGGTTCCACTCAGAATTCTAAATTATTTTCAACATTTTTACTTACCTCCACCAGATGGAATATTTTATAACTCTGTTCCTCACAACAATTAAAATTAATTTGAGTAGTACTTTTTATTAAGATCAAACTAATATTACTCTTTTCCTTAGGCATAGATTGAATATTGTTTGTTCTTTTTAATAAAATCTTATAAAATTCTAATATAGAAAAGCAAGTTTTGACAATGTCTCCATTAGAAAGCAATCTTCTTGCCTTATAGAAAGATTTAGTACATATCATGTTTTCCCTCTGAGCCACATCTAAACTTCCCCTTTAATCTCCTTTCACCTATTAGATTTATATCGATAGCTCTTGCCTATAAGTGGAACAAACAGAGACGTACTCCCCTCACTTGAATATAAATCAGACAAGACCGAGCTACATAGCTGTGACCTTGTACAGAATACTGTGCTATGTCTGATTCCCAAACACCCTCTTATGGCATTGAACCTGATCATTACTATTGCTAATATGGCCGCCACTTCCATTTTCTGTGATGTTTCCTGATTAAGGAAACAAACAAAGGTCTACAGAAGCCAAGCAGTCTTGCTCCATCTTGTTGAATGAACCTGTCTCCTGATCTTTTTTCTATAGAATACCTTTGGCTGCCCTCCCACAGATGCCTTTCTTCTTGGAAAACAATCAGCCTCAAGCCAAAGGCTTGAGAAAAGAGCTGTTCTGTATTCATTCTGACCCCTAAAAATACACCTGCCAATCAAGAAAGAGCAACCAATGTGTAAAAAAATGGTGTCAGAGTGCCCCGGTGCTGCAGCCAGGATGCATGTCTGAGACTGTTCTCAAAGAAAACATTTGCAGCAAGGTTTTTGGCCAATATGTGAGATGGTCTATTATTTTTTAGGTGATTCTTCAATTCCTAAAGGCCAATTAATTGTACTTCTTGAGATTGTAAAAGCCCCTTTAAGGTAATTAAATAAGCTATGAAAAGTGTCAAAGTGCCCCAAAGTCCTAATTAGCTCATTAGTGGTGAACAACAATTAATCATTTTGTAGAGTCTTAGGTAAAGGTTACCATCTTCACTGCAGGGTTCCTGGGAACCCTCAACATGAGAGAGCAATCATCCACATATCAGAACTTTCTCTACAAATTCTGTCAGAAATGAAAAACAAAAAGAAACTCTTTCAACTCCCAACTAGTATGCTAGATACACTTGTTTAGTTTTCTTTAATTTTAAAATTAAAAACTAATCTTCTATTAGTTACACACAATGAAATATCAGGTGCTAGTCACCTTTGGGGGTTCCAGAAAATATAGCAAGACAGGCAGAGATCACAGGAAAATGTTGGACTGACAGCTATGAATGGAGCACAGAGACTAACTAGGATTATCTTAGGAAAGATATTAGGTTACTGTCAACCTGAACCAGTGTTCTGAATAAAACGGATGGTGCTACAAGGAGACTTCTTATAGTTATTATCTTGTTCTGATACAGTCACATCTTATAGCTATCATACTGTAGAATGAACACAATCACTAACTATAAAAACTATTATCTATTAATGATAGCTTACATTCCAAACATTATATATGGCCAATTATGTAAAATATGTATAATTACATATAATATATATGTGTTTATATATATATATGATTTAACAACCCCAGCCACTCTGAAAAAGTGCTATTTTTACATCTTTTTTACAAAGGAAGGGAAGCTTCCTCAGAATAGGCAAATGTTTGTCATTAATACACAACCAGCAATAATAAAGAATTTCAAACATAGTTCCATTTGTTTTCAACAGCCTCTCTCATAACTATACATCCATATAGACTCTAAGCAGGTATGTGTGAGTTCATGACCGAACCTCACATAATCCTATACATGAAAAGCCTACTTTTTATTTATTCCCCTTTATACTATGAGTCCCTTGATGGCTGCTCTGATTTCTCTTTTATTTATAACAATGTGTGATGTAACTGTCTTATACCTGAAGTTTTACACATTAACGTACAGCAAGTTGTCAGTCTGGGTCCTTGTCAAGTAGATGTTAAAGTAGATGTTTCTATTCTTCAGTCCTCTGATTTAATATATTCTAGTTAGTATTTTATTAGCTTAAATGGAAACAAGATTCAAGGTGAGTATAAGCATTATTGTTAATCAATTCACCCTTTTTGAACACACATTGCTATTCCCATCCTATCCGAATGCACAGAGCAGCCATATCACAAAGTGCCACCTGTTCTCTCCAGCATGTGTAACAGGATCACAAGAATTCTACAGTCAGATGCTCCAGGAGGATATCCCAAGACCACAAAGCCCCTCATTGAATGCTCATCTTCTCTGGAGTTGACCTGAGTCCTTTAGCTATCGAAGCAGAAAGGGCTGCAAAGGCTTTGCTGATTTCAAAAAACAGCAACATGCTCCAGTGCCCAGCCTACTTTTGCAACATCTTCCTTGTTGCTGGCATTGGTCCCGTTCCTCCCCAAAGATTCCACTTCTAGTAGTGACCAGGACACTATCTGTGCTGAAGATATAAGCCCCACGATGACTGGTTTCTGGCTTCTTCCTGAGAACCACAGTGCAGCAGCATCAGTAAATCCTGAAGCATCAGCTATCGCTATACCATCCTTAACAAGGTAAGGTTTTAGTTTGGACATGGTTCTATGTTACTGAAGTGGTGAGATAACTTTTTTTATTTCAGTGAAATATGTTCTAGAAGACTCAAAATCTGGTACAAGTTCTCTATCAAAATGTCCAGCCTTTTTTACATTCTTTGTTCTATTTAGGGACAGAATGGCACAGTTGTCCTAGTCTTGTCCATCCACTTGCCATTTCTTGGCCACATTTCTAACTGTGACATCCATACGATAGTTATGAGAAGTGCATCTGTAAGAGCATCAAAGAGTGACTGTCGGCTGGTGGCACTTCACTAGCCCTTGCTCATGTTATCAGTTGAACCCAGTAAGCAGCCTTGCTTGTAATTTCCATGACTTCTGCAGCCACGATGCTGGAGACTCCTGACCCTACTGACTAGGCTGTAATGCACACGGCTTTCAGATTTAAAACCAGATCATATAAAGAGGGCAGGGATTTCCTGAACCCATGATGGCCACTCTTCCTGCCAAACGTGTGAATATGACCTCTCAGATAACTTTCTAGAGCCACTATGGCTCTCTTCAGGACTTTTTTCATGACCGGTAAGCCCAGGTCCTGGACATGAACAGTTTCTAAGCACCACTGAAGGTCTACATGGCCAAGAAGCTGACCATAGGACCAGAGTCTGCATTCCTGCTGGTACAACCAAACTGCTTCTGCCACTACTGAATGCCACTGAAGCAGAGACCTTCTCTGCCACTCACAAGCTGCCCAGAGGTGAAGCCTGGGGATACTCCATTCCCACCCTCTTTTAGTGATATTGTGCTTTATAAGTATAATCAATATTCATACATTGCATCAAGAAACTTAGACTTAGCCAGGTGGTGTGGCGCATGCTTGTAATCCCAATCTTTGGGAGGCTGAGACCGGAGGATTGCGGTTTTTGGCCAGCTACTTAGTGAGGCCCTCTGCAACTCAGTGAGACCCTGTTTCAAAATAAAGAATAAAAAATTGGGCAGGGGCTGTAGCTTGGAGGTCAAATGCCTCAAGGTTCCATCCCCAGACCCGCAAAAAAAAAAAAAAAAAGAAACTCTGACCTTTTCTTTCATCAAAAATGGCAGCCAAAAATAAAGATAGGTTCCTATAACCATAAGCACTAGAGTAAGAGTTTGTGTAAATAAAGATGTATGCTGACTTGAGAGCAGAATATTACTTTGTACTGTGGGGTAGCCAGGTTAGAAAACTACAAAGAGTTTCCGTCACCACTTTTGTATAGTTATTTCTATATTTCATATCCATTCTATAAGAAGTTATTAATTACCTCATAAATGAGGAACATCCTGGCTCAGTAGGGAAGAAACTGCAGATTTTAAGATGTGTTAGGATAAGAACTTTAGTTTTGTGTTTTTTTTAAATCCCTTGTCATTAAGAGTGAGGTTACTGAAGACCAAATGGCAAATGTCATAATACCCTGAGAGGACAAGTATATAAATTCGGAATCCATTTGAGTGCAGGTAGCAAAAAATTAAGCTCTAAGCAGGTGGGTTTTGTTATTGTTTTTGTTTGCTTGTTTGCTCCTCAGATAAAGGCCTGGAGGTAGGAAGAAATTCAGTGCTTCCTGGGCCAGACATAGTCTCTTCTTCATATTTACTAGATGATTACTGAAATCTCAGACCCTGCATCACTATTTAAGGCAAGAAGAGAAAATAGGAAGGGAAAGTTCTACAGAATTATATTAACTAAACATTATTCATACAAGAATCCTTACTCTAATGAGAACCAAGAAAAATATTTTCCTGGATGTGAAAATAGAAGCCAACCAATAAAAATGAGGTTGACACTGAGTATCAGACTACACAGTAGAGTCGAGCAAATATTGCTTGTACGCCCCTCATCAGGGTAAAGTCTGTGACTAACTTGGTCTCTCCCTTTCCATCCATCCCTCACCTCCTGACAATTCTTCTCTCCTTCTCTACTCCATTTCATCTCTCCTCTGAAACTTTCCTTCAGCTGGCTTCAGTGCAAGCATGGTTTCATGCATGGAGACCATATTATTTTCACTTTTACCAAAATTCTCCATCAGAGGTAGACAATGGCCCTCCACCCGCCTACTTACACGCCTCAAAGCACCTCAGATCAAGTTCATCTGTATGGAGAGAACTGATGCCAGTGTACGGAGGTAACTAACTTTTATACTGAAAACTACTAAAACCAAACAAACAAAAAGATCAAAGTAGTTCCAGGGTCCAACCAGCACTTAAATGTGTAATGTAGCTCATACTTTCTTTACATTAATCTTCCATGTACAGGACAAAATTTCTCTGAGCTAACAGAAATTATTTTCCAAGTTTTTGAAGAAGAGTTAATAATGCTTAAATGCATCCTTTCAAACATAGTTAAAAATTCTTTCCATGGAGAAAAATACCCTGAATACCATCAGAGGCTGAAATTAAGCTGTGGAAACAGCTCCCCCTATAGTTGTGCAGCACACAAGTGACTGCTTATTAACAAAAAGTCTAAGGAAATTAAAGTCCATAGTTAAAATGGAAGAACATTAATATAAAATTTTCAGTAGCTTAGCCTTTATACTGTGTTTGGTTTTCTGAAGCAGATTTTTACTTACAATGCTGACATGCATATAAAGAGATAGCAATGAGGTAACCTCAGCTGTTTCTATGATTTAAGTCTCCAGGGACCGCATCACAAACAGCCCCCACAGGATGCCTGCAATGTTGGGTTATTTACAAACCAATCTCTTGGTGTTCACTTATTCTTGTGAAGACTAATTTAGCTATCCTGTGAATGAACAGAAATAATATGAAATGAGAGATTGATACCTGGATCAGAGAAAGATTGTCACTAAAACAAGCAAACAGATTTTAAAAATGAAATACTAATGTCCAATTCTGTCTTTTTTTTTTTTTTTTTTTTTTTTTGGTGGTACTGGAGATGGAACCCAGGGGCCTTCTACCTCCAGGTTACACTCCGAGACCTGTTTTATATTTTATTTAGAAACAGGGTCACTTAAGTCAGCTGAGTCTGGCTTCAAACCCACGCAATCCTCCTGTCTCAGCCTCTCAAGCGCAGGGATTACAAGCATGTGCCACCACACCCGGCTATCCATTATTTTCTTTATTCAGAAGTAATAGCATTTATGACCAAGACTAGGAGAAATGTATTTTTCTGTAACAAACCTTCAAATCATGATGAAAAATAATAAACCTTACTAAATTTGTAAAACCTGCTCAAGCATTAGGCCTTGTTTTTCTCAGAAATAAGATCTAAAAATGGATTTGTTTACCTCTCTCTCTCTCTCTCTCTCTCTCTCTCTCTCTCTCCCTCCCTCCCTCCCTCCCTCCCTCCCTCCCTCCCTCCCTCCCTTCCTCCCTCCCTCTCTCTCTTTGAGTTACTGGGGATGGAACTCAGGGGCATTCTTCCTCTGAACTACACCCCCAGCCCTATTTTTTATTCTTTATTTTGAAACAGGGTCTCACTTGCAAAGGGCCTCATTAGGTAGTAGCTGAGGCTGTCCATGAACTGTGTGCACCACCACACCTGGAGGACTGGTTTACTTCTACGTATATCCTACATATAAAAATGATTTATTATTGTTTCCTTTGGGGAAAAAGACTGGAGAGGAAGGTGGGAAGGGGAAATAAAAGGTTGAGGAAGGAAGTAATTCAAATAATGCTATGTCCATAAATGAAGGTATTACCACCAATCTCACTAACATGCATGAGGGGAGGGTGGTCCAGAGAGAAACACAAGTGTTAAGTGCATTTATTTTTGCATCACCTTAGTATGATGTCTGATTACAATGCATCAAAAAAGTATATTTTGAAAATAAAACAGGAGGGCCTCTCAAGCTCTTGAGGTGGCCTGTGCTCTCTCTTGAACATGTATCATCACTTTCCTTAATAAACTTGGTTTTGTCTCTTAGAAAAATAAAATAAAAGTAAAATAAAACAGGAAAACTATTGCAAATAAGTAAAATAAACCTCAGGAATAACAATTCACCAAAAATAATTAGAAATTGTCAATATACTCATTAAACAATCTAAGAAATACAAATTCCAAAAAAATAAAGCAGTTTTTACCCATAAAACTAAACAGGAATTTAAATCATTTTTTATACTTAAGAAATGATATTGGTAAAGTATTCAGGGAATAGGCAAGCTCATACCCTGTTAAAGAAAACAAAAATTTAAATAAAAACATTCTAGAAGGAAATTTTATAACAAATATAAAAATTCTTGAAATATTCATGACCTTTGACCAGCAGTTTTTTGTTATGAAATACATCTAATCTGGTCATGGCAATACATGTCTTTCAATACAAGTGTTTGGGAAGCTGAGATAGAAAGATCAAAGCTTTGAGGCTAATATTTTAAAAGAAAAGTAATAAAAGCTGTGTATATATTCTCAACGGTAGAGACCCCTGGGCTCAATTCCCAGCCACACTCCCCAAAACACACACAACACACACACACACACACACACACACACACACACACACGCACGAATTATCGTGGATGTATGCATATATAAATGTATGTGCTTTTAAAAGAATAAGTTATTCTAAATTATCCAGAATCTTCTAAATTATCCAGAATCTCCAAAGTAGGATCCTGACTTAAAATGTTTAAAAATACAACATATGGCCTATAATCATTATATTTCATATGTGTTCACAGGGAAAAATCAGATGGATGAGAATAATCTTTCATTTTGTATATGAAGCCTTCTTCATTTTTTGACTTTGATATTGAATAAATATATTGACTTCTAACTTCCAAAAAATTTGAAAGCTACCATTCCTAATAAAGTTAGAAATAATTTTTCCAATATTAATTTTAAAAATAAGGGAGAATTTTCTTATTGAGTTTAATTATCTGAAATGACATCATAAAAATTACTGGAACTAAAAATGGCTTACTTTCAGACATTTCAATTTTTTCAGAGTGCTGGAAATTTTCTTGCAAAATATCTTTGTCAGATCCTTATAAATCACAACATGTTCAATTGCTTCACTTAGCACTGAACAGATTGAAAGATGCTGTGCTCCAGCCTCAGGCTGCTCAAGGAAACTCCAAATTACAGTAATTACAAATTTAACCTCTCTTAAATAAGTTAAGATTTGGAATGAGGGAGACTGTTTTATCTAATAGGCTTTAAGGAGGTACTGGGCAGATTACAAATAAGATTGAATCTTATATCTCTAAATACAGTGAATCTCTGACTTTAAAGAAAAAGTATAGAGATCATCTTTTTTTTAAACTATTTTCTGTATATTTCTGGTGAGAAAACTGTAGTCCTGACAGATAAGGAGATCAGAATTCTAAGAATGAAGGTTCCAGCTGTTTCTTTACCAATCCTTTGCTCTCAGTCTAATGTGCTCATTCTATACAATTAAAGTCAGTCTCGTTACCAGAGATAACCCTTTTATGCATATTTTTGTTGCAAAAGTTTCATAAGCATTATCTAAAATAGCATGGCCCAATAGGAATATAAGGAGAATCATACATATAATTTTAAATGTTCTGGCAGCCAGGTTAAAAGGGGAAAGTGGAAACAATTTTAATTATATATTTTATTTAACCAAGTTTAGAAAGATTTAAGCATTTCAATATGTATTCCATATAGAAGTAAATAATAAATTTTTGGTACTTAGTCTTTGAAGAAGCTTAGTACGGTTTTTATCAGTTGTAGCACATCTCAATTTGCACTAGTAAATTTCAAGTGCTTAATGACCACAGTAGCTGATAGCTCCTATATTTGCAGTGCAAACCTAAGGTACAGTTGATTTTGCCTGTTCCCCCAAAGGTCAGGCCTAGTAATAATATAGATGTGTACCTATAGACAGAAAGTTTATAAAGAGAGCATTTGGAGAGCAGTACCAATAATGAAGAAATGCCATGAATAATGAGCTATAGCTTGGAATAGGCAATGCTCTTCTCTCTTTAAGTCATAAGATATTCTTATGAAATGATGCTAAATCTTTGGATGAACAAGGGAACATGAAGATTTTCAAAATTACGAGATATTTTAAAGCACTGAAATGATAATAATAAAAGCATGTGACTAAAAAACCAAGGTCATTCTCCCAATGGTGATGGTACTATTGCTTATTTAAGACTCTCTCCATGAAGATCCTTGGGTGCCTTCTGCCAAAGAAAACTGTTCCTCCCTCTTCAATTCAGGTATACATTCATTCTCTTCTGCATTCTAATTAGTTGTTAACCTAAAATCTTCCCAAATATAAGCCTTGTCGTGTGTGTGTGTGTGTGTGTGTGTGTGTGTGTGTGTGTGTGTGGTACTGGGGATGAAACCCAGGGGCCTTCTACTTTCAGCCTACACTTCCAGACCTATTATATATTTTATTTGGAAATAGGGTCTCACTGAGTAGCTGAGCCTGACTTTGAACCTGTGTGATCCTCCTGTCTCCGCCTCCCAAGGGCTGGGTTACAAACCTGTGCCACCATGCCCGGCTCTAAGCTTTGTCCTTAATAACTTGGGTCAGGCAGTGCTTATATAATTGCTGATCCTCAGGATGCAGTCCATCACACTGCACATAAGGGCCACCCAATAAACTGTTACCTGATGGATAAATAAATTGGTCATTTGCATTTCAAAGTTTATACCGTCTTTCAGAAAATACTATATAGATTTAAAGCGAACATAATATATAGGTACTCAATATAAACCTTCTGGATTTCTAAATCAATATGAAAGAATGGAATTTGGGGAAAAATACAGTAGCATCTGTTAAGTAACAGGGCCAGGCTGACTAGACATATTACCTAAAATTATTTCTTCAAATTAGGAAGATATTCTTAAATGAAGGGAAATTCACGTGCGCATGTGCACTCGCCCACACACACATGCACACACACACAGGAACACGAACACACTAACCCAACAGCTTATTAGCATTTCAGTAAACAATTTCATTAGGCTGATATAAAATTATCTTCTTGTTTCCTTCATTCAACAACAAATTATTGCCTCTATGCTTGGCAATCAGAGTAGCAGAACTCTTGAGGACGGCACAAGTCAATTAGAGATTCTTTATGACCCCCGAACAAAGTTATATTTGGCTTTAGACAAAGTTTCTAGCAAACTGTGACTATTAATTCACACTGCAGTTGGAGTTCTGCTAGCCCCATCTGGCAAACTAGAAAGCAAATTCCTGCTAAACATTTATGTTTAACTTCTGTTAATTGCCAAGGTGGTAACTAGCTTATGAACACAGTTCACTCCTTGATTTTCCCAGGTAAAATTCATTTCCAGGGTATGAGAAAATTTCACTTCCACCTGTACTATTCAGGATGCCATTTTGTCCTCCACCATCCTCTTTAGCAATGTACTTAATTCCAAGCCCCACAGTTCAGGAATACCTGGGGAACAGGACCTCCAAAAAAGTAGTCTCCACACCACTCAGTCCTAGGTAGTCTGGCTCCCTGTACTGCCAGAGCTCCTCCGCACTGCTGTTCCACTTGCTGCACTCCTAAACTGATAGAAAAATGCCCTGATTTAAGGGGCACATAATAATGCATAAATATAAGAACTGAAGAGTTGAAGCTTCCCACTGTAGGAAGTTGAGAAGATAGTTTTTGAAGGCCTGTCCGAGTCCTAATAGAAGGATAAAAATCTTAGGAATGGCATACATCTCCACCTCCTGGAGATGATCAAGGAAGTGCCTTCAGGAGCCTGCCATCATTCTCTACAGTGGGGATTTGGAGACACTGCCTTTAGAAAAGGACTGTAGCTGGACATGGTGGCACACGCTTGCCAGAGGCTGAGGTAAGACAATCCGGGTTCACGGAGAGCCTTAGCTACTTAGTGAGGCCCTTTGCAACTCAGTGAGACCCTGTTTCAAAATGAATTTTAAAAAAGTGCTGGGTGTAGCTTGGAGATTAAATACCCCTGGGTTCCATTCCCACTACTGCAAGATAAATAAATAAATAAATAAATAAACAAACAAACTTTAAATTTAGCAAGATTTCAGAGCTCCATGCTTTATAAGCAAAAAAAAAAAAATTAAAGTCATCTCAACCATATAATGACTTCATCTTTATTTGAACTGGCATTTATAGTAATAATCTTAAGGAATCCAAAGCACTCAGGAAACCTGACTCTGTGTGTGTGTGTGTGTGTGTGTGTGTGTGTGTGTGTGTGTACATCCAAAACACTCAGGAAACCTGACTGTGTGTGACACACACACACACACACACACACACACACACACACACACACGGTGTGTGTGTATAGAAAGATGACAGAGGGGCGTAATACTGAGGGGCAGAATGGTGGTGGAGGGCATGTGAATCCAGTGGTCAATGGCTCCAATTCTAGATTGACTTGGGGGAATGAAAGCAAGTCAATTAACTTTCTCAACCTTGAAGACCACACTTATTATCAGTCAAGAATCATGATTGTCTTTGTAAATATAAGTTTCTTCTTAGAAATGTTTTACATAAATATTACAGAGACCACAGATACATCCCTATCCCAAAATCCTTCCTGAAAATTAAGAAAAAAATTTGTATTTATTATGAATTTTAACTTGGTAACCTAACCATAGAATGTTACTATATGAGAGTGTCTCCAGTACACTCTGATACCTATTCATTACTCAAGCAGTGTCTGGAGAACCTTAATAAGTGAAAGAACACTAAAACTCAGAAAAATCAAATAAGACAGTATATGTGAGGGAGATTGTAAATTACAAGATATTCTACAAATATGCCATTGCTTTTCTAAAAGTAATTGCAAGCAACATCTTAAGATATGGTATTATAGTAATATTAAAAATCACAATTTATACTATCCCACACGTTTTAATGCTTTTCTGCAAACATGAATTTCTTAAAATAGAGAATGTGTGCTCCAATTCAGTTCTTCTCCTGTGAAAAGCTTTACAAATATCAATAAATTAAACAGGATAAAGTGTCCACCCCACCAAGAATTATGCTTTTCATCTTATGTTTTCTACTTGATGCTATGGTATTACTATTACTTTATTTGTCAAAGCTGGACATACAATTCGCCCTTTATTAAATACCCATATTTTATCAAAATCCAATTGCTTGCACTTCCCAGAAGCCTTCCCCTCAACTTCCCCACCATTTATCTTTCAATTCTATGCCTAGTCATGGTCATCATCATCTTTCACTTAAAACATAAAAATGTCCTTCAGTTTCTCCTTGCAAATTATACTTTGTACATCTTTGATTATCTTTCAAAAACATAAATTTATACAACTTTTCAACTTAAAAAAGACTGTTTTGATCCCAGTATATATGGCAAAACCATATGATGTCCTTTCTCATCTTGCCTTAATTCACACTTTTCCCAACTTACAGTCTGAACCTCATACTCCATAGTTAACTTGTTATTACACTTTTCATATTCTTTGCATATTTGGGCTTCTGATAGGGAGCAAGGGCTTTGCATGCAACCTTCCCTCTCCCTCTCTGTTTTTCACGACACTGGGGATGGAACTGAGGGGCATTCTAACTCTGGGCTAAACCCCCAGACCTATTTTTTATCCTTTTATTTTGAAACAGGGTCTCACTAAATTACAAAAGTCCTCACTAAGTAGTAGCTGAGGCTGATGCAAAACATGATCCTCCTGTCTCAGCCCCAATGCTGGGATTACAAGTGTGTGCCACCACTTTTGGTATGGTCTCTTATTTTCCAAATAAACTATAACTTATCCACCTAGACTAAGTGCGAATATTTCTTTCCCAATCAGCCAACCATTCAGTCAACTATACAAAAAGAGTTCATTCTCTGCCCTTCCACAATATTTACACTTAGTATTTGTACTGATTAAAATATTTATCTGTATCCTTGATATAATATGTAAGTTTTCTCAGTGTACATATTACATTTTTTGCACATTATATGTGCATTTAGTCTTTGACCAATAAAACTAATATACTAATATTGCTGATGGCAACAAAAGTTCTGAAATAAGTCCAAGTTACTAATGCCTCATATTTTCATTAAATGTATCTAAATGACCTGCATCATATTTGCACATAAATGTCTGCTTAGAGAATGCAATTAACAATCATAGTAACAGTGACATATAATTATGGAGAGCTTAAAGTATGCAGACTCCATGTTAACCACTTCACAGGTTATTTTAATTTAAGCTCCTGACATTTTTTTGAGATAGATGTTATCATCCCACTTTACAGAAAATTGAGATTCAGAAAAATTAAGTTCCGTACTCAATGTCATACAGTTAATAGATAGTAAAAACAAGATGCATTCCCAGGTTCCTTTGCAAATTCTTCTCAAATTCTGTGTTGAAGTTTCAATGATCAGCTTACTAATATCCTCCCTAAGTAAATCTAGAAAAGACATTTAAAATACCTGACCTATTCAACAGCTTTGCTTTTATTTATTTTTTTAATTTATTTTTATTGGTGCATTGTAATCATACATCACATTGGAATATAAGACTTGAGAGGATATACAAGGACACATCATCCAATTAGCCCTCATCCAGTCCCCATCCCATTCCTTCCCCCTCCCTCGATCCCATGCTTGTTTGGTGATTAACTTTGATACATATGTTTATGTACCTCCTGCTTTTTAAAGAGGCTCAATCCTCTCCTTATTCCATACCCTCTGATTGGTCACCTTAAGTGCTTCACTATAGGGCCCTTTCTATAGCTCGATCACTTCCTGTTGCCCCTTTCCTCCTAGTTATTGCTGATTAGGGGAAGCATCTGGTTTTAATTTTCTGTGATATTCTCTGTGCATGCCGTGTTGCAAATACCGATCCCACTCTTGATGGCCCCAGTTGTGGCCAGGCTACCCGGTGGAATGATCCAGACCTCTCTGACTCAAGCAGTGGCCTTGCCTCATGGGAGGCCCCGGTTCTGGCCTCGCTAGCCCTGACACTGGCTTAACCCCTCAGCTGGCTCCGATCCCAGCCTTGGAGGCCATAGCACTGGCCTTCCTCACGGCAGACTCTGATGTTAGCCGATGGCCCTGGCATTGGCCTAACACCTCGGCAGGCTCCGATCCAGGCCTTGGAGGCCTCAGTAGCAGCCTTGCTTCATGGAAGGCTCCGAAGCCGGCCACTGGCCCCGGCACTGGCCTAACCCCTTGGCAGGCTCTGATCTCAGCCCCCGAGACCCCAGCACCAGCCCTGCCTCATGGCAGGCTCCGATCCCGGCCACACTGGCCCCAGCACTGGCCTACCCCTCGGCAGGCTTCGATCCCGGCCTCAGAGGCCTCAATAGCGGCCTTGCCTCACAGAAGGCTCCGATGCCTGCCAGTGGACCCGGCACCAGCCTAACCTCTCAGCAGTCTCTGATCCCGGCCTCGGAGGCCCCAGCACCAGCCTTGCCTCATGGCAGGCTCCGATCCCAGCCTCGCTGGCCCCAGCACCGTCCTAACCCCTTGGCAGGCTCCGATCCCGGCCTTGGAGGCCCCAGTACCGGCCTTGCCTCATGGCAGGCTCCAATCCTGGCCTCACTGGCTCCAAACCGGCCTAACCCCTCGGCAGGCTCCGATCGCGGCCTCAGAGGCCTCAATAGCAGCCTTGCCTCATGAAAGGCTCCGATGAAGGCCAATGGCCCCTGCACGGGCCTAACCCCTCAGCAGGCTCCGATCGTGGCCTCAGAGGCCCCAATACCGGCCTTGCCTCGCGGCAGGCTCCAATCCCGGCCTCGCTGGCCCCAGCACCAGCCTAACCCCTCGGCAGGCTCCGATCTCGGCCTCGGAGGCTTCAATACCAGCTTTGCCTCACAGAAGGCTCTGATGATGGCCAGTGGCCCCGGCACCGGCCTAACACCTCAGCAATCTCTGTTCCCAGCCTTGGAGGCCCCAGCATCAGCCTTGCCTCGCGGCAGGCTCCGATCCTGGCGTCGCTGGCCCCAGCACCAGCCTGACCCCTCAGCAGGCTCCGATCCCGGCCTCGGAGGCCCCACCACTGGCCTTGTCTCACAGCATGCTCTGATCCCAGCCTCAGAGGCCTCAATAGTGGCCTTGCCTCATGGAAGGCTCCAATGCCGGCCATTGGCCCCGGCAACGGCCTAACCCCTTGGGAGACTCCGATCCCAGCCTCGGAGGCTCCAGCACGGGCCTTGCCTCACGGCAGGCTCCGATCCCAGCTTTGCTGTGTCCGTCACCGTCCTCACCCCTCGGCAGGCTCTAATCCGAGCACCCTCTTTGCCCAACTATTTGTCCCATGTTTTTGAGGGTGCATGGTGGTGGTAGCATTTTGCTTCTGAGGCCTTTACTTCAAAAGTTCCAGGTGTAATGCATCAGAACTCTGCCTCCCCTGAGTACTGACCACTGCCATTGCCATTGCCTCCATCATTTCAAATCTTTCCCAAGCTCTTTTTCCACTCTGAATGTTGTCCAGTGTTCCTAAGCATGTGCGACAGTAGCATTCAACCTTTGGTGTAATTTTTCCAAAAAAAAAAGAAAAAAAGAAAAAAGAAAAAAGAAGGTTGGTAGGCTCAGATTTCTGCTTCTCCTGAATACAAGTCTCCACCACCAACGCGGAGACCGCTTTCAGCACTTGGCCTCCACTAAAGTCTCTCTCCTTACAGGTGATATCCAAGATTCTTAACAATGTAGAGAAGAAGCAGTCCTCCTTAGCGGGAAATTTTTCCAATAATTCCAGTTCATTTGGATAAGTTTTGTCTGCATCTCCACTGAGATTTGAGCTTACTATTACACTTCCTAGTGGGGAGACCCTTGTCAGGCCAGTTACCAGGTTTGGCTTCAGTTTCTTCCTTTGTGTAAGAAACATCCCAAAATACCTACATTCAAGGGATGCTATGGATTTACATGGAACAAAGAGAAGAAACATGAGCTCCTAGGACTAACATAGAGGTAGAGGAGCTACCTGGGGGGCATATTAAATAACTTTTGGCATTACCCAGACCCCAAAGATCCTGCCCTGCTCTAAATGCCTAAAGAGCTATTGTCATTTTCTCAATTCAGTGACATAATTTTTTTCTGACTGTCAGTTGTCAGTCCTTCCCAACATGTTATGGTTTGGCTATGGGATGTTCTCCAGAAAAGCTCATGTTTTGTCAATGCAAAAATATTCAGAAGTGAAATAACTGAATCAGGGCTCTAACCTCATTCTATGAGTTAATAATCTGAATGGAATTACTGGATAGTAACACCTAAGGCAGGTGGGGTGTAGTTGGAAGAAGTAGGCCCCTGGGTTTGTGGTTTTAGGGATTATATCTGTTCCTCCTCCCTCTTCCCTGCTCCCCAGCCACCTTGAGTTGAGCAGCTGTCCTCCTCCCTGATACTAGAATGTATCTGCCTTGGGGCCGGTCAACCATAGACTGAACCTCTAAAACCACAAGTCAAATGAATCTTTTTTTCTTTAAGTTGCCTGTGTCAGGTTTTTGGTCAGAACAATGAAAAGCTGATTAACAGACAAGTAGACAAGCTTCTCCAATAAAAGCACCATCTATGGCATACCCTTGTAATCCTCCCCATCCCTGACTTGTGAGGTGGAGACAGAAGGATTGCGCAGGTTCGAAGCCAGCCTCGCTGGCTTAAGAGACCCTGTTTCCAAATAAAAATATAAAAATAGGTCTGGGGTGTAGCCTGGAGGTAGAAGGGTTTCCAGGAACTCCAATACCACCAAAAAGAAAAAAAAAAAAGCATCCTCTATTATAAATTTTCTGAGCACCTCTAGAAAATGGGAAAGTGGTGGGAATGTAAGTGCCTGAAAACCACTGGTTTGAGCATCACCAATATATACTATAAGCAAAAACATGATTTCTATACATAACTTTATATCTGTTTGTGTTGTGTTGTTGTGTTTATAACCACAAAAGAATAAATCTTAAATTGTTCTTTTTAGAAGTATAGGTGATTTAATATATTTAATAGTAAATTGATATGAACTCGGGTAACATCAAAAAGATGTTTGCAAGTAGGATAGCTTTAAAAGAAGTTAGAAGTAATGTCCAGAAGTTAGAAGTAATGTCCAGGAATGGTCGTGCACACCTATAACATAGTACTTGGGAAAATGAGACAGGAGGATTGCAGTTTTGAAGGCAGCATCAGCAATTTAGTCAGATCCTTGGCAACTTAACAAAACCCTGTTTCCAAGTAGAGTCTAGCTTTTTTCCATTCTCAGAGTTTTACAAAGTCCCACACTTCTCTTCCTATGCCAAGGTATGTGAGCTTGTTGAAATTCTCAACCTCCTGCAGTCTCTAAGGACCTTAAGAACACTAGAGCTGATTTAGAGAGGAAAAACAAGATAGAACCTAGTCTTCTACTCAGTGGTAGATGGAAAAGCTAGCAAACCCCAGGTGATCAAGAACCCTTGCATGTCTAGGCTTCTTGTTCTGAGTCTTAGAGGCAATTATGTATCTCACTTTACACCTCAGAAATTTTTATATTACTTTATATCAAATAACTAAATACACATTAACATTTCATTGCCACCTTTTATCCAAGAATCATTGGTGGATAAAGGCAAAATAGTAATATGCTTTTAAAGAAAATGCATATTTGATACATCTACATAATTAGCTGGGAGTGGTAGCACATCTAAGGAAACTGCAGTTAAATTTTAAAATCAACTTCATACTTGAAACCAAATAGTAAGAATGCAGAGAGCAGCATTTCATTTTGTGTGGCTGACAAAAAGAAACTCTTCACATAGGCCCCCATTTCTTTAAAACACAAAGACTAGCCAAGTGCATACTAGCTTTGGGTACCAGCTAAAAGGCTTTGTTAAAATATGCATACCTATTTTCATAGCAGCACAATTTATAATAGCCAAAATATGGAACCAACTTGGGTCTCCATCAACAGATGAATGAATTGCAAGATTATGGGAAATACACACAATGAAATTCTGCTCAGCAATAAAGAACAAAATCATGTCATTCTTAAGAAGATGCAAAGACCTGGAGAACATTGTGTTAAGTGAGATCAGCCAAGCACAGAAAGAGAAGGGACATATGTTTTCTCTAATATGCTCAAGCTAGGGAGTATTAGAGATACCTGAGAAACTCCAGATAATGTAGAGGAAACCTCAGTGAAGCCAGGAAAGAAGGGTAAGGAAGGAAGAAGGCTGAGGTTTATCAATGTTTAAGCTACATGTAACTATGTGTATATATGTGAATGTAACATTGTTAATCTGGACACTTAGTACTGGGAGAAAGGAAAAAGGAAAGCGAGGGGGAGGAGCACCAAGTACTGTGTGAATATATGCCACTAACAACATGATTTATATTATGGTGTGAGACTATAATGCATCAATAAAAACATGCAAAAAATCATCAATCTAGACTTGCCAAAATGCTGCATTTAATTATTTCTAATGGTATTAATGATTCTATTTTTAAAATCACTTATGTTTTTTATTATTTTTTTCAAGTGTGGTTCTTCATGTGTACTAAGGAAAAAATGGAGATCAAAATAGAGTATCAGAGATTGATCCAGAACAAAGATCACCTGTGTATGAGGCAAATACACACCCATGATCTTCTGTGGCTCTGTTCTAATGTCCACGGCCCTCCCCTCAGCTAAACTTTCCCATTCTAGTTAATTAGGGAATAATTCAGAGTGACACAGAAAATGCTTTCCAAAGAGGGGCAGTCTATTGATATCTGTTATCCTCAAAAACTTTTTGTTTTTTTCTCTTAGCATGCTCATTTAATATTCATAGCAAATAACTTTTCACTTAACACTCTTTTTAGAACACCATCATTTATAGAACACCTACCACTATTACTGAAACAGGGTCCATTTTTACCTAATTCATCCTCCTCATTGGGGTGATGTCCGAATGTCTTGTTCTGCCCTTCCAAACTATTAGCACCATTCTGTCTTGGTTTCCTATGTGCACAAATGTGTGCTTCATGGCAGCCCTTGGAATTTAAGAAAATAACCACTATGTGAGTTTCTGTGTAACCCCTGTCACTTTTCTAATCCATAAGCTTAAAGAGAACAGGTTGTAGTTATTCTTTTCATCATAGAAGTCCCTAGAATCAGCAGTGCCTGGAAAATGGCAAATAATCAGTCAATATATGTAGAATAAAATATTGGTGGAACAAGTTAATAAGGTATAAATGGAGCACCTATAACTAACTGAGGAAGAAGGAAAGACAGAGAAAGGAAAAGAAAAAAAAACAGAAAATCCACTTAATCATTATCTCAAAATGCTTTTGGAAAACACTAGGAATTTAAGTTTGTAAGGTTCCAATTTCTAGTATTAATTGTCATTCAGGATGATAATGGGTAAAAACTGTAGAGTGGACACTATTTTCTGAATAGGACCATGAGGTGGCTATCCTACTTTCATTATGTATACTCTTCTTGTAATAAAACAATTTGCCACAGTAAAATAGCACAAAAAAGAGAACAAAGATTAAAAGAACAAAATAAGATATAATGTACCTACAAACTATCCAGATCTAATATCTAAAAATATCACAATATATATATGATAATAACTAATAAACCCAAAGCCAACATCATATTGAATGGAGAAAAACTACAAGAATTTCCTTTAAAATCAGGCACAAGACAAGGATGCCCATTATCACCTCTCCTTTTCAATATAGTACTTGAGACTCTTGCCACAGCAATAAGACAAGAAAAGGAAATCAAAGGAATTCAAATAGGAAGAGAGGAGCTAAAACTATCCTTATTTGCAGAAGAAATGATTCTTTATATAGAAGATCCAATGAACTCAACCAAAAGACTTCTGGAGCTGATTAACCAATTCAGCAAAGTTGCAGGATACAAAATCAACCTAAAGAAATCAGTTGCTTTTCTTTATGCCAACAATGAATCCACAATGAAAGAAATAAAGAAAATTATTCCATTTACTATAACATTTAAACCAATACAATACCTAGGAATAAACCTAACCAAAGATATAAAAGACCTCTACAGAGAAAACTACAAAACATTAAAGAAAGAAATTGAAGAAGGACTTGGAAGATAGAAAGATCTCCCTTGCTCATGAATAGGCAGAATTAATATCATCAAAATGGCCATTCTGCCAAAAGTGATCTATAGATTCAATGCAATCTCCATTAAAATACCAACAACATTTCCCATAGACCTGGAAAAATCAGTTATGAATTTTGTATGGAGGAAGAAAAGACCCAGAATAACCAAAGAAATTCTCAGCAACAAGAACCAGGCAGGAGGCATCACAATCCTGGACTTCAAATTATACTATAGAGCAATAGTAGTAAAAACAGCTTGGTATTGGCACAACAATAGGCAGACTGACCAGTCGAACAGAATAGAAGACACAGAAACAAACCCACACATCTACAGTCAGCTGATCTTTGACAAAGAGGTCAAAATCATACGCTGGAGAAAAGACAGCCTTTTCAACAAATGGTGCTGGGAGAACTGGCTATCCATTTGTAGAATGTTGGATCTGAATCCTTACTTTTCACTATGCACAGGAATCAACTTGAAATGGATCAAAGACTTAGAAATTAGACCAGAGACTGTGAAGTTATTAGAGAAAGGCATAGAATCTACACTTCAACATATAGGTGCAGGCAGTAACTTCTTCAACGAGACCTCCAAAGCTCATGAAATTAAAACAATAATTAACAAGTGGGATCTCTTCAAACTAAAAAAGTTTCTTCTCATCAAAGGAAACCATCAAGAACCTAAAGAAGAAGCCTACAGAATGGGAGAAGAACTTTACCAGCCACTACTCTGATAGGGGGCTAATATCCAGAATATACAAAGAACTCAAAAGACTCTACACTAGCAAAACAAACAACCCTGCCAAGAAATGGGCAAATGAAATGAATAGACATGTTACAAAAGAAGAGATACAAATGGCCAATAGATACATGAAAAGATGTTCAACATCACTAGCCATCAGGGAGATGCAAATCAAAACTATGCTGAGATTCCATCTAACCCCAATCAGAGTGGCAAACATAAAGAAATCAAAGAACAACAGCTGGCAAGGATGTGGGGAAAGAGGAACTCTTTTACACTGTTGGTAGGAGTGCAAAGTAGTTCAGCCACTATGGAGATCAGTATGGAGATTCCTTAAAAAACTGGGAATAGATCCACCATTTGATCCGGCTATACCGCTCCTGGGTATCTTTCCAAAGGGGTTGAAATCACAGAACTACGTTAACATATGCATACCCATGTTCATAGCAGCACAGTTTTTAATAGCCAAAATATGGAACCAACCTAGATCTCCATCAACAGATGAGTGGATTGCAAAATTATGGGAAATACACACAATGGAATTCTATTCAGCTATAAAGAAAAATAAAATAATAGCACTTGCAAGAAGATGGAAGGAACTAGAGAACATTATGTTGTTAAGTGAGATTAGTCAAGCAAAGAAAGAGAAGGGACATATGTTTTCTCTAATATGTTCAAGATAGGGAGTAGTGGTAATACCAGAGCAATTCCAGATGATGGAGGGGAAATCTCAGCAAAGCTTGAACAGAAGGATAGGAGAGGAAGAAAGCTGAGGTTGTTCAATGGAGGAGCTACATACATAATAGCATAAGTACAACATGATTAACCTGGACACTCTCTATTGGGAGGGAGGGAAAGGGAGGGGAAAGGGCATGAAGCACAATGTAAATGTACACCACTCTCAGTATGTTCCACTTATAAAAAATAAAAATTAAATTAAAAAATAAAAATAAAAAATAACCAATAAAATTGTTCATTCGGTTTGCTGGATAATAAATCTATAATAATCTTGATAGATTGTTATAGATTACAAATGTAAATCTTTGAAATCAAATTTCCAAATAGCATAAACAATAATGTAGCTATAAATAAAATCTAATAAACAAAGGTATGACTTTTAGATTAAAAAAAAACCTATTGAATGTCATAAAAGGATATAAATAAGAAATATACCATGATCACATACCCAAAAGTCTAAAAGCAACTCCTATAAATTAATACATAAAACAGTTCCAGTCAAATCCCATAAACAATTTTCCATGAGCAATGCAATCTTATGGTAAAATACATATGGATATTTATAGGTCAATATCAATGCAGGCAATTTTCAAGTGGAAGAAGAGAAGATTTAACTTAATTAAAACAGGCTTTACTAAAAAGCTACTGAAATTAAGTAGTATATAGAGTTGAAGGGCTAGACAAGTAAACCAAAGTAACAGAATAAGTAGCCTTAAAACTCATCTATGAAAGCTTAGTATATAGCATACGACAATTTTTTTAGCAAAAGTCTATGTGATAAATGGTTTAGGAAGAAGTGGTTACCCATATGGAGAAAAAAATAGATCATTATTTATTTACAAGCAAATAACTTTATGATGGATTAAAAACCTAAACAATCAGGGAATAAAGTTATAGTGATAACCAGAAATCGTATTATTCTTATTAAGATGAACAAGTCAATACGTCCGGTTAATTTTAGAATGTTGAAGAAATGGGATCGAATGCCTAATTGACAAAGGCCTATAAAGTATTACACAACTGAGGATTTAATTTACAACCTAACAATGTAGTGATCTTCAGGTATGTGCCCCAGAAAACTGCCTATGGATTTTCATTAGGTCACATATCTAATACATTAAAACATTACTCACAGGTGCACACACACACACACACGCACGCACGCACGCATGCACGCACACACACACACACACACACACACACACACAAACATACATCCTATTTGTTAGCTTTTGAATTTTTTGAGATCCTGTATTATTAAGGTTAAGATGTACTCTTAAATATTTTTTTAAAGAATGAGTGAGTCAGTGCAATATGCTAAATGTGTTATAATCTATGTCATTCAAAGTATTTATGTATTATAAATAAATTGCATTTAAAATTTTTAAATTCAATATAAGAACATGCAAAACCAAAATGACCTAAAAACTACTGTGAAAAATAATTTTACTGAGATTGCTCAGTTAGGGGGATTGTATCAAAAAATAACATTAGCTGATTAATACTTTATCAACACATTACCTAGTGCTTATTTTCAGTAATGTCATAGCTCATAAAGAAGGCTTTAAAAATTCAGCTACATTCTTTATCATGCATTGGTCAAATTTTATCACATTGCATAGAGAGGCTAAACTATCAAATGTTCATTGAGCTGTATAATTTCACGAGCGACATAAAAGTGATGTTTTTAAAATGTTAATATATGTCATCTTTGGGCTTTCTGATATTTTAAAGTGTGTTAAGTTTCATTTCATAAAATATTAGAATCTGGATTTGCAGAGAAATGTAGCTTTTGGTGCTAATACATGGGCCAGCACATAACTACCACTGTAGGCAAGGCGTGACTAAAAGGCCTGTCACCAGGCCCATTGTCAGGGAAAGAAGAGTGAGCAGCGATTCAGCACCTTCATTCTGCACTCAGTGAATGTGACTCCGGGCCTTGGGTAAGGGATTTCTTATCTCTTCACTTCATTTCTCTCATCTGTAAATGGTCATTCACAGTGCTGGCCCTCCACACCTCAGTGTGTAGTCACAGTCAGAAGAGACTGATGAGATAAGAACCATAGCAATGTGCCCTCCTTCCTGAGGGCTGCCCTAGCACAGGGCCCCAGGGTGGGTGGCTGACACAAGTGCTGTTAATTTTCTCCCAATTCTGGAAGTCAGAAGTCCAAGATCTAGGTCTCATTGGCAAGGAAGGTGCCTCTGAGGGCAGTGAGGGAAGGCTCTGACCCCTGTCTTTACCTTTGGCTTCTGGATTTCTGCCTTCTGTGTATCTTCACATAGTCTTGGTCTTCCTACATGTCTAACTTTCCTCTTTTAAGACATTAGCCATATGAATTAGAACTCATACATAGCACCTCATTTTAAAATAGTTTAACATAATTATGTCTTTTAAAAGCCTATCTTGAAATACAGTCACAGTCTGAGTTATTGGGGTCAGGACTTCCACATATGAATTTGGGTAGGCTTGAAATGGGGAAGGCACAATTACTACCATATCACAGTGTCAATGGCATATCAGCACTGTTAACAAAAACATTACCTCCACCACCACACACCTGCAGAAATACCAGGTGTGAACTCTAACTGCCTGGAAGCCACCTGATAAGCAGATGGGAAGAGAAGACTGAGAGAAGAGTTCCCCACCCCTGCTCAAGAAAGTTGCACCTGTGATCCTCCCTCTGTCCTCTGTGATCAGAGACCATTTCTCCCTCTCTAACAGAGTATCCCTATCAGCATAAAAATATTCCCTATTATGGTGAGTTCTACATTTTCTAAACTGAAATCCACATTAAGAAATACATTTTATATTATGACAATATATACCCATGTATGTATATATAGATATGCAGATGTTTGTAAATCTTTTATTACTACATATTACAAAAAATAAAATTCTTAACATTTTCTATGATGATTGCAACCCAGTAATAATTAGTGTAAGCCCACTAATGTTCCCAAACCAAATGAAAAAGGAAAACTTTCTTTACTTTGTATCCCATCCATTGAGCACCTCATTTCCCTGATGCCCTTCTCTGTTAAAATTTTTCAAAGAACCTGGGGGTACACATCTGTATTCCCAGTATCTGGAAGGCTGAGACAGGTCAGCCTCAGCAAATTTGTAAGGTCCTTAGCTACTTCATGAAAACCTGTTTCTAAACGAAAATTAAAAAAAAAAAAAAAAAAACAGGGCTAGGGGTGAAGCTCAGAGATAGAATTCCCCTGGGTTCAATTACCAGTACAATAAAAATAAAAATAAAATAAAATACAATTCTCAAAAGAGATGTCAACAAATCATGTCTGCACTTTCCATCAGCAACTCAGACTACTCCAACCTGATTTCTGCCCTGGCTACCATACACTACATCTTCTCTTGTAATAGTCATCAGTAGCGCCTATGTTCACAAATCCATAGGATACAATCCAAGCATCTTTCTCAATCTTTAAATAGCCTTCCATGTAACTGACTACTCTGTCATTCTTGGTTTCTGCAACATTACAGTCTCCTATATTTTCTGTGACTATTCACTCCTCAGTCTCTTTTCCCTATTTTGACCTGCTCTACTTCATTTATAATACCTAAAGAATATCTGTGCTCAATTTTGGAACCCATCCTCTTCTGAATATATGCCATATCCTAGGGTTTACCCTATTCCTGTCCCGAACTAAGTTTATTTATAGTCTATAGAACTTTCAATGTTTACCTTCAACTAAGGCTTTTCTATAATCAAGGTCCATAATTCTGTTACATACTTGGTATCACCACTTGTATATCTTAGATGATTTTCAAACAAAACATTTCCAAGTTCAGGATTTTGCTCACAAATCTACTCTTCTTCCAGTTTTCCTAATTACAAGACCATTGACTCAAAACTACTGACTCAAAAATCTCTTTCCATGTCTCCTATACACATGCAACTTAACAGCATGATCGGTTCACCTGTGTCGTCTTCTTTTAAAATTAGACCTAAATTTCGACTACTTTCTATGGAATTCCTCCACTTTTCGTTCATCCCCATATAACTGGACCCCTCCTCAATACCCCTTAGCACATTCCACAAAGTACCCAGAGTGATTTTTTAAAAATATAAATTAGCTAATTAATACCACTGCTATTGCCCTTCCAAATCATACATTCATAATTCCTAGCACTTAGCTAGCACTTGATATATTTTTTTAAAGAATGAACAAATCATGCATTTGCCATACAGCCTTGAGAGAGACAAAGGAAGCTGAAACAAAGGGTACCTGGCCTTGAAACTGTACAATCACATCTGTGGCTAGCAGAAAGGAAGCGGAGGAGGAAAAAGTACATTTGATTTGTATGAAAGAAACATTTCTGAATGTCCTGATGCAGTACAGTGAAATCAAAACCAGAGGCTTTTAAAATTATTTGAAATATAAAAAGACAAGAAATGCCAGTCCACATGTATTCAAAGAATCCCACAAGTATTTACTGAAAATGTTTAGAATAAATTTGTAGGGTATATTCATCTCTGTGTTTCTGAGTCAAGAATGTTAAGTTTGAAAGGACAGTAGCAATTTTATACAAAAGTGACCATTTATTATTAGTGGTCAGTGTTTCATTGAACTCTCACAGTAAGTTTGGCATTTTAAGATTATTATCACCACTAATTAAATGACAGATTCATACGTATTAAGCAACATACACAGAAAATGCTCTTGATCCCTTCTTTTTTATTTATATTTTTATATTGGTACATTGTGGTCATACATCTTAATGGGGTACAAGATATCAGAGGCACACATTCACACACCACTCATTTAGCCCTCCCCCAATTCCCACCCCATTCCCTTCCCCTCCCTCCTTCTCATGTTTGGCTTAGTGATTGACTTTGGTATGTTTGTGAATATATATCATATATATTAAAAAATTCCTCTTTCTTTTCCTCCCTAACCCCCCTCAGTTAGGTTGCCTTATTTGCCCATCTAAGGTTTTTTTCTTCTTTGTCTAGAGTTTCTTCCATGACCCATTTTCTCCCTAGCTTCTGCATAGTAAAGAGGGCAGCCATTTCTTACGTTTTGTGACTGACTAATCTCACTTAGCATAATGTTCTCCCGTTCCATCCATTTTTCCTGCAAAGGACATAAATTTGATCTTCTTTATGGCTGAGTAAAATTCCATTGTGTGCATATCCCATAGTTTTGTAATTCATTCATCTGCTGATCCACCCCTTCGTAACCCCTGCACAACAATGCCTCTCAGCGATTGTGGAGAACTTTGAGAATTACCAGAATGTCCAAAAGGATCCTATACCTGATATTGGATACACCAGATCTGTTTTAGAAATTAGGACTCTTTCTATGCATGTCCCCCAGAAAAACAAAAGTAGAAAATAGGGCTTCCAGGATCCTGGTGACAACACAGTCCTTGGCATCCCTAAGGTAAAAGTCAATCTAATTGAGTAGGCAGGTAAGGGGAGCAGACTATCAGAACTCTTATTTCATTATTCATGACATTATAGCAGCATCCACCCTTCAAACACAAGACAGGTACCATCTTTAGTAGGGAATGCCTATAAGGAAAAGCACGTAATTCTACTTGCCAACTTCAAGATATCAATGACTTCTTCTGGGGTTTGGGAGGGAAGATGTGATTGGAGAGGTCAGACTGGGAGCTTCAGTTAGAGCTCCTGGACTTAAGATATATCCCAGGTTTCTGACTTTAAGAATATGGCTTTTTCTTAAATAACTACTGCATGTTGGATGGTCCTCATAACGTTCAATCAGTAGAGAAAATTGTCATATTTGGAAGGCTGGAAAAACCCTGAAGATGCAGGTATAAATTGATTCATTAATATTTTCTGAGCTTGACAAGTTAGTTATTCTCTGAGTGTCCATATTCTTATCTGTAAAATGAAGATAATAATATTATGTACAGCATAATTTGTGGAGAAAGTGATCAGCACATGCTTCTTTTCCAGCTGCTTTTTACTAAAGAAGCCAGCACTGCCTAGCGGCAGGGATTCCTGCTGGCCCCTGCTAAAACGTAGGATGTCATGGTTGTCCTTTGTACCTATTTCAGTACTATTTGCCTCATATAAACTAAGCCAGAGGAAATGAGAGCAGATAGAGGTATACTCATTATTGGTATTCATCCCAGGTAAATCTATCCAAATACTTTCCACTGAATCAAATATTCCTCTCTTCTTTCCCAATCTGGGAGAAATTAAAAGAATTTAAGATATGGACAGCAAGTCTATCATATGCCTACTCTGCCCATTTCAAAATGGGACATTTTATAGACAAAACCACTGGCATCTAAATATACAGGCAAAAAAATCAGCAGAGATAAGTAACTAGAAAACAGCGGGATACCTTGGGATTATTTACAAAGCAGGATGATGGTTTGATAGCTCCTAACTCCAGTGATGGGCATAGAACCTAGTGGCACACTAGGTTTGAAATACATGTTGACATCCTCAGAAATGCTCCTGGTGGTCTTGGTGTAATGAAAAACCATGCTTTGAGGCATGTTATTGTGCTTTTCTGGAAGATATTGCAAATTCATGGAAAAACTCTGCTTCCATTGGAGCCTTGCTTGGTCAGAGGAACCAGGAGGTCCCTGCTGCTATCAGGATTTCATGTCATGGATTTGTTTCTTACATCAAAATTAACTTGACTCTGAACTTGGGATTTTCTGTAATCACTTTCCAAATGTCCCATATCTGATTGTCTGTGCCTAATTATATTTTAAGTGTTCAATGTCTTGAATACTTTGTGCAGATATTATAAATACCTGGAAATGGAGCCTATTCCTCATGGTGTTGCCTATGTGGGCCACAGCAGCACAGGCAAGGGAGAAATAGAGCCTTTCTATTCTGAGCTAAAGAGCAGAGGGACAATGTGTCTTCAAAAGACACACTTGAATAGTATCAACCGAAGATACAGAAAATCTCAAAATGTGGCCATGAGTCAGAGATGCCATCTGCACATTTCAATTGAACACTCTCCACACTGGGCCAAGTGTGAGGACCAGACAAGGAAGGACCATGTCCCTGACCTAAGGTAGGTTTAATAGGCAATTCTATGCAAGAAACATAATTGGGGGGGGGCTAAAGATTGTACCAAATTTTTAAAAAACACATAATTTGTAGTAAAAACTGCATAGTTATTAAACTGCAGTGCTGGGATTGGAACCCAAGGCCTCCTGCATGTTAAGGAAGTGCTTTACCACAGAGCTACATTCCTAGCCCAGTCAACTATTTCTCCTTCCCCTTCCCCTTCCCCTTCTCTCCTTCCTCCTCTCCTTCTCTTCTCTCCTCTCCTCTCCTCTCCACTCCTCTCCTCTTTGCCCTCCTCCTCCTCTTCCTCCTCTTCCTCCTCCTCCTGCTCCTCCTCCTCCTTTTTGCAGAACTGGGGATGAAACCCAGGGGCATTGTACATCGGAGCTACACCACCAGCCCTATTTTTTGGTGTTTTTATTCATGAAACAGGGTCTCACTGAGTTGCAAAGAGTCTGGCTAAGGAGGTGAGGCTATCTGCAAACCGTGATCCTCTGGTCTCAGCCTCCCAAATGCTGGAATTACAAGCATGCGCCACTATGCCTGGCTCTAGTCAACTATTTTTAAATAAAGAAAATATTTATGCCACATTTCATGTGACCAGCTTCTATAGGTATGGATAGTATTCATAAAACGGTAGTAGAATTCCTTCAGTTTGAATAAGACAAGAATCAAAGGGTGAGACAAATATTGAAGAGGGCTGGAAAGCTACTGTGGCCTTAATGACAAGGCAATTCGGCTTTTCAGAGAAACCTGAGGTGCAATAGGCCAGAAGTAATGAGGTCTCTAGAGTCACAATTTTTGTACTGATACAAAAACAAAAATATGTATGGCAAGTGAAGGCATGATTTGGGGATTGAATTGACGTCTTTTTAGTCACAATTTTCCTCGTTTCCTATAATAAAGGATTTTGTTTCCTGTTAAGGACAAGTGAGAGGAAAATTTGGGTAGAAAGAATTGCAATATTATTGAGTTTGTCCAAAAGGATTTTCAAATTTTCAAATATCACATCATGTGCAAAGATGCCATTTAATAGGATGGCTTTCAAAGGGCCCAAATGAAAATGATGGGTGGGAAGATGATACTGTTATCATAACCCATTTCTAAGACAAGATGAGCAACATAATTCTATACGAAATAATTGCCCAACTTATTGTATTGCTGGCCAAATATGCATTTTCTTCTTAGTTTCTTAATTTTGGTAACTTAGTATTTTTTTATCAGAGATATATCGACACAAAAAGAAATCAAGTTTTCTGAGTTTAGAATGCAAGTCTAAACATCCATGGTGTATTGCTTTCCCTGTTCTCCATTTCTGCATTAATTACTCTTATTATCTTTCTTTTGTATTGTCCTCTTTTTGTCCAAATGCATTATTCTGAAAAATGGTCTTAGAAGTTTTCTTTAAACATGAGAAAAAAATACAATCTTTGTCTTTACTGTAAGAGGCATTTTGTACAGGGAGATTTGTCTTTCTCATCAGAGAGAGAGAGAGAGGGGGGGGAGAGAAAGAAGGCAAGGCTGAAAGGAGGGAGAGAAGGAGGAAGGATAGAGAAGAATACAGAATGAGGTTGGTTTAGTTTTAATTTGGAACTTTTATATGTTTTTTCAAGAAATTGTATTAAAATCAAAACAAATTCATAAACTGAGTGAAATCCTTTTAAAAGAAAAAATAAAAAGGCTAGGACAGCTACTTTGTTCTTATAAGCCCCAAACTGAGTCATTTTGCTACAAGAATGATCATATCACAATGTACTGCACTGATTTGAGATTTTGAGATTTTCTCCCATTCTGCCCATTAGCCAAACTTCACACTCAGCTATTAGTTCTTGCTACAGATAAAAGATCATTAAGTTGATGTATTCATTTGGGGAGCTTTTCCTGAACAAATAAGGAAGCTACTATAGATGATGAAGGAATTGCCAGGAGGAGACCATGGAGGATGGATGTGTGCTTCTGATAAGGACTGGCTTGTCCTTATGTATTGGAATTACAGCACAGAGCTTTCCTGATGCATGGGATGTGGCCTATGATAACAGTGCTGGGGCACTGCCTTCAGTACTAAATCTCAGGAACTGACCACTCACATAGCTGCCAGACTATCTAAATCACAACTCAATCCTGTCACCCATGGGTTACAGGTCTTCAAGGATATTCTGTAGCCTTGAAGAGAGGAAATAAAGCTGTACATATAACACATATATGTATACAAGTATCACCTAATTTCTCTGAATATCATAGGTGTTTTCTATACACATGAATAAATGAATATTTTGTCAGATTTCTGAAAGAACCAATGTAAAAAATGCACATGGAAGCCTTTTTTGTGCAACATGAAATGCTACTGATGAATAGAAAATATGTGTCCTTTAAAAGTCTGGAGAATGGATCGCGCAGGTTTGAAGACAGCCTCACTGGCTTAAGAGACCCTGTTTCCAAATAAAAATATAAAAAATAGGTGTCTGGCAGTGTAACCCAGAGGTAGAAGGGTTTCCAGGAACCCCAGTACCACCAAAAAAAACCCCAAAAAGGCAACTTGTTGCCTAGCGTGGTAGCGCACACTTGTAATCCCCCCACTTGGGAGGCGGAGACAGGAAGATCTTGCTGATTCTGAGCCAGCCTCGCTGGCTTAAGAGACCCTGTTTCCAAATAAATAAAAAATATAAAATAGGTCTGGGAGTGTAGCCTGGAGGTAGAAGAGCTTCCAGGAACCCCAGTACCACCAAAAAACAAAAACAAAAAACAAAAAACAAAACAAATAAACAAACAAAGTCTGGAGAAACTAAGTTGCAAAGGGCATTGCAAATAATTATTGAAACATAAAGGGAAATACACTTAGTTCATGTAAAACAACCAGTGCTACACTTTGGATATGGTTTGTGCTCACTGAAATTTACCTTGAAATTTGATTCCCAGTGGTGATGCAGGTCTCACAGGACTGGATTAGTTCACTGGAGAGCTGCTCTGAAGAGCAAACCTGGCATGCCCTCACTCTCTCTTGCACATGTTTCTTCCCCACAGGTACCACCCCCCTCCCTCCTCTCCCTCTCTACCACTCTATGGTGCAGCCCAAGGCCCTCACAAGAAGCTAAACAAAAGCAACAGACCTAGCTTGGACTTCCGAGTCTCTAAAACTGAAAGTAAAATAGGTCTTGTTTATAAATTACCAATTCTCAAGCATTTTGTTATAGTAACAGAAAATTTAAAAATCAAAATATTAACCATTTTCCTAACCAATGTTTAAGCTGGTTAGTTTGGATGGTATTTCATTACTTGGTTAGGCATGATTATATCACCAACAGAAAACATTATTTTATTTTTGTAAAGAATTTTTAATGACATAAGAAAACTTTCCTACATGACAAAAATATAAGATTGTCTAGCTAGAAAATCTCAATTATGTAAACCACAAACCAGTACTTAAATATAAACCCTATCTTATAACTATATATCGCCTCAAAAAAAATTGAAGTTAACTCACAAATCTCATGAATTCACTAAGTCAAAATTAGGCCCCAAAAGTTATCTTTTAACATTTCTGGAGTGAGTATGCTAATAATTGAATAGTTAAAATAATTTAAAAACCTATTTTAAAGTTACCAATGTATCATTATATTTATCTGAAATAATTATATTTTATAGTGTTTTCAAACGTATTTTAACACGGAATATGTTTGAATCTTTTTTTCATATGCTTCAATTCAGAGACCTTAAAAACTTAGCAAAATCTCTCCAATAAAATTACATCCCTCTTTTCCAACTATCCTTTTGATAATATGTGAAATAATGTTTATTCCATTCATCAAGTGAGTACTTACAAGAAGAGCAAGGTTAGGGTAATTTGATTTTGACTACTAGAGTACCTTCTCTAGTTCTGAATTCTTGTGCATTCCTTTTCAACTAATTTACTTTTAAAGAATGGCACCCAATAATACTACCAGTTACTAGTTTCTTAAGGCATTTTAACTAAAGTTAGAAGAATATGGAGAAGAAATTTTTTATAATGTGATACAAATTTTATTTTTATTTTCTTGCTACTGGGGACCATTTTACAAGTACTTATAAGATGGATGAAGAGTGAAATCTGTATTAATTGAGCATGAATTTTCTCCATCCCCTCACTTAATTCCCAGATTGGTAATATAGTTTTATATTCATTTTAGAAATAATTTTTAATTTTAGAAACTATTTTATTTTAATGTATCTAAATTATTCTAAATATTTATATATAATTTATTATATTATATCTAAATTTATATTTATATTATATCTAAATTATTTTAATGTATCTAATTATCTAAAATATTTTTTTAGACTTTTAGAAATTATTTTAATGTACCAAAACATTATTTAGAATAGATGTTAGCAAAGAAATTCATGTTGTCAAGGATAGGATCTTAAAAGTAGGACATCAAGCTAAAAACTGACTGAAACCAGTATCACTGTACTCAATTCATTCTTCCCATGTCTCAGCTTCAATAAACTAGACTCAACTACTTCTCTATAATATTCAGATAATAAGTTAACAATGTGAGTATGTTTAAGATATGAATGAAGTCTCATTTATTAAATCTATCACCAATATTTTCAAGCATAACCAGAGTTTTATTCAATTTTATCCTTGTCTGCTGGTTGTTAAAGACATAAATAAAATTTATTTCATATCTGCATGTATGAATCAAGTTGGTAATTAAGAACTCATTTCTTCAGATTGTCTTATGGCTCCCCAAAAGAAATGCATAAGAGGTCTATGTAGTCTCATTAAGAACTTGAACACTTTTACAAAATGCCCTGGTCTCTCCTAGGGGAAAAATATGTCTCTCAAGAAATACAGTTTAATTTTAATTAATATGATAAAACATCATACCATGGGCTGGGAATGTAGCTCAGTGGTAGAGTGCATGCTTAGCATAGCATGCACAGATCCTGGGTTCCATGCCCAACACCAAAAAAAAAAAAAATCACACTGTTATCATAACTATGCAATACTAATTTTAACTATTCACTTAGTCAAGTGTGAGGAAAGGAGAAGGAAGAGAAAAATATTTTTCCAGATACTGCAGACAATTTAGGCATGAAGTTATACCAAGTTTGTAGCAAAAGAAGAAATTCTTATCTAGAGGCAATAGCACTCTCAAAATTAGAGTTCAGTGTTTTACAATAAATATAAATATATAATATGGAGATAACAAAATAACTTCAAAATTACTAAAAATATTTTTTATTTAAAAAGTGAGCTTATGTAATTTAGTTATCTAAAACACAATTTTTGATTTTCAAAAGATACTTGTAATCCCAACATTTGGGAGGCTGAGACAGGAGGATCACAATTCAGATAGCCTCAGCTACTTAGTGAGGCCCTTTGCAACTCAGTGAAACTGAGGAGTGTAGCTCAGAGGTAAAATGCCCCTGGGTTCTATCCCCAGTACTGAAAAAAATATACAATACTTATAGGCTAGAATGCACCAATTCTTCAAAACTATATAGATGCAAATGTTCATGTATTCTTTTCAATAGTTATAATGTAAGTTTTGGAAATAGTTCCACTTATATTTTATCATTTCATTTGTTGTTGTTGTTAGTTGAACCTTGAGCTCTCAAAAATATTTTTAAACAAAGTCCAAGTTTATCTTTGACATCAATGAAGCTTTTCTCTACAGACAGTTATTAAAGTAGTAAGTATATTCAAAATGTAAAATGGGTGCATTTTTAAAAACAGCTTGCCATGCTGTGGCTTTTTTTGTTTGTATTTTTTGGTGGTACTGGGGTTCCTGGAAACCCTTCTACCTCCGGGCTACTCTCACAGACCTATTTTATACTTTTTTTATTTGGAAACAAGGTCTCTTAAGCCGGCACAGCTGGCTTCGAACCTGTGAGATCCTCCTGTCTCTGCCTCGCAAGCGGGGGGATTACAAGCTTGAGCCACCATGCCCGGCTGCCATGCTGTGGCTTTTTAAAAATGTTTAGTGAAGCCTTTTGAGATCCATACATGCATACACTCTACAGTCTAGGCTCATGTTTCACAATGGACAAGGATTAAACATGAAAAAAACTTGGAAAGAATCAATATTTACTTGCCTCTCTGTATGTGACACGCTTTGTTCTGTTCCATATAGACTCGAAGGTGTCATTTATTTCTTCCAGCAGCTCTAGAGATAGACAGTATCCCCATTATCCTCCCAGAGGAGGTAACCAAGGCTCAGAAGACTCGACAGCACTGACAAGTCACAGTGAGTCCATGGCACCAACAAGGCTCAGTCTCAGGTTTCTGACTCCAAATGGCTTAGGAGCATGGAGAACAGAAAACCTGAGGACCTGGCACACCACAAAGTTCACAGAATATGCGTGGCCAGGTTAACAGACAAGAGTCTAAAGAGGTTGAATTGCAGGCCTCAGGAGTTTCCAGTAGACAAAAGTTTAATCAAACTGAATATATCCTAATTCTTAAACCCAGATAAAAGAAGCCATACCTTTTATCACAATGAACTTTCCTTACAATCTTGTAACACACTGAGAACAATGACCTCCAAGCCTCAGCTGGTCACCAGGAAAGAAATAAAAATGGGTGCTGGCCTTTTAGGGAATGCAGAGACAAGCCTGGATAGAGCACTACTTCCAAAGAGCTCAAAACCAGGGCAAGATTGCACTTTAATGAATCACATAATAGAAGTCAGCAATGGCACTTGATTATAAAAAAGACACAAAATATGCTGTGCTTATTTGACATCTATTCTAGCCCAATAATTATGCTCTATATGACTCAGATATTATCTAATTCTCCCAAGCTCTGAAACATGCCTATGTTCAGAGATAGATACTCAGAGATATTGAATATTAAACTGAACACCACATAACTTGTATGTACTAACTGGAACTTAAGACCCTCTAAACATATATCTGATATTCTACAATATGCTTACAAACTGGGAGAAAGACAAAAATAAATAACTCAGTGAATCCACAAGGTAGAAGGACCCTTAGTAGTCACTGTTCTTGGAGGAGGAGCATGACTAAAAGGCCTAAAAGTAAACTTTCAACACAAAAGGTCAGATTGCATAGTAAACATTCACAAAAATGGAGAATGAAAGTCTCAGGATTCAAATGCAAAATGGCAAAATGTTTGCTTAGCTAGAGCCTGAGGCAGACAGACTATAGGTTGTAGTGTGGAGTTAGAGACAAGGTGGTACCATAGTCCAGGAGACCCTGCATGCTGAGCTATGGGTCCACATACCTTAGGCATTGTGGGGGTCCAGAAGGTATCTCTGCAAATGAGTGAGCTCCTCAGATAAATATAGAGAATAATTAACTTTGCAACAGTACACATAAGTGAGGAAATTCGTAAGTCCCCTATGGATTCATAGGAAGCATGAACAACCCAATTTAGGCCATTCACAAAACACGTATGCATTTTTCTAAAGAATTAAAATACATAATTTTAAAGGAGAGTAACTAATAAGTTACTTAGTGCATTTTTATTTCAAGGAGTGCCTATGAGACTACATTTATGCTACACATCATTGTGGATACGCTCAGAATTACTCCTAACTCAATCACAGCATTGCTCTACTTGGTCATGTTCCAAAGAAATGATATAGAAAATTCAGACTTCCAAATTTACGCATCTGTGTCACATATGCACAGCCCTCCCACACAGTAATTCACATTCTTGCTTTTCTTCCTCTCTCCTTCCTATCCCCTCTATATTTTTCCTCTTCCCTCCTTCCTCCTTTTACCTCTCTCCCTCTCTCCCCCTGTAAACAAAAGGGTGTGGCATTATCACTAATAATTAGAAACATTAACAGAAAGCATCCTCTCATTTCGAAATATGCAGTCATCACGCTTCTGTAAAATGAAAGATAATGACCTATTGACAGAAATATGTAAATATATTATCCTACTCAGAGTACAGTCTTGCACCATTACATCATATTATATTGCTCTTAATTTTTCATTAAGCATATGCTTCAATAACTAACAATATTTTAACTCACTAAATTGAGAACATGAGGGAAGCAGAGATCCATACACCATTTGGCTGTCTCATTTCAAACAATGATATTGGCTACATTTTTCTGGAAGTCAGCTAAACTGCAATAATCTAATGAATAGACCATAGATTTCAAACACATGCCTCATGTAAATATGATACCGTGTCACCAATGCTTTAAACAGTAGACAGAATATTCTGGAAAATATCTGTTCCTAATGGCTATGAGATGCATTAGTTATGTGTCAAAAATGAGCTAACACACTATATAATACCTTAAAATATTTCTGTCATGTTAATACTCAAACAGCTGTCCTCTTTTTATTCTAGAAATTTGAAAGCAGAATCCTCTTAAGCAAAGCTGGTCATTGTGCATTATAAAAAGAAAGAAAGAAAACAAAACTCTCAGAGACGGATGTAAAGGAAAATGTGCAGATTAGCCCCGGACCTTCCAGTTAGTGAGAAAAATTAAAGTCTTTCTGAACACTTTTGCCTAAAAATATTCAATATAGCACATACATCAGCATCTGTATCTAGAAAATGTCCTGATGAAACAGCAGGAAAAACTGGAAATGATTGGAGCACTGAGGGGCCACAGTGACCCTACAGACAGAGCTCCATCCTCAGCCTCTGTCTACCTCCAGACAGGCAGAGACAGTTGAGTCACACATGACTTAACAACAGAAACACACATTAAGAAATATGTCATTAGGAGATTTTGTGCTTGGGCAAAAATCACAGAGAGCAAGCCTAGATGGCAGAAGTCAAGCACCTGACATGTCCTCTTGATGAAGCCAAGAGACAAAACAAACACAAGCCATGGCAGGGAATACAGTTTTATACCAAATTATTTTTAGTAAGTTAGAGTATACTGTAAAATAATAATAAAATGTATGGTATAAACTAGTAACGTAGTTGCAGAGTATCATGTATTATGTTCTGTGTATAACTATGTGAGTTATATTCTTTTATGACCAACAGCACAGTAGGTTTGTTTACACCAGCATCACCCAAAAGGGGAACAATGTATTACACTATAATGATAACAGTAATAGCAGCTACAATGTCTCTAAGTAACAGGAATATATCAGTTCCTTTATAATTGCAAGGGATTGCCATTGTATATGCTCTCTTTTTGAATGAAACTCGGTTATATAGCTTTTGACCCCAACTGGAAAAACAGCCTAATATTCCAAGACATCCTGAAATTTCTGAAAACAGTTAGCCAACACAAATTAAATTAGGAGAGTCTTTTAGGTGTGCAAATAGTCACAGGAAATGAAAACCAAAATGGCAAGGTCCATTTACGTCCTTCCTCTGAGTATAAGTCACAGCCAGCATAAAAGTCGAGTGGAGGGGCATCCTAAGCTGGTGCTATCCAGTGAACAACCCAAGAAAAATCAGGGAGACTGTGGGGAAAAATTATTGGAAAGTAAAAGATTGTCAACAGGCTAGAAATAGGTTTTCTATAGCAAAGTGAAATAAACAGTGGAAAATTCTTTTGGAGTTACCTTTTTATCTCTTAAATACATGCATTATATATGCTAACATGATATGATTTGATGTTCATTACAAAATTATGTTATTTATTTAAAACATATAAAAGGAATTCTTGAATTGCATGGGAAACACCAGCGGCAAAATGAATGATACTGAGTTAAATATTAGAACAAAATCAAATGTGAGAGGAAACTGAAAAAATTCACTATGAATTTCATTCAGAAGATTAAGAAAAAGCTTGATGAAACAGTCGGCCACCTCAAAGACATATCCAGGAGATAAAATTCATGAAAAAAATGAACAAATTTCTCAACTGAAATGAAAAGGAAACAAAAATGTTTAACACAAAATGACAATACTTTAAAAGTAATTTTCATCAGCCAAAGAAAACTTTACCATTCCAACACAGGACTTAAGACCTACAAAAGGACACATTTTAAAAAATTAAGGTTATAGGAACAAGACAAGGATGTCCATTATCACCACTTCTTTTCAATATAATACTTGCAACTCTAGCCAAAGCAATAAGTCAAGAAAAGGAAATCAAAGGAGCACAAATAGAAAAAAAAAAACTCAAACTTTCACTATTTGCAGATGCCATTATACTATATTTAGAAAAACAAACAAACTCAACCAAAAGACTTATGTAACTAATCAACAAATTCAGCAAAGTCTCTAGATACAAAATCAATCTTAAAAAATTGGAAGCTTTTCTGAATACCAACCAGAAATCCACTGAAAAAGAAATCCAGAGAACATTTTCACTCTGGATATCCTACAAAATTAAAATAAAATAAAATACTTAGGAATAAACTTAACAAAGGAAGTAAAAGATTTCTACAAAGAATATTATAAAACATTGAAAAGAGAAATCAAAGAAGACCTTAGAAAATGGAAATATCTTCCATGTTCATGGATAGGCAGAATAAATATAAGCAAAATGGTCATACATCTAAAAGTGGTCTACAGATTCAACACAATACCCATTAAATTACCAAGGTCATTCCTTTATAGACATAGAAAAATCAGTGCTTAAATTCATTTGGCACAAAAAAATCCTAGAATAGCCAAAGTAGTTCTCAGCAACATAAACCATAGAGGGAAATCATGATACCTGACTTTAAAGTAGACTACAAATCCATAGTACTAAAAACAGCATGGTACTGGTACAAAAACAAATACATAGAGCAATGGAGCAGAATAGAAGACTCAGAAATAAATCCTCACACTTACAGCCAATTGATTTTTGAGAAATGGGCCATAAACCTACACTGAGAAAAGATAACCTGTTCACCAAATAGTTTTGGCAAAATTGGATAACCATATGCAGAAAAATGGAAATAAATACTACTTTCTCACCCTGCACAAGGCTCAATTGAAAATGGATCAAAGACTCAAAAATTAGACCAGAGACCTTGAGGATCCTTGAAGAGGCATACGACCAACACTGTAACATATAGGCACAGGTTAAAAACTTTCTCAACAAAATCCCAAAGGCACAAGAAACTTAAAGGCGAATCAATACAAGGGACTGTAGTAAACTGAAGAGCTTCTGTACAGCAAAGGAAACTATCAAGAACCTCAAAGGAGAACCAACACAATGAGAGAAGATTTTGCCACCTACTCCCCAGATAGAGAACTAATATCTAGAATATACAGAGAACACAAAAACCTCAGTACTAAGAAAACAAATAACCTAATCAAAAAATGAGTAAGTGAACTGAATGAACACTTCACAAATGAAAAATTTTATTTTTATTTATTTTTTTTTTTTTCGTGGTACTGGGGTTCCTGGAAGCTCTTCTACTTCCAGGCTACACTCCCAGACCTATTTTATACTTTTTTCCCTAAATTTGGAAACAGGGTCTCTTAAGCCAGTGCGGCTGACTTTGAACCTGCACGATCCTCCTGTCTCCGCCTCCCAAGTGCGGAGATTACAAGCGTGCGCCACCAGGCCTAGCCACAAAAGAAAAAAATTTAAATGGCCAATAAAGGCATGAAAAAATGTTCAATATCATTAGCAATCAGAGAGATGCAAATAAAAACTACCTTGAGATTTCACCTAACTCCAACTAGAATGGCAACCATTCAAAACAAACAAAAACAAATGCTGGTGAGGATGTGGAGAAGCGGGAACTCTAATACATTGTTGGAGGGACTACAAATTATTGCAACCACTTTGGAAAACTGTATGGAGAATCCTCAGAAGAATAGGAACAAACTTACAATATGATCCAGCAATACCACTTCTGGGTATCTACCCCAAAGTAAGGAAACCAAACTACCAAACTAATGCATGTGTATCTATGTTCTTAGCTGCACAATTCACCATTGCCAAACTATGGAACCAGCCAAGATGTCCATCAACAGATGAATGGAGTACAAAACTATGGTATATGTACACAATGGAATACTACCTAGTCATAAAGAAAAAACAGAATTATGTTATTTACAGAAAAATGATGGAACTGGAGGATATTATGCTGAGATTAGTCAGTCACAAAACATAAGAAATTGGATGCCCTCCCTAATATGCAGAAGCTAGGGAGAAAATGGGTCATAGGGGGAATTCTAGATGAAGGAGAAACCATAAATGAGTAGTAAGGTGACGTAACTGTGGTTGATAGGAGGGGGGAAGAGGGAAATTCCCTAATGCACATGATGTATATTCACAAACATATTAAAGTCTCACTAAGTCAAACATGAGAAGGAGGAAAGGGGGAAAGAATGGGAGGGAATTGGAGAAGGGCTAAATGAGTTATGTGTGCATGTATGCTTCTACTATCTTGTACTCCATTAAGTTGTATGACTGCAATGCATTAATTATATAAAAAAAAATAAAAGAAGCCGGGCGTGGTGGCGCACGCTTGTAATCCCCGCGCTTGGGAGGCAGAGACAGGAGGATCGCACAGGTTCGAAGCCAGCCGTGCTGGCTTAAGAGACCCGGTTTCCAAATAAAAATGTAAAAATAGGTCTGGGAGTGTAGCCCGGAGGTAGAAGGGCTTCCAGGAACCCCAGTACCACCAAAAAAAATAAAAATAAAAATAAAAATAAATAAAAGGAAAGAAATAAGAAATAAAAAGAAAGAGAGAAAGAGAAAGACAAAATATTGAAAACAACAATAAGAAATTGGCTACAAACAGCACAGCACTGGGAAAATCTTCATTATTATATTACATAATGAAAGGAGTTCAATATGCTACAAAAACCCGACAGGCTTAAGTATTTATATATTTGAGAAATAATAGGTACCACATTTATAAACAGAATAATTAATATTGCAAATAAAGCCATTTACAAAAAGCTATAGGTTATGTCAAATATAAGTACAGTTCTCTTTTAATCAATGTAGTCTGATTTTGTGAACTTGACACTTCATTTGGGATTGGTAAATAAGAATTGGAATCATAACCTCAATGGCTTTTAGCTAACTGTGTTCATCGTCAAGTAGCATCTTCTCTCCATACTTCAACTTCCTCAACTGAAAGATAAGAATAATAGAGTGATAGTGCTGTGTGCATGGATATTCCTATCACATTATACCTGTTTAGGATATAGAGTCAAAATGCACCAATCAAAGTATTTTCAACAATCAGTAGAAAATTTTTGAAAAAGGAATAGTAGACTATGCCTATCCTATTTTTTATTATAGTGCTAAATACATTTATGGGTATAGAAAAAAATCAAGATTATATTTAAGCATTTTAGTATTAAATGCTGAAGCTGAGTGGGGGGGTGAGGAGCTTGTATCACTGAATTTAAATAGAAGTTACCTCTTTCTATTTCTACTTAGAATAACAATATCTTAGAGAAAGACATTGTTATTCTAAGTAGAAATGTGCCGCTTCATATTCAAATTATGAATATCTATCATAAAGTAAAAACACACTAAGTGATGTGGGCACATATTGTGGGCCACTTGAAACTTCACTGTGATATATAATTACAATGCACCAATAAAATATTTTAAAAAGAGTTTTGTGGTGATTTGGAGAATTACAAATTAATCATAATTTTTTACTATTTGTTTAATTTTAACTGCAAACCTCACAGAGGTTTCAATATATAAATGGAATTTTGAGTCTCTACAGGAGCAAAAGTTTGGCCATAGATCTTTTGCATTCTTTGGTTATCTCACAAGACTTATATTTGTAGACACACTAGGAGTTGCTGCTACACACAGAATGCCTAAATTAGATCACAGCACAGTGGTGGCAGTGGGGTAAGAGCAATACCCTAAAAGAAAAAGAACCACTGGCCAGATGACAAGAGAGAAAAGTGTCATAGGAGAATTCTAGGGGAAGTGACAAAGTGGGCCATTCTATATCATCCACAGCTTTAAAAAATGAAGCTTTAAAAAATGAACCTAGCCAGGCATGGTGGCACAAGATTGTAATCTAAGAACTTGAGAGACTGAGATAGGAGGATCGAGGGTTCATGGCCAGGCTCAGCTACTTAGGCATTCTGCAACTTAATGAGATTCTGTTTCAAAATAAAGACCAAAAAATAGTGCTGAGGCATAGCTCAGAGGTCGAATGTTCCCAGGCTCAATTCCCAATACAATACACACAAAAAAATGAGTCTATCAATCATTGTTGAAATCTGCATATGTAATGATAATTATACAACATAACCATTTATGGTAGAAATAATTTATTAAGTGTTATCATTTGTATGAGCTTAACTAAACATAATATTTACCTGAAATTATACCCATTTGTGTGTAAGTTTCTTGTGCCCAACACAACAGGACATAAGCAACAACCTTCTACTTCTTACAGCCATGTAGGATATAATAAGAATGAGCAGGCAAAACCAGTCTCAAGCATGGTCAACAGTTATTCACAGTTACAACTAACAGACCTGAGGGTATTCTTAGCAACTCCTATCATGTTGAAAATGCAAATATATTTAAATGAAAATACATTTTTACATGCTACACCAACATGCTTTCTACAAATAATCCTTTATATTACTAATCATTGTGATGAGTAAAATATACAAACAAAAAAAAATAATTTTAATTAAAAAACTATTTAGAAATAATAGACCATGCAGGCTTTCATTTTTAACAATCCTATAACAATGAATAAAATGAAAGTTTTATAAAAACTATGTGAAAGAACTTAACTTACAATGTAATAAAAATAATAACAGGTTAAAAAAAAGAATTATAGCCAACGTAAGTTTAAAAAAAGCATGATATTTTTATCTCAATCTAAATTTTTGTAACCATGCATAGAAATTATGATCTAGCATATTATTCACTTATCAATAACCACAGAAAGCATTGCAACTTTCTCTGGAGACTAAAGATTTATTCTGTTAAAAATATTAATGATAATAGGTATTTTTGGCTTAACACGAAAGTAACAAAAATGCAGGCTAAAATACCTTCTTACTGGTAATTTTTTTCATTATCACTAAATATCACAGTCACAGTAAAAAAAAAAAAAGTTAAACCATGTAGGGTTTTTGGTCTGTTTGTTTATTTTTATTTTTTAAAACCTTATGACAAAACTAGTGACTGGGCCTTAATATAAAGACTCCTTGCTTGCCCATTTTTACGTCTTGAGTAAGGAAGCTTAGTTAATCATGCTTACGGTATCCTCATGCCGTCAGGGCATCCACACAGTTTGTAGTCTAGATTTTTTCCATATTCAAATCACACCATCAAATGTGCTATTAACAAATCATTTGGCTTTGAAGCCTACTCACAGTCCAGATTCGGATCTCATTAGCCATCCTTGAGCGTGTGCCTGGACCTGGAGAGCTTCCTAGGTGCCAAGCTCTATGCTCTACAATTTATATTTGTTATGCCATGTAATCTTTCTCAAATCCTATGATTTTGAGGTTATAAAAACCATTTCGTAAGCCAAAAACAGTCAAAAGATAACAAACTTCTATGAGTTTATTTAATAAAGCAAACCATAATTCTTGGAAACAATTTACATATTGAAACCATTGATTAGCACTAAAATATCAATTCACTTTTTAAATTTTTATTGGTGCATTGTAGTCATACATCTTAATGCAGCACAAAATGGTAGAAGCAGCCATGCATGGCGGCGCACGCTTGTAATCCCCACGCTTGGGAGGCTGAGACAGGAGGATCTTGCAGGTTGGAAGCCAGCCTCACTGGCTTAAGAAACCCTGTTTGTAAATAAAATATAAAATAGGTCTGGGAGTGTAGCCCAGAGGTAGAAGGGCTCCATCCCCAGTACCACACACACACACAAAAAAAAAAATATTGGTAGAAGCATATGTGCACACATCACTCATTTAGCCCTTACCTAATTCCCACTCCACTCCCTCCCTCGCCCTCCTTCTCATGTATGGCTTAGTGATTAACTTTGATATGCTTGTTAATGTATACCATGTACATAGGGAATTTTCCTTTCCTCCCCCCCACCTCAGTTAGGTCGCCTTATTTGCTCTTCTATAGTTTCTGCTTCTTCATCTAGAGTTCCTCCTATGACCCATTATCCCTTGCTTCTGTATAATAGGAAGAGCATCCAATTTCTTTCTTTTTGTGACTAATCTAACTTAGTATACTGTTTTCCAGTTCCTTACATTTCCCTGTAAGTGACATAATTTTATTCTCCTTTTTGGCTGAGAAAAATTCCATTGTGTAAAACCCCATAGATTTGTAATCTGCTCATCTGTTGATGAACATCTTGTCTGGTTCCACAGTTTGGCAATGATGAATTGTGCAGCTATGAACATAGATACTCATGCCTTAGTTTGGTAGCTTGTTTCTCATTCTTAAGGGCAGATACTCAGTAGTGGTATTGGTGGATAGTATGGTAAGTTGGTATTCACTCTTCTGAGGATCCTCCATACTGTTTTCCAAAGTGGTTGCTCTAATTTGTAACCACACCAACAATGTATTATAATTTCTACTTCTCCACATCCAATCAATTACAATTTCTTTCTGCCTTAGAAGTCCTTCTTTTATTTTCAGCACTGATTTCCACATACTATAATCCTGAAGGCCAGAAGGTGAGTAACTTTGATTAGATGATCCACTCACAACCAATGTTTTCAATAGAGGCCACTTGGATCTGGGAATCTGCTGAGATGAGGTGAATCTGCAGAACCTTCAAGTGCTTCCTGACCACATGGTTGCAGAGACCCACTGGCCCTTTGCTGTGGAGCAGGCTCCTGCTCCCAGCCTCACTGTGCAGTGGGCCCCAGTCCCCGAAACCATGACAAAATTTCTAGAGAGGTTCCAATTGTTCTTAAATGTTCTTAATAAAAGAAAACAGTACATATCTTTTTATTTATTTATTTTTTTGCGGGTCTGGGGATGGAATCCGGGGGCATTTGAACTTTGAGCTATACCCCTTGTCCTATTTTTTATTCTTTAATTTGAAACAGGGTCTCACTAAGTTGTGGAGAGCCTCGCTAAGTAGCTGAAGCTGTCGGTGAACTGCAGTCCTCAGGTCTCAGCCTCCTGAATGCTGGGATTACAAGCCTGCACCACCATGCCCGGCTAGTACGTGTCATTTGCAGAAGCTGGTCACCCGAGTACTTTGCAGCAATGGATTTTATATTACCCCACTGAGAGTGGAGGCCCACAGCTTCACCACTGAATGCAGGATCTAATGCTGCTAGAGCATTAGATCTCCTCTACGCCCTCAGCGTGGCAGAGAGGAGCACCAAGGCCCTCAGGTGGTGCTGCATGGCGATCCTGGCCCAGCCATGCTGGGCTCCCTCCAATGTGCCTGAACATTTTTCTTACAGATTATGTTGTTAAGAATTCCTGAGCATGTGTGGCAGAAACAGTGTACTTTCTGATCTCTTTTGGGATGTTCTCCCCCGAATCACTTTTCTTGTGGCAGTGGGCTTCACACTGCCATCTTGCTTCTAATTCTGCCATTTTCCACTCTCTCTCTTATATTTTAGATGAGAAGTCATGACTGGAAATGTCTCTGTTGTCCGAATCAGATATTAAACCAAATTCTGTTGTCCAAGGTTTTTCAGAAGAATACATGTCCTATTCGGCCACTGCCAACCATGCCGCTGCAGCCGTGGATGCCGTGGTCTGGCTCTAAAATTCTTAAGAACAACTGTCAATCTACACTCTCCATGCCAATTTTTTCTTGGTTCTCTGAATCTACATGTACATCCAAATCATGATATTGTTGATGTGCCTTCCCCATGAATAAAGCAATACTCCAAAAATCAACAATAGCAATGTAGTGTTCTTAAGTTTTTTACTTAAGTTAGCTACTTTTTTACAGTTAGTTCCAAACATGTTGCCTTTTTAACTCATTTAAATCAATTTAATACTTGGAGAACAAGAGTTCAAAATCCAGATTTGCATTTCACTAGTAGTAAGAAAGTACTAAGTTTATTTTATTTTTTCCTGAAGAGAAAAAAAATGATCTTGTCAAATATAATTTAGTTAATTTCTACTCAAGTATTAAAAATAACATATGAGGTATGTCAGCAAAGCAATAATATTCTAATTGTTAGTGTGTGTGTGTGTGTGTGTGTGTGTGTGTGTGTGTGAGAGAGAGAGAGAGAGAGAGAGAGAGAGAGAGAGAGAGAGATAGATACTGGAGATGAGATGCCAGCATTATTTTATTTTATTTTATTTTATTTTATTTTATTTTATTTTATTTTATTTTTAAACAGAGTCTTAACAAGTTATAGAGGGCCTCACTAAGTTGCTGAGGCTGTCTGCAAATCTGCAATCTTCCTGTCTCAGCCTCCCAAATATTATAAGTGTGTATCACCATGCTCGACTTGTAATTGTTATTAATATGACTTTTACAATTCTTTTTTTCTGAAAAAGTCATCTGAAGTCACTGGGAAACACACCATAGTAAAAATTAGGTTGGTTGTTATTTGCCAAAAATGGACATATTTTCAAGATAATACTACTGTCAATGATTTTCTCATGTTTAATTCTCCCCACTGCATCAGGGGCTTATGGGTAATTGACAAAAGCAGTGAAAATAAAATTAAAGCAATAAAACCAACGTGAAATATTGTTTCAAACTTCAAAAAAGTAACAGTTTCTGTAAGACTATAAGAAATCCAAAGAAACAATGATACCAGTTTCCTCATATAAACTAATAGAGATGACTTCATAAACAAACCATAAAATATTCCCTTGGCGACAGTAGACTTAAATATCTTTTAGATTCATCTTCGAAGTTTCCACACTTACTAGACGAGCAAACAGCATCAGGATGCATCTCCTGTATTCAGCACTGCTTAGTAACATATGGATGACAGCAGTAATAAATTTGTACAATGTTCAAGTGAGAAGGAAGCTTGGATATAACCCAGACCTGCTCCCCTCCTTCAGACAGAAAGACTGAGCTCTAAGAGTCAAGATAGTGACAGCCACTTCTGGGAAAACATACCTCCTCAGCATGTCTTCTCAAGGACTATGCCCCAAACATGTCCTCACTGCATACCTTGCATCTTCATATTCTCTCACAAGCATCAGTACCATCAGTTTCATCCATGATTTAGAAGCTCCCTTCTGTTTGTGCCCTTGACCCACAAACTTTTTCAAAATCTATACTGTGCTTCTCTGTTCATCTTCACAGTCAACACTCTCAAGAGGAATTCCTCCACATTCTCACTTCCTGTCCATTTCTCTACCCAATACCACCAATCCTCTGTCCACACCACTACAGAGGCTAGCTGACCTTTGCTCAAGGTCTGCAGTAACCTGTAGCTCACCAAAGGACACGATTCTCACTTCTCTTTTGTCAACCCAACTTCTCAGCAGTGCTGCCACAATCAAGGCATCCTCTCTTACTGAACAGTCTTGTCTTTGGGATTCGGACATCTTAATCTCCTTGGTTTTATCTTGGTCTCACTGTTACTCATAGATTTCTTTGTCAATTATTCCATCTCTGTCCAATTTCTAAATACTAATGCAACTGGACCCTCTTTCCTTTTCTGTATATATCTCCCTATGTAATCTCAAACTATACACACACACACACACACACACACACACACACACACACACACACACACTTATGCTAATGACTCTAACAATATACAAACTGATGGCTCTCCAAGTATATCTCCAAGTATAGCATGATATTTCCATAAATATAGACATGTAAATCAATAAAACAGAATAGAGCACTCAGAAGTAAACCCATGCACCTACAGCCAACTGAGTTTCAGCAAGGCGATAATCTAAGGAAAAAGTCTTTTTCAATAAATAGTGCAGGGGCCGGGCGTGGTGACACATGCATAATCCCAGCATTTGGGAGGCTGAGACCGGAGGATCGTGGTTCACAGACAGTCTGAGCTACTTAGTGAGGCCCTCTGTAACTTAGTGAGACCCTGTTTCAAAATAAGGAATAAAAAACAGGGCAGGGGATGTAGCTTGGAGGTCGAATGCCCCTGGGTTTCATCCCCAGACCCGCAAAATTAATTAATTAATTAATTAATAATAAATAAATAAATAGTGCATGGATAATGTGGGTATTTATGTGCAGAAGAATAAAACTAGACCCCTATTTCTCACCAGATTAAAAAAAAAACACAAAATGTATTAAAGATTTAAATGTAAGACCTGAAACTATGAAATGCCTAAAAGAAAACATAAATTCATGCTTCAGGACACTGGAATGGGCATGGAGTTTTTGGATAATATACCCAAAGTGTAATCCATATTAACTTACTTCTTCCATCCAATGTATTCAGAAGCCCAGTGTGATTCATTCTACCTTTATAATATGTATACAGTATCAATTCACAACCATTTGTGTTCCTAGCACTCTGGTCTGGGAAAACAATGTCTCACCTACAAAACTCCAATATTTCCTAAATGGTCTCCCATCTTTAATTTTCTTCTTCTATCCATCCATTCGTTATGTAATATCAAATGTATTTTATATTAATTACATCCTGGCTTGGAAATCTCTCACTGACTTCACACTGTACTTAAAAAAAATGTCCATTCCTTAATATGGAATAAAACCTCACACTCTCTGGCCCTCCTCCAGCCTCTGTCTTCCATCACTCCTTAATTAACCTCCAGGCTCTGCCACCTTGATCCTCTTTCCCCTCACCAATCAGACCAAGAATTTTTCTTGCATCCTCCCTTCCCCTTGGAAGTTTCTCACTTCCATTTTCTGCAAGCCTTCCAGTTTCTGTTCCTTTCAGTTTGGGGTTAATACTGATCACATAAAGGAGGCCTTTCCTGATCATGACCCAGAGTTGCCCACTGCTGGCTTTTTTTACCACCTGCACATCAACCTCAAGCCTTCATTTCACTGTTTACTGTTTGAGTTACTTGTTTGCTTTCCTTATTAACATAGTTTCCCTAAGTAGTCCCTACTTTGCTGGAATAGAAGATCCATACATTAACTAAATCCACTACTGAGAGTCTCCCATTCCCATAACCTGGGTACATTATGTCAGACTTGATCCTACCTTATGAGTAAGGCTTGGTTTCTTCTCACTTGTTCACCCTTGCAGGGAGAGTACAGCGAGTGGCATTGGCATAGCTTTCAGAACCCTAATGACCTCTGCTCATATCATAGTAGCTTTCACTGAACTTGCTTTGACACATCAGAGGTAATTCACAGCACTCTCTACTTAAGAAATTAGGGGCCAGGATCAAGGATGCACACCTTGATTAAGGAGGCGGAGGCAGAAGTATAGTAAGTTCAAGTTCAGCCTGGGCAACTGAAACTTTTTCTCAAAATAAAAAATTAAAAAGGACTAGGGATGTGGCTAAGGGGCAGGGTACCCCCAGGTTCAATTCTCTGTGAAACAAAATAAAAAATAATATGTAAAAAAGAAAGACAAAAAGAAGGAATATGCAATGCTTATCTCAGAGCATTTCTGCAAATTAAATTACAAACACTATATCATTACCATTGGATATGAAAGATATTCTAAAGTGCACATTGTTTCTATTGTTTTTGTAGTTTATTAAGTTTGCTATTTTAACTCAATATCATAAAAATTACCATTTGAGACTATTTAAATAGCAACCAAAAAAGTTAATTTTATACCTTGATTCTTATACATCTCTGCTTATAACTGTTGCTTGTGACAAAAAATGTCTTTGGACAACAGGGAATATAGATGGGAGTAGAGCTCATCTCTGGGAAGGATACAAAAACATTTCATTGAGCTTCTTTTAAAAGCGCACTGGGTAAGGGCTAATTGAGTGATGTGTGCATGTATGCCTCTACCATCTTGTACTCCATTAAGGTGTATAACTACAATGCACCAGTAAAAAATTTTAAAAATAATCACTTTATACTGAATCTCATGAGATGAGACAGAGCTAAATTTATTTAGATGACAGTGAACTGTCCATGAGCTGTAGCTAAATTATAACAAAACTTCGCAATAGATAATGTGACTTCAAAGACTACAGATTTATAGCTTCTGCTTATTTTCTACTCATATTTGCTACTCTAACAAGCGTAATTCATAAAAATTTTCCAGTGTCATTTATATTGATCAGCAATGCTTATACCCAATTCTAAAAGACACTTAATCAGACTTAACTACAGTACATGTCCTCCAAAGCTCTTTTGTCACCTTGCTATTTGACATCAGGGAGAAGTTTTACATACTTTCAATGTCAGTTCTAGCACAAAGATGAATTGCATATCTATCTTTGGTGGACTCTATTAATGTGGTAATCACTGCTTCTAAAAGTTAAACAAATCATAAAAGTGTAAAGTGATAAGTATGCTAATTGCCCTAAGTTGATTACTACTTAATATATACATACATAAAAACATCACATTATATCTCATGAATATGTACAAATACTATCTGTCAATCAAAATTTTAAAATAAGAGAGTAAAAGTTACCTAATGGGATATGGTATGTTAACAAAATAAAGATTTTACTTTTATCAGATAATTTATCGTTAAAATATGCCTTTTAGAGTAAATACCATTTTTCTATAGTTTTAATATCAGTTTTGTTTTCTATACAATACGCCTTAAATCATGAAGTAATAGAAATTTTTATTAAAAGTTGTATAGTCAATAAGAAATTATACTGGTGACTTTATATGTCCCTCTCTTCCTGAGCAATAACTAAAACACTTAATAAGTACAATAAGTTTTATTTCTAAAAATCATTTAAAATTTTAAAGTTTTAAGTTTTATTGGCAAAAGTATCATTAAACATATATAGCCATTTTCATTAAATTTTGCATTTTAGAATTATTTAAAAAACAATTTTAAGCATCTTAATTTTCACAACTTTTTAAACTTTTTCTTAATATTAACACTGTTCCTCACTCTGAATTTTAATTACATCTTTAAATCCTTCAGTTGAACTTACATGCACCTCTGTTTTTATTAATTATTATTATTATTATTATTATTATTATTATTATTATTATTATTATTTTGGTGGTACCAGCAATGGAACCCTTCTGCCTCTGGGCTACACTCCCAGACCTATTTTTTTTTTTATATTTTATTTGGAAACAGGGTCTTAAGCCAAAGAGGCTGGCTTCGAACCTGCACAATCCTCCTGTCTCCACCTCCTAAGCATGGGGATTACAAGCATGTGCTACCATGCCCAATGCACCTGTTTTTTTAAATTAGCATTTTTTTATTTTAAAAAATAAATCAATCCTTTTTAAAGGCATTTTGTATAATTTTTCCTAAGATGATGTTGTTTAAAACTCCCTAACAGTCTAAAAATATCTAAAATATTTAGCTTAAAACTTGACTAAAAATCTCAAGACTTATTTACAACAGAAAAAGAGGTCTTGGCTTTGTCTCACAATGTATCCCCAATTATGTTAATATAAAAATAAGATGTAAGCAGGACACGGTGGCACATGCTTTTAATACTAGTACTTGGGAGGCTGAGACAGGAGGATTGCAGGTTTGTGGCCATCATCAGCTACTTAAGAGAAACCATTTGCAACTTAGTAAGACTGTTTCAAAATTAAAAATAAAAAAAAAAGGCTGGGGGTGTAGCTTGGAGGTAGAATGCCACTGGATTCAATCCAGACCCGAAAAATAAATAAATAAATAAATAAATAAATAAATAAATAAATAAATAAAACAAATAAATAAATAAACAAATTGCACTCTCCCTTTACTGTGGTGATCAAATTGACTCTCCTAGGTTAAAAAAAAACATACGAGAAGTTATTGAAAAACAGAAAAAAACTACTCATTTCGACCCAGTAGGTACACTCAGTGCTCTCTGTCTGAATTGGCTCTCTCACACTGTGAGTCACAATTGGCTGTAGTAATTTTTGCAAAGTGTGCAATTCTTGGTAAAGGGTTATACAAATATCCCCATGCTAGGTTGTACTATATTCTGCTATTCAGTTTTCTTCCATACTACCTTCCTTTCCATTTTCAAGTGCTGCTTTTGATTTACAGAATTGTTTTTCCAACACAGTCACCACATCACAAACAGGACTTTGAAAAACAAAAATTCCTGCTATGACACCACTGAAGGGAGGCATCAAAACTTCACACACTCACAAGTTAGCTATATCCTACTGCAAGTATGGCCTTCGACACAAGACTGTCCCTGTTACGACTACCTTTCCTCCGTGAGCCTCCTGCCCACTTCTCAATCACATTCCTGCAAATAATCTCCCAGCTCCATTTCTGTATTAATAACCACTCACTGCATTAGGTTGCTTTATTGGAATAAGGGCAATCATGATCCTCTAAAAATTGTTGAGGTGTGTTAGAAATATTATTGATAGTAATGACAGATTTTAGTGGTCAGACATTTGAAATTGATGATAATTACGGATAGATCTCAGAGTTTAAAAATTAAAAACGCTGCCATCAATATACAGCTGTGAGAATGAGCGAGGGCTGCTCTGGTAACCCTGGCTTGGCTCTGATCACTTCAGAACACCTCCCACAGTGGCCATGCAAAATCGCCCAAACAAGAGGGCAGAGCTGGCTCCAGAGAGGACAGGCCCCAGAACCAGCCTTTCTGGGCTCACCTCTCTACTTGGCTGTGCTAAGATGTACTGAATTTTCTGATAATATCTCAAATATTATTATGGGAATTAACAAGAAAGCACTGAGAAGAGTATTGTAAACAAAAAGGATTGGGAGGCTGAGACAGGATGATGGCAGGTTTGAAGACAACCTCAGCAAGTAGTGAGACTCTCGTCATTCTAGCAAGACCCTGTTTCAAAATAATAAAAAAAATACAGTAGGGTTGGAGGTGCAGCTCAGAGGCAGAATGGCCCTTGGTTCAAGTCCACAGTATCACAAAATAAATAAATAAAATAGTAAGAACACAATGGATATAAACTCATATATTTCCCTATCTATTGATCCCTTCCTCAATTTGTCTCCTATATACATATATTTTTGCAAACACTTTTATTAGTAATTTCTGACATCGTAAAATATCTCTTCTAATGCCTCTGCTCTTTATGAAAAGCATATATGAAATTTCTTTTGTATCTATTACTTGTTCTTTTACTTACTAGCATTAATATATTTATCACACATTTTTGAGTTTATTTATTCAAGCATATAATACTGTAAAATGTGTGATGTGAAGTTCTGAAATAATATATACAATAGGTGATAAACTATTAGGATGGATGAACACAAAGAAAAATAATTAAATACACAAACACACACACACACACATATATATATTTGCATATATATACATGTACTTATGTGCAGCATGTTTTTTCAGAGAAAAAAGTTCAAGATGCTTTGGCAACATAGAGAATAATATAAATACTTATTCCCTAGAGAAAAATTATATATACATTGCCTCATGAAGCAAAAATAGTAATTTGGAAATTGTGAAAGAAAAATCATGACTATTATACCAGGATTGTGTGCAGACAAAATGATTATATTTGGCTTTAGTAAAAATATTTAAGGAGTCTGGAAGAAAGTTGAGAAATGAGATTGAGAAGAGGTATCACTTGGAACATCACAGTAATGCTCCTGGAGAAGGCTCTTTAGTTCCTAAGTTAAGAATATCAGGGCAACAGGGAGAGGAGGACTGGGAACAGTAAGGAGTGACATGGGACACACTGATGGTGACTGTGGTGCAGCAGAGGGTAACAAAGGATGCAGATAGAAGATTTGTGGTCTGTTTGGTTATTTGTCTTGTGATCAGATTGGCTTTTTATTGCTAGCATAAAAAATTGCCACAAATGTCAGTGGCTTAAACCAACAGAAATTAATTCTCTTATAGAGGTCAGAAATCCAAAACCAGTCTCTGGGTTAAGGTCAAGGGGTCAGCAAGGGTCTGTTCTTCTGTGAACAGGAGCCTTCCCTCCCTGCTTCTGCTCACCTTTCCCTGTGACTGCCTGTGTTCCTGGGCTTGAGGATCTTCCTCCTCCTCTAAAAGGCAGCAGTTCACCCTCTGCTTCCAGCATCTCATTCCACACTGTGAGCCAGGCGTGGTGGCGCACGCTTGTAATCCTAGCTCTTGGGAGGCTGAGACAGGAGGATCACACAGGTTCAAAGCCAGCCTCAGCTACTTAGTGAGGCTCTCAGCAACTTAGTTAGACCCCGTTTCCAAATAAAGTATAAAAATGTCTTGGAGTATAGACCAGAGGGAGAAAAGCCCCTGGGTTCTGCCTCCAATACCACTAAAAACCCACTGTGTTTGCATCCATACCTCCAAAAATCCATGATAATTTTACCATTCCAAGAACTTTTACTTACTTCTATCTTCAAATCGTTTTAGAAATATTAAAGAAACATTAAAAAAACTTTAAAAAGAAAAAAACATTCAAAGGTTCTGGGTATAAGGCTGTAGACATACTGGTGGGCTACTCTCCAGCTGTCTGACATTGGTGAACTGAACTCAAGTAAGACAAGAAAGATACTGAGGATAACTGAGCTTCACTGCATCTTGCGTTCCATTACATATTGAGGTTGACATCTCAAGGAGAGATGTCAACACTTTAAGTTGGATAAGGAGACCGTTGGAGGAGGCAATGGGATTTAATCATCATACTAGTAGTGTGGGGCCTGGAACACAATAAGTAACAATTATTTTGTCATAATAAATAATAAATAATAGAAACAATGAAAACAATACTAGTCTTAAAATGCTAAGATTTAGATGTTAGACTGCCTCACATAAAACATGCCCCCCCAAAAGTCATACAACTAAAAAAACAAATGTTTATATATATGTTATTCACACATTAGCAATTTTGAACCTCATTTGTCCAAGAAAGCATCCCAGGAGAAAAGAAAGTCGTGCTGTGGGCAGAATCTGCAGCATATCCATGTTTAAAGAAAGGAACAACTTTATGGGTTCTGGGTATTCTGGGATTATTCAGATTTCAACCACTGTGTTTGATACTATGATATTCCCAGGCCCATTTTTTTTTTTTGTTGTTGTTGTTCAATTATGAACACAGACTCTGTGTTCACTTGTTTCCAAGCATGGACATGGTGTTGAAGTGCCAGCAAATTCACGGGCAATTTAACAATTTCCCCCACTGTGGGCCATCTGCCTCCAAGAAGCCCTAGAGCCAAAACTCATCACCATCTCCCACTCCCATGGCAACATTCCACATGGCCCTCCTGATCCTGTGCCCAGGAACCAGGCGAATGAGGCCTGAAAACCATTAGGACACCAGCCCTTTCATTGTCATGATACACAAAAGTGTGGTAAAGGCTGAGGCCACACCTCTTCCCAAATCCTCATTCCTTCAGCTTCTTCATTATGTTAGTTTCAGTTGTTAATTTAAGAATGTTACATACTGAACTATGTCCTCCCCAAATTTGTGTGTTGAAATCCTAACCTACCATACTTTAGAATGTGATGGGATTTCAAGACAGTTTTCTTAAAACTGGTTTATATTTGTAATCTCAGGACTTGTGAGGCTGAGACAGGAAGATCATCTGATTTGATGCCAGCATCAACAATTTAGTAAAACCATGTTTCAAAATAAGAAATAACAAAAAATGTTGCAGGTGTATCTCAGAGGTTAGGGTGCCCCTATATTCAATCCCCAGTACCACCTCCCCCCATAGTGATTAAATTTAAGGGCGCTTAGGTAGGATCTAATCTAATAAGACTGGTGTCCTCATAGAAAGAAGAACTTCAGATACACAAAAAGATACCATGGATGATCAAGCACAGAGGACAATCCATGTGAGGATACAGGGAAAGTCTTACCTGCAAGCCAAAACAAACATGCTTTTAAAAGATACCAACTCTGCTGGCAATTTATGTTGTACTTCTAGACCTCATCACTGTGAGAAAATAGGTTCTACTGTTTAGGCTTTCCACTCTGAGGTGTTGTACTGTGGCAACCTTGACAAATGAAAGCATATTTTGATACCAGGATCTAAAAAACTGGAAGTGACATAAAAACTAGATAAAGGGTCAAGGCTGAGAGAGGTCACAGCCCCTGTGAGATGACACTTAGATTGCTTTGAAGAAACTGTGTTGATATTAGAGGTGCTTCTGTTGAGAATTAAGATGAAAATAAGAAATGTATTATTGGACACTAGAAGAAAGGCAGTCCTTATAATCAAGTTTGACTTGCTCAAAAGGATTTGCTCAAATCATATTCTACTGGGTTTTTTTTTTTTGGAAAGTAAAAATATACGTGACAAACCTGGATATTTAGCTGAGGAAATATCTCAGCAAAGTATAAGTGCAGCTTAGTTTTTACCAAATGGAGAGGGAGGCATCTAAAAGGAAATGATTAAGCAAGGAGAAACCAGAAATTGAGTATCTGTAACATTCTGGCTAATTCATATTGCAAAAATTTCTAAATAAAATGCTAAGAGGGGGCTGGACAGTAGCTCTGTGAGAAATCATGGTGTGACTCTCTGTTCTCATCGGCCATCTCAGCAGCAGCCAGCAATAGAGAGGGGCACACACCAGCAGAAACAGTCACCTGTCCTAAATAGGACAGATGTCGGGCAAAATGAAGGAAGCATGCTGTACTGCTGCGATCCTACAGGATGTGGCAATAGAGCTAAATGGCTGCTCTGTTATTAAATTACATGTTTTTATGACTAAATGGCATGGTTGTTATTTAAGGCACTTGGTATGTGATATTTTGTATGTCAGTCCTACTAAAGTAATACAAATCATGTTATTCTTTAAGAAAAGAGAAGAATAAACCTGAAAATCTCTTCAAAGTGTGATAACTCTGTTACTCTCACCATGAGGCCAGGTAAGCTGTCTCCTTCTTGGTTCCAGAATGAGGGGCTCCATCTGCTTAGTTTCAGAGGACCAAGCTGGCATTTCCAGGACTACAGGGCAGGACTGCCACTCAAGTCAGAGGGTGATGCCATTGCCTGGAGCTAATGCAACACAATTACCCACAGCTGGCCAGAAGGCAGGGCCATTCACCCCAGAGGGCCCAGAGAACACAGCATTATTCCCAAGACTAAATCAGCTACACTTTTGTCTACTAAATTTTGGACTTGCTATGGACCCAGGGCTCTATTTTTCTTCCCAGTTCATCTCTCTTTGAGCTATAATGTATACCCTGTACCTGTCCCACCATTGTATTTTTTTTTTTGGTGGTGGTACTGGGGTTCCTGGAAACCCTTCTACCTCTGGGCTACACTCCCAGACCTATTTTTATATTTTTTATTTGGAAACAGGGTCTCTTACACCAGCGTGGCTGGCTTTGAACCTGCGTGATCCTCCTGTCTCCGCCTCCTAAGCGTGGGGATTACAAGCGTGTACCACCACACCCGGCCTCAACACTAGATAAATTTGGAACTAGATAAATTGACTGATTTTCCAGGTTCACAGTCATATCCCCAGTCTCATCCATATTGACTTAGAAGAGACTGAGATGAGATTTGGAAGTTAGAAGTGATGATGATATGGGTAAAGGTTTTGGACTGTTGGGATGTGAGTGAATATACTGCACACAAGAGAAAAATGTGGATTTTGGAAAATTTCAAAAGGTGAATGTTGCAGAATGAGTCGGGTCCTACACATTTATATATTGAAGTCTTATCCCACATTATCTGCTGATATGATTATATTTGGAGATAGGGCAAAGACTGATTAATTTAAAATGAAGCCCTTAGGGTGAGCTGTAATTCAATTATACTCTTGTCCATATAAGAATGAAATTTTGATTTACAAAAGAGATCCCAAGAACTATGTGCACACAAAGAAAATTGCCATGTAGAAACATGGAAGAAGGTAGCTTTCTGCAAACCAAGGAGAAACAGACAAAACCAAGCCTGCCAACAACTTGATCTTGGATTTCTATCCATCAGAATGATGAGAAAAGACACGTTTGTTATTAAAGGCCTTGGTATGTGATATTTTGTATGTCAGTCCTACTAAAGTCATACACATAGCAGGCACTTGGATGGGCAAATGGAATTTCTTAAAACTGTGAGAGATTCCATTTCACATACGGTGCTCATGCTTCCTATGGCATATTCTCTTTTACCACTCTCATTTACAAAAATGTTTTTCAGTCTTTAAATATAAAATCTCAATGATAAGATTTAATTATCAGTGCCAGAAGCAGTTACAACATCGTTTTCTTTTTGGTTGGGTACAGTGGTGCATGCCTGTAACCTTGGTGACTTGGATGAGGCAGAAGGATGGCCAGTTCACAGCCAGCCTGTGCAAGTTTGCAAGAGCTTGTTTCCAAACAAAATATCCACTATGGATGTCTTAAACGTAATCTATGAAATCTTTCTGAATCAGTAATATAGATGCAAATACAGTATGTGTGTGTGCACGCACACGTGTGAGTGCATACTCATACGTGTGTAGATGACTAGGGATAGCTCGGGTTGGATTTTTTTTAACTCTGCTATCACAACATACTGACGTTAGCTATTATTATTAATCAAATTACTGCCTACATTTGCCATTTTTTAAAATAAAAACCAACAGTAATCTAAACAAAAGGAAAATCAAGTGGAATGAATTAGAGGGCAGAGGGCTGTTACTGATATATATTTCTACCAGCCTCGCCTTGTCTTTCTCTTCTCTATAAACCATAGAGAAGAGAGCTATGTGCTTCCATAGCTCTCTATCAAAGTGCAGACAGGGCCTCCTGAAATGGTCCCATTAGATAAGACCAAGGTTTAAGAATTCCTTTTTTTGTTGTTGTTATTTAGGTATTTTTAGGGTAAGAGCCACATTTTTCATCCAGATTATGTGAAAGAAGTCAGGAATATCTGTAGCACAAAGCTATCTGGAGATTCTGAATTCAGCCAGGTAATTGTTTTTAAAGAGATAATAGTTCAATGCTACAAAATACAAGATACTAGGACTCTACAAAAACTAAAATCTGTGTATAAATACCCTGCAGGGAACAAAACTGACTTTATCTTTATGATAATATCATTGCTTCTTATCAAGTAGTATGTATAGAGCAAAAGGCTATGGATTTAAGGATGAACTGGGAGGAGGCTCTAAAAGAGAACACAGTGTATTAGGAACAGACCCCCTATATATACACTGTGCTTTTATTGGTGCACTGTAGTCTCACATCATAATGTAGCGCACAGTGATGATGACGTACATGGACACACCCTTGGTGGGCTTTTCTTCGGCTCCCTCTCCACTCCCCTTCCCCGTACAGAATACTGAGACTGACACTGGTAATTTTATATATGTACATAATGTCCATGGAAGTGAGTCCTTCATTACTTTCTCCCTCCCCCGCCCCCTAGGCCACCTCCCTGGCTCTACTCCAGTTTTTTCTCTATTATCTGAAGTTCCTCTGGTATTCTTATTACTCTCTAGCTTCTGCAAATGAGAAAAAAAATGACCCTTCATTTTTAAACTCACTTAAATGTGTATATGTGTATGTGGCTGTGTGTGTGTGTGTGTGTGTGTGTGTGCATGTGTTTTACCCTACTGAGTTTACTGAGTTGACACTTTTTCAGGCCATGAAGTGAATACTCATCTAAGGTTCTGTTTTTATATTTTTTAAACAGGGTCTTGCTAAATTTCTGAGGCTGTCCTCAAACCTGTGACCGTCCTATCTCAGCCTCCCAAGTACTGGGATTACAAGCCTGTGCTCATCCAGGGTCCTGAAAGCTAAAGTGGTCTGTCATGACTCTGCAGTAGGCCTCTAGATAGGACAGCAGACATAAAAATGATGTCAAACAGAGAGCAACATCCACACACTGCAGAATCATGGAAAGTGAGTGTATTAGTTCCCTCTCTGATGTCCCAGTATCCAATCCTACATTTTATTGTTCCTTTTCATCATTGTTTATTAATGCACAAAAAATATCTATTATTTTCTTTGATGTCATCCAGTTTATTTTATCCTCACAAGAGCTGTATGAAGCAAAATCAATCCTTTCTATTTTTATTTTCATATATGGGTAAACTAAAGTTAAAATAGTATGAGTACAATGCTCTACAGTTGTTTCTTGAACCAGAAACCAACTTTTCAAAACATAAGCATATCTTCTTTTGGAAAAACTATGGAATATAGTCCCAAACTGTAATTGTTTTTTTTTCATTAATTACAGATGTTACTTTAGAAAAGTTAGTAAAACATAATTCTAATAAAATGAAGAAAACCATCAACTGTTTGAGTTATCTTGTATTGAAACTAAATACAATTATTGTTGTTCTTCAAAAAACAGGGATCTTAGGAGTAGAAAACAAAATCATCTACTTTAAGGTTATAAAACAGGAAGCCTAATGTATGGGTTTAGCAACTTCACTTGTCCAATGACTCAATGAACACTTGTTAAGAGTGTACCACGTCTGAGTACTGATCGACCCAGAACAAGTACAAGCAGATTAAGCTCTGACCTGAGGAGCCCGCATAGCTCAGCCGGGTAGATGCACTTTAAAAGAAGAGCTGCTCTGTGCTGTGGGAACTGAGGAAAACAGATCCAAAAAGTGTTGCGAGAGCATGGTGAGGGAAGGCCTAAAGTCTGACCATGGAAGCAATGCTTAGAGAGCTTAAAGCTCAGGAACTTTATGTTCTTCAATTTGTATTCTTTTCTTAAAGCGGGTTTCCCAATTCTATGAAGTTTGAGCCCCATGACACCTATGTTTGTCCCTAGATGTAAAGATTCTACTCAGATCTCAGATGAAACATGCAGTTTTGGAAGTCTGACTTCCAATACCTTGGTGTACCATATGCTTTTTTTTTTTCCTCCCAGAAACAAATAAAAGCCATTTGGGGCTCTGGCATGCTTTTGCTCAGCACATGGGTGACTCTCAGTACATAATCTCCAACACCCTCAACAACAACAACAACAACAACAACAACAACAACAACAACAACATGAAGAGGGCTCATGGCATTAAATATCTAATATAGATTAAGCTTGCTATGTGAAAAATGAAGACTTCAGAGTTTTATGGTAATTTACCTTCTTACAATTGTGAAATTACAGAGTTAATAAAAACCTCTAATGTTAAATAAAATATCCTTCCTAAATTTAGTTGAATTGCTTCTGAGCCTTTTGGCTAAGATCAAAGGTAAACTTAGTTGGAACGAGTCAAAGACCTTTTTGTTGTTGCAATTACTTTGCACTTCACTACCTTTAACACTGATTATATCTAGAAGAGAAATTACAGAGAAAATAACAAATGGCATATCTATGACATGTTGACTTATAAGTAATTGCCAGTTACATGTACAGTCACATTTACTATGCTATATGCACAAATATAACAGTACTTCCTCCCTCATTGCCTGTTTTATTTTTCCTCTCTTAATGTAAAAGTTGTATATGTATTACTGACAATCATTAAAAAATCTTGGAAAATGATTTCTCTGCATGATGAACAGAAGATAAATGTTCTCTGAATAATTAACACATAGCTATGTTCTCATCCATATAAACAGAGACTATATTAAGCTTTTATCAAGTGCCTACTATGTATCTGGCACCATAAAAAAATAAAAGTTACAAAGTAATAAATCAGGTTCCCCTCTAAGAAATCATCTGGCAAAATAGTCAGTGTATGTATTGCAATTTCTTGTGATAGATGCTGAACTGAGAGTGGCAAAATCATATACAGAGATGGAACTTATAAAGGCCAGTAGGACACAAGCCTTCATTTTTCTGAATATATGTATGTGTTCTTTCTCTCTCTGTCCCTCCCTCCCTCCCTTCATGTCTTTCTCTCTCTCTCTCAAAATCTCTAGACAGATGTTAAGTCAAATATGCTAAATCCCACTAACCTTAGAAGTGCTACTACACAATGTCCTGAAAGACCAGTTTTAAGTTTAGAATTCTGAGTTATTACCAAAACATGGCAGCACGAAGAGAGTGTCCATTCCCAAAATGAGAGGCATGTGAGATGGAAAAGGGGGAAGGACAACCCCCATTCTCATCCTCTCCCCTCAGCTCCCTTCTTCCTGGTAAGTTAGCTGGCTGGTATACCACTAGTGGACCACAAAGTACCATGTCCAAACTACCCACCACTCTCACCACATCCCTGCTCTAAACACTTGGAGTGACTGACCAGGAGAGAGTTTAATTATTTAAGAGAAGAGAGTCTGGAGGTAGTGATTTTTGACTCAGTGGTGATCAGAATTCTGTGCAAAGCTCACCAGGTTCTGGGAGGAAAGAGGCCATTTGAGCATCACATTCCAGAAGCAGGCAGGGACACAGACTCCTGGGATTTCTCATCCCCTACTCGTAGCAAGAGCACTCTGATCAACTGCAGGCAAAAGAGCTGGGCAGATTTTTTAGGAAAGAAAATACCCTGGGACTTTTCTTACCAGATATCAAAATATAATCAGAGCCACCAGCAAGAGTTAAGACCCACGCCAGGGTCATCCACATTGGCATAGACTAGGATAGACATTTAGCACTTCAGGTACTAAAATTCTTCAGAAAATTGTTGTCTGTGTCATTTGCCCCTACATATTTGTAATGCTCCAATATCAAAGGAGGCTTAGTATGTAACTTGCACTAAATAAATGTTAAATAGGTAAATTCATATGTAATGTAATATATGTATAAATATATTAACATACATAGATATATCTACATGCTATAGGAATAAAAAGTGGTTTTTTCCCAAGAACACAAATAAAATTATCAGTTGAAAAAAAAGAGTGTCCAGCCAAACCCATAAATCTATAGGGTGTGTGTGTGTGTGTGTGTGTGTGTGTGTGTGTACATGTATATGTATATATGTATATACACATATAGAGACAATACATATTCTCAGAGGAGAAAATATAAATGCTTAGTAAGAATAGGAGAGTATGTGACACCTCACTAGTAATGAGGGAGATGGAAAGAAAACAGCAAGGGAATATTTCCCTGTTTTCTTGTCAAATATGCAAACCTCACAAAGATGAAATGATAACCAGTGTGAAGGAGGTCGTGTGGCAGCAGGAGGTCATTCTCTGGGGCTCCTGTTTCTAGAAGGTTGTCTAGTAATGTCTTCAGTAACAGTCAAGTTCCTTTGACCCAGGACTGCACCTCCAGGTACCCATCTTAGAGACTTCATCACCCAGGAGCAAAGGGCTATGCCAAAAATATTTACTGGCATTGTTATGTCCAGTGTAAACCTGAAAACTGTCAGTGTCCACCCACAGAGGCTGTTAAACACACCCCTAGCATCACACAATTGAATTTTTAGCAACTGTTTTAAAAGGCAGAGTTTATCTACATGTAAACTTCTCCAAGTCACTATGGTTAACTGAATAAAGCAAACCATAACCCAATATACAGAATATGGTCCCACTTGAGTAAAATTATACATACTCCCATATTTGTACATGCATTGATGCAGAGAAAGTGCCCAAGGGAGGGCTATGTACAAAACTGATATGAATGCTTATCTCAGAAAAGGGATCAGAGAAGGAAAAGGGATGTTGGTTAATAAGAATGGTTATTTTAGCCAGGCGTGGTGGCGCACGCTTGTAATCCCCTCGCTTGGGAGGCAGAGACAGGAGGATCGCGCAGGTTCGAAGCCAGCCGTGCGCGACGGCTTAGGAGGCCCTGTTTCCATATAAAATTATAAAATAGGTCTGGGAATGTAGCCCGGAGGTTGAAGGGCTTACAAGAACCCCAGTACCACCACCAAAAAAAAAAGAATGGTTATTTTATATTTATTGTTTGAAATTTTATGAACAGAATGTATGCATGTATTTCTTGAATGGTTAAAAATAAGAAAGAAACAATAATATAATAAATGGTAGGAAAACACAGATGAAAGAATGATGAATACTTTTTGGACTGCAGAAAGAATAGGATACAAATTCTTTCTGCTTCTACATGAGAAACCTAACACTCAACAGAGGGAGCAGAAATAAAGTAACCTAATGAAAATGTTACTTCCTTCAGCAACAAAGCTTGTAACTCTGCCATGGAGCTGTAAGGTTGCATGCCTGGAGGCTTGGACAAGGCTTTTACATTGACAGAGCAATGGTTAGTACTGCATCAGGAACCCGGACCTGTGTTCCATCATGTACGACAAGGTCCAAGCAGGGGCTTGATGGATGGCAGACTGACAGCTCAGTCTCTTACCAGAGACTCAGCTGACTTGCTTCTGACTTGCTTCTTAAGTGGAACTATGAAGGATTAAAAGGAAGAATTTATTTAAAAATATAATGTAATGTACACAAATTGTTTAATGGTAAAAGCTAAATTAAACTTGTCTTGAGCACTTTGGGTAATCACTGCATGTTAAACAGTATGCTATGCATTTTCCAGGACCCCTGGTAGCAGATTTTATTTTCCCAAAGATGGGCAGAACAACATCTCGCATTCCACACATTCTTTGATGCTGTGACTCACCCATCAAGAGGTAGAAACTGTTTCCCCACTCCCTTGAATATGGGCAGGCACTGTGACTACTCGAAGCCACAGGGAAATCTTTAAGAGTTCTAGATATAAGCCTTAACTGGCCTAGAAGTACATCTTCTCTAAGATCACCATGCTTGAATTTCTAAGCCAGCCAACAATCTAGAGGACAAAACATCATGTGGATAGGAAGACCAAGCATCCTGAGGAGGCTGGATATGGGACCAAAAGAGCCATCTTGAAAGGAAGCCTCCAGCTTCCACCTTCTAGCTGAGGCTAGTTGGAACAGAGGTGAACTTTAGCTAAGCCTTTCCTGAATTTCTGACTCTCAACCTTGCGAACAAAACAGTACATAGTCAACCATTCATACTGCTGCATTCCACACCTGTGGATATCTACCAAGAGCAAATAGAAAATATTTCAGGGAAAAATATGTATCTGTACAGATTTTTTAAAACTTTTATTACTTGTCATAATTATAAAATATTATTAAACAATACAATAATATCAATGTTTAGATAGCATCTTCATTGTATTAGGCATTATTATATGTGATCTAGAGATGATTTAAAGCATAAAGGAGGATATTTATGTGTTATACACAAATGCCATCCATTTTATATAAGGGACTTGAGGATCTGCATATTTGGGGATCTACTGGTATCCTGGAATCCAACCCATAGATAAATATATTTGTTTTAACTATTAAGTTTTGGCATAGAATTAGGTATCAACTGAAAATTGAAACATCCCTGATTCACACATGGCCATTAACTAAAACTCTCTTTAGGAAGATGGAAACACACAATTCCATGTGCAATTTCTAAGCTAAAATATATTAATAAGTCATATTTTTGTCAGAAAATCACCAAGTCCAAAGATCAGGGTCTAAAAAGAGTGCCCCATGTGTAATAATTAACTACAGGATTAACAATTACAATTTCTACTTCTGCAATGGTGGTAGCAAAAAGAAGGGAGAAAGATACTCCTACACATTTGTTGACTGACTTCTAGTGGCAGGTCCAGTGCTATTTGTAAAGGTCATTTGACAGCCCAAGGAAGTGAATATCAACATCCACAATTTATTGTGGACTTCTTAAATTTAACTTAGGATAAATCACATAAAACATAGCAGGTAAAATTCTGACTCAAGTCTCTCCAATCGGGACCTCTTGGCTTTTTTTTTTTTAGCAGAGTGAATGTTCTCAGATTTTAGTGTTCACAAGAATCGCATCTCTGTTCTTTAAAAAGCTCCAGGTGACAGTTTACAGATCCCACTTTGTGAAATGCTGCACCTGAGCATGCCTTTGCCTGCAATGGCCTTCTCTGTGGAAGAGCCTGGAGCACACACTAAACACAACCTGCTTTTGCTCTCAGAGATGACACTTCTTTCTGTGGAACAGAATAAACTCCTTGTATGCCAATAGGAGCAAAATAGTTCAGTTAATGCTAATACCTGATTAATGCAAAATGTGCTGAATTATCTAGTTTCATCGTAGACTTTGTAAAGAACAAATGACCGAGACAGACATCATTAAGTTTGTTTCCCTTCTGATTTCCCTCTGCATTCTGCTAGTGGCAAAATGCAAAGGATGGGAAAACTGATGTGTCGATATTGTTATCTAAAGTGTACACTGTGTGTGGCTCAGAAGCGAATTAAAAATAGAAGCAAATCAAGATCCCTGTGAAGTGCAAAGGAGTATTCACTCGTCCATTTACTTATTCAGCAAACAAATATTCTATGCTAAAGTCCAGTGGCAGTGTTTTTGAAAATCTGGAGATGAAGCCGTCTTAGAAGCTGTCACTATCCTCATATCTTTTTCCCTTTACAGGTGCAATACAGGGGGATGGGATCCCCTGAAGTAACTTCTGCAAACTACCAAACTGTATCCACAAAATCATTGTAGCAAATTTTAATACTTACTATATAAAATATACAAAGGAGGGGGCAACCATACTCTCTACTTAAATGATAAAGTCAAGCTTGCAATTAGTCATTATTCATTATGTGTATTTAGATTGTACATGTTAATTCACAGATGAATGATTTACCACCACATTTCAAGCCGAAGTCACACCTCCTTCATTACAATATTCTGAAAAGGCAGCTTAAGGAGCTGAAATGATAGTCCACTAAGTAAAACAGTAGAGTCTGAACAAAGTGGTTAAGCCAATGATAAAATTCCCATGGCGGTGGTGGCATTCCACAAACTCTGAGAATGAATTTTGAACATCAAGGTTTGGTCCTACAGAACAAGGATCAGAAAGAAGATAGCCTCAGAGAGAGCTCTATTGATGAGGAGTCCGTCTAAAGCAGTTCTCCCTAAGCCAGGAATATCACCATCTTGAAATATCAATGGTTAAACTTCCTCAAGCCTAAAATCAAGTGATGGGGAGTGGAGGGGTTTTCTTCTACCCTGTTCTCTCAAGCAGAGAAGAAATCTAGCAATTACAGAAAGAGGTCCAAACTTGAGGAGGATATGAAGTGAATTTTATACATCTCTGTATTCACAGACCAAAGTATAATGCTTCGTACCTGTACTGGTTCATTCTTGACATTGAAACAGTCTACAGAGTTCACTGCACTGAATAAAGCAAAATAATACATTTAGTCCCATTACTGTTAGGATCCTGCTTTATGAATTTAAGTCAATCATTTCACTTTTTTGGGTTTCTGGTTTACTTCTGAAAATGAGCATTACAATGCCAAAGGTTTTATAGGGTTCTTCTGTGGAAGAAGATAATGCAAATAAACATAATAATTATAATGCACCTACAAATGAGAAGGTTGAATGGTAAGAAAGTTAACTTTGAGGTGTTACCTTTCTTTGTGTGTGTGGGTCTGGGGATGGAACCCAGGGACATTTGGCCTCAGAGCTACACCCTCTGCCCTATCTTTTTATTCTTTATTTTGAAACAGGGTCTCAATAAGTTGTAAAGGGCCTCAGTAAGTAGCTAAGGCTGTCCGCGAACTACAATCCTTCGGTGTCAGCCTCCCAAATGCTGAGATTACAAGCATGCACTACCATGCCCAGGCAGTTGTTATCTCTTAAAGAGAATTATATTTGAACAAACAGTATGCACTAATATCTTTTGTTATATTATAGTTTGACTTGTTATGCTTAAGCCATCTGGACGTACTTGTGTGTGCAGTATATATATTAAACATATATATATATATATATGTATATGTATATATATGTATTTTAAAAAATGGAAATGTTTTTAATTATAGTTTTTATATGATTAGATAAATCAAAGATTTGTTAAGAATCCTTTCCCTACTCTCCTAACCCTAAATTCAACAAAACTATTTTCATTCTGAATTCAAACACAGCATGGAAAGAAAAATTTTTTCAATGAGCAATTTTAAAGAAAGGATACTTGGAAGATGAGCCCTAACTATGTCACAAAAACCATAGAGAAATTAAATAAATTAATAGGAGATAATATGGCCATGAGAAACTGCATAGAAGTGAATGTAACTAGAAAATCTAGGAAGAAATCATGGCATATATACTAATCTCTCTATGAAAGTTAGAAGTATAAATCAATGAGAAAAGGATGGAATACTCAATAAACAACGATGAGGAAATGAGGTATTGATTTAGAAAAATAATGAATAAAGTTTCCCCTATACATCATACTCTCTATATATCCACTACACACACAAGTTAACTCCAGATGGCTTAAGCACAGTAAGTCAAACTATAATATAACAAAAGATATTAGTGCAAACTATTTGTTACACGGAAAGGGGAAGGTCTTTCTAAAAAGCCACAATCCAGAAGGCAAATTTTAAAAGACTGAGCTAGCATGGCAGCACACACCTGTAATCTTGGTACTTTGGAATCTGAGACAGGAGGATTGCAGGGTCAAGGCCAGCCTCAGAAACTTAGCAAGACCCTGTTTCAAAATAACAATTTATAGCTCAACCTCTTCCTGTTGCCCTTTGCCTCCTAGTTATTGCTGATTAAGAGAAGCGTCTGATTTATATTTTCTGCGATATTTCTCTGTGCATGCTGCGTTGCAAGTACCGATCCCACTCTTGATGGTCCCAGTAGTGGCCTGACTACTCAGTGGACTGATCCAGACCTCGCTGGCTCAAGCAGCGGCCTTGCCTCATGGGAGGCCCCAGTTCTGGTCTCGCTGGCCCCTGCACTGGTCTAACCCCTAAGCTGGCTTTGGTCCCGGCCTTGGAGGCTGCAGGAGTGAACTTGCCTCACACCAGGCTCTGATGCCCCAGGCCTCACACCAGGCTCATTGGCCCCAGCACCGGCCTAACCCCTCGACAGGTTCCGTTCCCGGGTTAGGAGGCCCCAGCACTGGCCATGTCTCACGGCAGGCTCTGATGGTGGCCTCGCCTCATGGCAGGCTCCGATGCCAGCCTCGTTGGCCCCAGCACTGGTCTAGCCCTTCGGCAGGTTGTTATCCTCGCCTCGGAGGCCCCAGTACCGGCCTTGTGCAGGAGGTACATAAACAAATGTATCAAAGTAAATCACCAAAGAAGCGTGGGATGGAGGGAAGGGGAGGGAATGGGATGGGGGCTGGAGGAGGGCTAATTGGATGATGTGTGCTTGTATATCCTCTCAAGTTTTGTACTCCAATATGATTGATATATGACTACAATGCACCAATTTAAAAAATAAATTAATAAAAAAAAGAATAGCAAACATAAATATAAAAAAAATAACAATTTAAGTCGGGAACGGTGGTGCATACTTGTAATCCCAGCCTATGGGAGGCTGAGGATCATAGATCGTGGAGATAGAAATGCCCCTGGGTTCCATCCCCAGTACCAAAATAGAAAACCAAAAACAAACAAAAAAAATAAGAACTGAATAAGAAGCTAGGAGTGTAACTCAAAGGTGGAACACCCATTGGTTCAATCCCCAGAACCACAAAAAATAGAATATAAGCATAATGTTCATGGTGTGAATATTATGCCAGGCCAGGTCAGCTAGTTTCAGAAAGTTAAGGGTTATGCCGGGCGAGGTGGTACACACTTGCAATCCCCATGCTTGGGAGGCGGAGACAGGAGGATCACGCAGGTTCGAAGCCAGCCTCACTGGCTTAAGAGACCCTATTCCAAATAAAATATAAAATAGGTCTGGGAGTGTAGCCCGGAGGTAGAAGGGTTCCATCTCCAGTACCACAAAAAAAAAAAAAAAAAAGTTAAGAAAGTTAAAGGTGATATGTTTTCTTTCTCTCATATATGGAAGCTAGAGAGAAAATAGGAAAGAAAAATGACTCCAGTCAAGGGAGGAGAGAGATACAATAGTGGAAGGAGATTGGGGGAGGAAGGTGGAGAGGGAAAAACAGAATTGAGGAAGGCGTCAATTCAAGTAAGGTTATGTCCATACATGAAGTTATCACTACCAACCTGATTAACATGTACGGAGAGTGAGGAAAGGGGAGTGAGGTGGGGCATGGTGGGGGGGGAATGCAGGTACTGTGTGCTGGTATGTTCATATCACTTTGAATATTACTATGATGTATAATTATAATAAAAGTATTTATAGAAAAACATTGAGTAGATATTTCCTTGTTTCTATTTGGCCTAAAATGCTTTGCTTTGCCCATTCCTAAAGAATAAACAAACAAAATATACTGGCAAAAAGACGGGATGCCTTCCATCATTTAAGACCATCCTTGAAGCACAGAGTTGTATCAGGTTCCTTAGATACTTAAGAGTTTCTTTGGCTTCCTGGAGGAGAGATGGCCAAGAGTTTAAAATGAGGCCTCTTTCTGAAGGGACAACAAGGCAAACTTAATGCAGAAAAGGCAACTAAATCTACTATACCTGAACCACAGAAATGCCCACCAGCAGGGCGATTTCTAATTACAGGTCAGACACATTAGAGAATATAAAAAGATGTCAACCATGTGGGGTAGACCTAACAAAATAAAATTTAAAATTAAGTACAATATATTGAATTCCATTGTTCTAAGGATTATAAAAGTCACAAGTAAGAATAATATTTATACATAATATTAAGAGAAGGGGCATAAAAGGGAAATAGGGCAAAACAGTAAATCAGTGTTTCTGGCGCATTCTTGCTCTCCTCAGGAATTTTTAGACATGCATTACTTAAACATGCCTCATGGAAAATACACTGTGAAATTTTAGTACTACAGATAGTTGTATATCTATCTTTTGTACATAAAATAAGTTTCTTTCATCCTCCCCCATAACTCAAATTTCCTATTTCTTGAGGGCAATAACTATGTTGAAAAGTCACCCACCAACTTCCAGAACAATTTCAAAATGTTCTTGGATAGGAAACTGGAAAGAGGTGAAGACAGAAGTGAGTTTTATGTTTTGCTCCTTGTTTTTTTGTTTGTTTTTTTTTTAGCGTTACAAGAAAATTCAATAACACTGTATTCATAGCTTTTAATTAGAAAACAAAATAACAATGAGCTATAAACATATTTTTCTTGGATTGGCCACTCTACAAAAGATGCCATTTGTTTCTATGAGACCTGAATAAACAAAGATTTTTCATACACATACCTCCCCTTCCCCCAAACTGTGAATTCATTAGCCTAGATGGAAATTAGTAAATGTACAAATTGCACAGTGCAATCAGAGTGTGGATACTTTTACATATCATTTAGAGATAGTGTGATGGCCAAAACACTGGCCAATATTGTAGAATAAGCTGCTTTAGAAGGTGTTGGAGTTAGCTAACAGATCTACACATTATGAATGTTAACAGTCCTTCAAGATTGACTACTTCAATCCAGAAAGACCATGAGACATGTCAAGTGTGGCATCAATAAAAGATTAGCAATTATCTCTCCCACATCTACCGAACCTCCATGAAATAAGAAGAAATTAAAGAAAGTACATCGCATTTATTTGAAAGCTGCTGGGGTCTTTTGCAGTTTATATACATAATGTATTTAAGTCATCTTAACTACTATATAAAATAATTATTACACTCATTTGATGGTTGTGAGAAGTAAAAGTGGAGTTGAGAGGTAAATCCAGTGATGCTGACATCATTACCAGGTCTCTGATTCCCAGCTCTTCCCTCCAGTTCCCAGCCTACCTGAGGAAATCTCCTTTTCCCATCCACTCACTGTGTGGGGACTGGCTCTGTACTGACTCCAGCCAGACACCACCAGGTGCTAGGGATAAAATAGCAAAAAGACAGACAATCTCTTCACCAGCAGGCCCAAGGCTAATAAAAGACATAAGTAATCTTTTAGATAGTAATAAAGCAGGGTGATATGATAGACAGTATAAGTTTGTGGGTGGGGGAGTGACTGCTTTAAATGGAAGCAGAGCCCTGAATAGCACAGGAAGAGAAGAGCAGCAGGAAGAGAGAGCAGCAAGTATAAAGGCTATGGAGGGAGAATGAGAGTGCATTAGAGTAGGGAAGTTCAACCCCAAAATTTCAGCAGTTTAACACAGTAAGTTATATAGTAGCAGCCCCTCCCCATCTATGAGGAAATGTCTGAAGACCCACAGTGGATGCCAAAGAACATAAAATACAAATATAACAACAATATCCTATAATAATAATTATTTAAAACTTAATGTCATAAGCAACAGATCACAAGATCCTAAGACCACTAAGTCACATCACACATGATTTTTGTCTTTCCACAATGTCACAAGGCTTATTCAATAAGCAAAGTGGGAAATTATTAGTAAATACTATCAGTAAGGTTAAGCTATTTTCAGATGCCAGTTGGCTGTTTTGCCAAAAAGCAAATTAGCTATGAATGAACATCAAACAATACACTTTACCCTAATAATTCTAACAATTTTGGCTGAACACATATATTAAACAATATACAAGTCTTAAAACTTAGAACCCTTGAAATATTTAGAATTTAGGTTGACAAGTATATTAAACAATATACAAGTCCTAGCACTAAGAACACTTCAAATACCTAGCAAGTGACTAGTTACAAACAAGCTGGGGAAAAGGGTTAATGAGCCAAGTCCAGGAATGGACAAGATTCCAAAGTTGGTCCAAGTGCTGAGAAGGCTGAAGAGTGACACTAATCCTTAGTTAGCAAAAGGAGGGCTGGAGAAAAGTTGCTGGATTGGAGTAATACACACAGTAGACTCATCATGGGGTAAGTTAAGCTCATCAAGCTGTGTGTCAAGACTGCTCCTCTTCTACAGAGTTTCTATAGGTTTCTGTAAATGCTGTCAGACTCTGACAGGCTTATAGAACATTACCAGACACTTGTTACTTTATATTTTTTTCCTAAGGAGGCTTGAATAAAGGGGAATCTACATTTGGAGCTGTACTCCCATCTATTTTTAACTCTTTAGTTTGAAACAGTGTCTCACTAAATTGTGGAGGGCCTCACTAAGTAGCTGAGGCTGGCTGAGAACCCACAATCCTCTTGTCTCAGCCTTCCAAGTACAGGGATCACAAACATGCACCACCACAATCAGCACTTGTCATTTCTACAAAGGTATTGGTGACATAAGTCCATCAGACTCAGGAACCAAATTTATGATCCAAGGATCTATAATCAATTGCAGACAGGCATGATGCTAATATGTGAAAACAAGTTTATTGATTAGTTACTGATATTGCTTATGTCCCATGTGCTATACAATTGACATGTCCAAACAAGTTGCTTATGAACTCTTGAAGTTGTGTTATGTCACATGGCTCTACATACTTATAAATCATACACTTCTGAAATTTTCCACTTAATATTTTTGACCATGGTTGACTGTGGGTAGAAGAACCTCAGAAAGCAAAACCATGGATTAGAGGAGACTACTCTACTCACACTGAAGATCACCCTACAGGTTCAGGGTTGATGGACAGCTCTCCTCCCAGTGTGGACTCAGAGACCCAGATTCCTTCCAACTTTCAGCACTACAATCATGTAGGGAAGCACATATATGTCCTATTAATCCTATGCAGGAAATACCATGTTGTGGATGAGAATTAATGTTATGGGTACAAAGCAGGCTAGATCTCATAGACTTAGTAACAACTCCATAATTATGAAAGATAGGCATACTTTCTGCAATTAGCTATATCTGATTCAGACATGGGTGTTTTAAGGAAGAGTAAAATTCTGTGAGTCTGGAGAAGAGTAGTAGATGGTATAAAGAGTGTGGTAGTGTGATAATGTGATAGGAAGTCACTGGACTTTTTAAGCAAAGAAGAAAATTAAACTTGTCCATGTTCCTAATGGATCAATCTGGCTTCTACCTTGAAAATGTCATTTATGGTGGGAAAAGAGTAAAGAAACCATTTAGTAGATTTCTGCAATAAATAGAGATAATGGTATTCAGGACCAGCCATGGGGAAATTAAGAAGTAGCGACTATGCAGGCTATGTTGGAAAGGAAAATGCCAAGATTTACTGATGTGGGTGATAAGTGAATGAGAAAAAAATAGTCATATTTTTGTATTGGTTCAATCACTATTGCAGTTTAAGAAGTTACCCAAAAGTAAGTGGCTTGTCTCTACCCCAGAGTGTCTGGCCATCAGTTGGATCACCTGAAAGCTGGGGAAATAAATAATCCGAAGTTTTGTTAATTTACACATATTGCAGTTGATGCTGGCTGGACTGGAGATCTTCTTCCCTCTCCAAGTCAGCCTCTTCCTGTGGTCCCCACTCCACAGGAGCTAGTTCTTCACATCCTGGGGGATGGCTTGCCCCTGAGCAGGCATCTTAAGAGAGAGAGGGCTAGATGTGTTGACTTTTATCCTAACTCTGTATGTCATCAAACATCACATCCATCAAACATCATATCTGAGTGTGGGGACAAACTCAACCCATTAAGTTTCAAGGAGGGAGAATACAGACCCCACCTGTCATGGGATGTGCCACAGTTATACTGTAAAACAAGCATGAGTGCATGAGATTCCTGTTGTGGTCATATAGAGAAATTTAGTCTTCTGCCACATATAAGCAGCAGGACAAAGGAGAGTTCTTCATTAAGATGAGGAAAACTGAGTAATGATATGACTTCTGTAGGCAAGGGACTTGAGCTTCTAGATATATGAAGCTGAAGGAACCCATTGTGCACATAAGTGGAGATATACTGAGTGAGCAGTTAGATTAATTAGTCTAGAGTTTATTGGAGAGTCAGAGAAGCATATGTTGGTATCACCATCATGGAAAGGATATTAAAGACATGAATCTGACAAATTCACCTAGAAGGAAAGCTGAGCTGGAAAAAAGAAATTAGTAGTAAGCTGAGGAACACACCACTTTTCAAAGGACTCTACTTTTACACTGCTGTGATTCTGATTTTTCAGACAGTTCTTCAGGTATTTAGAAAGTACTTAAACATAGGTAAGGAATAAATGGTGGTAATTAAATATATCTAAAATTATTTAAGTCTATTTTTCTACAGATAAAGAACTATAGAATATTTTGTGGTATTCCCATAATCACCTGTAAGGCCATATATTGATTCTAATCAGTTCTGGTCAGACTCATTCACCAGATATTGAAACTATAATAAATGACCACTACTGTCTCTTTTAAAATGCTCCACAGCTCTGCATCCCCAGAGAAGGATCAGCTCTTCCTGTCTGAAGGCTTAAAACTGGGACATTGGCTATTCCTGGTCCCACAGCAGCGTCTGGCCTTAGGGCTCAAATTGAGCCATCAGCTCTGCAGAATTTGAACATACCAACTTCCATAATCACATCAGAAAATTCCTTCTCATTAATATCTGTCTCTCCATTTCTAGCTATAAATAGATATATAGATATGTAGATATATGTGTCTGTGTATATATGTAGATAGATGATAAATAGATATAAATAAATAGCTAGATAGATAATTTTAAGAGTCATGTCAGAGATGGTTGTGGTGGTACATGCCTATAATCTCAGTACTTGGGGGGCTGATACAGAAGGATCACAGGTTTGAGGACAGCCTCAGCAAGTAGTGAGACTCTCATTCACCTAGTGAGACCTTGTTTCAAAATAAAATAAAATAGTTGTGGCGGTATAACTTGGAGGTAGAATGCCCCTGGATTCAATCCCCAGCACCAAAAAAAAAAAATAAAAAATAAAAAATAAAAATAAGAGTCATGTCAGGAGAGAATTCAGACAGACAGATACCCTCATATAGATCTTAGTCTTATTTCCTCAGAGGCACAACTAATTCAGCTTAGTAATATAAATACTTATATAAATAACGTGAAATTGGTTATGTGAGTCAACACTCTACAAAACCTAGGGGGGAGTTAGGTCCTTTTGGAACCCTTACCTGTTCTCTGCACCACAGTGGACGGTGTGACAGCACGGGTGCAATAAAAGAGGTTTGTGAAATGGTCTTTCCTCCTTTCCTGGATGTTGAAATTCATTTTAATTTTTAAACAACCTACATCTACAGCATTTGGAGAACACCCGTATCCACGTCCTTCCTCTTGTGAATGTGACTGTGTTTTATTCCCGGTGTGTGAGACAGTTGTTGCAGAAGCAGATTGATTTGGAGCTGATCTTCAGACTTAGGTAGAAAGAGTAGAGAGTTCAAAAGAAAAGAGAGAGTTCAGCTTGTTTTCTTCTGATTTCTTCTTTATTCTGATAGAGTTTAGAGAACATGCTGGCCAGATTAGTATGTTAATCTAATGGCTGGATCACTCCAGACTGATTTTTAGAGGTAACCGTGGCATGCATACAATCAAAGGAAGAAAACACTTGAATTCCATAAGATAAAGAGAAATGGGCCTTTAAACAGAAAACATAAATTTTCATAAATGTCATGACTGCCAGTATTCAAAAGGCTAGACATAAAAAAGGAAAATGTCTCTGAGCCTCAGCACAAAAAAACATACATAATCAGCAACCGTTTTCCATTCAGAACAGGGCTGCTTTCTAAATCAGCTCTGCTCCTACAACTCCAGCTCTTCCCTAGCCCCTCATCGACATGGAATATTTATCCAAAATGTTCAGTGTTACATATTTCTAAAATATTTAAACAGAATAGAAATGCCCTTTGACTCTCCTAGACCCGCCTAATTACTTTCAAAGATGTAAAAGAGAAAGAAGACTGATGTGAGGCTTTTGTTCCTTTCAGCCTGCTGATAACACTGACAAGAACAGTGTCTAATTCATACTGAATTCAACCTACCTGACTTCCTAGAAATTCAGATGAAGAAGTTGAAAAGCATTTTAAGGCTTTACCCAGAAGGTGAAGGTTTTTAGGACTCAGTTTCCTCCTACTTTTAGAGTAAAAATAAAAAACGAAGGTGAGATTTTTTTTTAAATATTTTGCTTTCACTTTAGAAAAGGAAAAAAATCAAAATGAATTTAAAATTTGAGACTGGAAGTGAATAGAAAACCTCTGATAGTAAGTTTCATTCTCAGATCCTTATGACCACCAGAGCAGAATGAAACTGTGCCGTTTTATGTTTGCTATAAACTATGTCATAATATCAGAACGGCAATGACTCATATTCTGAGAAGCAGGATAATGGACTCCATGACACTGACTATTTAAACGCTCTGTAATTTGATACTTTATCAATCCCCTATTTTCTTGAGTTACAAACCAACACAGAAAAAGAAATGTGCTTGGTGGTTCACCAGAGTGTATCCGATGGACTGAAAGGTACAAATTGAACTCTTTTCAAACCCCCAGAGATTACTGAATAGACAGCGATTACAGGAAAGACAGAGTCCTGTTGAGAACCAGGTCAGGAGATGCTCCCATTGGTGTTGGGTTTCATTCCCTCTGGGGACAGCCATTAGAAAATATTACAGAAGGAGAGAGAGACAAAGGGAAACCACCCCTGGGGAACATGCTCCTCTTTACCAGCTTCCCATACAAAGGCCGAAGATGCAGACCTAACATCTGGGAGGGTGCAATAGCTGGATCTTAAACGCCCTCCAAGGTCCACGTGTTAAAGGATGGTCCCCAGGGGGGGCACTACTGGGGAGTGCTAGAACCTTTAGGAGGTGAGGCCTGATGGAAGGCGGTTAGGTCATTATAGGGAGGGTGTCCTCAGAGGGGGTACTGAAACTGTGGCCCCTCCTCCCCCTCTCCTTTTCTCTCTTTCTCTTTCTCCTTTCTAGCCACCACAAGGTGAGCTGCTCTGCTCCACCATAAGCTCATGGCCATGATGTTCTGTCTTAGCACAGGCCAAACAAGCCACAGGGCTAAGGAACTATGGCCTGAGAACTCTGAAACTTAACCTAAAATAAACCTTTCCTCTTTTTTTTTTTTTTTTTTTTGGTGGTACTGGGGTTCCTGGAAACCCTTCTACCTCTGGGCTACCCTCCCAGACCTATTTTTATATTTTTATTTGGAAACAGGGTCTCTTAAGCCAGCGTGGCTGGCTTCAAACCTGTGTGATCCTCCTGTCTCCGTCTCCCAAGCACAGGGATTACAAGCGTGCGCTACCATGCCCGGCTAAACCTTTCCTCTTTATCATTCAATATTCTCAGGTATTGTTACTGTGATAGAAAGCTGACTAAGAGAAAGGGCCTACAAGAATTCAAACCCAGACTGGCTAATTCTATGGCAGATAAATACCAAGACACAGTCTGTCAGACTTTACCTATTGCTACTAAAGTTAAGGAAGGAGATGTCCTGCCAGTATAGCTAAGACAAAGGAAAATAAACGTAGGTCCCTAAATCCTGCACCCAGGCCCAGAGACAGAACTCAGAAGTGCAGATAAAAGTTGGGGAGACCGATTTTCTGGGGCTTATGTAGATGATGCCAAAAGGAAAATCACCCCATAGAAGCACTAGGCAGTCAGAAATAATAACCCAATGTCCACAAAGGCCAGATTGATGGGACTTAACCACTAGTCAACAGGACTGACTACGTGTTCACACCAAGGCAGAGACCACAATAAAATCTTTGGTGATCTGAAAAAACAAAACTCATATTAAGCAAGTATATGTGTATTTACACACACACACACACACACACACACACACACACACACACACACACACACAGAAATGCTCACCTCTGGGCTTATGTCTTAATGGCCAGGACTGAGCTTATTGAGGCATAGATGGCATAACTCTTAAAATAATTACATGCAAATTAGGAGTTTTGCAATCTGCTCCAAGAACAGAAAAAGGAGCTCACTGACCAACTCAGGAAAGGGGACACACATGTCATAGGTAGAAGAAAGACAAAGTACTCACAGGTTTATACCCCAGCATGTTGGGGGTCCTCCCCAAGCAGTCAGCACAGATCCACTTCCCTCCACTTCAGAAGCAGTCGGATTCTCCAGGTGTTTGTGGGGGTGTGGACGTACTGGGTTTGAAAATCCCTGTGTGTGTACAAGCTCAGCAGTAGGAGTTTCCAGAATATGAAACACTAATTGCAAAGATTATTTTTAAACTCTCAATAAGCGGGAGGTATTTCAGTTCCTGATACACATCTAATTTGTTTCTATTTTTCTATTTCAAGTCTGGGGGAAGGGAGTTGACTGCAAACCAGGAACTATATTTTATTTTACATGGAAGAGAGAGGACAAATAACAGCTGTTTAACTGCTGAAGCTTCCACAGTCCTTCATGAAAAAGCCATTTCTGAAAGAGGAGAAGGAAATTCCTGTGGCCCTTCCTAATCAAGGCTAATTTGAAAGGGGACACAAAGCTCATTTTAGGGGAGATACAAAACTCTGGCTTTTATGAAAATTTTAGTAGCCACACGATGATCTGTAAATGAACTGGATATCTAAATGTGTAAAGTGCTAATATTATAACTACTCTATAACCTTCCAATGGTCAATTTCAAATATTCAAATATTTTATTTACCCTAACCAGTAGTAACATGCACTAAACAGCATTTTTATTTTTTATATTTATGTATTTATATTTTATTTATTTATTTATTTATTTATTTATTTATTTTTGTGGTACTGAGGATGAAACCCAGGGGCATTTTACCTCTGAGCTACATCCCCAGCCCTATTTTTTATTCTTTATTTTCAAACAGGGTTTCACTGAGTTGCAAAGGGCCTAAGTAACTGAGGCTGTCCACGAAATGCAATCTTCCTGTCTCAGCCTCCTTCATGCTAGGATTACAAGAGAGCACCACCATGTCCGGCTTTGTATTTTTTTTTCTCACAAGGTCAAGATCATAACTTAAAAACTTCACACGTGCCTGTATATCTACACAAGTTGTTTAACCCATTAAGATGTATGACTGCAATGCACCAATAAAAAATTAAAAAATATAGAGGTTATTGGTTCTTAAAACCCATTAATGTTATGCATTCAAATAAAACCAAGGAAATGGTAGCAAAAGATGATGATTTTTGAATGAATCATTATCTCCATACTATACTTCCTCTTAGACTTGAGTTGGAAGACGGCAAAGAGCACAATTTAAAAACAGCCTCCTGTCATTTTATTCACCATGAACATGCTAGTGAATGAAGAAAGAGACCGTTTAGATGAAACAAAAATGCTGAGCAAGTGATCATATTCATAAATCCACAAAGTGAGGCTGAAGGCAGTGGTTATTTCCTGCAGGACAATGCTTTGCCTGGCTGGATACACTCTGATCAACTCACAGAGACGACATTCTGGTGCAAGGAGGTTGCAGCAGGGAGGAGCAGGAAGAACACAGGCATGAGTTCAACTAGGTCCATGCTCTTCCCCACCTAATCTTGTTTGGCCTTGTGTAATTTTCTTGGGCTCTCTGAACTTTCCTCCTCTGTAAGATGGAGAGCCTGACACTACCGTAGGAGTTAAAACACAGCACAGGATGCCGATCACAGGTGATGTGACAGAATGGTAACTCTTGTGCCTTTTCAGGTGAGTGACTTCTCCTTATCCCCAGGTTTGACTAAACTGAGGTCAGCGGCTGTAACCCGCACAGACTGCCAGTTGGGTTGTGAATGCAGGCGTGGTAATGAGGGGGAAAGTAGGCAAGCCAAACCTTATTGAATAAAAAGGGCAGGACCCAATCAGACAATGACATTTGGGATATTAGTCATCCGGGTGGCTCCTGGAAGCTTCTCAGAACGTGGCACATTAGAACCTTTATGATAACATCAATGCGTGGAGAATTAGGCCAGGAAAAAGGGCTTTCCCTTAGTTCCCAAGTCTGCTGTGAAACCAAGGCAGTGAAGATGTGGCCTTCCAAGGTGCCCTACTTGGGTTAGCTGGGGTTTGATTCAAATCAGCAAGACCTTCTGACTGACAAAGGTAGGTGCAATTAACACCACAGCTCGCAGGAAATGTGGTGGCAAGATGTTCTGCAGTAACGCTTTGGATTCCCATGGGAATTCTTTCCACATGAGCAACAAGGACTTTAATGTTTCTGAATATATCCATAAATGAAACAGAATATTAATTTCTCCTTTTGGCACCCTGGAGACAGAGGTGGCTGGCATTTAATGAATACCAACTGTTCCTGGCCTGAATGTGAGGATTCTGACATCCTCCTAATGTGTATTTTTCACATACCATCTTTGAATTAAACCTTAAATACCAAATGTAGAAAATGATACAATAATTAAGAGCTGATTATTTACCAACCATAACTTCCGTTGTGAAATATCCCTAGCCCTTGGGGACATCATACAGAGTATCAGCAAGCCAATCCAGCAATTTGGCCTTTAGAGTACAGCTTCAATATATCCTAAGCAAGGTGACAGTGAGCACACCCTTCAGCAGGGCTTTCCATTTACACCACTGCCGATTTCAGGGAATAGAAGGGCCCCTGTGGATTTGCTGTTATCCTACCTACCTACATGTGCAGTAAGGAATTTATTAACCTCTCCCCAAAAATGATATAGCCTTTGCTGTTGATTTACTGGAAGAAATCTCTATGGGAATTCTCTGCCTTATATAAATGTTTTGGCCACGCGTGGTGCACGTGTCTGTAAACCCAGTATTTGGGATGTTGAAATGGGGGATCACAGGTTCGAGGACAATGTAGCAAGACTCTCAGAAACCTAGCAGATCCTGTTTCAAAACGAAAATTTAAAAGGACTGAGGATATAGCTTGGAGGTAGAATGCCCCTGAGTTCAGTCTCCAGTGCCCACATCCCCCGCCCCCCCCAAAAAAAAAATAAACAGTGTTTGGTTTTCCTGGCCTTGGATCACACTGGAAAGCATAATAGTAAAATTCAGGATGAGGGCCTGGGTCACATGGCATCCAGTTTCATCCATAGGAGGCCATGTAAATAGTCAACCATGTCTATATGATGGAGCCACTGTAAACACTGCGGACACGGAGGCTGAGTGAACTTCTTTGATTGGCATGCAGTCACACACAGTGGCTGGGAAAGTCGCGCTGGGCAGCGGAACGCTCCTGGACTCAGCCCATGTGCCTTTATCTTGGCTGATTTCAATCTGCATCCTTTCCCTGTAATAAGCTCTAACTGCCTGCTTGCTCTAACTGCATTTCTTCTCAGTTCTCAGTGCATTGCTGAACACAGGGACGTTGTTGAAATGAGGGGGAAGGGAGGTATGTAACTTAAGGAAAAATAAACTACAGACTTCTTTCCTTTCTATGAAATCTATAATGTTTTCTGTAATCTGAAGGTCATTAAAGATGATCAATGTACTGCTCTGATAGGGGAGGTGGATAATGAAGAAGGCTGTGGTAAGGGGTGGACAGAAATTCTCTGTACTTTCATCTCAGTTTTGCTGTAAATCTAAAGCTCCTCTGAAGAGTAAAAGTTTCAAAAGAAATTTACAACAAAACCAGTAAGTTTCAAGTATCCTGTGGGTATTAGGAGAGAGGGAAAGGACTGACAGGCTATATTAAATGAGGACTTGAAGACTGTGTTGTAGCCAGAGCAATCAAGAGGTAAACAACACAACTTTCACATTAGGAGCACTTTCTTTGTGTGGAGCACTCTCTACAAGAAACCAATTCCAATCTTCTCATAAAGTGAAATCAAGTAAACTTCATGTTATCCATCAAATACAATACAGATATGCGCTACAGTTCCAAAGTCCCCACTCTTGAATGCCTGAGTTTCTTGCTGAAGGGTAGTTTGGTGCAGCCTCATGGGCCCTTGTTGAGATGATGGTGTGCCCTGGACCTGACAGTACTTCATCACCTTAGCTACTGTGGCCAGAATCAATAGCTGGATCAAGCGTTATCTTTGCAAAGGTGGAAATTATTATATATAATAACATCAGGCTCTTCTAATTAAGCACACTACCTGCTAGAAAGGTAGCATATTCATAAAGCATGGCACCTCTGGACCATCCCAGGCACTTGGTGGCACTGAAAGTTTGTTCAAGTAAAATATCTGAATGCCAATGAGCAATGGGGTTAGGATGGATGGTGAAGATGATGCATGTTGTTTGTAATCAGAACAGCATCCCTGGAAATGCTGTCAGCTTAGACAATCTGGGCCCAGGCTGAAAAGTGTCTTTGGTTAGTGTTGTGAGTTAAATAGTGGGCCCCAAGATGATGAGCTCAAGTCCTACCCTCAAGAATGTGGCTCTTTAGAAAGCTAATAAAAAGACATGCAGAAAGGAAGCATGATGTGAAGAGAACAGGGAGAGTGTCATATATGGACAGAGGCAAAAACCAGGATTCTACTGCCACACACAAGGAATGTTAGGAAACAAAAGATTGGGGAGAGGCAAGGTTGTATCTATCATCCCACTACAGGTTTAAAGGGAGCATGTCCCTGCTGATAATTTGATCTTAGATTTCATTATCCAGAAGTTTGAGACAATAAATCCTATTTTTAGCCACCCATTTTATGGTATTTTGATATAGTAGCCCTAGAAAATTAGCACAGCTTGAGATTAGGTTTTGTAAAGATGACAATACTGAGATCAGACCCATTCCTATGCAAGAACGTATGTTTTACAGTCAGCCTCTGGAAATGCAAAAGTCTTTCCCAAGCATAACTGAAAATTTATAAGAATGTCTATTCTGAGTATCAAAATGGCATGGTAATTATGACGTCCATGCATGACAAAGAACTCATTTATTCACAAAATATATTTAGTTTTATATGAGTGAGACTACGAGCACAAACCCATGGCTTTGGTTGTATATATTACTCTTTGTTAGACACACACTTTTGTTACATTTAAGAAAATCAAAAACTTATATTTCAGTGTGTTGAATTTCCCTTCCTCCCCTGTGAAGATGTTTGGCCTATCAAGTCTCAGATTTTGCCAAAAACTTTCCAGGACAATTAACATGAACATATAATCAAAAGAGTGCCTTTCCTTTTCCATTTATCCATTATAATGCAATCTTAGTAATTTCCTAGAGCTACTATAAATCTACTAAGAGCTACTGCAACTTGGGTGACTCAAATCACAGAGATTTATTATCTTGCAGTTCTAGAGTCTGGAAGTCCCAGATCGAGGTAAAAGCAGGGTTGGTTCTTTCTGAGAAGTGACCTCTGTGAGGAAGAATCTATGTAGAGCCCCTCCTAACTTCTTGTTTTGATGGAATGGTTTACATCTCATGGCTTGTACATACATCTGTCTGATCTCTGCCTTCTTCTTCCCATGACATTCTCCCTGTGTGCAAGTCTGTGTTCCTACATCTTCTTATTTTAAGGACATTGGTCATGTTAGAATAGTGGTTTCCTCTACTCAAGTATGACCTCAGTTTAACTAATTACATTTGTAGTGGTCCTATTTCCAAATAAGGTCATATTTGGAGGTACAAGGGGTTCAGATATGTAAATTTTAAATTTTGAAGGTGAGAGGAATTCAATTCAAAGCCATCACATCAGCCCTATTTCATGGCCATGTGAAAGGCCTTATTTAAGTCTATTTGCATAAAAATTTTGAAATGGGATATCATCCTTGGTTTTAGAACAGAGATAGTGTATTTTATGAAGTGCCAATGATTCAATTCTCAGAATTTATTTTGGACAAAATCCCAGGTTAACACATAGAAAAGAGAAGAAAGTGCAACTGAACATTGCTAAAGGCAATGTTAAGAGTCTTTGTTGTTGTTCTTCATTTAGTGAACAAATCAATTCATTTTGGGCTGGGGCATAATGAAGGGAACGATTTAGAAGAAGAGGAGGAGGAGCAGTAAAGTCCTAGAAAGGATGCCATCTAGGCATCCAAGAAATTAAAATCAAGTCATGTGGGCAAAACAATGAAAGAGAAGCAACATAAAGTCCAATCTGATTGTAACAAATGTAATATTCAGACTGTGATAGCAGAAGACTCAAAAGGAGAAAGGTCAAAAGCTCAAAAGAAAAAATGGGGAGCCATAAAAGTTCTTTCTATAGAGAATGTCTTGAACATGACATAAGTTAAGGTGGCCTAGGGAAGAAGAGCTGAGGCCATTCCAGAAGTGGGTATGACTTCAGCTTAGAAGCAGAGGCACCTGGATGAAGCCACCTGTGGTGAGTGAGTCTGAGGATGCATGACATCAGACCCCATTGATTCATTTCACTAATGCTAGACTAAGGGGTTCTTTTTCCTACCTTTATGTCACTGTATTTGTGGCATATTTACTTTTATAGTTAAAAAATGTGCCAAGAGTGTTTTAATAGAAGGAGTAACTTTCTTTTGTAATTCAGCTCAGGATGTGTTCAAGCTCCAATCATAATGTTATTCAACCTGGTTCCCTCAAATGCCCTAGGTATCACCTTGAGTTTTCACTCTGTGCAACTTCAGCATAAAATTGTAGCACTTGACTCCTGGCATGACAGATGAGGCTATGGAGGCCTTTGTTGCCTAAACTAGTCAGTTTTCTAACCATATTTCTCATCATTATCATGAAGCTCAATAATCTTCGAGCAACATTTTCCTCCCATTTATACTGCAATGTGTTAGTTTTCAGAACTCAGTTTTATTAATCAATTTTTTCATGAAATGTGCATGTACATCCTTATCACTCTGAACTTCATTATGATGTGAACTTATAATGCACCAATAAAAGTACATTTAAAAATAAGTCTTACTTTATTTTTTATTTTTATTATGATTACTATTTCAATATATTCATTGTACAAATTAATGGGATTCACTGTGATATTTCCATATATTATATCTGGATTGATACATTCATCCACCCTTTATATATTTTCGGGCCTCATCCCTTCCCAGTTCCTAGTAATCTCTCTGTTTTTATCAGGTCAACATTTTTTTTCTTTCAATCTTATTTTGTTTTTAGTTTCCACATATGTGAGAAAACATGTAATTCTTGTCTCTCTGTGATTGGCTTATTTTGCTTGGCATGATGCTCTCCATTGCTATTAGTTTTGCTGTAAATGACAGGATTTTCTTTGTGTTTGAATAATACTCCAGTGTGTGTATATATCTACGTATGTATGTATGCATGTATGTACAAGATTTTTGTTTGTGTATGGTAATACAGATTGAATATAGGGGCATTTTCTCCCTGAGATAAACACACGTATTTTTTTTCATTAGTGTTGAAACAGGGTCTTGATAGGTTGCTAAAAGTCTCACTAGGTTGCTAAGGTTGGTCCTGAACCTGCAATCCTCCTGTTGAACCTCCCAAGTACTGGTATTATACGCATGCTCCACCATGCCTGGTTTAAATACAGTGTTTTTAATCCATTCAGCCATTATAGGCATCTAACCCAAATTCATATCTTAGCTATTTTGAATAGTGCCTTAAAAATATGGTTATAAAAATATCTGTTTTGTATGTTGACCTTATTTCCTGAAGAGAGATACTCAGGAGTGGAAAACTGAATCATGAGGTAGCTCTATTTTTAATTTTTTTGAGGAGCTTCCATACAGGTTTCCATAGTGGTTATACTAATTTATATTCCCAATAACAGTATGTGTTTGTTTTCTTCTATATCTTCTCCAGCATTTGTTTTTGTTGTAGTTATTGTTGTTGTTAATAATAATATTGAAGCCGGGTGTGGTGGCACATACTTGTAATCCCAGTATTCGGGAGGCTGAGACTGAAGGATCGTGGTTTGTGAACAGCCTCAGCTACTTAGTGAGGACCTTTGCAACTCAGTGAAACCCGGTTTCAAAATAAAGAATAAAAAATCGGGCTGGGGGTGCAGCTCAGAGGTAGAAGGCCCCTGGGTTCCATCCCCAGTACCGCCAAAAAATAAATATAATAATCATCATTCTAAATCAGCTGGGATAATATTTCATTTAGTTTTGATTTGCATTTTTATGATTTCCTAAGACACTAAATATCAGAGTTATTGTTCATTTGTATTTCTCCATGTGAGAAGTGTATATTCAGATTTTGCCAATTTTTAATTGAATTCCTTGGGTTCTTGTTAAACTTTTTAAAAATTTCAATCTATTCTGTATACTAATATTCTCTCATGAATAGCCAGAACATATTTTCTTCCTTTCATAATTTCCTATTTTCCCTGTTGATTGTTTCCTTTATTGTACAAAAGCTTCTTAATTTGATGTAATCCAGTTTTCAGTATTTGTTTTTGTTTCCTGTGCTTTTAGAGTCTTATACAGAATATTACTGTCTGTGCCAATATCTTGAAGAGTTTCTCCTATGTTTTCCTCTAGTAGTTTCAGAGTTTAAGATCTTACATTCGGGATTTGATTCATTTTGAGTAAAATTTGAGAGTTAAAGTTTTAATCCTCTGCATATGGATAACCAGTTTTCCCAGTATCATTAGTTATCCATTTTCCAGTGCATATTTTTGGCAGCTTTGTTGAGACACACTCGGTTATAGGTGTGTGTGGGTTTATCCTTCAATTCTCTATTCTGCTTTACTGATATATGTGTCTACTTTAAAGCCAAATCATGCTGTTTTGTTACTATTGCTCTGTAGTTTGTCTTGAAGTCAGGTATTTCAATGCTTCCAGTATTAAGATGACTGCAGAACTCTTTGGGTAATGTGGTCATTTTAATAATTTGTTTTTCAAATCCAGGAACATGATAAGTTTTTCCACTCTTTAGTGTCTTCTTCAATTTATCTCCCTAGTGTTTTATCATCTTAATTTTTGAGGTCTTTTACGTCTCTTGTAAAGTTTATTCCTAGATTTATGTGTTTAGTTTTGATTTGGTTTGGTTTGGTTTTCAGTGGCAATTGTGAGTGAGATTATTTTCATAATTTCCTTCTCAGCAAATTCAATATTAGTGAAAGGCTACTGACCTTTGTATGTTGATTTTGTATTCTACAACTCTACTGAATTCACTTATCAGTTCTAACAATGTGCTGGTGGGGTCTTCAGGTTTTTCTATGTAGAGAATTATATAATTAGCAAATAAGGATAATCTAACTTCCTTCGTTCCTATATCTGTATGCCCCTCATTTCTTTCTCTTATCTACTTGTTCTAAGATTTCTAGTGCTATAATTAATATGAGTGCTGAGTTAGAAAAATCTTGAAAACAAGATTTTCAAGGACTTCTAATTTTAGGAGAAATGCTTTCAGTTTTTCCCCCACTCACTGTGTTTTATGATCTGTCCTATGTATCCTTTATTATATGGAGGTAAGATTTTCTACACCTAATATTGTGAAGTGATATTTAACTTACTAAATGAATTTTCTGCATCTTCTGACATGAACATAAAATATTTATCCTTCATGTATTCATGTAATGTATTACATTTATTGGTTTGCCCATATTGAGCCATCTTTGCATCTCTGGAGGAAAACCAAATTAACAATGTTATAAGATATGTTTGATGAGGTGGTGAATTTGAACACCAGTATTTTAGTTTTTATTTTGGAATCAGGGATAATTGACAATAATTGTCTTTTATTGTTGTGGCCTTATCAGATTTTAGTAACAAGATGATGCTTGCGTCACAGAATGAATTTTAAAGATTTTCCTCCTTTAAATATAATGGAAAAGCTGGGCGTGGTGGCGCACGCTTGTAATCCCCGCACTTGGGAGGCAGAGACAGGAGGATCGCGCAGGTTCAAAGCCAGCCGCGCTCGCTCGCTTAGAAGACCCTGTTTCCAAATAAAAATGTAAAAATAGATCTGGGAGTGTAGCCCAGAGGTAGAAGGGCTTCCAGGAACCCCAGTACCACCAAAAAATAAAAATAAATAAATAAATAAATAAATAAATAAATAAATATAATGGAATAGTTTGAGAATTAGCATTTGTTCTTCTTTAAAGTTTGGTAAAATTCAGCACTGAAAACATATAGTTCTAGGATTTTCTCCTTTTTTATTACTATTATTCCTTGGTATTGGTCTATTCAGGATTTTATATTCAGTTGATTCAACATTTTCCAATTTGGTAGCATATTTTTTCTCAAAATTATTCCTAATGACACTATGAATTTCAATGATACTTTTTTTAATTTATTTTTTATTGGTGCAATGTATTCATACATCATAGTGGTATAAAGAAAATACTTTTGTAGACATACATGCACATCTCACCCAGTTAGCCCCTACCACGATCCCCACCCCATTCCCTCCCCATCCCTCCTTCCCACGCTTGGCTTACTGGTTGACATCTAGTATTATAGCAATTTATACAATATTAACATTGATAATCTCACATAACAGTTTCATTTGTCTGGTACCAAACTTTTGATGACTTAAAGATAACATTTCAATATTTCTTTTTGCTTTCTTTCTTACCAGAGAATATTTTTTCTTTTTTTTTATTTTTTTTTAGGTGAAACTATCATACATTTATTTATTTATTTTTCAGAAAAAATCTATCCTGATATGGAATATGGACTCTAGATACCCAAAACAGTCTCAAAGAAGAACAAAGCTAGAAGATGTATGTTTTCTGATTTCAAACCATATAAAGCTACAATAATTGAAACAGTGTAGTACTGTTCTAAAGGCAGATATATAAACCATTGGAGCTAAATAAAAGCCTAGAGATAAATTCTTCCATACATTGTCAAGTTATTTTTGACAAGGTTTCCATGAACTTTTAGTGGAGGAAATACTAGTCTTTTAACTAAATATTGTTGAAAAATAATAATAAATGAAAAAGAATAAAATTGGACCCTTACCTAACACATATACAAATATTAACTCAAAATAGATAAAAGACCTAAATATAAATCTTAATACTATAAGCTTTTAGAAGAAAATCTGGGTCATAAAACCTCACAACATTGAAATTGGAAGTGATTTCTTGGATATGATTTCAATGGCACAGGCAACAAAAGAGTAAATAAACTCCCTAAAAAATAAAAAAAAATATTGTATATCCAAAGACAATGTAAACATAGTTAAAAGTTACTGATCCTCTTCCAAGAGTTCCTCCTATGACCCATTTGATACTTTTAATAATGTTTTTGTTTAATCTCCAATTTTATTTATCTGAGTCTTCTTTCTTCTTCTTTTGATTAGCTTAGCTGAAGGTATGTCAATTTTGTTTACCTTTACAAAGAACCAGTCCTTTGTTTTATGGTTCTTTGTAGTATTTTAGTACTCTCTTTAGTTTATTTCTACTTCAAGTTTTATTATTTCTTTCATCCTACTAATTGTGGGTATTATTTGTTCTTAATTTTCTAAGGCTTTTAGATTCATCATTACATTATTTATGTGAGATCTATTTTTTTGATGTGGTCAACCATTCCTACAAATTTCCCATTTAATACTTCTTTTGCTGTATTTATTCCATGAGTTTTCACAAATATTAGTGAAAGGCTAATTTGCTTAGAGAATTTTTTAAGAAAACTTTTTTAAGAAATTTTTTAAGAAATTTTTAAATTTTTCCTCTGACTCACTAAACAACCCACTGTTTGCTCAAAAGTGTGCTTTTTTAGCCTTCAAGTATTTGTATATTTTCTAAAGTTTCTCTTGCTGATGACATCTAGCTTTATTCTATTTTCTTCAGAAAAATTCAGAATATAAATTCAGTTTTTCTAAATTTAAGACTTCTTTTATGGTATAATATACATACGATCTACTCTAGATCGTATATATACATACAATCTACTCTAGAGAAAGTTAAATGTACTGATGAAAAAAATATATTCTGTAGCTGTTAGATGGATTGTTCTGTAAATATCTGTTAAGTACATTTGATCTACAGTTTAACTATTATGTATCTTTGCTGATTTTTAATCCAGATAATAAATCTGGTGAGTGCTCCCAATTAGGCATTTGTGTGCATATGTGTATGTATGTGTGCATGTGCATGCATTGATATCTGTATGTGTTACATTTTTCTAATAAACTGACGGTTTTACCATTATATACTAATTTAATCTCTTTATTGCTTTTGTCTTAAAGTCTATTTTTTAGATATAATAATAGTTATTTCTGCTTATTCTCAGATTCCATTTGCTTGAAATATCAATTTCCATCTTTATGTTTTCTGATTGTGTGTCCTGACTGGCGATGTGAGATTCTGACAGGAAAGATATTTTTGGGTCTTGGTTTTTAATCCTGAATTCAGCCAGTCTATATTTTAATTAGATAATTAAGGCCATTTACATTTAGAATTATTAATAAAAGGTATAGATTTGTGCTTTCCATTTGTATTTTCTTCTGTTTTAAATATTCTTCATGTCTTCCTTATTTATTCATTTTGTGGCTTATAATTCACTGTATTGATGATGTTTGATTTTTGCCTATTTCTAATTTGTGTGTATACTCTTCTAGTAAGATTTATACTTTCACATGGTATAATAATGGCAATTATGTTTCTTTAATTTTGGGTGTAAGAGTTCCTTAAATTTTTGTATGGCTTGTCTGGTACTCATGAACTTCCTTGGTTTTTGCTTAATTTGTAAGGTCTTTATTTCTCCTTCAATTCTGAAGAATAGCTTTGCTGGGCATAGTAATCTTGGTTGTAAGTTATTTTCTTTCCAGACTTGAAATACACCATTCTATGCCCCCTTCTAGCCTACAAGGTTTCTGCTGAAAAATCTGATGTTGGTCTACTGAGGTTACCCTTCAACCTGATTCAGGGCTTTTATAAATATTGTGTTCAAAATTTTAGGTTTAAATATAATATGTTATGATGAGGATATTTTCTGTTTATGTCTATTTGGTGTTCTACAAAAATCCACTACTTGGAAGTCCATATCTTTCCAAATATTAGGTTAGTTTGTATCTCTGTTTCATTGAATAGATTTTCTATGGCATTGATCTTCATTTCTTCCCCTTTGGGTATACCAATGATGCAGACATTTGATATTTTCCTTGTGTCTTAAAGGTCTTGTATGCTCCCTTCATTCTTCTTTTATTTTCTCCACTTTATTTTTGTTTGAATGTGATATATTCTATACTTTTATTGGTGCATCACAGTCTCACATCGCAATGTAGTTTATAGTGGTAGTGACATACATGCACCCAATACTACCTGTCTTCAAGTCCCTATATTCTTTCTTCTGCTTGATCTAATTTGTTGTTGAAGTTTTCAAATGTTTGTCACTGATGTTTTATCTGACTTGCTGTTTCTTCATTCCCAAGACTTGTGATTAGTTATTTTTCAAAATCCCTAACCCTTGCTGAATTTTTCACTCATATACTACATTGTCTTCCTAATTTGATCTTTTTTATGTTTATTTATATTCTCATGAAATGTATTGTGCTTCTAAAAATTATTCTTTTGAATTCTTTATCAGGCATTTCATTTACTTGGTATCTTCAAACTCTATTAAAACAGTTATGATTATTATGAGATATAACCTTGTATTTTCTTGGTTTTCTAAGTTGAGATCTATTCATTTGATAGATCAGATTTCACTACCACTTTTATGAGAGATGGCCTCTAGACAGCTTTCTTCTGAAGATGTGATATGGGGTATCAGTTTTTATGCAATGTTAAGTTTATTTTAAGCTTGATATTGTCATATAATTTCCCTGTAGCTTCTTTGGCTGTGATTAGTGATTTGGGGTATAGCACATACTCTATCAGTGAGAGAGATACACTTTCTGCAGATCATATCTGAGTAAGAATGCCCTAAGACTTTAGGTAGTGGTGTAGACAGCAAAGTGTGTGTGTGTGTGTGTGTGTGTGTGTGTGTGTGTGTGTGTGTTGCACCCTTTATGCTTACTCTTACAATGGTAGCAATGGTTCTTAATGGGTGATAGGGGTTTCCTCAGGCACTGTTAATATTAGCTCTGTTAATCATAATGTCCTCTAGTTTTGGCTGCACCAGTAGTGCTGGGAGCCCTGAAGCCCTTGTCCTCTGATCAGACCCTGGGGTGGACCCAGGTGCTTTCTGGAGACAGGCAAGAATAGGAATCATATTCTCTCTGTTACTCACACCCCAACTTGTCAGCAGTGCGTAGTCAGACAAGGGGCAGGGATGATCCATACAAGGGGTCCACAGAGGTGCAGTGGCACCAAAAGTTACATTATTCCTCTCGGGTGCTACTATGGTATGTCTGCTCAAATATAGGGCCTCCCATCACTTCCAGTTGTGCAAACCTGGGGACAGGGCTGCAGCTGGGGCTTTTCTCCCCCCAATTCTTTCAGTGATAGTGCCTGCCAGAGACTGAATGGGAGTTGGTCATCGCTCTAACTGTGAAACATTCCTCTTAGTTGAGGTGCTTACAGGAGTGAGAGCAGGAGGCAGCCAGCCCTGGGCAAAGTTTCTCTCCAAATCTTCTTAGGCTGCATACCAGGGGCAGGGCTATAACCAGAGTGGCAGAAGCATTGCTCCAGACTGCCCTAGTAGGCCTCTGTACATAAAAGGACAGTAGAGCATGAGTTCTTTCTCTGTGCTATTGGCAGTAGGTATCTTGTACATAGTGCTGGAAATGAGATGGTGGAAACTGTGAGCAACCACTTTCTGTCCTGGCACCCATGTGAGACCACACACACATGGCTATGCATGGGAATTTCTTTGTCCTGCATACTTTTCATAGGCAGATGCTGCAAGCTATGTTTGGTGAACAGAAGTCACTCATCTGCCAGTGACTCTGCTGCACTGGGGTAGGGGCTTCTCTCTTTCCCCCCATCCTGTGGTTCTCCATAAAGGAGCAGGGCACTCATCATGACTGCACATGCAGTGGGGTCTCTGTATAATGTGCTAGATCATCAGTAGTTCCCATCCTTCCTCAGACACCCAAGTGTCCCTTCCTTGAAGGTATAGGGTGTGTGCCAATATAAGAAAAAAATCCATGTCAGAAGAAGAGTATCTTGGAAATGGAGAAAGCATTATGTTTCTTGGTACCCTGCTTTCTAATTAATGAAGAAGAATTTCATTTTTTAACGAGAGAGAGCAAATAATAATGGATATTTTGACATGTAAGAGTTTTTTTCCCCCTCTTTAGGGCAGTGTGTATCACTAGACTCTATAGGTCATATTAAGTTTACATCACTTCTCTGTCATTTTAAATCTAGGCAAGTCACCACAGATACCGATAACTGGGGAGCTAAAATTGTTTAAAGATGGTACACATGGACCAAACACTTAATGCAACTAATTTTATAATCAAAGAAATTAGAGGTAGAAAATAAAAAAAAATATTTACATACGATAAGGGAAAAGATGGCACTCAAGAAAATGGAGGTTAATGAGCAAACACAAATCGGTCAGTATTAAACAGTTCTTATTTAGAAATGTATATATTTTTTTCTTTTTTGCAGATCTGGGGATGGAACACAGGAGCATCTGACTTCAGAGCTATACCCCCTGCCCTATTTTTTAGTCTTTATTTTGAAACAGTTGCGGAGGGCCTCACTAAGTAGCTGAGGCTGTCAGCAAACCGCCGTACTCTGATCTCAGCCTCCTGAATGCTATGATTATAAGTGTGCACCACCATGCTCGGCACAGAAAAGTCTAATTTTAATAACCTCAAAACTGACGTGATGTTTGGTAATAAGGTTTATAGGTTTTTCAATATAAACCCTTGAAAGACTAATGATGAAATCCTATGTGTATGTGTATATGTATGTATGTGTATGTGTATATTTCTTGTGATACTCAGCTTTGAACCCCAGCACTTTTTTTTTACTCCTAATCTTTCAAAGTGTTTTGAAACAGGGTGTCACTGAGTTTGCACTCACTGACCACACACTTGTGAACTTCCTGGCTTAGTCTCCCAAGTACTGGGTTATAGGTAGATGCCACTACACATGGCCCTATTTATATCATTATATCATGGATGAACTTACCACCTATTGAGTATCTGGATATAGCTCCCTACCAACTGTAGTCCTTATGTACTGGCATGGTAGGCAGTTTCACCTGACATAGATATAAGGCCACAAATGAAATTATTAGAAATGGAATTTGCAGGAAAAATTACAAGTATTTCAGCAGGGAATTGAGAGCAGTTAAGAGGGTAAGTATCAACTTGAGAGCTGGGAAAATGGAGAAACCATTATTTCGGAGTGTGTGTGTGTGTGTGTGTGTGTGTGTGTGTGTGTTACTGGGAATAAGGGGCACTCTACCACTTAGCCTAGGCCTTTTCATTTTATATTCTGAAAGTGAGTCTCACTAAGTTACTGCATGCTGGTCTCAAACCTGCAATCCTCTTGCTTTCGCTTCTCAAGTACTGAGATTACAAGTGTACATCACCATTCAGCCTGGAGAAACCTTTATCTTCACAAATAAAAAAATACTTAATTTTAAGGTATAACCAAAATACGTATAAGAGAAATGGACTTTTTCAGGAAAACATCACTAGTCAAGAAATGACAGCAGGTGGGCTTTCCTCCATTTAATTATAGAGAAAGCATATTATTTTAGGACTAGCTCTGTGTTCTAAAGGGCGCCATGATGCAATGAGTCCTACTTACATCAAGGCTGAGGACTCTGATCTTCAGATGCTGCAGAGAAGTGCTGGCGTCCACAGTGGAGGGTGTGCCTCTTTTGCTGGCTCTTACATTCCACCCCTCCTCTATTTTTCCAACAATGTGTTCACAATGGGAGCACAAAATGCCAACCCCATTTCTGATATGCAAGGAAAACAGCACAAACATCTAGCTGCCCTAGAAATTTCAAGCCTGGGTTGGCATCTTCACTTTGTAAACTAATCTCAGGGCAATTCTAGCCTCTGAATTATTCATTTGTGCAAAGATAAATCTTCCTCCACCACACATAGATTTGAAGTACAGGAATAACTCATGAAATTTTAGGCCTGCAAAGCGGTGGTGGGAAGTGGAGAGATGAGAAAGAGCAAAACTTTGATGAAATGACTTCTGAAATGTGGTATTTTCTGTTGGGGAAAAGTTAAAAGCAGCATGATTTAGTGCAGTGGTTGGATTGTTTAGCTTCAGAACCAAAACCCCTCCCCCACAAAAGAGCAAATGTCTGAGCTCAATAAGCAAAAAGAAATCAAGGCCAAGCCCCGTGGTTGAAGGAGGATGGAGACCCAAATAAGGACCATAGAATAGCTGTTTACTTCCTTCCTCGCACCCCAGAAATAGATCTTATAGTAATCCTGAAGAGATTTGTCCAGAATGTCCTAGAACTATGGAACCTACTGGCAAAACATAAACACACTGGTAGGAAAAATATGGTCCGTTTCTCATGCCGTAGCTTTTCTTATTTTATTGGTGCATTGTAATCATATATCATGATGAAGTTCAGAGTGATAGATGCATGCATGCTCCCAGATGCCCCTCCTTCCCCTTCCCCCTTCCCATGCATAACATTGTGATTGGCAATGATAAATGTGTTTATGTCCATAATGTCTGTTAAAGTGTTACCCTCTTCAAGGCTTTCTACCTTCTCCCTCCCTCACTCCACTAAAGTTTCTCCTCTTTCATTTGGAGTTCTCCTGTGTCCTGATCTTTCCCTAGCTTCCACATATGAGGGGAAACATCCAACCTTCCAAAAAATGCTATAGCATTTCTAAATCTCTATTCTCTGCTTTTTAACTTAGACCAAGTTCACAGTTTATATAAATAAATACAATATAAAAATGATTTCATGGCCTGTTACAAGAAAGACTTTCAATCTAATTTTTACTCACATTCTCCATGATTGTCAGAAACTCTTCATAACTTTACAGTTTCATTCATATTATTTCTTCAAAAACAAATACATGCATGAGAAGAAATTAATATAAATTGCCTGAAATCACTGAAACTCCAATCAGAAATTCAAATTTTAAATTAGGAACCCAATTACAAAATTATCCTACTAAAACTTGTTTCAGTTTTACCTGTTATCAATTTTAGATGATGGGGGAATGATTAATAAACACAATTTTCAGTGGTGACATCCAATGACATAAATACCTAATGTTTCCCTATAAGCCATTTTCCTATTTTATATTCTCTGGTAGTCAAAAGCAAAAATTATGAAATTGGGTGGTAAAATCTAGAAATAGAATTGTCTCTTGTGCATACTGTTAATAGGGTATGTAACAACCTGGGTGGCAGTAATTTGGCATTGTATATCGTTTTCATCTTGGATTCCCTGCAGTATCGTTTTAAACTTTTAAAGCTTCATTTTATTTTTACTGTGCTTCTTGGAGAATACATAATAAGGTAAGAATTATATATCTATTGTAACTTCATAAATGAGAAGGTAAAAGCTCATCTATCATACACACACAAGGGAGAGCTCAGTGCTTCCTCCATCAATAAAAGGGGAAGCTTCGTCAGAATCAAGAAGAGATAGGATACAGTCCTAGCACCTAAAATATATTAGATTCTGATCCAATACTTCAGACATTTTGCTGTTTGTCTTACTATATTTATTCTATATTTTTAAATATAACATAAGCCCCGATTTTAGGCATGCACATAGACACCTCAAGGTGGACTTTATTTGCCAGCCGTCTTTTCAGGAAAGCATGACTGAAGGGAGGCAAAAGGCTTCTATCAAGTCTCCTTACAAGACAACTCAGGAATGACCAGACAGAAGGTCAATATAAAAACGGAAGTTGCAGACAACACTGTAGACCAAAGAGACCTAACAAACCTAGTGGCAACACTCCACACAATCATGGCCAAACACACATTCTTCTCAAACACAGAGAACATTCTTTAGGACAGATCAAGTGTCAAGGCAAAAAACTGCTCCTAACAAACTGAAGATGATTTAAATTACACTGAGAATCTTTCACAAACATGATGAAATGCAAAAAGGAAACTGAAAAATTCACAAATACACAGAAATCATCACACTCTTGAACAATAGTGAGTCAGAAAGGTCACGAAAGACATTAGAGAACACCTTGAGACAAAGAACAGTGAAAACACATGTGACCGGAACCATGGGATGTAGCAAAGAGCACTGACAAAGAAGTTTATAGCTGAAAATGGCTACATGCAAAAAGCAGAAAGATCTCAAATTAGCCACCTAACTGTACATTAAGAAAAAACATTTTCTTCTCAAAATGGGCAGGAAGAAGAATAATAAATATTGGAGCAGAGATAATTGAATTAAACAAAAACATAGCAAAAAAAATCAGCAAGGTTGAGTTTTTGAGAATATCAACAAAATTTAAAACCCTTCGCTAGACTAATACAAAAATGAAGACTCAAATAGCAAAAGTCAGAAGCAGAAAGAAGATGGTACAAATGATGCCACAGCAACAAAAAGAATTATAACAGATTGTTATGAATAATTATACACCAACAAATTGAATAACCTAGAAGAAACTGATACATTCTCAAAAATATGCAATCTATCAAGACTGAAACACAAAAAATTAAAAATCTAAACAGTCCTCTAACTACTGAAGAGCTTGAATCAATAATACCTCCCAACAAAGAAAAACAGATGGCTACACTAAAGAACTCTACAAAACAGTTAAAAAATTAACACCAATCATCAAACTCTTCCAGAAAAAATTTTAAAAATGATGAGCAAATAAGACTACCTAACTGAGGGGATTGGAGGGGGAAAGAGGGAAATCCTCTAATGTACATGGTGTACTTTAACAAACATATCATTATCAATACTAAGCCAAACATGAGAGAGGGAGGGAAAGGGAATAGGGTGGGAATTGGTTAAGGGATAATTGGATAATGTGTGCATCTATGTCTCCACCATCTTGTACCTCATTAATATGTATGACTACAATGAACCAATAAAAAATAAAATATGAGAACATTGGCCAAACCTATTTTATGAATGCAACATTACCCTAATACCTAAACCAGATAAAGATCAATGTGAAAACTATAGTCCAATATCCCTGATAAATATTGACACAAATACTCAACAAGGCAGCTAAGGTGGCACATGGAGACAGGAAGATCATAGGTTCATGGCCAGCCTCAGAAACTTAGTGAGACCCTCAGCCACCTAATGAAACCCTGTTTCAAATTTTTAAAAAAGGGGTGGGTGTAGCTCAGAGGTAGAGGTCCTTGGTTTCTGATTGGCTGGGTCCTCCAGAAGTGACCACAGTGGGGACAGGAGGTGGAACCCTGGAAGCAGAGATATGGGGAGAGTCAAGGTATTCCAGACTCCAAACTTCGTAAGACATATTTGAGATCACGAGAGTACAGATGTCACGAGAGAATCAGCATTCTCACACTTAGTCCCACCCCCCAAAATACTGGCTTAAAAGCATGATCACATCCACCCAGTACATGGACGACTCAGCAGGCCCATCTGGACTAGATACAGGCAACTCTACAGGCTGGTGGCTCATAGGTCACTCCCCCCCCCACCCACTGACCTGCTGACCTCGCCCCTAACCCCCAACCCTGAAAGTGCTGAGGTATTGAGTTTTTTCAGATTCTTCTGATTAAAAGCAGATTCTGGTACCTCGTTGGGTGCTTTCCTTCCTTTGTAATCTCCCCAAACTTTAGTTTCCATCCCCCCAAATTTAACAAAATACTGCAAAGTGGAAATTAAAAGCATATAGTACATTAAAAGTATTTAACCTTGGGATAAATTACTAGCAAGAATCACTAGACATAAGAAATTCAGTCACTATAATATGACACATTAGCAAGATGAAGAACAAACCTCACATTATATAGCAAGTTAACATATACAGTGAGAAACTTATACAGTGAGAAAACCTGGCAAAGCTCAACACCAATTTATAATTAAGAAAAAATTCAGCTGGGCATGGTGCCACACACTGTAATCCCAGTACTAATACAGGAGGATCACAGGACTGTGGGCAGTCTCAGCAACCTAAGGAGACCATTTAAAAAAAATAAATAAATAGAAAGGGCTGAGGCTGCAGCTCAGAGATACAAAACCCCTGGGTTCAATTCTAAGTACCAAGGGGGAGGGGGCAGCACAACAAATTAAAAAAATAGAAGGAAATTACAAAGGAATTCAATATCTTATATGAAAATCCCACCACTAACATACACAATAGCAAAAATTTGAAAGTGTCTTCGGTAAGACCAGGAATAAGGGAAGGAGACCCAATCTTTCTACTTCTATTCTATGCGGTCCTGGGCAGAGAAAATTAGACAAGAAAAAGAAAAGGTTTCCAAAATAAAAAGAGGTAGAACTATCTCTCTTCACAGATAACAGGATCTGATATGCAGAAACCCTTAAAGATTTCACAGACACACCAACAAATGACTTCAGCAAAGCTGCTATACACAAAAACAATATCCAATGAACAACAAAAAAAGAAGTTAAGAAAACAATAATACTCACAATATTTCAAAATTAAAATATTTAGGGATAAACTTAACCATGGAAACAAAAGATTTGTACCCCAAACTACAAAACATTGTTGAAAGAAAATACAAATATATGGAATGGCATCTGTATTCACGAATTAGAAGGATTCATATTGTTAAAATGTCTCTATTACCCCAAAAATCCATTGATTCAATAAAATCCTTATCAAAATCCAAATGCCAGTAATTGGGAGGATAAAACCAGAGGATCTCAGGTTCAGTGACAGCCACAGCAACTTAAAAGACCCTGTTTCAGAATAAAAATAAAATAGGGCTGGGGGTACAGCTCAAAGGTAGAATACCCCTAAGTCCATTCAATCCCCAATACCAAAAATCAAAATTCCATTTTTGCAGTAATTAAAAAAATTATATAATTAGGAAAGGAAATCAAAACTGCTGGGTTTCATACTTCATGACTTAAAAACATATTAAGAAGCTACACTAACCAAAATGATAAGGTACTCACATAAGACAGACATAGAGACAAGTAGAATGGGATGAAGATTCTGCAATAAAAACTTAAGTCCACAGTCAAATAACCATCAGCGAAGGCAGGAAGGCTATACAATGGAAAAAATTGGACAAAACAAGGTATCACATGCAATGGAAATTGACACACCATTACTTTATACCATGTAAAAAATTTACTTGAAAATGGATTAAAATCTTAACTAGAGACCTGAAACTATAAAAATACTAATAGAAAACACAAGAAGAAAGCTTGTGACATTAAATTTGGCAGTGATTTCTTATACAGGACATTAGAAACACAAGCAATGAAAACAAAATAGACAAGCAGGACATATAGTCTTGCACAGAAAAGAAACAATCCACAGAGTGACACAGAAACCCAGAGAATGGGAAAAGATAAATAAAAATCATATATCTAACAAAGATTTAATTCTAGAATACATATGAAGAACAATAACTCAACAAGAAAAACAAACCTGGTTTTAAAATATGCCAAGGACTTGTATAGACATGTTTCTCAAAAAGATACAAATAGAAGAAAAGTATGTTAAAAGATACCAAACATCACTAAGCTTAGGGAATGTAACTGAAAGCCAAAATGAAATATCACCTCAAACCTATAAAGATGACAGTTTAAATAAATAAATAAAAAACAACAAAAAATGACCACAAATGATGATAATGTGGCCAGGCTAGAATATTTGTGCACTGTTGCTGGGAATGTACATATTTTTAAAACTTACCCAACAGAAAACATTACAGATGTTCCTCAAAAAAAGAATGAAGAAATGAAAAATAAATGATTCATGTAAGAGAAATCCCAATTCTGGGTATATAGCAAAAGAATTGAAAACAAGATCTCAAAAACGAATCCGTGCTCATTGTAGCATTATTACCACTAGCCATGAAGCAGAAGCAATCAAATAATAAATGGATAAAGAACATAGTATATATACATGCAATGAAATTTTTTCAGTCTTAAAAAAAGAAGGAAATCTCCTCATGAAGGACTAGCCCTGAGGAAACCATGCTAAGAAAAATAAGCCTGTCAGAGAAAGACAATAGGATTTCACTTAGGTGAGGTGTTTGAAGTAGCGGAACTCTTAAAAACAGAAAGTGGAATCATGGTCACCAGGAGCTAACGCCAGTAGGAAGAAAGAGTGGAGCAGTTACTCAAAGGGATATGAAGCTCCATTTTGCAAAATGGAAGAGTTCTGTTACCCAACAACAAGCATACAGTTAACACCACTGTGTCCATAAAATGCCTCCAATGGGAAAATTATTAGTAGGTATGTCACTACCATAATTTTTAAAAGACAATTTGTTTGACAGCTGTATCACTACTATGTAGCACCCATTTTTTTGGACCCTACCTTTATGCTGCCTACAGCAGATGCAAGAACTATAGCACTAGTCTTGGATCATGAAAACAAGGGCCATTCTCTGACTACCACAGGGTAGTAAGCTCCCAAGAGCTGGAACCCCGTAACACCGCCCAATATTGAACAGAACTAAAATGAGACTAGTCACTCTACTGAAGAAATCATATGAGACAGAATATCGCTTGGTTTTTATGGGCCCTGATTCCCTATCCTCTCTCACGTTTTTGCTAATGTTTTATTTTATTTTTTGGTATTGGAGATTGGAAACTGGGACATTCTTCCTCTGAGCTATACCCTAAGTCCTTTTTTATTTTTTGTTTTGAAACTGAGTCTAAGTTGCTGAGAGTCTCACTACAATGCTGAGGCTGGCCTTGAATTTGTGACTCTACTGTCTCAGCCTCCTATGCACTAAAAGACCTGGCTCCCCACTCATTTATGAACAAACAGTAGACACTCTCATCCTGGATTCCAAGATCTACTGAACGTGCTCATTTCTGTTCTTCCTCTGTCCATGCCTCTCTCCAATCTTTATAGACAGAAAATATTTGTAAAACACAAAAGCTAATAATGCTTAATATCCTTTATGAGTCCTTCACAATTTAATTCTAAGTTACTCCTCTGAACTTACCTGACTCAACTTTCTCTTATGCAACTATTACACCCAAAGTTTCAATTTCAGTTCAGTTCATAGTTTTGTGAATGTTTCATATCCTCTCCCAATGCAGATATTTTACCCAAGTTGTACTGAGATTCTCTAAGTCTCTTCCCAGTCAATGCCAAAGCAATTTTTAAACATCTTTTAAAATGACAGTTCTCATTTTAGTCTTTTTTCCAGGTCCCAGGGAGAATTGCTTACTTTCTCCTCTGAGTTCCTTCTGTTTTTTATAGTACTTAACTCAAGGAAGTAGAACTGATCTCCTCTCAGTGTCTACCCACTTTCCCTGTAAAGGAACTCAGGCACCATAACTATTATGCAACATTTGTGCAAAAGAAAATATGGAAGTAAGACACACCAGTTTCTGTCCTCAGAAAGCTGACATTCACTACACACACACACACACACACACACACACACACACACACGTATATAAATATTCAGGTACTCAATACTGTTATGAAAAAATCAGTAAATTGAGAAGCTGAACAGTAATCACAGAGAAGACAAAGAGTTTATTTTATACGGAGTAGACAGAGCAAGGAGAGGATCTCCAAAGGAGGGATGGCCCATGTTAAAGGAATTGAGGTACCTCAACAGAACGCATCTTTTTGTCTGAGGAATCAATGGATGGGAGGCTCTTTTATCTGAGTGTAGAAGACAAGGTCAAGGATATTGGCAGGGGATGCATCAAATGAGATCTTGGGAGGGGTAGATTTTATTCCAAGTATGACAGGAAGTCACTGTATGCTTTGGGGAAGAAGTAACATGATCTGTTTACTGCTTTTAAGATTCTCTGCCTACAATGAACCGATAGACTAAGGGAGAGTTCTTTTTATCATTTAATAATAAAATAATGCATGTTAACTGACTACTCCTCCAAAAGAAGACCACAATAAAAACATTATTAAACAAAACAAGGTATGAAGAAAACTAACTTTATATTACAATTGAAATTTGCAAATCCTAGCCAGGCGTGGTACCGCACACTTGTAATCCCAGCCTTAGGGAGGCTGCAACAAGAGGATCGCACAGGTTAAAAGCCAGCCTCAGCTACTTAGTGAGGCTCTCGGAAACTTGGTGAGACCCTGTTTCCAAATAAAATACAAAATAAGTCTGGGAGTATAGCCCAGAGGTAGAAAGCCTCTGGGTTCCACCCCCAGTACCACCAAAAAAAAAAAAAAAAAAAAAATTGCAAATCCTTTAAGTGTAATATTATTTTAAATCAAAACACTCCTAATGTATTATATATTATAAATTAAATGACAAAAAATTCTTAAATTTCTCAGCTGAAAATATTTCTCATTTAATGCAAGGATTATAAAGCAAATAAAGCCGGGTGTAGTAGTGCATGCTTTTAATCCCCATGCTTGGGAGGCGGAGACAGGAGGATCGTGCAGGTTCGAAGCCAGCCACGCTGGCTTAAGAGACCCTGTTTCCAAATAAAAATATTATCAAATACGTCTGGGAGTGTAGCCTGGAGGTATAAGGGCTTCCAGAAACCCCAGTACCACCAAAAAAAAAAACAAACAAACAAACAAAAGAGCAAATAAAAGCAGGCGGGCCATTTGGTAGACATATGAATACACTGGGGAAATGAAATTATTGATCTGCTTTGACTCTACTCTCTCCATTTACATCTTCTCTCATCCCTTTGTTCTTTTCTGCCTTTTTATTTATTTGTTTCTTCCTTCCCTCTTCCTTCTTTTTCTCTCTTATTTAATTCCTCTCAGAACCCTATTTTCTCTTATTTTGCTGTGTCTTTATTAAATTATTTTGACAGGCAAGCACCCACAAAGGCACAAAATGAATCTATAAAAAAGTAAAACAGTTAAAGAATACACCATCATACTTCCATGATCAAACAGAAAGACAGATATACAAAGTACAGTATGCACTTGATCATACCCTCGACTTGACTTACAGTAAAGACTGGTTAATCATCATAAGAAATAACTAATTATTCAATAATGTAAGACAGGAGTGGTGCCACACACTTGTAATCCCAGTACTTCAGAGGCTGAGATAGGAGGATCATAGGATTGCAGCCAGCCTCAGCAATGCAAGGCCCTTTGAGACACAGTGAAACCCTACTTCAAAAATACATGAAATAGCCGGATGTGGTGGTGCACGCTTGTAATCCCCGCGCTTGGGAGGCTGAGACAGGAGGATCACGCAGGTTCGAAGCCAGCCGCGTGCTCTGGCTTAGGAGACCTTGTTTCCAAATAAAAATATAAAATAGGTCTGGGAGTGTTGCCCGGAGGTAGAAGGGCTTCTAGGAACCCCAGTACCACCAAAAAGAAGAAAAAAAAACCATCAAATAAACTAGGGGTATCAATGTTGATCAGAGGAAGAATTCCCCTAGGTTAAATCCTAATAATAATAATAATAATAATAATAATAATATCAATAATAATAATGTAGTTAGGAGGTAAAATATGCAGTTCATGAAGAAAGAGGATTGTAAAACATTATTTCAGCCAGGTGTAGTGGTGCACGCCAGTAATACCAGAACTTGACAAGATGAGACAGGAGGATCATAAGTTCAGGATCAGCCTTAGAAATGTAGTGAGACTCTCGGCAAGACTCTGTTTAAAAAAAAATGCTGGGTTGTAGCTTGGAGGTAGAATGGCCCAAGGTTCAATTTCAGTGCCAAAAAATTATTATTATCATTATTAATATTTTATGTGAGAAAGCAGAGATTAGTGACTTTCAGCAGCCAAGATAATACTGTAAGCATATAAATCATGTGGCTTTTGATTCACTTTCAGGACATAAGAATGTAATGAATGCTTGTGATAATGCCTCTGATCAAGAATGATCTTTTCATTTAAAATTCTAGTCTATGTAGAAACTCATTTATTGAATAAAGATGTCCAAATATAATTCCAAGTATCTTAAGTTATTCCTTCAGCCACATATGAATCAGAAAGGAAAGCAAAGGTGGGGAGCAAGTAATCTTAACGAGGGTTTCTGTTTCCCTGCTCTAGATGACAAACAGCTCACTCTCACCATTGCAGCAAATATTGGCAGTTAAAATTACCTAAGTGTATTCTGATTTTTAAGATGTCCATCTAACGAAAACCTATCTTTTGCTTACTTATTTTTCATTCTAATATTAAAATATGTTTTGCAAGCTTAAATAAAAGCTATCATCTGATGATACTTAGGGAATTACTCAGAAGTTATTCATGTAATAAATGAATTCACATAATGAATAGAACAACACTGAGTCCTAATATGCAAAATGACATATTAATACCTAAAAAAGCATAGGTATCTTGAGGAACTAATTTATATCTACATGTAATTATACTAAGTGCTGAATAAGATGATGCTTTCTAAAGAACATTACAAAGAAACAAACTTCCTATTTATTTCAAAAATTTTTCCTCTTTGAATTCAAGCACCAGGATATTTTAATAGTGATCTCTGAGAGTCTTACTTTATCAAATTTTAAAACTTTAATAAATGAATAGAAAATGAGACAATAGTCACGATTTAAATACTATGGGTGAAATAAGAAGTGGTTCTATTCACTGCAATATATGTTCTGGAGCCAGGCGTGGTGGTGCATGCTTGTAATCCCAGCATTTGGGAGGCTGAGACAGGAGGATCATGGTTTGAGATCAGTCTCAGCTACTACTTAGCGAGGCCCTTTGCAGCTCAGTGAAACCCTGTATCAAAGAATAAAAATTAGGGCTAGAGGTGTAACTCGGAGGTAGAATGCTCCTGGGTGCCATCTCCAGTACTGCAAAAAAAAAAAAAAAAAAAAAAAGTTCTGGAATCCATTTCTGGAATAAGGTTTCTTATCTTGTTAGCTGCTAATTGAGGGTTGACAAGAGGGAGATATAAATAACACATCCTTACAATATGCTAATGGGCTACTACAAATGATATCAAATCATTATATTTGGTAACACTGCAGTAACTTAGAGATTTAATTCATCAAATAGGGCATGGTTTGTCAATATTTGTAATACATATACATCATGTAAGGGTGGGATCTAAAACCAACATTAGAAAAAAAGCTGAATCTTAATTCCAATCTCAATTTACTCAAAGTGTTACTTTTAATTTATTGAAAAGCAACATGGCATTTCGTGAGGCAGAAGTCCAACTGAAAACCATCTATCACAGCATGCATGGATAACTCTACTTTCTGCAGAACCGCCATCCTCACAAGTAGAGTCTCTTCAATAAAGTGAGCTGGAGAAGGAGAGATGTTTCCATAGCCGTGTGATAGAAGCTCTGTATGTGTCACAGCAGTTACCTCGAGGGGAGTGCCCGATGCTCAAGGAGAATGACAGAGTAGAGAGAAATGTAAAATCTAAGCACTGATGAAAGGATGGCAAAGAAAGAACCACCACGGTGTTTAATGAACAGTGCTGCAAGTATTCATTACGCCTCTTCTCCAGCTGATCATTAAGCTTTCCGCAGTGTTTATGCAACAGAAAAGGAAATGTTGACTCAAGATTTCATACACTTAGTATTCACACAAAGAAGAAACCATGAAGAGTATAATCTGCAATTATAGTACCTGCTGAAACTGGATCACTGTCATTGAACCTGGTTATTACTTGTTGTAAGTGCTGTCAAATGCTCGACAACTTCTGAATTTGGGATCTGCCTGGAATGATCATTGGAAATGCAGACTCAAATGCTCATGAAATAGAAAGTTTTAAAAATTAAATTGGCTTAAACTGAATCAGTTCACAGGAAGAATTCCAAATGTTGGTTTTAAATCTCTAGGATCTAATGATTGAAGTCCTCCCTTTTAAGGCAATGAAAAAGTAAAATTAGTCAGTTATTATTTTTAAACATCTTCACTATGTAATATTATTAAATGATGTTATTCACTATTTTCCATATAAACAGAAGAATCAGTGTAATTCATATATGCCAGCCTCATTTGTAACAAAATAGAGGCTACTCAGTAAAAATGCAATGAATGAATGAACCTAATAGTTTATTTTAAAAACCTTCTGACAGTATACTCCAAGATTTACCAATGAGAAAAACACTTGGCAAACTGCTCCAAACTGAGAATTATGTAGTTAAATTGGTGTGTTCCATAGATCAACTTGGAAACAATTACCCGTATAGTACAATGTATGCACAAACTTTCTAGAGACCTGATTCTATTTCATTATGCCCTGAGTCCTACTGTCATTAAGGAGACTATTATAAAGAGAGAAAAGACCATGACCCTTTGGATGGTGACATGAAGCAATCCAACACTCTACTAATTTTCTAAAAATACTGAAAAATGGAAATGGATCAAAGTGATTCTTTTGAGAAATGATTAATGCTTTCTTAAAATGTTTTCATTTAAGGTAACTGAAACACTTAAACACAAACATGGCACACTATTGAGCAATCAGAGTATATTAAATGGATGATGTATGAGTAAGCATCATTCTGGAGTTAATTTGATACAATTCATTGTTCCAAATTTATTTTCATTTAAAACGTAAGTTTATTAATACCAGTGTCAAGCAGTGGGTAATGGTGCCTTATTCCAAATTTCTCAGAGATCTGACCCTTCTAATGGGAGGTGTAATGGCTTTCTTTCTATTATCTTTCTTGAAGATGGAAATGCAAAACTTCAATTCTTTCTAAAAATAAGTGCAGGTTAAGCCTTTTATTTTTTCTAGGAATGGAAATTAGTATTTTTTGAAACTTTATGTCTTATGCTAGGTATAACAAGCAATTAAGCTTTACTGGAGGAAAAAAAAAAGGAGAGCAGGTGGGTTATGTGTTTGTTAACTATGTTTTGTTTTGTTCAGGTTCTTAGGGTTTGAGGGGTGGAAAGAGTAGAAAAGTTGCTGGAAGATTAAACACTGATGGATTCTTAGAAGAGTTTCCACAGTAAGAGAAGGACCAGGTGGGCCGCTGCTCAAGAGCCTGGACAGTGTGCAGAAAATGAGATAATGTCCTCATTTCCCAGTCTGATTTCAGGAAGACCTTTTGTTCTACCACATAATAAAAATATTGATTGGCCTTCATTCCTGGTTCCTGCGAGGGAAAATCTAAATTCTTGTAGTTTTCTGAATAACAGGAGTAGCTTTGTTAATTATGAGCCCTTTGAATCAGTCTGAGATTATGCTAATGAGATGAGAAGACTCATAATGGCAGAGCATCATCAAAAAGAACAAATGTATAATTGGAGACTTGGGCACCGAACCATCATGACAACCTTGTAGGCAAGGGGGTTCATAGAGTAAATTCATTCAAGTGTAAGAGTTTAACCAATACCATATGATGGAAAGGGAAATCTATTTGTACCTCCTGCTTGAAGAACAAATTGATGTACCCGCATGGTACGTGCCCTGAATCTGTGAGGGATCATGGAAGCTCTGTGTTTGGGGTACCCCCAGATCTTGCCCTATAGGTCTCTTCATCCAGCTGTTCCTGAACTGTATCTTTTGTAATAAAAATATAATTTGAAGTATACTGCTTTCCTGAATTTCGTGTCATTTTAGTGAATTATAAACCCTGAAAGAGGTCATGGAAATCACAGATTGGTGGCCCCTTGTTCTGAAGAAAGAAACAGTATTTCAGGGTACCATGTCCTATAATGTGTGGGATCTGCACTGACTCCAGATGGTTATTCCCAGCATGGGATCACATTATTCCAAGTAGGAATGAAACAGAATACCTTCCTAGCCTCACCCTGCATAGGTCCTTGTATAGGTCCCATATATGAATGCATACAGGCCAGTATAACAGGCTATGATGACATATGACCCAGAGTGTTGGAGTGCTGTATAAAGCAGAGCGAGACCTGAGTGCACAAGAAAATCTCATTCACTCTGATTGAGCCAGCCTGAAAATCTAAAATGCCTGGTTTGGTAATGGAGGCTTCTTTTATACATGTTTAATATTCAAACAAAAATTTCCACAGTATTCCTGAAATAGACCCAGTTAAGACTAAAGATTCCATCACCATACTTCTGCAAAATGATCAGATGCATGATCAGATGCCTGGTTAAATAAATTCAGCCATCTTCTTTGAGGAATCACAGCAAACTATCGTGAATAGGGCTGAGAGCCACTGAATGGAGTCAGATGAGAATGAGGAGGCTTCTGGAGTCTGGGCTTCACTGTGCTCCTGAACTCGGCTTTGTTTGTGGGAAGAGATCTTCCATGGAAATAGGCTATAATCAACCTCTTCCTAAACTTAGGAAAGTAAATCCTGATCATGGAGATCACACATATCTTCATCACCCTACAGAAGAAAACAGTAGTCTTAATCACCTACCTATTATGGGAACTTGGACTCCAGATTCTTGAGATATCAGTAAAATAGCTGTCCAGTCCCCAAAAATGGAATTCAACCTCAGTGTTATGTGAAAGCTTTGAAAGCACTCCCCACATTCCATACCTGGATAAATCACAACTTTTATACATGGTTCTCAAAAGAATACAATCAATCCTCTGGTACATGAGCCAGGTCCTTTTGATAAGAATTCAACTTTTGTTCAGATTAGTATTGCAGGGAGTTTAGGAATGCTAGGGAGAAGAGCAGATATAGACTAAAGGTGCCTGTACACAAATCCAAATATTTATTAGGATATTAGCCATGACTACAAAAAAATATTTCCATGAGTATTCCACAATAAGGAATATTCTATTGACAATAAGGAAACAAATTTTTAAAGGCATTTCTTTGTTTAAATTTTAAATACCATAAAATTTGCTATAAGTATTTATTTTTAAAAGATCTGTTAAATCAAAATAAAAAGGTCTATCCTCATCCCTTTTATCCTAAACTCATTCCTCCTATATAATTAGAGATAATCACTCAGTGGGCATCTTCTCAGATATTTTTCAAAACATTAAGAACTCTTCAAATGTACTTTTTACAGTGAGTGAAGTGAATTACATTTTATAAAATATCATCATAGATTAAAAAATTGTTCTTTATTTCTGTTGCTTAATAATGAATCATGTACACAATTAGCTTTGGTACATAGATGTATGCACTTTGATTTGTTTTAAGATACTGTTCTTACTATGATTATATCTTATGCCTAATCAATCATTCCCCTATTGGTGGACATTTAGGATATTCATACTTTTTTTTTTTTTTTGGTGACACTGGGAGTGGAACCCAGGGGCTTTTCTACCTCCAGGGTATACTCTCAGACCTATTTTATACTTTATTTGGAAATAAGGTCTCACTAAGTTGCTGAGAGCCTCACTAAGTAGCTGAGGCTGGCTTCAAACCTGTGCTATCCTCCTGTCTCAGCCTCCCAAGCGCTGGGATTACAAGCGTGCACCACCACACCCGGCTGATATTCATACATTTTTGCTACTGAAGCTAATGCTACAAGAAAACCTATTTCTGTTAGTTAAATTCATACATATGGAATTATGGACCAAAGGATATAAGGATTTTAAATATTAATTCCAAGTTGCTTTCCAAAAATGGTAGAGTAGTTTACACATGCCTTCTCCTCTCTACACAGCTGATATGTGGTTCCTTTTGCATTTTTCAGGTGTGTGCTCACTGTTCTTTGGGGTGGAGGAACAAAAATAGAGAGAAGGGGATCATACCATTCCTATATGTGTAAAATGTTTTGTAATTTGGGGACAACAGAAAGCATACATAAGTAAGTGTAGAATCTTATGCTCTAAAACAGTATTAAATTTTTAAGATATATTTTAATAAGGCTATTTTTCCAAATGCTTTAATATCTCAGGTCAAAAATCATTATTGTGGTCTGTTAAGACCCAAATGTGGCTGGTCTCAAACTTGAGCCTGCACTGGAATACCCTGGAGAACCCACAGAACTACCTGGGAAGGGGCTGAGGAGCCTTGAGTATTGACATCAGAATCCCTACAGGGAGGACTGCCTCTGGGTATCCTGTAGAAAACTCCAAGTGATATCAGCTTGCATTCATGGTTTATAAAAATGCTCTGGAATCTATTCAGCTGTAGATGTTAAATAATGTGTTATTTAGCCGGGCGTGGTGGCACACGCTTGTAATCCCCGCGCTTGGGAGGTGGAGACAGGAGGATGGTGCAGGTTCGAAGGAAGCTACGCTGGCTTAAGAGACCCTGTTTCCAAATAAAAATATAAAAATGGGTCTGGGAGTGTATCCTGGAAGTAGAAGGTTTTCCAGGAACCCCAGAACCACCATAATAATAATAATAATAATAATAATAATAATAATAATAATAATAATAAATAATATGTTATTTAAAAAATAACTAACAGAATATATTTCACAAAGTGGTTAAGTGAAGATAAGTGCAGTTCAGCTTATTACAAGTCAGTATTTTTAATATTTACAAACCCCCCCTCACCCATAGGGGATACCTCCCAAAACCCCAGTGGATGCCTGAAGTGGCAGCTAGCTCTGAATCCTAGGATAATACCTTCTGCCTATGAATACCTATAACATATTTATAATTTATAAAGTATACAGTGATATATTAACAACCAGTAATAAAATATACCAATAATAAGAGTATAGTATAATAAAAAAATTTATGAAAGCCGGTAGTGGTGGCAAATGCCTATAATTCCAGTACTTGGGAAGCTGAAACAGGAGGATCACAGGTTCAATACTAGCCTTAGAAACATAGCAAGACTCTCAGCAACCTAGAGAGATGTTTTTCCAAACAAAACATAAAAGGACTAAGGATGTAGCTCAGAGGTAGAATGCCCTTTGGTTCAATCCCCAGTACCCACCCCCAAAAAAGTCATGTGACAATGGTCTCTCTCAAAACATCCTACTGCACTGTACTGTGCTTCTTGTGATGGTGCTAGATGACATACTGGCTTTGTGATGGGAGGATGTGTCAAGGAAATGGCCTGGACACATACGATGACATGGTGTTGGGCCATTGCTGGCCTTCTGCGTAGCCACCCCTTGCTAGCAGTAAATGGCTAAGAGTTACTCATCTCAGAGGATCCCTTGCTGAAGTCCTGATATGTGTTCAACATTTTCTGGCAACACACATTTTTATCAGTTGAAACACCTTTTCTGTTCATGTCTTCCACCCACAAATTTAATGCCTTTTCTACTAAAACTCTGCACTTACACACTGTGACATAATTTTTGCAGTTTGAGATGCAACAAGAAACCTAGCACAGATTTCTTTTCAGAAAGGCTTCATGGATAGAAAAATTCATAAGTATCACAGATCTCAGCAACCCAGCATATGACTTTCCCCCCATTATTAAGTAGAGAACTTTTACCCTTTCGCTTAAAGGAAGCAATCTACAGCTTCTTTTGGAGGAGGTGTGGAGGGGGGAACTAATGGGTGGCCCACAGTGTATTTCAAGGCAGTGAAATTGTTCTCTATGCTATTATTATAGCAGATGAATAACATATTTGTCAACAGCTATAGAACTATACAATAGAGCCGGGCGTGGTTGTGCACGCTTGTAATCCCAGTGCTTGGGAGGCGGAGACAGAAGGATCACGCAGATTTGAAGCCAGCCACACTGGCTTAAGAGACCCTGTTTCCAAATAAAAATATAAAATAGGTCTGGGACTGTAGCCCGGTGGTAGAAGGGCTTCCAGGAACCCCATACCACACACACACACACACACACAAAAAAAAAAAAAACTATACAATAGAAAGCAAATCCCAATACAAACTATGAACTTAAGTTAATAATACATCAACACTAGTTCATCAGCACAAAATATTAATTAAGGGAAACCAAAGTCAGGGAATTTATATTATAATATAATATACTACACTATTATTGGTATGGTGAGGAAAGTTTATGAAAACTTTGTATTTTCTTCTCAGTTTCTCTGTAAACCTAAAACTGCTCCAAAACAAAATTTGTTGCTTAAAATGAATCAATAAATAATGACTAAGTAAATAAATATACAAAATCAAGTTGAGGTTTTGTAGATGTTCTTAAATTTATAGTATTTTATTTCTTATTAAGTAATACCAATTAAAATAGCTCATTTTAGCATATTTCACTGATCTTCATATAACTAAAATTCACTTTTAAAAGCAAAAATTAGTCATTTTTAGCAAGGGGAACTAATTTCAAAGGACCTGATCTTTTTTTAAGTTCTCAGAGGTAGAAATTTAGACTATAATCATCCTCCTTGATGTGAAAAGTGCACTTCATAGAGGGTAAACTATTAAGAATTCAGTTTATGAACATAAGTAAGAAAAAAGGAAAAGACTAAGTTGGTGTCTCATTTCTAAGCACTTCTTGATCAGCTTTGATGTGTATGTTTGAGGTTGAGGTTAGGAATAAATAAAGTCTCTATGATCTTTTTTCATCTTACACTTGTTTGAAAAGGACTTCCAGTGGCCCAAAAGTTATGCACTAACTTATTGTTATCACTGTGACTACTCGAGTAAGAACAAACATTCATTCAGTCATTATAATACCTCTGGTTAGTTTTAAAGTCATTAGGTTCCAATCTTTTTGCCACAACCAGTGTTGTAAAACCCAGAGAAGAACAGGCACTTTATGCCCTTAACTCCATTAAGTCCTCACAATCTCTCTGCCAGGTAAATATTATCTGACTTACATTTGTAATGGGATTCAGGGCAGTTAAAACTCTAGCCAAGATTGTGTGACTGGTAAGAGGAGGATTCAAGCTAAGCAAAGGGATGGAACTGGAGGCTCCCATAACATTCAGGAATTCCTTTTCTGTGGTACTCAGACTTACTCATAAACCAGCTTTGTTTGTCTGTGTATAAACTGAACTTGATGGCTGATGGGGAGTCAGTGTCGGACTGCCACAATGAACTAGGTTAAAGCAAGCAGAAAATGCAAGACACGGTGAGCTATTTATTTGTACTTGTGATATATAAATCTCTCAGATTGGCTAAAATTAGTGTGAACATTAAACAAAAATAAAATTAACTTTATAAAAAAGTTCTAGGGTCAACACGCTATAGCAATACCTACAATACACTGATACCTTTCTCTTTAAGGTAGCATTATGAGCCTTGCTTTTGTAAGTTGTCTTTAATTTAAAAAAATAGGCAGAAATGTCATTTACACCCCAATCTTATTGCTGTCTGTGTGATGGTGATTTTTCCTATAGCTAAATGTGGTCCTTCCGCAGGGATCTCTCCAACTGTCACTGTAATTTTGGCCTCTTCACCTTTCAGGAGAGAGCTATACAAAAGAAGCATCACCTCTCCCTCATGTTTAATCAGGACTCAGCATGTTAAGGTCCTTTTATGAAAGCTCCCTGGCAGGAAATCAAAGCCCCTTTCTTCAAAAACAATAAAACATGAAACAGAAGGATCCATCTGTCAATCAAGATAGATTTCTCCTTAAAAAATAAAAGAAGAAAGAAAAGAAAGGTGCTTCAAAGAATAAAATAGCTTTCACACTAATTAATGTCCATTAAAGCTCCTACCAGTTTAAAGGCTTGAGCAAAGTCAAGAATTATCTGGCAAATTCAACCCCAGAAGATGCTTCTGCATCACTCAACTAGACTGACAAGAGAAAGCGCGTCCCCCAAAAAACTAGGGCATGTAATTCTAATTTGTACTTCATATTTGTAAGCACAATCTCGGTATGTCAAGCCCTTACAAATTTCCCTGGAATGGGATATTATATAATCAATTATTCAGATTCAGATCCAATTCTATACACCTCTATTGCTTACTCACATACTGCTATGCATATGTTAGGTCCTAGAAACAAAGAAATTATTAATTTAAAGCATTACTTGTGAAATTGCCCAGCATATTAGAAGTCTGATTCCTGAATGACTTTTTCTCTAATGCTATGTTTCTTTACACTGAGTAAAGAATCTTGGACTAGACCAAAGATACCTGGTATCTTGTGCTTAAGTTCCCTTAAATCATGCCCCCAAAGTGGTTATTCACCCTGTGGGGGATACAACCATTTCAAAGTAGTATATCTTGGGACAGCTCTTTAATCATTTGAATATTTGCCTGTATACGTGGTGATAAAAATTAGCCTCATGCAATTTATTTAGAGAAGCACTTTTATCAGGAGAAGTCTGCAGGATAATGGAAAAGAAACCTGAAGAGTGGTCAGAAGCTTGACAATGTGAAAGGGTTTGGGTTTGTTCTTGTTCTTTTTTTTTTCTTTAGACCTTTACTTTCTTTTTAACCTGCAAATATGTAAATGTCAAGAAAGTTCCTCCTCTATCACATCCAACACACACTGGACTATAGGATAATAATTATTAAATAGGAAATCTACTCAAATAAACACATTTACATACACTATGTATGTATGTATGCATCTTTCCTCAATTTCAAAACTTATTTGACCCAAATAATTCCAGAAAGCCAAGAAACAAAAAAACAAACTAGAAAAAAAGAAAAGATCCCAAACCTTAACTAAAAAAACATAGCTTGAATGAGGAGGTGAAAAAACAAGGCTTGTAGAAGGCAACAATTTTAATAGTGTATGTCCGTATATGAAGGTACCACTACCAATCTCACCAGCACATATGGGAGGTAGTGGGGGGTAGACACAGAAGGAAGTAGACCTAGTAATGTGTGCGTGTATGCTTGTATCACGTTGAATCTCACTATGATGTATAATTGCAATAAACCAATAAAAGAACTAAAATAAAGCTTAAAAGTGCTATTAAAAATTAGCTTGAGCTGGGGTGTGGTGGCTTAATGTTTGTAATCCCAGTACTTAGGAGGCTGAGACAAGAGGATCACAGGTTCACAGCCAGCCTCAGCTACTCAGTAAGGCCTTCTGCAACTTAGACCATTTCAAAATAAAGAATAAAAATATTCTGGGGGTGTAGCTCGGGAGTAGAATGTCTCTGGGTTCAATCTTTAGCTCCCCCCCACCACCGCAAAAAAAGTTAGAACTATAGTCCAGAACCTCAAGAATCCCAGGATAGAAAGCGAACATTCAGCTCTTGTGTGTGTGCTTATGGTGTCTTAGCCAGAGCAGCTGAACTGGGATGTGTGTGGTGCCCTTCCATAGAGTGCTCCGTGGTGTAGTGACACTGAGTAGAAAGCTAAACAACCCCAGGGGGTAACTGGCAAAGCAGCCTGTGAGCCTGTGGTGCTCTGGTTTGGAGGGCGGCGGAGCCGCTGTCAGTTCAGCAGCTAAGGGCAGAAGGAGGAAAAATAGTCTGTTCTCTAACCAGACTTGGAGTTCAGACCCTGACTTTCTAAATCCTTTTACTCTAGTTATACTGATGAAAATACACTAACACAAATGCTGACAAAGTGATTTAACTCTTTTGTCTGCTTTACTGCAAACCTCCTTGTTTTTAAAGCAAGCACTGGAAAAGATCCGCATTGCTGGAGTAACTGGTAATAGTGCTAACCTGTCTCATTCAATGCCTGTCACATGTTTGTCCCTCCTGTACTTACTGCCAGCCCCTCTACCACTCACATGCTGACAGCCTGATCCAAAGTCACCTCCCGCTCCTTTCCAGCTTCGTTGGGATTACCTGCATGTACGGCATGCCCACTCAGTTCACCCTGCATTCATCCAAAAACACTCCATGAGCACCTGCCATGAGTGAACTCAGTGCTGGAACACACAATGAGACTGCCGGCTTAAGGCAGACTGAAGCCCATCCTGTCCATATTCTTCCCCGCCTCCTGGGTGCCAAGTTCTCTGCTAATAGTGTGGCTGGGGGAAAGGTGGGTGTGCTTCACAATCTGTGAACCTTATGCAATTCAACAAAGGTGGTGCTAGGGTCCAACTAACGGTGACCTGGCCGAGAGAAGGGACAGGAGATGAAGATGAGGGAGAAATGGAGGTATGCTCAAAAGGAATAACATTCTGTGGGGGTCTTGGAAAGGATGTAGTGTGTTTTTAGGTCAATGATGCCCCTGAGTAAGCAGACAGAATGCTCAGTGTGTCTCTGAGGAGCGTGGAAAACGGGCTGGAGCTGCGGGCTGGCAGGGAGAAGTCGTACATGAGGGCCGTCTTGTTTTTCTCATGAGAATTGCTAATTCTGATTGAGGAAGTGAAGAAAAGAGCTGTACACAGCTGGGTGACATGATCAGAGGTCTGATTTAGGAAGATGATTTTAGAGTCAAACTTCTTGTCTAGTTAAGAGATAAAATATAAATACACTATGATAGCTGGGCGTGGTGGTGCACGCTTGTAATCCCCGCGCTTGGGAGGCAGAGACAGGAGGATCGCGCAGGTTCAAAGCTAGCCACGCTGGCTTAAGAGACCCTGTTTCCAAATAAAAAAGTATAAAATAGGGCTGGGAGTGTAGCCCAGAGGTACCCCAGTACCACCATCAAAAAAAAAAAAAGAAAAAGTAAAAAGAAATACACTATGATAGACACAGGAAACTTGATAAAGGCACATAAGGAATATTCAAATATTATGTTATTTTCTATTAAAATGTAAATTAGAAAAAAACTGGAGGCCTAAGAAATCCATAAGAAAACTGTAACCATGAAAGCATTTTGCAAACTGCTTTATTTTTAGAAATATTTCCTTTTGAAATATGTCAAACATGTACAAAAGTAAAATACTACACAATGAATCAGCCCCATCTACTCAGAGTTTTAGATTATCTTACAAGATTTCCTTTCACAGTGTTCCTGGGATTATTTTTAAGCAAACCCAAGACATTCTATAATTTTTTCATTAAGTAACTGGAGCACTAAAAGGTGTTTTGTAAGAATGACCATTTTAAAACTAGCCCATGGGTGGAGTCTTTCAATTTTTTTACCTGTTCAATACTGAAAGGATGGAAGGGTTTGGAATATAGGCAGGAATCCAGCATAAACTGATGCCCAACCTGACGCCCTCAAAGATAAAAAAGTAAAAATGATGAGATTTCCACAGGAACATAGACTCCAAATTCTAAATACCATCAAACCATTAAGAATCATGCAATAACAAAAATATTATAAGAGGATTTGTTCAAAGTATATAAGTAGTTGCCAAATAAAAGGATTTCTAAACCACGAGCGGTGCCACACACCTATAATCTCAAAATTTTGGAAGCCGAGACAGGAGAACTGCAGATGTAAGACCAGCTTCAGAAACTTAAGGGAAACTCTCAGAAACCCAGAGAAACTTATTATCAAAACAAAACAAAAAAAAAATTGCCAGGCATGGTGGCACACGCTTGTAATCCACAGGCTTGGGAGGCAGAGACAGGAGGATCACACAGGTTCAAAGCCAGCTGCACTGGCTTAAGAGACCCTGTTTCCAAATAAAAAAGTATAAAAATAGGTCTGGGAGTGTAGCCTGGAGATAGAAGGGTTTCCAGGAACCCCAGTACCACCACAAAAAAAATTAAAATGGCTGATATATATATGTATATATATGTATGTATATATATATGTATATATATGTATATTTATGTATATTTATATATATGTATATATGTGTATATATGTATATATATAGCCTTAAAGCATTTTAATTTTATAAACTGAAAATATTAGTAAAATTGCATCAGTAGGCATTTTCCTTAATCCCACACTCAATAATTTAGTCCTTATATATTCCATTTAAATTCAGAAATGAGGTAAGGATAAAAAGAAAACATTTAATATTATATAAAGTAAAATGCAACATTTTCACTAAAGGGTGGAAAACTTAAGTAAAAGAGACACAATTATAGCTAGAAGGTAAGAAACAAATCACAAAAATCCCATTTCTCAAATTTACATAAACATCATTTCCACTCATAGTTCTACTGAATAATTAAATTGAAATTCAATAGGTCTAAGTTTAGTATAAACAAGTAAAAATACACAGATCATTTTTAAAAAATAATGTACATACTTAGATACTAAAAATTCATCTGAATGTTACAGCATATACAATTGATGAGGAATACACAGAACAATTAAACTGACAAGATGTTTAGAAGCAACCAAAATTGTACACTGGATCCCTTATTCTCATAAAAATAATTTAAGAAACATTAAAACTTAAATGTAAAAAACGCAACAATAAACAATAAACAAACATATAAATACATTTAATAATTGTTAGCAAGTCATAAATCATAATGACAAAGAGATCTGACTTAAAGAAAATATTTAAAAACTGTCTGAAACAAAAATGTGTGGCATTTTGGAAGAGATGGAGTTACTGTTATACGTATACATTAAGAACTATCCTAAATCAAATAGGATAGGAAATAACCCCTGGAAGTATAGGTAAGTAAGAAAATACAAAGAAGCAAAAAAGATAAACATAAGGTAATGAAGCTAATCAGTAATTAGGTTAGCGGGGACTGGCCTGACAATACAATGGAATTTCATTTTCCTTCTATCATAAAGGCAAAGTATTTATTTATTTATTTACTTATTTACTTATTATAATAAATCTCAGTTCTGGCTAAGAGCCCAAGAAGAGGTATTTTCAAAAATTCACATCCGACATAAGTTGGTATAATATGCTCAGGACGATTTGACAGTATTTATCAAAAAGTTTAACAATGTCCCTATCATTGGACCAGGAAATATATTCTAGCAAAAACTACCCTAAAAGTTATTATGAACACATATAAAGATGTAGTGAAAGCTTATAATTTTTCCCATTAGTTTATGAGAAAAAAGGACATTAGAAGGAATATTTATAAAGAAGTCATGTTTTATACAAAGAATTCCTATTTATCTTGAAAAAAATGTGTTATAAAAGTATATATATAAGCCAGGTGTGGTGGCACACACTTGTAATCCCCACACTTGGGAGGCTGAGACAGGAGGATCCCACAGGTTCGAAGCCAGCTTCAGCTACTTAGTGAGGCTGTCAGCAACTTAGTGAGACCCTGTTTCCAAATAAAATATAAAATAGGTCTGGGTATATAGCCCAGAGGTAGAAAGCCTCTGGGTTCTACCCCCAGTACAAACAAAGAAAAACAAAAACAAAACAAAACAAAAAAGCTGCTGAACAAAACAAAGAGAGAAAAAAAGCCAGGCATGGTGGTGCACGCTTGTAATCCCCGCACTTGGGAGGCTGAGACAGGAGGATAGTGCAGGTTCAAAGCAGTCTCAGCTACTAGGGCTGGGAGTATAGCCCGGAGGTAGAAAGCCTCTGGGTTCCACCCCAGTACCACAAAAAAGTGTGTGTATGTATGCATGTATGTATGTACATATACATACATATATATGTGTATATATACATACATACTTATGTGTATATATGTATATATACATAATATATATATATATGTTCACAAAATACTAAATGGATAAAACAGATTATAAACAAATGGTCCCATGTATTGTGAAAAATGATGTGCACTGACTGATGTTTAATATTATTCACAACATTATTAATTGGGAAGAATATTTTAAAATAATAGTTCTTAGCATTCTCTGATTGGCATAATTAAAGATTCTTTGAATTTCATTTTGTTTAAATCTATCTCAATTTTTTCCAAATTGAATATATGCTGCTTTGGAAGAAAAGCTGAAAAACTCAAAGCATACAACAAATTAATGTCATAAAATTTTTAGTCCTTTTTAAAAAGATATAAGGAAAAAGTCTCAATCCTCTTCTTTTTAAAAAAATATACAACTAGTTTTTTTGCCTTTATTTTCTTTTCCAAATGCCCTTAGAACGAACACCACACACACACACACACACACACACACACACACACACACACACACACACACAGCAGATATCGTGGTAGAGTGGTCTGGCTAACTTGCCCAAACTGGTCATGAATTCCCAGGCTCAAGTGATCATCCTGCCTCAACTTCCCAAGTGGCTAAGACAGAGGAGGGCTAAACCTGTGCATGAAGCTCCCAGAAGGAATGCTATGGATTCTTAGAAATTAAATCAACTGGAGTAACTCTTCCATTTTCCTTTTGGCTGCAGGTGCTGGGGACAAAGAGAGGTGACTTTGAGACTTCTAGTCTAGTCAAGCAGTGGTAGGTGATGTAGCTGATCAGACAAGATCCCATCTCTTGGGACCCTCCTTTTCCCAGGTTACTCCCTGTACAACTCTTTAACAGTGAAGTCAAAGCCTCCCCTTTCATCGTGGCATCCTTTATCTCTCAGGCCACAAGATATCTGTATCCCTGAATTCCAACATAATTAATTTCACCATCTTCTGGTGCTCGATATTCATTCTGCCTTGAGGCTTCTCTTCTAACATGGTTTTAATGTTATTTAATTTTCACATATTAATGCCCTTTGGGGCAGAGTGTGGCCAGAAGCAGTGTTGAAAGAGAAGGAAGACAGCAAAGAAATCTTAAAGGAAGGTCTTGACAAGAATGGAATACAATTTGTGGCAGATTCTCCTGGTCAGCTGTACCCACCCTAGAGGCTCTCTTCACTCTGCTATTGAGATTGCACCACACAGCCAATTCTATGGGGCACCTCTGGATATTCAAGTGAGTCTCACTTTAGCCGAGTACTAAGTCATTTACTTGCCTTGGTTTTAGTTTCTTAAATTCACCCTCTTGTCTAATCTCAGATTTCCTCAACTGAGAGAAAGTTTCAGTGATCTGCCAAATCCATGTTGGCAATGGAATGTATGCTTCATAAGAATTGTGCCCATCTTTAACAACCACATGTGTGCACACACACACACACATGCACAAAATTTTTTCCAAAATGAAACTGAGTAATGTAAAACAATGGGCCATATTTGATGATGATGATGATGATGATGATGATATTAATGAAAATAAACACCCAGCCAACATTATTTGCGTGTTCCTAATACATGCTGTATATGTCACACATTAGTGCCAGTCATGGCACAGCATCAGATTATTATGATTCTGATTTCACAGATTAGGTAGAAGCCCCCAGAAGTTTAAGAGATAGATTGAGAGTCAATGCCTGGTTTTGAGACAAATGCTCACCTGACTGCCACTGCTCCCACGCACATTCGTACACCTTCTGCTGACTCAGTATGTCTTTTTTATTATGGTTGTTATTATTTTGGTTGTACATATTTATGGGTTACAGCCTGATGACTGTAATGTGCAATGATCAAATCTGGGTAATTAATATTTCTATCTCCTTACCATCATTGTATGCCTGGAGCCCTTGCACTCCTCTCTTCTAGTTCTTCAAGAAATATATAATAGAGTATCACAAAATGCCCCCCACACACTGTGCTTAGCAATACCAGATCTCACTCATTCTAAAAGTGTTCCCATAGCCACTATCCAACCTCCCGGAATCCCTCCTACTCCCACCCTTCCTAAACTCTGCTCATCACTACTCTACAATAAGAGCAACTTTTAGCTTCCATATATGACACTAAATGATGCAGGATTTGTTTTTCTATATATGACTTATTTAATGTAATGTAATATCCTCCAGTTCCATTCATTCTGCTGCAAATGCCATAATATCATTCTTTTTATAGGCAAATAATATCCCATTTGTATATATACCACATTTCTTTTATCTACTCACCCATGAATAAAAATCTATTATGATTCTATATCTTAGCAATTGTGAATAGCATTTTAATAAACAATAAAATGTAGGTATCATTTCAACATGCCTATTTAATTTTTCTCTGGATATATATGCAGAAGTGGAGTGGCTAGATCAAATAGTGGCTCTACTTTTAGTTTCTAAGAAACCCCTAGTCTGTTTTCAACTTTGTTATACTAATTTACTTTCCTACCAATATTGCACTTAAGAGTTTCCTTTTCACCATTTCCTCCTCAGCATTTTTTAATTTTTTGTTGTTTTAGTTTAGTTTTGTGGGATGGAAACTGGAGACGAGGATGGAAACTGGATGGGGATGGAAACTGGAGACGAGGCATTCAACCTTTGAGCTACACCCCCAGCCCTATTTTTTTTTTTTTTTGAAACAAGATCTCACTGAGTTGTGAAGGGTCTTAGGGCCTTGCTAAGTAGCTGAGGCTGTCCACAAACTTCGATCCTCTGGTCTCAGCCTCCTGAATGCTGGGATTACAAGCATGTCCACATGGCCAGCCTATTTTTTGTCTTTTTGATAATAGTAATTCTAACTAGGGTAAGATGATACATCATTGTGGTTTTGATTTATATTTCTTTGATGTCTAATGAGCTGAACATTTTTTCATAAATTTTCTGGCTAGTTAAATTTTTCCTTATGAAGAATAAATGATTGATAGTTGGATTACATGTTTGATTGTTATTGTTGAGTTACTTATTTCCTTATATATTCTAGATATTAATTTTTTGTCAGAGTAATATTATTTAGGTAGCACTTTCACTCCCTCTTTTGTTGTCTCTATGCTCTTACTTTGATATGATCCCAATAATGTCTATTTTTCCTTTTGTTGCCTATGCTTTGGGGGGTCTTACCCAAAAATTTATTTCCTAAACAGACTACTTAAAGTGTTTTCCCTGTTTTCTTCTAATATTTCTATAGTTTCAAGTTCAGGTCTTATATTATGATATATGTTGTCCATTTTTTTTGTTTTTTGTATAGAAAGAGTAGTATTTTTAGATACCAATAACAAACTTGCTGAGAAAGAAATCATGAAAGCAATTCTATTCACAACAGCCACAAAAATAAAATAAAATAGCTAGGGATAAATTTAACCAGAAGGTAAAAGACCTCTGTACTGAAAAAATTATAAAACACTAATGAAAGAAATTAAACAAGACACACACACACGCACACGCACACACACACACACGCATACAAAAAAACTTCCCATGTTCATCGGATGTAAAATATTGTTATAATATCTGTAACTACACAAAATGGTTTATAGATTCAATGCAATACTCAAAATATCAATGGCATTCTTTATAAAACTAGACAAAATAATCGTAAATCTCATAGGAAAGAAAAAAAACTAGAATAGCCAAAGCAATCTCAAAGAATAAAGCTGGAGGTATCATAATACTTGACCTCAACACACACTAAAGGGCTGTAATAACTAAGTCAGTATGGTGTTGGCATAAAACCCGACATGCAGACCAAAGGAACAGAATAAAGAATCCAGAAATAAATCCATACATCTATAGCCAACTGGTTCTCAACAAAGGTGCCAAAAGCACCTTTTCAGGAGAAAGGACAATCTTTCCAATTAATTGTGCTGGGAAAACTGGATATTCACATGCAAAGGACTTTAACTTAACTCCCTTATAGCACCCTATATATAAATTAACTCTTCTTTTCAGCCCTGTGGGTCACTCCATTCCTGAGCAAATGTTTTTAAATTTGAAGTTCTAGGTTAATTCATTTCCATTCAAACTTTCATCTGGTCCCAGCAGGGATTTGATGGATTGCTATCTAATAAACAATGAATTATTTTTTTTGCATTTACAGCCCCCTCAAAATGGGAATAGGACATCTTTGTAGTAAAATTGAACTGAAGCAGTGTGTGTGTGTGTGTGTGTGTGTGTGTGTGTGTGTGTGTTGTTTAGTTTTGATGTAATAATAATTAACAGGGTAAAATAAATTTATAAAGCAATCGGTTGTGAACTGCCAAATACATTCCAACCCGTGCTTGAGAGAAAAATGCAATGATTCTGGAAATTTGCTGATTGTGGTCAGATACACTGCAAAAAAAAAAAAATCCAAAAGTATGAACAGTGGAGAAAACCATTTAGAGAAGATAAAGCACAAAGAAAAAAGTAATAGCATATCATTAGTAAAATCAAAGAATGCAGTTATTAGCAAGTCCTTGCTTGCCTTAAGCACCTTCAGATGACTAGATTTAAAATAATTTTCAAATAATCTCAAAGAAAAGAAATGCATGCTCTTCTTGTAAAGAATGAAGTAGCTAAAATAGTGGTTGTTGTGGTTCTTCGTCCACTGTTAAAGCATATGAAATGTCATTTACAAAGTGAAAAATTCAGAAAACAGGTCTAAAGGTAAAAACAGTGGTCTGACATTTTTTGTATGTAATCCAAAATTATGATGGAGCAGCTGATATGAGAAATTCAAAAAGCCATTACAAATTTACACTAATGTTTACTCTACTCGTATAAAAGAGAGAATTCCTGAATGAGCAATCCTTTAAGGGAAGTCAAACCAGAATCAGAGGAATGCAGTTCCTTAAATCAAGTTACTGGGAAACTTTAGTGCTTCCCTATAAAGAAACATTCCAAATACAACAAATATATCAGTGATGGTAAGTCTTCTATAGTAAAACGGGGAAAAATATGGGTGGATAAGTAGCATATAAACAAATAAATGAATGTACTTTGAAAGAGAAAAAAAATACAGAGCTACTTCCGAAAAATGTCAAGTGGTTGTCCAAAGGACACATCAACATGACAGAACCATTTCTTTTACATGCAGGCCATGATTTCATTCTATTTCTTGATTATATTTGTATTTAGATGAAAATATCATGGCTATTCTAATAAATATTATTGCTGAAGATTAACCCATGGTCTTCTACTGGGCTCAAGCTTATCCTTCTGCAACTTTTCTCTAGAACATGTGAAAAAGGGTCAACTTTGTTCTAGTCTCTTGAAACTGTTATGGAAATAGATTTTCCTTCAGTAAGCTCTAATGGTTGATTTCTGCAGTGCCTAAGGTTCTCAGCCTTGTCCCTGCCAAAAATCCAGCTTGGAGGGGGCTGGAGGTAAAGATGTTTTCTGAAAATGCATGAAGCTAGTTCTGAGAAATCAAAGACGAGCTGTCTGTATGTGGTAGATGATAAACTAGGGCACACACAACATGAATATTTAATATTACAAGTATATGACTATTTGAGGGTTTTGAGTTTTTAAAATCACTCTCCTCTTGCAAATAGTTATGTTTATGCATGTTGCTGTCATAATCAAAGGCTTTTACCCAATATTTATCCTCAAGGCAATTTATAAAAACTGTTCTCTTATTCTGAAGAAAACAAGAATATTTTCATTCATTCATTCATTCATTCATTCATTCATATTCATTCACTAATCTCTCTAGCCATTTACTTTTTATGGGTACATTGTGGTTCTATATCTTAATAGAGTACAAGACAGTAGAGGCATACATTGACATTTAGACAATTCATTTAACACTTATATTTGAGGCAGCTACCTTATTTTTAAGGCACATATAGTGGCTAGAGAGGAAAGATAGATAAAACATGCTCATCCATAACTACAATCAAAGGAAAAGGTTATTATGCACCATGAGATGTGTGAATTGTTTGGGGAGATCAGAGGAAAGAGAGATGAATTACAAATGAGGGGTTTGAAGTAGGAAACTCTTAAGACAAAGTGGATCTGAATTGGTTCTTAAGTAAGTTAAATGATTTAAGAGCACTTAATAATTTAATTTCAATCTAACCTGGATAAAATCACACAACATGTAATCAAACTTCTCCATTAATCTAGATATATATTTACTGTCTATGACTGGTTATTTATATTTGAGTCATGATAATGTCTAATTCAGAAGTAGTGTTGACTGAAAATTTAACTTTCAGGATGGGATAGAATTGTGCCAAAGTCTTATTTCCTCCATTTAATACCCATGTGGTTCTGGCCCTACTTTTGAACATTGTTATTTTTTAAATTTCATCATCTACTAAATGGCAATTTTCATCATCATTTAATGGAGATGCCCCAAAAAGATATAGCTCAAATACAATTCAAGACCTGTAGCTGGCAATGCCTGCCTTTGTACTGGAGTTTATGCTCATAGCCATTCTATTTTTCTTCTTCTATTATGTGACACCTAAATAGCACCTTAAATCTCTTCATGGAAGTTCCAAAAATTCATTATTCTACTTCACTTTCACTGCTCTTAGAGATAACTGTTACCTCTGTAATGCTCCCTGTAGACCCCCAAAGCTAAGACCTTATATGCCCTAGAGCCCATAATTTTAACTTGGAAATCCCAAAGCTACACTCCAAATTCAAATAAACTCATGTCCACCTGCGTTTATGTTATACAGCTGACAAATATCTTCAGTAAAAAAAGGCCACTTCAGTTATACTATATATTATTGTTTCTTTCTCCATTAATTGAAATTTGAGTTATATTTTACATAACTAATACACAGTAAATAGTGCACACATTATATGTCCACTATTTATGAAGAAATTCCTGTTATATGGAAACAGCACTCTTTAATATGTGCTGGGTCATTATATGCTAACCTATGTCTAGGGCACTTGAACTGTGACTCATCCAGATTGAGATAAGTGCAAACTGCATGCCAGATTTTGAATGCTAAGTAAACAAGAAAAAAATTAAAATATTCCACTAATATTTTCATTTTTGTTACATGTTAGTTTCCTGGGTGGCCAAAAGGAGATAAGATGGTTGTTGAATAACTAGTACTTTATTATTTTATTTATTATTATATTTAAGTTAAATTTGATTTATTGTGGCTCACACTCTGTTTCTACTAAGCTGGAGCAAATTCTTCATCTTGAGGAAGAGCCTGCCCTGGGGGCAAAGGAATGGATGTGCATTTCCTGAAACCCCAAAGCTCCCCTGATGGTCATGCTATGCAGAGGACAGAGATGGTCATGATTATCATGCAACTTTCTGGTCTCCTCAGAAAGAGTAGACTCTAGTCTTATCCAGGAGGCTCTCATTGAGAAGCAGTGTAAAAACTCCAGGTCCCAGGAAGGCCTATGTCCCAGCAGAAAACTACCTTGGTACTCTCTTTTGATTGTTCACATATGCAATACAGACACTCCACATTTAAAGCTGCCAAGGAGCTTCCCATTACTCTTGGATTAAAAAATATTCCATAGTTGAGCACCAATGATATATTTATACATCATTTGATACTGTGTGCTTTGGAGAAAGGATGTAAGTAAGAAGTATCTAGGAGTTGGCTGAATATACCAATTTCAAGAGAAACATAAAATAAATAATAAAGTTCTAATTGTTCAACAACCATTGTATCTCCTTTTGGCCACCCAGGAAAGCCCTGCATTTTTCTTTAATTGTATAATGGTATAGAATCCAGGTGTTCCAAGGTCACTGATCAACTCTCAGTAGAGAACATACTTCTATATTCAGCTTTGAATATCAGGTATAGCCTAGACTAAGACAGGCATGTTGTGGTCTTAGGGTTTGAAAGCAAATAGCCCCAGGTCTGATTAATACTTAAAATATGAAAAGACCTTTTTATGGAGGAGCAGTGTAGCACGCATCCCAGTGTTACCACAAAAAATCATAAAGTTTATTACCTAATTTCCAAAGAGAGTAGTCCATTAATGAGGAGGAAACTGTTTTAATAAGTAATAAATTAACCCCATGTAAGACATTTGTCCACGTGATTTTCAATAAAAACAAAGCTGAGGCCTCCACAGAATACAATAACAATGAATCATAACCAAAACTCTGAGCTAGTTTTTTCATTCATAGTTTATTTTCACATCTAATTTGAAACAACAGATCATCTATAAATCACATAAGGGAGGCACTCTTTTTCCTATCTTGCAGATGAAGAAAACCCCTGAGTTTATATCTAGTAACTGACCAAAGGAAAAATCAAAATTCAGGTCTCTTCAGAGCAAAGTACACATTTTGAAATGATTCCATAAGGTACCCTACTAAAATTCACACCCATGCTAAGATATCACTATCTGAAAGACCTACTGAATTTTATTTTAACATTCTAAAAGATCGTGTGAGCATTGTCCTCGAAGTTGGAAGTGCTAGAGAGAATTATGAAGTTGCAATAATAAATAGTAGTGTAAGAAAAAACATTAAAGAATATTATTTTAAAGTACTTTTAAATTGTTTCATCACAAAAGCAACACATATCTATTTATAAATACAAATAATATTTAAGTACCTATAGTTTAACAAAACAGATTTTAAAAAAACCCACCATTATTATGACAGTAACTACTGCTATGTATTCTGAGTTGATCTTTAATATATTATTAGCAGTGTAGCACACCAGAAGCAGAGGACAGTCCTTATAAGTGTCACCTTACACAGTCTACACGTCTGGACCAGTCAACACAGGAACTACCATTCTTCTTTTCAACCTCCTTTTCTACAAGTTCCAGTGTATTTTAAGCATCTTTTAAAGTGCACTTCAGTTTTTTTTTCCAGAGAACAAGTCTTCACTAGGGTAAAAGAGTTGTCTTCCCTTCTAGAAATCATAGGCTAAGGATGACAATAGCCTTGGAGGTGTATCATGCATTCTCACATGGATTCACTGACCCTCTCTACTGCAGAAGTGTTGAGAGGAAGGTGCTAGGTGAGAAAGAATAGGAAAAGCCAAAGTTCTGTCCTCAAGATCATAAAGGCTGGGACTATAATGTCACTTGGCAATGCATGAGGACATCGGTCAATGGAGCACCTGGGCTCAATAGCCCAAAGATGATGAGAGAGAGAATTCTAAGTTTCATTGCTTTGTTATTTGAAACTCCATAATAAGCTTCTTCTAAATAACCTTTCTTCAGCAAACCTTTGGCTACTCTATCAATGTTCCCTGAATAAATTCAACCATGAAACTGATAAAGATGTTGCCAGTGTCTTCACTGCTTTATACACATTATCTGCCTTTCCCTCCAAGTGGATCTTCAAGGCAGTATCTACAATCATCTCTATTTTATAGATGTGTAAATTAAAACTCAGAGACATTAATTAGCTTGCCTAAGTTTATATGCCAGATTTATCTTACTCCAATGGGCATGCTCTTAAAACCACATCCTTTGTAATATGGCTGCCTTTATAATATTGACCAGGGAAGGACACTCACAATATGGCAACTTAAGTGCCATTGGCCTAGAAGGCACCTGGATGATCTGACCCCTGCCAGCCTTCTTTCTTCTCTTTCTCATTTCTTGAGCCTCAGCCCCATGGTTCTATCAGACATGGAAGTAAACTGAGCTCTCTTCTAAAGAAAGCTCTTTTACTTAATTCTGTCTACCTGCAAAATTGTTCCCCCATTCATATTAATCAGCTCTGTGACAAAAATACCTGAGAGAAATAAACCTCAAGCAGAAAAGGGTTATTTTGGTTTCCAGAGGTTTCAGGCCATGGTTGGTTGGGCCCATGGCAAGTCAAACATCATGGTGAGGGACACATGGTGAAGCAGAGCTGCTCACAACATGGCAGCCAGGAAGCAAAGAGAGAGAACCTTTATAACAAATCCCCTACCCCAAACCCATAAAGCAATGCATAGGTCTGAGCTCTCAGGATCTAATCACCTCCTGGAATGGGGTCCAGGATTTCAGTATTCAAGCCTTTGGGGACATTAAAATAAAACCCATAACACCATTCTTACCATGACCACAGAACCCAGCCTTAATATATCTCAATAAACATCACTTACCAAAAAATATTTTCATGGACATTTATTCTACCATATTCTCTCTTACAGCACTTGGCCTCCTGCCTCCTTCCCAGAAATGAATGAATGAAGCCGTTTTAGAGCAATCACTACAAAATAGTAATCTGTTTTCATATATATGTGAATCTAAAAACATACACTCACACACATGCACTAAATGCATATACTTAGCACAACACTGTAATAAAATAGATAAAGAAGCTGAGCGTGGGGGCGCACACCTGTAATCCCCATGCTTGGGAGACAGAGACAGGAGGATCATGCAGGTTTGAAGCCAGCCTCGCTGGCTTAAGAGACCCTGTTTCCAAATAAAATATAAAATATGTCTGGGAGTGTAGCCTGGAGGTAGAAGGCCCCTGGGTTCCATCCTCAGTACCACCAAAAAAACAAAAAAACAAAAAAGTAGATAAAGAAGAGGAGAGAGGAAAGGAGAGAGAAAACAATAACAAACAAAAAAAGCCTTCTGGAAAACATTACCCAAATTTTACAATTTTAATAGTGATTTTTCTTTTATAAATACAGTTTGGAGATTTTCTATCTTTCTGCTTGCTTGATCTTTCTAATATAAAGTAATTAACATTTATTATTTTCATAGTACATTTCAAAGCCATAATGGCACTTCTGGAATAAACGATAATAATTCTCTTCTGTTCAAGTAAATATTTTTTATGTGATCGAATGCTGCCCTTGTTTAGGTTCTTTCTATATTTGGTATCCAAAGTAATTCAGAGATGAACTATGTTGCTTTAGCCCTTATAGAGTCTTTTTCTTTTTCTTTCTTTTTTCTTTTTTTTTTTTTTTTTAGTGGAAGGGAAGTTTGAAGTAGAAGGAATAGTTTGAATAAGAGTAACTAAGAAAAAGCAGTGGAGAATAAATGTCCTACCTGAACTTCTCATTTAAAAAAAAAACAAGTGTGTGCCACAGCAATGAGGACACACAGGCACCAGTACCACTAAGAGCAGCAAATGGGAGTCAGCCTTGCCAAACCCTCCTCAGGCCCCAAACCACAAAAAGCAGGGCATTTCTTCTGCAGCTGAAAATATCTCTTGGTCAATGTCTGGTGTAAGATGAAAGCTTTTCTGAACCTGTGGCACTTGAGGAGCAAAGAAAGGGACAGGCGTGGTTGTTAGGGGAACTCCCAAGATTTGCACTGCAGCAGGCTCTTCATCAGGAGTAGTGCTTTAACTGAAGATGCCATTTTAAAAAGCTGTCATTTGCTCAAAAGTAAGTGAAATGCCCAGTTGGCTAAGTGGGACAATTTGCGATTATCTGGACAAATGCCATAATACCTCCAAGGCCTTGATGATAAACATGTACCAAGAAGACTCACTGACTCGGCATTTGGCATGAAAAAGAAATGATGGGAAAAATGGCTCTCAGAACATTGGTAACCCAGAAAAAAAAGGCTTTAAAAAAATCTACTACAACAAAATTTCATGTATTCTAAGGGCAAGTATCTTAGCTTTACTTGAAGGGTAAACCTTAGAGAAAAAAACATAAAATCTTAAGAAAAAAAATCAAAATAATTGCGCTCACCTTTTCTCATGCCCCAGTGATGGAGCATACGTCAGCACAGAGCTGCAGCTCACTGCTAATCCAGAGCAGGAGGAAGAAGGCTTCTCTGACAAACAGGAAATCTTCCTAGAGATTTCTACTTTGGTCTAAGTTAAAAATACACAAAGTAAAATATTATGTGGCTTACCATAGATTATCAGTAATGAATGTTATTTACATTTATAAATTAGTATTGACTCAATTTACTGAAATGTTTTTCCCCTAACATTTTTAAGTACTTAGGAGTCCAGTCTTCAAGGGTTCAGTCTGCAGCTACCACTGCTGAAAGGATTTGTGGTTCTGTGCTTTTTTTCCAACACCTTCCTGCCTTAGGTGCTTCTTTCTTTGCTCTTAGCTGTAAGCTAAAACTGGGAGACAGGAAGAGGGCATTTCACTAGATGTCTAGAAAATGAACACCAAAAACAGAGTATGGAGTGGGAGACAGTAGGTCATTCACAGGTTATCAGCTGCCATAGCCACCAAGGTCACCCTGTAGGATTCTAGAGTAATTTTCTGTCCTTAAAAAAATGTGAAAGTTGGGGAGTAATCAGTATACAATAGGGACTTTAGATAATGAAGGAGAAACCCCAATGGAGTGAGGGAGGTAGTCTAGGAGAGAGGATGGGGCAAGGGAGAATTAGTGAAGAAAGCACTTCCAATTACATGATGTACATATGTAAGAATACCAAAGCCAATCTCAATGTTGTGTATAGGGAAGAGGGGATTGGGGATGGAGTCAAAGGAAAACTAAGTGCTATGTGCATGTATGTCACAATCACTATGAAATACATTACGAAGTGAAACTAAAACACAATAATAAGAGTATTTTTAAAATGCTAATTGATAAAACCCTCTGTGCAGGAAAATGAGTCATTCACTCCACTCAATAGAAGTTTAAATATTTTTAGAAATTTCAGTATAGGGACTTCTTAGAATGAAGCGGTGCCATGATCACTTTTTCAGTACAAAGCTTGGGTCAAAGGGAAGGACAGATACAACCTCAGGCCACTGCACAATGCATTGAAAGACCATGTAAAATTCCATAAAGGAGGTAAGAGGAAGAGAAAACAATTCTGAACTGAAATGAAATGTTCTAGAAAAAAGGTTCATGCATATTTTCCTTCATGGTTTTATTATCTCTGTCCTTTCGATGGTAAGTCTAGTGCCTTACACTTGCATATTATTGCTCTCTAAGAAACCAAAAAAATGCTTTGAAAACATAAGCTATGCCTTCCTTCCTAGAGAGACAAGCATCTACATTGGCATCCTGCAGATACAACTAACTTTTACCTCCCCTCACTTCTCAAGGAGTCCTTAAGACACTGCCAATAGGCCTGTCTTCCTTACTCTGTAGGAACTTCTGTGCCAAGAGCCATTCACCGGGTGCAGCCAAATTTGGATCAATGCATAATATGCAATTTTTTTTTTTTACAAGTGAGTGTGTATTATGTGAGATAGAACCCTGGGTGAACAGACAAAGCAGGTGAAACATTCTGTAATGTCCAAGTGCAGTAGTGCTAAAGCTCTGTTCCTTGGATGTGAGAGAACTCTCTCCGTGGGTCTGTGTAGAAGTGAGCTAGGGCAAAGGACCATTCGTGCCAATGCTGACATGCAGTGGGAAGGTGTCCCTGAAGCATATGACCATGACTGCTATGATCATCTCTTGTTTTGTGTTATGTCTGTCAATCTCTTTAGATCCCTCTACCAAATTTCCAGTACTTGAAAACATTCCTTATTACCTCAAAGTTGAAAATGACTGCAGTGGTTATACCTGACAAGTCACATATCCATTTTCTATGCCAGTATTCTACAAATTGCCTCATCTCAAGGCAGAGAGACTTCAGGAGAGTCTTTAAGGGAACAGACCCTTTGCAATTCATGTGAGCACGCACCTGTCTGCATGAAGCAAATAAAAAATCTATTGACTGATTTGGGGGTGTCACCTTTCCTTAGCACTACTCCCCACTATCACCAACACCAACACCACAACTCCCTTCACATTCCTCCATAACCATCACTATCCCCATCCCAACACTACCACCACCATCAACATCACTGTCCATGTACTGAGTTGGATAAGGCTGCTCCAGAATTCATACCCATCCAGAATGTGGATGTGACCTTGTTTGGAAGAAAAGGGTTTATGCAGATGCAATAAAGATGAGGTCAAACTGGAGTAGGGTGGACCCAAACCCAGAATGACCGTATCGGTAGAGACTGATGTATCTACTCATCAGAGAGGAACAAATGTAACTCTAGAAAACATCAAAAATGAATATTTTAATCCTATAATCCTATAGTTTGGAAAACTGATCTCTAGAAAAGCTAAAGTAACTTATTTTACAAATCCAGCAAATCACCTTCAGAACATACCCAGAATCCAGATTTCCCAACTTGTTCAACCAACTCTACAATACTGATGACCACAGAAGTGGGTGCCATCTGTATTTTAATACCTACCACCTGGTATTAGGAAGTAGTATATTAAAGCTGTGGACACCCTGCCCTGACACCAACTCACAGGCTCACTGCATCTGCCCATTGAAGTGTCATTAAACCTTATAGAAACAATGTAAGAAAACAAGTCCAGAGGCAGAACTGCTTGAACAGAAAACATGACATCAATGGTGATATCAAGTGAGGGTGTTTAAGAAAAACCTTTTTTATTAGAAACGATACCAAGCCAAAAAATATTTCCATTGCTATGGGGGCCATCCCTAACATTAACTCTGCATACCTGCATAAAATCTAAATGATTTGAAGGTCTTCCCAAAACAAATTTGAGGTGGAATTCTTGTCATGTAATCAGAAAGAAACTGAAATAAAGAGGCCACTGACAGGTATGTTAACTAAAATGCATCTAAGCATCCATAAATTATAAAAGGCCTCTATATGCTAAAGCACCTGTAAAGACAATAATAAATAAAACCAGGCATGGAGGCTCACACTGTAAACCCAGTATATGGGAGACTGAGACAGTAGGATTAAAGGTTTGTAGCCAGCCTCAGCTACTTAATGAGACCCTCCACAATTTAATGAGAACCTATTTCAACATAAAGAATAAAAAATAGGGTTGGGGGCATAGGTCAGAGGTAAAATGCCCTTGAGTTCAATCCCCAGTACCAAAATGAATGAATAAATAATAATAAATGATTAAGAATATTGATTTCTTTTTTCCTTTAAAAATTATGTCATTGTATTTGCTTCCAACTCAAAGTACCTAAGATGTCATCTCTCATACCAAAATGGACCTTTTCTAAACCTCAGTTTCCGAGAACTTTGGAAAATCACTACTAAGGAGTCCTCAATTTTGATATACATACTGAGAAGCCTTATTAAAAGAAAATAAAATGAACTGCTAAGATCAGTTCCCAGAGCTGCAGGTAATTCTGTACAATTCAGCTCCCTATTCACAGTCTGAAGGCGGTGACGGGGCAGTGATCCAGTAAATGTGAATCCTCTCAGCTACAAATATTAAAAATAAATCCTCGCTTCCTGAGCATCATTTCCTTTTGAGTTAATATTATTAGAGATGTGCTTTTGTGTTTTTTCCTTTTTACCAAGTTGATATCATATCATAACATGATTAAGACAATACTCACCTAATTTTAAAAAATAAAAATACTAATAAGATGCACAAATATATATTAAAATTTGATCAGTATACTGTGTGCTGCTATTATTTTCTAAGACTCTGAATTAATATTTACTTATAATGTGAAATTCCCATTATCATACACTGTTCTCAGTGTCCACCAGAAGTTACTATTATAATATGGTGATGCCATTCTTTTGTTGTTCTTCTTTTAAAGCTGTAATGAGTTTCTAGCATCTAACTAACATGTATATTTGGAAGGTATTGTGTCTTCTTTTAAGTTGTACATGCAGGTACCCTATAGCTCTTGGAGCAAATAAGACTCTAAAACCAAGTCTTCTGCTTGTTTTGTTTAAATTTTTTATTTTATGTTTTTCTTCTAAATAATTGATTTTCCTTTAAAAAAAAATAGGTCAGGGATAACGTAGGTGGCAAACGGAAGCTAGGAAATTCTGCAAGTGATGCACCTTTTCCTAAGAATACACATCCTACCTGAAGGCTAAAATAACAGAGATCTCAGACTTAACAGATCCCCAACCAAATTACTGACTCTTCTGCTCCAAATCTCTCCTACTCCAATAGTCCTCTACCACTACCACAATGACTACCACTTACCCAGCTTGCACAGATTAAAGAAAACAAATAAACAAACTCTACTCAAACCTAATTTTTCTCTGCCTAATCCTGTCACTGCCTGCTCCATGCAAATTTTTATTGTACATACCATTTTTAAAATACCTTTCAAATTACACACCCTACACCCACTCTTCTGCTCCCACTCTACTCCATGTGAAAAGCATCTTTTACCAAGAGTACTGTAATAGCTATTCAAAATGTTTCCATTGCTTCTGTTCCTGCCTCCAAATCATCTATTTTCTACACAAACGAACCACACCCCTGCTCAACAGTTTCCAATAGTCACCCATCTTTCACAAAACAAACTGAAAGTTTTTGTTATAAACCAGATTCTGGCTACCTCTCATACCTCACAGGCAGCCAATCTCTACCCACCGTGCTAAGTCACACTGTTTCTGTACCGGGCACATATGATTCAATGCCAAGGTCTGGCACGTGCTCCTCCCCCTGCCTAGAACACACTCCTCAGACATTTCCCTGGCCTCCTCAAAACCATCTCAAATGCTACCTCCTTCAAGAAGCCTTTGCCTACTACCCTATTTAAAGCAGTATGCCCAACCACATCAGTTGGATGAAAGATGATATCTTCATTGAAATGACAGCTGAGATTTAGGATGAAATAGAGCATATGGAAAAGGAAGAACATTTGGCTGCATATGATATGAAACAACAGTATCTATTTTTTCTCTTTGGAAAGAGGATTTTTTTTCTTTCACAATTAAAATGGTGATGATGATAACAATAACAATAGTAGCCAACACTCAATGAACATATGCTCAGATGTGCCCTGGGTATTTCCTAATATGTGACTCTAGATGAATTACAATACCTACTTAATTCTTAAAATAACCTTACAAGTATGTTATTAAAAATGTATACTTGGTATAGCTGAAGGAATTAGACAAATCAAATGATCAAGCAAGGTTTTAAAAGAAACGACCAAAAATAATTATGAAATATAATGCTATAGAAATATTAAAAGTGTACTTAAGTTTTTCCAAGCCTGCTTCCTCTAATAAATAAAACATGCCTCTTTTGGAATACCCCTAAGGCAAATTCCAATTATATACTCACAAATAATCCCAGTATAGAAGATAATACATTTGAAGTGTTATTCTAGCCATAGATGAGGGATGGTTTCTAAAGGACATGAAAACTTGACATAGGGCAACTGCTGCAGTAATGGACTTCAAGAACAGAGTAGAAAACTGCATTTATTTTCAGAAGGAGAATTTTTTTTTCAAAGGAGTTACATCGTACACACTGAATTACACAATGTTTCTGTACTCTGCAGGGGCTATACAGATTACACTAGCAAATGTCAAAAAGAATCTTGTTCTTAAACTCCTCTCTGATTCTACAAGGTATGATAAGGAGGGAAAGATTCCTGATAAAAGAGACCTTCCCACCTCAACCCTCTTAACTCAGGTCTGTGGTCTAAGAAATAATACATGCACTCAGCCAGAGGGTATGCAACTAACAGCACATTCCCACACCTAAAGGCATGAAAAAACTAGAGCATTTACAAGAACTCTAAAGACAGGTGATTTTTTAACAAATTGGTGATAGGATCTATGAACTGGGGAAAAAATGAAGAGTGATTTGTGGGTGAATAAATAACAGAAATTGTATTCACTTATGATTAATGTGAATTTGAGAACAATGAATCAGACCAAATGAATATCCTTTACTTTGGGGATAAATTTAGATAGTGGCATGTGTAGTTGAATTCATGAATGATAAAAGACAAGGAGTAACAGCTAGAAAACTGCATCAAAAAGCAAACATGGGCCCTGGTCTGGAGACCTAGTGTTCAGTACTGAGCTTGAGGATTATGGGAACCATGGACAGTAACAGTTGTTACCATTTCTTCAGCATCTAACATTTACCAGAAACTGGGCTCCAACATAGAGTCTCTTCACTTTCTCAGCAAATGTCTCAGGCAGGGGTGATGGCATATTGATCTTACAGATTAGGAGACTTGGGCTCCCAGATGATTTGCCAGCAATCACAGTTACGCACAAAGTAGATTTGAGAGTTTGGGGTGAAGTACTACACTCCTGAAGAGAGTAGCCAGGATGTGGAGCAGAGCATGAAGGCCAGCCCTATGAAAAAAAAAATTGGTGCAACTATTGATTTATTTTAGAGATTACAAAGTCTAGAGTCTTCTGGGACAGCTCTAGGATCATCCTTTTGGCTCCAGAGAGTAGTGCAAGCACCACAGGTAAATGGTAGACTCTGGCCAAGAAGGAGACAGAACTTTAATGAATTAGCACCATTTAGAAATAAGATGGAAGGTCGAAGGAGATCATGTGCTGGTCAGAGAAGTCAAGCAGAAACTTGGCAGCTTTTTCATAGTCAAAAGATTCCAATAAGGACTGAAGAATGAACTAAGAACCCAACAGATTTCTTCCTAAGCCAGATTCCATGAGGACAGCGATTTGTGATCGTAATCATTAAGATATAACTTAGAGTATGGAAGATGGACATATTCATGTGTATCATCTTGGCTATAAGGCATTCTGTTCAGATTAGCATTTCCCATGTAGCATTCCTAAGGTGCATGTACTTAGAGTGAGGCTTGGTGCTTTCCTGCCATCATGGACTAATTCTGCATCCATCTTTAGATTTAAATATAGAAAACACAACACAGTTGAAAATGTTTGTTTTTGTTCACTCTGCACCATCGACCTGAAACAACAGTGATTTGTACTGTTGTTTGGTCCAGGCCTTTTGGAGACAGCTAATGAGGCAGCCAAGCCGTGGTGGTTGAAACTCTCCAGATGGGTTCACTGGAGTGTTTGAATCCACACAATGTTGACCATATGATATAATGGTCCACAGCATACTTTTATCTTTCAACCAATATTAAGCACCATTAGCCAAACAGAAATACCAGAGACGGCAATTTGGCTGGAGTCAATGTCTCCTTGCAATGTTTTTCTCCCTTCTGGAAGTCGGGTATGCTGTGTTTACACCAGTTTATTTAATTTTGTTTTCCTTTATCACTTTAACCTACTACTTGGGCATTCATGAGTTAGACTAAAGGAAAACCTCATACATGACTTGTATGAGAAACACAGCTGGCCCTATCACTGTTACTAGCCTATCTGGAAATGATTTTGAGATACAATTACACGCCATGCACCTGCAGGTCAGGCGATGAACACATGCCTAGGGCACTGAGCTCTAAGCCTGTAGGAAAACTAAAAGCAAAAGCAAATTTCAAAGTGTCCCATTGCCTTATGTGCTATAGAAAATGTGACAAGAATACCTTTTGAGATATTTTCAAGTCTATGTGAACAGTTTGTTGGCAGCAATGGAGCAAAGACTTTTAAATCATAACCCTGGTTATAAAAATAAAGCCCCTCTATCATTGATGGGGAGAATTTGCAGTTACCTAACCATTCCTCATTTCAGGTTCCTTCTCAGTGTAATGGAAATACTTAAGATCCCTATCCCCACCAGACCATGTTGAGAACCAAGTGAGTTGCCTAAAATTTATGACAAGTACTTGGAAAATGCTCAATACTACATAGTTATGTCAACATTAATATTAACTTCATTGGGTTCCTTTAGAAAGCTAGAAGATAAAATTAACTCCAAGTGCCAGATAGGTTAAAGCTAAAGATGAACTGGTCGTAATCATTTCACATACAAATGCCCTGTTCACCTTGTGGTCACCTGTAAACCATCTGTCCTACCTTCAATCAAGGCAACTTGCTCTGAAAGCCAGATGTCTCTGTAACTGTAGGCTGTTAAAACAAATGTACCATAGACTTAGTGGCTTAAACACCAAACACCTATTTATCGTCATTCAGGAGACTGAGGAGTACAACATTAAGTCCATGGCAGATCTGTGTCTGAGGATCCTGGTTTATAAATATCTATCTATTCGCTGTATCCTCACACAGCCTAAAGCAGAGAGAAATGAAGCAAGTTCTCCCACATCTCTTTTTATAAGGACATAAGCCACATTATGAGGGCTCTATCTACAGGATCTTCTTACATCCAAAGGCCTTGCCTCTTAGCATCTTCAGGCAGGCAAGGGACACATTCAATCCACAACACCAGCACTCCCTCAGTATCAACATGTCTGCCACCTTTTTTTCCTGCTCCTGTCCATTGCTTCAATAAATTCCTCTTTCCCTTTCCTCTATTTAAGAAGGAATTTTTGATCTCAGGATTTCAGCTTGAGAATCATGCCTCTAAGAAAACAAGCACACCAGTCACTCATGCACAGGCCACTGAGATAACTCAAAAAATATGCAGAGACCCTTTTGCAAACTTCATTAAAGCCCTCTTCTGCTCAGCCACTATAATTACATGGTGTCTGAAGTTCAGTTGCACCATGAAAGTTAACCTGACATGCCTATAAATACAGGTGACACAAACACATATGTGCATACACACGCCTTTGGTGTAGACCTGCTGGGACTGTTGTTAGCAGTAGTAAACACAGAGGAGAAATGCAGGGTCTAGGTGTGCCTACACATAATCAACATGAGCGCCCTTTTTGTAAACATCCTCTGATTTTCCAAAATGGACTAACCTCTCACCACCTCCTGTGATCTCTAACTTTAGTGTTAACTGAATTTATCAAAGATCCTGCTTATTTTAAATTTTACTATACAATGATGAGGTTCCCACATAGGCAAACTATGTATTTTATTGATACAAAGTCGATATTCCCTATTACAAGCTGTGCATGTGGACCACACTGTTGCTGGCCCCATCCCTTACTCATTCCTCTGGTTACTGGAAACACAGAGAGGCTCTGGCTGCAGGCTGCTTCCACCTGCTCCCCAATCTCAGCCATGACAGAGCTGAACACCCACCCTCTCAGCTCCCACCCAGACCCCTGGGCAAAGTCAGCAGATTGCCTGACAGCCTGACGACCTGAGACAGTTTGTTCTTGCTCTAACTCTGCTCCTCCCTGCCTTCACCTCTTTCTCCCTGAGCATTTTTCCAACTGCAGTGCTGACTCTACATGGAGAATCAATAAGCATTTTATTTCCTAAGTATGTAACTTGTGTACATCAAATCACTGACTAATATCTGTTAGAAATAAATAAGCTTATATAATCCTAAGGAACAGAAATATTCCAGCACAGGCTCTTTTAAAACTTCTCACTTTCGCCAGGCGTGGTGGTGCACGCTTGTAATCCCCGCACTTGGGAGGTGGAGACAGGAGGATCACGCAGGTTCAAAGTCAGCCGTGATGGTTTAAAAGACCCTGTTTCCGAATAAAAATATAAAAAATAGGTCTGGAAGTGTAGCCTGAAGGTAGAAGGGCTTCCAGGAACCCCAGTGCCACACACAAAATAAATTCTCACTTTCTATTATTACTAATTCTAACTGAAACCATGGCAGTATTTCAGTTATATTTGTGAATAAATAATAGCACATGTCCCGGATATGTTCATGCCTACAGAGCACTTTCTCAAATTACTGGAGGAACCTACCTATATTTGTAACCCCACAAGGCCACCAAATTGACTAAATTAGACTTAAAAAAAACACACAAATACATTTATGAAAGCCTGATTTTTAACTTCAGATTTATATTTTATCAAATTATACATATCTTAAAAATATTACACAAATTCAGGTAAATAAAATTATCAGTTACTGTGGTGATCAGTGTCTACTTTGAAATTCTGGCCTGACCAGGAGAAGCTTTGCTGGCATGCTTGAGTAAACCTGAGAATATAATATTAGATAAAGAGTTCTGCAAACTTTTCATTCACAAGTAATTTGTTTAGGATTCATAGGCTCTCTCAAATTCCTTTAGCTTGATTTTTGGAGTAACTTAGAGCAATAAATTTGTATAAACATTAAATTATTTTCCAAGTTAGCTAGCCATTTATATGAAGAAAAATGCATGTTAAAGAAAACATTTTAGCCAGGCATGGTGACACATGTCTTTAATCTCTATACTTACCACATTAGACCCTTAGCAACTCAGTGAGTCCTTGTTCCAAAATAAAAAATAAAGGCTGGGGTGCAGCTCAGATATAGAAAACCCCCTGGGTCCAATACACACACACACACACACACACACACACACACACACACACACACACTTTGATGTTATAAATGTTTAAAATACATAAACATGTGGTGGATTTTTTTTCCTACTTTTCTCTGTTTGGGAAGCCCAAACATCCAATTCCACAGAAGGTGTCAACTGCAACTGGTTGCAGGTGACAAATATTTGATCATCAGAGGCATAAAGACTTTAACATCTATCTGACTGTGGACTCAGACAAGATGCCCAGAGGTGGGAAGCTCCTTGTTGCCTTGGTAACTCCAAGGAATCATTCATTGGACAGGCCCCTTATCTCAGTCTTGAAGTTTCATGGTCTCAGGATAGCTGCAGAAGTTCCAGACATCATAGTACCACTGAAAAGTAGCACACACAGACCAGAAGATTCACTCTACCAGAAGCTTTCCTTCTTTTAGTTAGAGTAGGAACCCCCCACTGCTGCCTCCAGCACAGTCCCACTAACTTCTCCTTGACCAGGATGATACTTGTTCCCAGGTTCCCCAAGAAAAAGGAAGAATCGTCATGACAACACCCACTCACATGCATCCTACTAGGACATCAGTTTAAACCAGTGAGCACAAATGATGACTCTTATATCTATCCATTCTATCACTGCACACACTAACAAAATGTTGAATGAAAAATGAAGCTTTTATGAAATAAAGCTCATTGTTATGATTAGAGGCAATAGGGAAATATTAAAAATATCCTAATATAGACCAGGGATTGCCCAGCATGGTCTTCCCTGGTTAGCTCATTCAGCTCTCAAAATACCTCTGAGAAGCAGACAGTCTTATTCCCAATTCAGAGTCATGCTAATCATGTGAATCCAAAATTAAAAATTTATCAATCTCTAAAATACTATTTCAACTTTTCTTTTGCAGTACTGGGGACTGAATTCCAGGTCATTCTACCTCTGAGATACATCCTCAGACCTTTTGTTAATTATTCTTTATTTTGAAACGGTTTCGCTAAATTGCAGAGGGCCTTATTATGTTGCAACCAGCCTGACTCAGCTACCCAAGTACTGGGATTAGAAGAATGTGCCACCATACCTGGCTTTATTTCATCTCTTATTAAAACCATTGGACATCTGACCTGTATGAAAATATGGGAAATTTTAAATGAGATAAAATGAATTAAGTAAAAAATTTAAGAAAATTAAAATAAACACAATCCCACCACTTTGCAAGTGCTGCTTTTAACAATTTGGCATGTTTATTACTGGTATTATTTCCTAAAATACTATTGTATAACTATAGTTTTATATGATTTTTAAATATGCTTTTCATACTTCATAATATATAATAAACATTTCTTCATGGTATGACTTTAAAGAAACGATTTGTAATGCTTATACAATAGAAAATTTGTGTTTTTCTGCAAGTATTTCCCTGAACACCCTTGCACACACAAAAAACCTTTAAACACTTTTTATTTACTTATTTTGGGCAAAAGGCAAAGAATGGAATCACTAGACAAAGGACACATGCTGAAATATTTAAAATCAAAGAATATATATTGAAATATATCCCATGAAATCATACTGCAGCCAATTTTACCCTGCCTTTAATATCATTGTGTATCATAATAGAAATTATTTCCAAAGTGTCAGATAGAAAGCATGTGGATATGAATTTATTCTTTTGTAAAGTGTCTACTTATTTCACTATTTAGTTGACATGCCCATTTGTGATTGAGCTATTTGTTTTCTTAGTGATGAATTTCTTGAGTTCTCTGTATATTCCAGATATTAGTCCTCTATCAGAGGAGTAGGTGGCAAAAATCTTCTCCCATTCAGTTGGCTCTTGGTTGAGGTTCTTGATAGTTTCCTTTGCTGTACAGAAGCTCTTCCATTTAATGCTGTCCCACTTATTGATCAGCCTTTTAGTTTTTTGTATTTTTTGGGTCTTGTTGAGAAAGTTTTTACCTCTATCTATGTCTTGCATTGTTGAACTTATGCCCTCTTGAAGGAGCCTCAAGGTCTCTGGTCTGATTTCCAAGTCTTTAATTCATCTTGAATTGACTCATGAGAAAGTGAGGTTTATTTCCATTTTTCTGCATATGGTTAACCAGTTTTTCCAACACCATTTGTTGAACAGGTCTTTTTTCCACTGTATGTTTTGGTCCTTTTGTCAAAAATCAATAAATGCATGAAAAACTGCTTAACATAATTAGCAATCAGAGAGATGCAAATCAGAACTACCCTGAGATTTTACCTAACTCCAACTTGAATGGCAATAATTCAAAACACAAACAACAGCAGGGCTTGATGGTGCAGCTTGTAGCTTGCAATCACAGCATTCAGGAGGTAGAGACCAGATGATCCTGGTTCACAGACAACCTTAGCTATTTAGTGAGGCCCTTCACAACTCAGTGAGACTCTGTTTCAAAAATAAATAGAAAACCTTGTCAAAAATAACTTGACAATATATGGAAGAATTTATCTCTAGGCTTTTATTTAACTTCAATGGTTTATATATCTGCCTTTATAACAGTACTACACTGTTTCAATTATTGTAGCTTTATAAGGTTTGAAATCAGAAAATATACATCTTCTAGCTTTGTTCTTTTTTGAGATGGTTTTGGGTATCTAGAGTCCATATTCCATATTAGGATAGATTTTTTTTTTATCTAGAGTCCATATTCCATATTAGGATAGATTTTTTCTGAAAAATAAATAAATGTATGATAGTTTCACCTAAAAAAAAGAAAATAATATTCTCTGGCAAGAAAGAAAGCAACAAGAAATATTGAAATGTTATCTTTAAGTCATCAAAAGCTTGGTATCAGACAAATGAAATTGTTATGTGAATTTATCATCGTTAATATTGGATAAATTGCTATAATACTAGATGTCAACCACTAAGCCAAGCCTGGGAAGGAGGGATGGGGAGGGAACGGGGTGGGGATCAGGTATGGGCTAACTGGGCAATGTGTGCATGTATGTCTACAAAAGTTGTTTTTATCCCATTATGATGTATGAATACAGTGCACCAATAAAAAATTTAAAATAAATAAATAAATAGTCTAAAAACTAGGACTATGTGTATAGCTCAGAGGTACAATGTTCCTGGGTTCCATCCCAGAACCAGAAAGAAGAAAGAAAGAAAAAATGAAAGAAAGAAAGAAAGAAAGAAAGAAAGAAAGAAGAGAGAGAGGAAGGAAAGAAGAGAGAGGAAGGAAAGAAGAGAGAGGAAGGAAGGAAGGAAGGAAGGAAGGAAGGAAGGAAGGAAGGAAGGAAGGAAGGAAGAACAACAACAACAAATTCTGGGGAGGATGTGGAGAATTGGAAACCCTCATCCATTACTGGTGGGATTGCAAATTAGTGCAACCACTTTCAACAGTAAGTATGGAGAATCCTCAGATAAATGGGAACAAACTTACCATATGACCTAGTAATGACACTTCTGGGTATCTACCCAAAAGAATGGAGACCAAACTACCAAACTACCAAACTAATGCATGTGCATCTATGTTCATAGCTGCACAATTCACCATTGCCAAACTATGGAAACAGCCAGGATGTCCAACAACAGATGAATGAATTACAAAACTATGGGATAAGTACACAATGGAGTATTACTCAGTCATAAAGAAAACACAATTACATCACAAACAGGGAAATGGATGGAACTGTAAGACATTATGCTAAATGAGATTAGTCAATCACAAAAAATAAGAAATCAGATGCTCTCTCTATTATGTGGAAGCTAGGGAGAAAATGGTCATAGGAGGAACTTGAGTGAAGAAGGAGATACTATAGATAAGCAAATAAGGTAACCTAACTGAGGGGATGAGAGGGAGAAAGAGGGAAATTCTGTAATGTACATGATATACATTAATAAACACATCAAAGTCAATCACTAAGCCAAAAACATGAGAAGGACGGAGGAAGAGGAAATGGGGCAGGAATTGGGTAATGGCTAAATGGGTGATGTGTGCATGTATGCCTCCACCGTCTTGTATCCCATTAAGATGTATGACTACAATGCGCCAATATAAAAAGTAAAAAAAGAAAATATGTAGATTTCCTACATAATTTTGCCTAGACAGTGGATTTCACCAGTCTTGGGGACAGGGAAGGGATGTGAGTTTGACAGTTGCCACTGAAGCTTGCCTCAGGCAGAAGAATTCCCAGCACAGACTTGTTAAAAGGAAGCTACCTGGAAGCTGCCCTCTCCTCTTCCCCAAATGTGTTCAAATATGTTGCATTCCGAGCAAGAGTGGCTGGCTTTGGTTATCTGCTCCCTCCATTGGTGCTGGGTTGAACCGCGGGATGTGATTCCTATCCTCACTGCTTTGACACTTCTTTTTCTTCCCCCACTTCCTTTATTTTCATTTCTAAAAGATGAGGCTTACATGGTCCTAGTGGGGTGCTTCCCCTTTCTAATTTCAGGACTACTACCCTAACAGGATACCAGGCCATTCTCTCCTTCTTTTATTCTAGCTGCCCAAAACCTTGACAACACCTGGGGATCTTTATAAAAGCTATTGATGCCTACCCCACCTCTCTGCCCCCCAAAAGAGATTCTGACTGGCCCACAATGAGCCCTAGGCACAAGTGCATTTTTTTTATATCTCCTTCATGTGATGGGATGCATGCATGGTTGAGGCAACACTCTCACTGCACTGGATTTACAGGATGCACTGACATCTAACTTCCTGACAAGCTCCATAAAGGCCAGTTCATGGGTAAGCCTTCACTGTCATGGCAGCCCTCTTGCTGAGTGCCTACAACAGCATCCAGCAAATATTAGGTGCTTAGTAAACAATTCAGAAAGGAGGAACCTTGAGACAGACTGTGTGGAAGAGGGATGAGCTGTGTTTGTTCATGTTACTAACTTATCTGAACAGATTCATTCTGTCTTAAGCCATGATAAACATTTTTTATCATAAAATGTTTCAATATATACAGAAGAAAACAAAGTCCTAAATTTTCATTCTCTGGAAATTAAATTTACTACTGTGCTTTTTTGTTTTTTTGTTTTTTGTTTTTTTACTTATATGGGAATAAAGGGAAACAAGAAAAGATAGGGGGGAAAAAGTCACTGAGATGAATTTTAGCTTTTCTCCAGAAAGATAAATCATTTTACTTTGTCTCAGCATATGAAATCGGGCATAATAGTTTGCAATATCTATCAAGATACACTTTGGAAGAAATGCTTCAGAAAAGCAGTCTTGACTCAGTGCTGAAAATCAGTTCTTAAGGACAATCAACCTGAAGTGAAACAGCATGAGATGGGGTGGCAGGAAAAAGAAAGCGAGGGCTCTTGAGGCTCCGGAGGCACATTTCCTCTTCTGCTTGTGTTTAGTGTCAGAAATTGAGATATCAGAGATTGACACAGAGTTCAGTTTCAAACTGAGCATCCCACACTTCCAGGGCGATCATACAGAAAGGGCATGCTGGTTAAGTCTGCCGTTCTCAAAAGCTGAGATATTCATGTCCAGATGCCTGGAAATGGATTTTTTTTTCTATTCAGAACTGTTGTGGGATTTAAAATTTCACAGCATCATTCTCTTCCTTTCTACAGTGCTTTTGAGCCTGAATTTTCTCCAAATACCAGTACCTACATATAGCATTTGCCATCTTAAGATGAAATTTAGCTCCCAATTTTAAATTTTGGAATAAGTACGTGATCTGCAATAAGATTCAGTCTCTCATTATGATTTCAATTTGTGCTAGTTCCCACATATCCAAATACCCCTTGGTTTCCAATATATCAGTTATTAATCAGTTCAGTACCATGATTTATAAGATAGTTTAACATCTATGAAATGTGCTGTAGCCTCATCTACTGGGAGATATCCATTACATTAGGTTTTACAAGTAAGGAAGATGAGGCTCACAGAAGCAGATTTCACCAAGCTAAAACATTTGATTAAAAGCAAAACCTAGATTCAGTCTTACCTTCTAGCTGACAATCATGGCTGTTTCTACAGTTACACACACTTTCACACACAAAGACTGGCTATACTTATATCACTAGGAGCATAACTATGATCCAAAGGAACATAACAACTATTCCAGGCATTCCAATTCTAATTGCTGATTTTCAACCTAATTAGATAGTAATGACATCAGAAGAAAGAAAACAAAATACAAAATTAACACACACATTAAATGAAGCCCAACTAAAAGTCTGCTGAACTAAATTGGTGGGGCTTCACTTCAGGTAGCTGGGTTTAAGTATGCAGAGGGCATCTGAACCAAATCTGAAGGGGTATATGTATCGACTCAGGAGTATGACTAGAATATGCCCGTGGCAAAATATTTCCAAGCTTGTTTTCTAATGGTAAAACAAATAAATAAAGGTATATATTTAAGTAACATCCTTCAACCCTAAAACTGTGATGCTAAAAGGATTTGTTTTCAATGACCAGCATTTAGCAAATGAAGTAAAATTTTCTAATCCAAATAAAATCAACCAATTTGTTCTCTGGGTGTCAGTGGTATGCTGAAGAAGAGACATCTTGGCCTGTCCATCCTGCACAGATAATCAGAGCACTGAGTCTCCCTGCTTGTCATGGAGACGACTATGAACCAAAGCCAAGAGAACTCCAAAAATCAGGGAGCAACAGGATGCTGGCCTGGCTCTGCTCTTCCTCAAGTGGCTCTATTTTTACAATGTGACATTTGAAAAGCCAGTGTCACTTGGTGATTTGATGTTCACCCACCTCTCTACCACCCCTGGAGCTCACTGGGTTTCCATGGTACTTATTAGCGAAAACAGCAGTAGACTTGTGGTTGCTGGAGGCAGTGGCTGTCACCAGACCCAGGTGCAGAGCGCTGAGGCCGCATCCCCCTGATAGCAGTCTCCTCTCCAGCTCCACACCCACACCACAGAACAGAACACGCAGAGAACTGCACCAAGGATGTCTTAGAAAGCACAGGGAAAGAGAGGATCAGCTGGCATCAGCCACTACCAGAAAAAGACCTCTAGACTACTTGAAGTGGTTATTTTTTATTTGAGTATATGTATGTGCAGGAGCCCCTATTATAGATCGAATTGTTTGAATTGTGTCCTTCTATCCATATGTGGGAGCCCTAGCCCCCAACATCTTAGAAAGTGACTATATTTGGAAAGAGGACAAGAAGTGATTAATTTAAAATGAAGTGTTTAGCGTGTGCCCTAATCTAATTGGATCAAAATTATCCTTAGTTCACGTTTATTAGTGCATTAGGGTCTTATAATTTCACATCATAATGTAGTAAATAGTGATAGTGACATATATACACACAAAAGTTGGTGAGTTTTCCCTCATGCTCCAGAGATGTGCATGCACAGAGATAAAGAACACATGGAGATGCAGGGAGACAATGGCCACTGCCAGCCAAGGAAGAGAACCTGGGCTACAGAAGCCAACCCTGCCTCAGATGCAGTTATCCTTGACGTCCAGCTACCTGTGAGTAAACATGATTTTGCACTCCAGTCTGTGGTACTGGAAATGGCAGCCTCAGCTGACTACTTCAGTCGGGACAGTCACTTAGTGAAGAAAAGCTGCACTGTGTCCAAGACCCACCGACACCACCTGCTCTGAGCTTAAGGATAGAATCTGTGTTACTGCATTACATAGGGCAGCTTTTATACTTCTAGGTTCGCCTCTGCTGAGATCATCCCAGGCTTCAGCAAAGCCTTGACTGATGCTGAGAAACCTCAGGACAGTAAGATCCATGCAGACAGGATCCTTTGAAAACCAAGGCTGACTAACGAGGCTCACACTAGCCTCTCATTGGAGAAATGCAAGGTAAAATACCAAAGAGGTACTCTTTTCATACTCTCCATTTGGCAGAAGTTTTGTTTTGTTGCTAATCATACACAATACCTCTGACCTCAGGGGGCTTGTGAAAAAAAAAAAAAAGTCTGATCTACTGGAAAGAATCCCAATGGATGTATTCCTTAAAAAGAATTTAGAGCTGGGCGTGGTGGCACACGCTTGTAATCCCCGCGCTTGGGAGGCAGAGACAGGAGGATGGCGCTGGTTCGGAGCCAGCCTCACTGGTTTAAGGGACCCTGTTTCCACATAAAGTTAAAAAATAGGTCTGGGAGTGTAGCCCGTGGGAGTGTAGCCCGGAGGTAGAAGGGCTTCCAGGAACCCCAGTACCACCAAAAAAAAAAAAAAGAATTTAGAAATTTTAGATTTTTTTTACAGTAACTTTTTGAATACAATTTGGCCCCAGAATTTTTATTCCATACTATGAATATTCAGGGGAGAATTTTATATAATAATGAGCAAATCAGAATAAATTGGACTTTTTTTTTTTTTTTTGGTGGTACTGGGGGGTGGAACCCAGAGGCTTTCTACCTCCAGGCTATACTCCCAGACCTATTTTATATTTTATTTGGAAACAGGGTCTCACTAAGTTGCTGAGAGCTTCACTAAGTAGCTGAGGCTGGCTTCGAACCCGTGCGATCCTCCTGTCTCAGCCTCCCAAGCGTGGGGATTACAAGCATGCGCCACCACGCCCGGCTAAACTGGATCTTGAACAGGTGATAAGCTCATTATATTTTAATATGTCAATATATTTTAGCAGAAAACCATTAAAGAAAGAATCTTAGAAGTTTTGACATGAAGATATTTTAACATAAATTGCAAAAAGCTAGCTAAAGAATGTTAGAGCATATTACTTTCTTGTATATAAAACCGATATTCATAGAGCAAAAAAGTTAGACTAACATAAAAAAAAATTATATCTGGGTGGTATAACTAGAGTTGAGATTTGCTTTCTTCATTTCACTTATATTTCCTAATTTTTATAGTGAGCACACTCTATTAATATTGATGAAAGGTAAGTAGATGAAAAGAAGACAGAGTATTATCTAGTCACTATGAGTTTGGATTAAATGTCATTCTGATCCTGCAGAGATTAGAGCTGTGTTCTAATCCAATGAATGAAGCCACACTCTGGAATCAAAATTCCCATGCTAACCAAAATAACAGGAAATACTACTTCATATTAAGATGCTTTAGAGAAGTGCCTAAGAGATTCAGGACTGGTGGATACATCTTTTATCCCATCAGCTTAGGAGACTGAGGCAGAAGGATTGCAAATTCAAGGCTCTGCAACTTAACAGATCTGGTCTCAAAAAATAAAAAGGGCTGAAGACTTAGTTCAGTGGCAAAGCACTCCTTTGGTTTAATCCCCAGTAGTAAATTATAGTGCCAGAAATATACCATTTTTTACCTCTTCATTCTTCTTGTAGATTCCTTTGTAAAATTTAGCAATTAGGAAATCAGTTTAATAAAGAGGAACAGATATTACAATTCTACCTAGAACTAGATGAATTTACTTAGACTTTCAAATAAAATACTTCATGGATGGCAGCAATTTATCCAGGGCTCCTCATGCTATCTACTTATGCTGGAATCTACTTATTTTCACATGCATGCGTGTGTGTGTGTGTGTGTGTGTGTGTGTGTGTGTATGTATGTGCCAGGTGAAAAATAATGAATTTTTATTTATTTATTTGCAGTACTGGGGATGGAACCCAGAGCATTCTACCTCCAAGCTACTCCCTCAGCCCTACTTTTTAGTATTTTTATTTTTTGAAATAGGGTCTCAGTTGTGAAGGCCTCGTTAAGTAGCTGAAGCTGTCCATGAACCGCGATCCTTGGCTCTCTGCCTCCTGAATGCTAGGATTACAAGTGTGCACCACCACGCCTGGCCTGAATTATTTTTAAAATTGTAAACATGCAAATTTCACCTGACTTTAGGATATAACCAAATCTCACCTATGTAACACATCAAAAGTGGGATATTACCACATAAGCTACTAAATATCTCACCAATATAAGACTACAAACAAAAATATTGTGTTTGTATGTCCGTGTATGTAGGAGGGAGGAAGGGAGAAAGAGGAAAAAATGGAACAGGAGAGAAAGCCAGTGGAATTAGTAAAGATAATCAGTTAATAAAAATCCCACTAAGATTATTTCAAAGGAGACTCAATGAGGGAACATCTTGACCACCGATATAATTTAAAGGAGAAGACCCCAAGTGCCCAGCAATCACTTAGTTTACTGGGAGGTCTCAACAACCACATAACAGAGCTGAGGCTATGTTGCTCAAACCAGGTCAGGCCTTCCCACTGTGCTTTAATTACTTTCCTCCCTTTCAAAATGACTCTTTAATTCTCTTCTTTCCAGCTCTCTTAAGAAGCAAAGAAGAAAACATGTGTAACAAATACCAAGTTGATGAGAAGGAATGATAAAGTCTCCCCATCACCCCCCTCATCTCTGGAGATCACCTCCTAGACCTATTAGGGTGACTCCCATGTTATCCAAGGTCTTTTGTCCACAATTTACAAACAGCAGAACATCAAAGTGGAGCTGGAAGAGGAGGCAACAGGAGTTGAGATCATACACCTGCATCATCTAAAACAACTGAGTTCAGATACCTGAAAGTGGGCTATATTACTGTTGGCACACAGCCACCCTCACCAAGCCTTGCCCATGACACATGGTCAGGAAGAGCACCATACTTTCCAGTCCTCAAACAGGCTTTTGGGAATCACCTTCCTTCTTTCAATATCTCTCTCCCAGTGAACCTAGCAGCAATCCTCCTGCATCTAAAGGGAACCTGCAAGCAGCCTACCTTCCTAGAATTAAAGCATAGCTATTTATTATAGGTCAAGAGGTTCACCTGGTTGCATGTAACTAATAATTGAGAAAACCAACTACCCAGCACAGCAAAGCAAATGAGTTGATGGGACAGCTAGAGTGGGCTTCCCCAAATAAATCACATGTGATCTATTTGAATGTAATTCATTTCATACCTTGTAGCTGATATCTGAAGGAAAGAATAAAATCGTCCAATAGGGGGAACAGAGGATTTTATTTGGCAAAGTACTAAGTCTGAGGAAATGTGGGGGAAAAAATCAGTGCTAAACTTCAGCAAAGTTTGTTTTTTTTTTTTTTTTGCTGTTGTTCTGTTTTGTTTTTTAGTTGAAAAGTATCAGTGGCCAAAGATCACCTTTTCAATGGCTTGTGCACATAGGGACTCTCCTTTCAGTATAAAGAGCTTACAGTCTGGCAATTTAATTCAATTTTCACAACAGGGGTGCAATACATGAAGACATTTTTGTAGCAAGCAATTAAGGCCTTCAAATCCTGACACTTAGCTATGCAGCTATTTTATGCAACTAGAGAGAAGAATATGCATATTCACAGTGAACACTGTGCTATTGTAGAAATGCTTTGTGGAGAACCAAGGAGCTTAGAGTTGCAGGCTGGATGTTTGATATCTATCTCTTTTTTATGATGAAGATTAAGAAAGACAATACCAACAGCATGGCAAAAGTTAGGTTTGAAAAAAAATGTCAGATATGCACAGAGCCTTGGTCATATTATTCTAATGCTTGTTTCTAAAATTACTCTGTTTACTATTCAAGACTTATTTTCAACATCAATGCTTAAACAAAAATATTTATATTGTTACATCCTAGCACCAGAGAGTTTACTTATAACACATGAAATACGACTCATTCCACTATTTGGTTACACATAACTTTTAAAAATTATTTTAGTGTTTCAAAACTTAAGCTAAATTTGCAAGATTTTCCCCTTCCTCACTCCAAATAAACCACTAGGGCTTCCAGCCAATCCAACTACCTGAAAGGTTCATACTTTTCCTGCCATTCTAGAAGGTGGTTATTTAGGCACCGTCCTTGCTGAGTTCAGATTAAGAAAGCCAAAGAGAAGGCACTGGGCAGTAGGACTATCATTCAAAAGCAGCATGGCCCACTTGGCCTCTTAACCTCGAGGTTAACATTTTCACGTTATCTAGTCATTTAGACGTAATACAGCCCTTTAGACTTTTACAACGCTCAGCCATTTGCAATGCATTGTAGGAAACAGCATTTCATTATTTATCATAAATTACTCAGAGCTGCTCACGAGGAAAGAGGAGCATCAGCGAAGCCCCACAGAAGGTCGTTTGGAAGCTTCCAAAACCAAGTGACAAAGGAAAAACAGAGGTTCCAGACTGATTGCAGAAAACTGGATCTGCTTCACTGCCTGCTCAAAAAAAGTTTCTTCAGATCAAATACACAAAGATCTCATCGAATAACTCGGAAAATTTACCTTTTCTTCAGTCAATAAAAGAAATAAACCAAGAGCATTCAAAACAAACAACACTGGTCTAAGTCTGCTGGCCTATGATAAAATGTTGACATCAATGAAAAATATCTGATCAAAGATAAGGAGAAGTGCTGCTGCCTATTAATGCTAATTTCACATTTGCATCACACCGTGTTATAGCCCTCTGTCTGGTAACTGCCAGCAGCCAAGAGCCAGTAAAAGTGATCAATGTGATTTTCATCCTAAGGTCATTTGCTCATTACAATGAACAAAGTGGGTGACACAACTAACTTTAGCTGTTAGTTTGGAAGTACACAGATGAGCTCTCCCACAGGCCTTGTGAGAGCATCTTACCCAGCCCTCCATCTTATACACACCATGTGATGAGCACAGACAGGGCACAAATATTGGCATTCCTTTGGAAAGCTGCACAATGTCAGCATTCAATCCCTAAAAGTGCTGAGTGGGTTCTAGAAAGAAAATTCCAGATGGAACCAGAAGGGCGAGGCAGCATTTGATTCAGGGAGGAGTCCCTGCCTCTGAAGAATCTGAAGGCAGCTACAGGTTAATTTAGGTGAAGCCATGCAATCAAGAGTTTCTGCTTGTGGTGTGTGTGCGTGCGTGCGTGCGTGCGTGTGTGTGTGTGTGTGTGTGTGTCTGTGTGTGTGTGTGTGTGTGTGTGTACTCGCAGATTTTCAAATATTCGAAAGCTGTTATTCTGGGTTAAATCTGGGGCTGTGTTTATGTGACTATGGATACACTAAACATCCTTAAAACACAGCAATCCCGCTGCTTTTTTGCAGTACTTTGAAGCAGCACTTGAATGAAGTCAATACTTAAATATATCTTGCACTTATCAGAGACCACATCTGTAAATGATTGGGTACCAGTTAGCTTTGAGAAATCTTTGACATTTCCTACCTGTGCTTCCTTTCAAGTCAGCCCAGAGACCTTGAACGTTCTGATTACACTTTCTTGCAGATCCACAATCCTGGATCTGGCTTAACACAGATACCTAGCCATGTCCTCCCTGTGTCCCTTCCTCCACTGAGGAAAGATGAGATAATTTCCTACCAAAGAGGTCTTCCCTACCTACCAGGTCAAGCCCCTCCCTGGTTCCCACTGAGTTAGCCAATGCAGACTTGCACCTTCTTTAAAGCCCTTTCTTGCCTGGACCTCACTTCTCCATTTCTCTGGCTCAGGAAATTCTCCTTTGAAACTATTTTTTGTGAGCACTGATTGCTTCTTTCTGAAATGGCCAAATATACTTTTCATATTAGAGTCATACACGTTGGCTCTTAATTATTCTCTAGTATATACATCTGGTCTTTTCAGCATAACCATAGATGCGAAGAATGAGTTGTCTTTCTTATAACTCACACATTTTGATGTTTGCAGAACTTCCATAAAGCCATTCTCAGGATACAAGTATTACACATGTGAATAATAAGGCAATATATGCTATACCAAAAACACTCTGCATATAAATGAAGTTTTACTTAACATAAACACAAGATATTTATTCAGAAAACCTTAAAAGGAGTGTAGATGTTTGCATGGAATCTTTCTAGGCCAAGATCATAAGTATGAAGGAAGCGGCTGAAGCCAGGAATACCCTCTACATCTGTGAGACTGAAGCACGAACAACCAAAGCCCAGAGCCAGGATCTAGGATCTACAAATGGAAAATCCTTAACACGGGGCAACATCCTGGCCAGACGAGGTGATGAAAGCCAAAGGAATGTTTCAATAGGTTTCTTGAACTTTGTACTGACGTATGCACAAAGTTCACAAATCATAAGAATACACATTGGTACATTTTGATTAACTGAACTGACTTATGTTACCATATCTCAGATCAATACTCCTAAGCCCCACACATTGGTTCTCTTTCCTTTAAGTACCAGCCTCCTCCCTAGGGAGAATCACTATCTTGACTTCTCATTAGAAAACATTAGCCAGGCGTGGTGGTGCATGCTTGTAATCCCCATGCTTGGAAGACAAAGACAGGAGGATCTTGCAGGTTTGAAGCCAGCCGTGTTGGCTTAAGAGACCCTGTTTCCAAAAATAAAATAGGTCTGGGAGTGTAGCCCAGAAGTAGAAGGGCTTCCAGGAACCACAGTACCACAAAAAAAGAAAGAAAGAAAGAAAGAAAGAAAGAAAGAAAGAAAGAAAGAAAGAAAGAAAGAAAACATTATATAGATAGAATGATGTTTTTCTTGTAGCTCGTTTTGCTTGCCTCTGCATTGTGAGCTAAGGGAGGGATTCCCAGAATAACTCACCCTGTGCCCTGAAAACCATTATTTTATTACAGTCCAACCACCTAACCCTGGACTTCTGTGAGAGGCATGCAGTATCTAGTAAACCTTTGAACTAATCATCCCACTTGTTTATATCTGACCTGTGTTCTCCTTTTCCTAAGACCTGACAAGACCTTCTTCTAGCCTTTGCTTTTTTCTCTCACTGCATTCTTGAAATAAACCAGGTAATTGGTTAATATTCACACAGTTGATGGATATCCATTGGTTATATCCATCTACAGCAGACTTATGAAAGACTACCCACCATCTGTGATCTGGAAGAGCCATTAGATAACTCATTAAACTTCCATCATCATCTATATCCTTAAAAGATCAAGGCTAATAATCAAAGGCCCAGGGTAAACCACTCAGCATTCAATAAGGCATTATTTCCCATGAGGAAATGAAAATGTGTTTGCATTTCTATACATCTGCATTTCACAGCAGGAACCCAAAGCAGCCAATACTTTAATGCTGACATCACCAATTAAAACACATACTTTCAGACTTAAGAAAGAAAATCTAAACTCCTCACAGAAGCAACACCAATAACTCAAAGATTATGGGCCTTATTTTTCACTTTCAAAAGTTTAACAGCTTTGTATTTGAGATAATTCATGACCACTAAAACCTATAATATACAGAAAAGTATAATAAATTAAATAGCATCCTTATTCCATAACCCATAAATAACCATTAAGATTTTAGTATGCTTTCTTTGAATTTACCTACTATATATTAAATCTATTAATCTACATAGCTTAATATAATCAACATCTTATTTAATTTTCTACCTCTCATCTTTGGTAAGTAAGTAAGAAACATTTTTCAATGTCTGTAAATTATTTTTTCTTAATTTAATGGATTCAAAATATATATCATGTAAGTAACCAAATATTTGTTCTCTTAATTCATTTTACTTAACCTAAAGTCTACAAAACTTAACCTAAAAGATTAGGTTAAATCAATAAGTCAAATACTTGGTTATAAAGTCCAATTTTTTTTCTGAGTAAATACCTATTGTCTTTCTTGAAAATAATAAAAAACCATTATTTATTTTGTGATTTTTCAGGCTCAGTTTATTAATTGTGAAATAAGAATTACACTCTGTGTGTGTGTGTGTGTGTGTGTGTGTGTGTGTGTGTGTGTGTATGTGTGGTAATTGAGATGGAACCCAGGGCATTTTACCTCCAAGCTACAACTCCAGCTCTATTTTTTATTCTTTATTTTGAAACCGGGTCTCACTGAGTTGTAAAGGGTATCACTAAGTAGCTGAGGCTGTTCGTGAACCATGATCCTCAGGTTGCAGCCTCCTGAATGCTGGGATTACAAGCGTGCACCACCACACCCGGCTTGTGGAATAAGAATTAAAGCCACATGTGAAGTACTTCTAGTACAATTTCTTACAGACACTTCAATATATTTTCCCTTGAACTTGATCACAACTTTCTCCATAAACTGCTAAAAAAAAAAAGTGCTTTTCTTTATTGAATATTTCCAATGCAGTCAACTTAGTTTTAATAGAAAACACAATTAATTCATTGGTTTTCATAATATTGAAATACACCACTTAATTACAGTATCAAGAACAATAAACAAAAACAGGTTTGGGAACTAACACAGCTATCCCTGGTTCACATAGCCCTCATTTTGATGAAGGGAAATATCTTCCCAGCTGTGACTATTCAGTTTGGGATGGGATGGGTGTTTGTCAGTTATAAAATAGAAATGATCATACTGAAGTCATTTTAATAGAATTAATACAAACAGAATTTAATACAAATATTTCTGTATACCATTTTTTAATTCCTAGAGTCCCTAAATTTTGCAAGCATGCCAAAAATAGCTTTCTATAAACAATAAATTTGAGTAAGCAAATTTCTGCCTCTGAGTAAACTTTATGAATATAGCTATTATTCCTTGTCTACAGGATTCTCTAAAAGTCCTAGAGGATTTTTATAATACAGGTTCCCTGACAATCCAGTAGTGCTATCTTTCAGAATGGTTATTTAAAGAGTATCACAAAACTTGGTACCTGGCTTGTTTCCATTTTCTAAGTCTGCAAGAGAACCAATCCCAATCATCTTTCCCCTCAAACAACACCATATACTTTTTAACTAAAATGACCCCTAATACACAAAAGCATCAACTAATTAAGATTAATTATGTCTACTTAGGGACATTCTTTGCAGAATATCAGGGTTTTGTCACTGTTCCTCTTCTTAGAACCATCAGATAGCACCATCATACATGGCTTTCAATAAAACATTAAAAAGAGAGAAGTTTAGAGGAACACATCCTTCACCTTTTGTTGAAACATTTCCTGAATTTCTCTTTAGATTGAAAGTCAGGGCAAGTTCTCTGGTTAGAAAGGTTTTTATCAGAGCAAAGATTAGATGCAGAGCTTACATGGGTAACTGTCAACTTGCTCTAAGTGATTGAAAGTCAATGACCACAAGAAACAAAGACAGAGATGGGTTTAGTACCTGTATAATAATATGCTCAGCTTCCTGATCGTCAGAACGATGCAATTTATACATGTCCCAGGCAAACTGTATAAATTCTCTTAAGCCCAATTTCATTCCCTGCATGGTTGAGACAATAATACCTAGGCTACAGGTCATGACATGTTTTTCTCTGAGTTTGTATTTCAGATATTAATCAGAGAATTATTTTCTGCCATAAAGAAAGACTCCACACAGCAGCTTTTATTTTTATTACTATCTAACTTCTCAATCCCCTTCCAAAATTGGGAGTCAGTGAATAATTCAACTATAATACTAAAAGTAAAACTCAAGGCCCCAAAATAAAGAGAATCCCAAATGATAAAGACATGGCTTCCTCTTTCAAACAACTTCTAACTCCCTGGCAGTTCTTTGGAAGGTCATACATTAGGTCATGGGAAGGACACCTGAGAAGCCATATTGATACATTCAGGAATTCTTACCAAATGTTTTATAGATTCTCAAAGTCAGCAATGCGTCCTCTAGAGTGATACTGGAATTTTCTAAGGGGCATAGTAGTCTCAGGTACAAGTATACACTGAATAAAAATAAAGGGATAGTGGAAGCACCTAGGGAGGGATTAATCAGGTGTTTTTTCTGAAAAGCGGGCAATAAGTCAATAACTTTGGGTATCTATAGTCAACATAAGATTTATGCTATTCTTATAATCCTGACTATAATATATTGATGTTAAAGTATTTTCATAGACTTAGATAGCATCTTTGTCTCTTTGTTTTGTTTTTTGGTATTACTGAGGTTCCTGGAAGCCCTTATACCTCCGGGCTACACTCCCAGACCTATATTTATATTTTTATTTGGAAACAGGGTCTCTTAAACTAGTGAGGCTGGATTCGAACCTGTGTGATCCTCCTGTCTCTGCCTCCCAAGCGCGGGGATTATAAGCATGAGCCACCATGCCCTGCTTAGATAACATCTTTGAAAAATAAAAAAATCTAATATTCTTGTAGCCTAAACTGCATCCATCATGCACGCTGTCATTTCTAGATAAGGCCTCAAAAACAAAATCTTGTCATTGGAAGCCGCTAAACTCCTATTATTAAACTTAATTCAGAATTCAGTTTTTAAGCCAGGTGTGGTGAAGCACACTTGTAAATACCAGCATTTGGAAGGCTGAGATAGGAGGACTGCCATTTACAGACAGGATCAGCTACGTAATGAAGCCCTTTATAACTCAGTGAGACCTTGTTTCAAAATAAGAGTATAAAAAATGGGGCTGGACATGTAGCTTGGAGGTAGAATGCCAATGAGTTCCAGTCCCAGTACCAAAAAAAAAAAAAAAAAAAAAAGAATTCTGTTTTTAGATTTATTTTTGTATGCTCGGGAATAGTATTCTATGGTGAGCATAATCACCAACTACCTAAAAAAATAAAAACTTATAAAAACAAAAAGCAATACTTGGAGATATAATTCAGGATGAAGTATTCAACACAGACTGGAATATAGATATGTTTTAAAAAGTTGATAGCAAAGTTATCCAAGTTTTTGACTTAAACTCTCTCCAAACTTTTAAAGTTCAACAATAAGACTATTTAGGAATGGGAAGGGGAGCCTTGTGCCTTCTTTCTTTTATCAAGAATCTTCATATGTCTATACAATTCAGATTTCCAGATCATTCAGCAATCTCTATGATTTCCCTCAAATTTCTGTTCCCCTCTGTGAAAAAAATAGACTTTAATTAATGTCTAGAAAGCAAAGGAGAGAAATAGAGAGATAGAGAGATCCGGTTCGTGACCAAAGTTGCAACCTAACTTTTGGTGGATTTTCATCTCACACTCTGCTACATGTGCTGCAGTATCAGAAAGGAATATAAGAAAGAACCAGGATTCCAAGAACAATAATCCCTTATTATGATGAAGATCCCCCAAGTGAGAGGAAACCGGCTCCAGTTTCTAAACTGAATGCAATGTCTGATGTGCTGTTGACTGGAAATCAGAGTCTGCCCACCGCCCATTTCACTTGATTCACAAACAGCAGAGTGTCTGCAGGTTAAGAGCTCTTTGGGGAGTGGCATGCAAGTCATGTTACTATCATTCCCAGGATCCCAGGAGAGGAAGTTAAAGTTCAAAGAGAATAAATTGTTTATTTTCGAGTTGCACAGCTATCATAGAACTGAAGACTATAGGTGTGGGATTGTTATTTTTACCCTTTTTGTTTGTTTTGTTTAATGTGTAACTCTGTTATTCTTCTAAGGAACCCTAACAAACATATTAACGACTGAAGCCCATTTAATAATGTTACCTGCTCAGGAGTCAATTTCTTAACTAACTCCCTTTAGTTAACTTCTTTGTCTACTTCCCTTCTCCACTGCCTGGGAGGAACATGCCCATGGAGGCACTATAGCAAGGACACACCCACCAGGCATTCAAGGAGGTGGTGCACCACTGCAGCTGCCAGGAGTTATTTGGGCAACCAAACCTGCTTGGAACAATAAACTTATTTATGCCCCTAGTTACGGTAACTATATAACTGAGTTAAATATCATGTAACCAATGATATTTTACTCTGGAACTGAAAGATAGTTGTAGTTTCTTTTAAAATGTATTTGAGTGTTTTGATGACCCTTCAAAAGGAAAAAAAAAAACCTTCAAAGTTGCTGATTTACTTCTTGTTGTGTTGTTTTAAGGAAGGAAGGATGGACTATGAATTATACAAACAAAAATAATATAAAAGATTCCCAAAGCATAGGTATAATATCTTTACTAACTTCTTTAAAACAAAAACAAATGTCTTGAAAGAAGAATCAAGTGGTTGAAGGTGTGGCTTATAAAAAATGCTAACCTAAAATAGCAGACACATACTCAGGAAAAGTCCTTGGCCTTACATGAAGATGTAGTAGAAGTTACTTTGCTTAGTCTAAGTTTTATTTTACTTTTCTCTTTGCTGTGGTACTGGTGATGGAATGCAGGGGCATTCTATCTCAGAGCTACACCACCCACCCTATTTTTATTCTTCATTTTAAAACAGGATCTCAACTAGTTGCAAAGGGCCTCACTAAGCTGTGGCTGAAGCTGGCCTTGAACCACTCAGCCTCCCGAATGCTGGGTTTACAAGTGTGCGCCACCATGCCAGGCTAATATTCTCCTTTTTAAGCTATGGATTTTATAAACTTTTAAAATCAACTGATGGACAACATTGAAAGCCTCTAAATAGATGCTTAAAAATAAACTTAAAGCCGGGCGTGGTGGTGCACGCTTGTAATCCCAGTGCTTGGGAGGCTGAGACAGGAGGATCACAGGTTCAAAGCCAGCCTCAGCTACTTAGTGAGGCTCTCAGCAACTTAGTGAGACCCTGTTTCCAAATAAAGTATAAAATAGGTCTGGGAGTATAGCCCAGAGGTAGAAAAACCTCTGGGCTCCACCACCAGTACCACCAAAAAAATAAACTTAAAAACTGGAATGTGTCGTGTGTTATGAAAATATAATTATATGACTGTCTATGATAGGTTATAGAGTCAGATAATAAATGCTGTAAAAATTCATAGGATTTATAAACCAATCTATGTGGGAAAATAAACTCCCATTAGTCTTCCAACAAAATTTTTGAATATATTTTTTTCTTTAAAAAAGCACCAAGACCTTTAATAAATCAATTACTTAAATGGAAAGATTGTTCTGTGTCAACTTACAAAGTTAAACATGACTTGCAAAAGGGGTAAAAAACTTGAAATGACATCGAGTTATTTAAGAAAATTTCCTTTATTGAGTAGTACATGAACTATAGGCTGAGAAACAAAGATCCAAGAAAAATATGACCTAGAAGCAGCCTTTAGTTAGAGCCATGATTCAATACAATAAATGACCAAGTGGGAATGAGTGAAATCTTCAGTGACTTAGCTGTGAAAGTGGAAACCAAATTACACATGTCTGCTGCAACGTTCACGATAATTTCATGAATAAGAAGCAACTATGGCCATGCGTGGTGGCGCACACTTTTAATCCCTGCACCTGGGAGGCAGAGACAGGAGGATCGTGCAGGTTCGTAGCCAGTCTCACAGGCTTAAGAGACCCTGTTTCCAAATATATATTTATAGGTAGAAGGGCTTCCAGGAACCCCAGTACCACAGAAAAAGAAGCAACTAAAAACCAAATTTCATTTCTATTCAGAAGCAATTCAAATGCATTTTAAAGACTAAGATTTATGGCTCTTCCCTTGCTCTTATATATCTCAGGGACAATTTTCATGTCCCATTTTCAACATCCCAGATACAATATTAAGGTATGCTTAGCAGTGAATATACGAGATTATGAGAATTTCTACAAAAGAAATTGAAAACCAGCTTTCTTCTCATCAAAGTAGGACCAGGAAGAAGGGCTGGACAGAGCCAAGGGACATAAAGACAATGTTCCTGTGCACACTGGTTCCCCCACCATAGCAATGATTTCAAACTCCATGCCAAAACTCTCCATTTAGAAAATCTGAGCTCTTTAGCAACATAGAAAAATTTGCCAAAAATCAGCTTATAAGTGTTGATTTTTCCCTCAATAACTTGTAGATCAACACTGTTTTTAAAAGTCCATCCAGAAAATAGCACACAAATTGACTATACAAATCAAACCTGCAAAAGGAATTAGCAGAAACACCTCAAACCCTTACCTGTCATGAAGAATTGGAAAAAAAATATTAAACCACATGTTTTTAATGTACTTGCTTTTAATTGCAAGGTTATTTTTAGCTTTGCCCTTCTATGCCCAACCCTGCTAAGCTTTTTGGTTTTTGTTTGATTAGGACCATGAAGTACAACCTAAGTATCTAAATAAGAAAACTGTACAGTATAATTGATTAAAGCAGAAAAATCCCATAATCCCATATTAAGGCCAAAGGAAATCAAAACATACTCAGATTGCTGTATGTGCTCATAAAATAGCTCTCAATTGGATTTAATAAAAAATATTGACTGATCTTGAGCTCTGAATGTACTCACTTTGGCAACCATGCCTGATTGGGGTAAGTATCTTCTGTGTTGAAAATCTTTTGAAGGCTTTGACTCATAAAGAGGGAATATATGACATAGTAGTAACTTTATTTAAACAAGCTGTAACTGAGACTGAATACTAAGCAACTAAGAGTCCTCTTATGGGAGTGAAGTCTTTGAAAAGAGTAAATAGGAAAACAGTTGACTTAAGGAACTCTTAAAAATTGCAACATACAAGATTAGGCAAAGTTTTACTTAAATAGACTTGAGTAAATGAAACTTGCCTCCAACCTTGTTTACACATCAGCGATACACTTTATATTCATTTCTTCTTTGAATATGCTATTCAATATTTGGGATATTATTCACTGAAATTAACTATATTACCTTCCAAATATGACCCAAAAGATAGCCTATTAATAAAGGCACTCTTTATCTTTTAGGTTAGCCAAAGACTCTGGCTCTTTACCTGCTAAGCAGTACTTTCAGACTCCATTTTCACTGGCAACACTGTATATTGGCATCTGTAACATTGTGTAAATGTGTTTCAAATCTGAGAAATACTACCTGAAAAACTAGAAAAAGGAAAGAGCTGTCTGTATCTCCTACTATCTATAGTGCCCTTTCCATTTCGTTTGAAAATTTTGTAAACTAATCTATAATTTTAAATGCAGAATGCTTCAAGGAGAATTTTAGTGAAATAATACACTACTAACAATATGCTTAATGCATTTGTTTTAAAATAGTTCAAAGGGAAGGCGAGGACTGTGCTCCTGGGAAGCCAAGCGATTCCAGGAACACAGAAGAAACTTTTGGTCCAACCCTTTGCCCAGTGGATAGAGAATGGAAAAACAAATTGCAAACCTTCCTTCTGCTGCTGTTTAAGTTGAATCATTTTTCCCTTCAATTCTGCAGAAAATTACTTTCAGTCCTCTAAACTGGGCTTTCAGAATAGCTAAAATAGCTATTGCTTGCAAAAACCTTATTATCCACTAGCAAGAGTGTCTGTTCTCAGTGAACAAGCTTCTTCCACTCCAAAGAGCTGTGCTGTCTTTATAGACAAGATCCTTCCGATTGCCCTAAGATGAACAAAAAGACATTTATTCTCTAAGCCTTGAGATGTTCAATTCAAGAGCCAAGACCCTGGCCATTAAATAATTTTTGGGTTAGTCTCACAAAAACAGAACATCGTCCTGAACTGTCCTCAGGTGCTACAACAGCATCCATGACTTTCATTTTAAAGGAAAAAAAAAAAAAAAAAAAAAAGAAGCAAAGAAGAAAAACCTACTGAAGTACAGAGGTGGGAGTCAGGGAAAAGAGGATTTCACTCCTGGGAACTTTAGTGACATAATCAAAACAAGTAAAAATATGAATTCCAGCTATTCAAGCACTAATTCAGCCTACAAGAGCAGTGCTCATAATTCCTCAAATAAAATCTGTATTTCCTTTTGTTAATCATCCTGCAATACTGAAAGAAAAAAATAATTAAACTATGCTTTTCTTTAACTTACCACACAACCTACATATTTAAACTCACCTTTTATGGAAACTACATAATCTAACTTTCATTAAAATTTTTCTTATTGATGTATGCAAACCAGGTCATTTTCCACTAGATAAGCATACTTACACATTATTGCTTAATTCGACTACTTCTGAAAGGTATAAACCCCCAAAAAGAGCTGGACCTCAGATACAAATAAAACAACACTACTTCTATGTCTATGTGAACATTGACACCATTTATGGATTCTTTCCCCTTTTCCTTGGGGCTGAGAGCCCTGTCAATAATCATTACTTATTAAACAGGCTGCCATTCCCTTCTACAGAATGTAGAAAGAGAGGATGGAGGGGCAGAAATAATTACCTTGGGCTTTCCTTTGAAGACCTCCAGAGGATGGAACACGAGGAAATCAATTAAGAACATAAAATATCCCCACCTGTGTGCGGCAGTACCCACACACACACGCACACACACATACACACACATGCAAACAAGGTTGGGAAGTACACCCACACTCCATTATTCATACCAACTGCATCAAAAGAGGTTTTATTATTATTTTTTTTAAACTGGCGTCTTTCAGATAGACACCTATTTTCAATCCGTTGACTCCACTGGATATGCAAGTGCGGGCACGCGCGCACACACACACACACACACACACACAGCCTTTATTCCTCTACAACACTCAGGCTAGATTTGCTCAAAGGAGTCTCTAAACACCTCCTGAGAAAATAAATATGCTCTCAGAAATGACTGCTTCAACCAAAGCAGAGAGAAGCTAGCTGCAAGTTACCGGCTCTACTGCCATTCTGGTTTGTGGCAGATTCCTTCCACCCCCTTCCCTTCCTGCCTTCTAATTGCTTCTCTAGCCTTTTTCTTATTTTTTTTTCTATAGCAGAGTATAGGATAAAGGAGTTTCTTTTCTGGACCGTGCTTACAAGTCCACAAGATCCTTAGAAAATAAAGTTTCAAGGGCTGAGTTACACCCATGGTAAGAGGACAGGTGAGGGGAATGAAAAATGGTCAGATGACTAAAAGCAAACCCATCTTCCTACCAGCACGGAAGAGTTAATGGTAAGCACTCTTTCTTTCCCCCAGATGTTAGGGCTCCAAGCAGAAATACAGTATCAAGACAGCATAACCAGACAGTTTTTGCAGAAGAGCCTTGCAAAGAAGTTGAACTGGCATGCTGGGGGTTTGTCCTAAATAACCTTCACAGGTTGCACAAACTGTTCCCATATCCTGATCCACAGTCAGATAAAGGAGTTTCCCGGCATTCTTTAGATTAGGAATAAAGGGAGAGGATGTGATGGAAGTCAGTTACCTAAAGCATTTACTGGAAAAAAAAAAAAAAAAAACAGAAAGCATACACCTCCAAAACACAGAAAGCTATCATGCAGAGGCTGAACTGGCCAGTATTGGCACCCATTGAGCCCAGGTTCAACATGCTACATCAGAACAGTGACATGTTTCGAAGGCTGGTTATTCTCCCTCTCCAGTGCAGAGAACTCTGTCCCAACCCACCTATATTTTTCAGACACATCGAGAGAAGAGATGGGGTTCTCACCCCACCTTTGAGAAAGGAACAAAAGCAAAGGCTTGGAAGAGTGGGGGACTCCTCCATCAGGACCCAAGAGGCCGCATCTCTGCAGGGCTTCCTTCATATTTCCTTCTAGTTAACTCTCTAGGTGGCCAGAGAATCAATTTCTACACCTTGGAATGGCCACAGGCAGACTGGGAGGAGATCAGTTTAGCCCTTTGCTAGGGCTCTTCTCCTTTCCCTTCCACCCCCAATGCCTCCTAATTCTCCTAATTAACCCGTCCAGTTCCCCACTTGGGCTGGAAGCATCTTCTGCTACAATCTACCAAGGACTCCATCAAATCGTCACCCCCTATGGACATAACTTCCCCTTTTTGTTTAAAGTCCGTCGATTTACCTGTGCCCCCCCCCTTCCTCCCTAGGGGGAGGCTGAGAAAGGGCTCAGTGCATATGGGAAGGCCCACCCTAGCTCCCCAGCCCTGGAAAGGAACGGGAACCAAGAGCTCAGAGCTCAGAGCTGCAGGTCTGCAGTGAGGAGCCACCGCACTCGCATTAACCCTTTGAAAGGAGTTCGCTGTGCGCTCATTTGGGACCTGCTGAAGTAGAGCCCGCGGAGCTTGAAGCTTTACCTCCCCTTCCCACCTCCTGGACTCCTCCGGTCAGACTCCACTCTCAGGCCCTGAACAGGCCACCCCCCCTCCCTGTGACCAGTTTGAATCTTCTCCCACACTCTCTGCCCCAAACCTGGGGTGGAGCAGGGGGCTTGCTGGAATACAGGCGGCCAGGGGAGAAGACATCAGGGGAGCAGAAAAGAAACTCAGTAGTAAATCACAGTTGAGACACGGTGTTTACTTACGAAATTTGGGGCTGGTGCTAGTTTCTGGTGCGGCCGTGGTGGTGGACAAGGAGGGGGAGGAAGAGAAAGAAGAGGCGGCTGCATCCTGAAAGGGGGACAGGGTCCAGGACGGAGTGGAATCGTGAAGGTAGGAGGAGGTAGCATATGCCGCAGTGGGCCAGGAGGGCATGGCCTGGGTGCTGGGGCTTCCTGGCACTGGGGGTCTGGAGCCCGGCGTGCTGCTACTGAAGAAAGGGGCCGTGGTGGCCAGGACCGTCGAGGGGGCCGCAGTGTTCCGTGCTGTGGTGGAGCGCGGGCTGGCCCGGATGGGCACCCGGTGCCCGGGGAAGCGAGTGGGCGCCCGCGTGATGGTGGTCAGGCGGGTGCTGATCCGGTTGGGCGTCCTGGAGGAGGCGGCGCCGCCGGCGGAGGGGGTGGCGGGGGACGCGGTGGAAGTGGTCGTGGTGGTGGTCTCCATGGCCTTGGGGAAAGAGCTGGGCTTGGAGAGGAAGAAGGGGTCCTGGCCCATCCCCTTGGAGTCCACCAGGTCGGTGGGCACGTACTCCTTGACGGAGCCCACCACGATCCATTTGAGCAACATGAGGCTGAGCCCCAGGCCGATGAAGCCGATAAACAGAGGCACCACGCACAGCCACGTCTGCTGCCGGTTCCACACGATGCAGTCGCTACAGCGTAACTCCCGGGGGGGCTCGGCCGCCCCTTCGCCGCCGCCGTCCGGGCCCCCGCCCGCCGCCGCCGCCGCCGCCGCAGCCGCCGCGGTGCCCTCCTCGGCCGAGGCGGCGGCTGCCGAAGCGGCACCAGGTGGCGAGGCAGCGGCCGCCCCTTCACTCATCCTAGGAGCCGGTCTTCACCTTCGCCCCCCGAGGGCCGCGCCAGAGGCATGGGGCCGCGCGGGCCGGGCGCGGGCGCGGGCTCCGGCGGCGGCGGCGGGCTCGGGCGCAGGCAGCGGCCGCGGCGGCCGCATGCAAATCGGCTCCCTGCCCCCACGCCCCTCCCCCCGAGAGGCGGGCGGCGGGCGGGGAGCGGGGGAGGGGGAGGGGCGCGCGGCGCGCGAGAGGGGCGAGCGGGCCCCCGGCGCCGCGGGCCGGTCAGGGAGCGGCGGGGCGCGTCTGCAGCCCACCTAGCGGCCTCCTGCGCGCCGAGACCCCGCGCCCGCTGCCGCGGATGCTGCTGATGCTGATGCTGATGCTGGTGCTGATGCTGAGGCTGAGGCTGAGGCTGAGGCTGCCCGCCTCCTGCTTGCGCTCCAGCCGAGCCGGCATCCTCGGGGCGCGGCGCCCGCCCGCTCCCTGGGGCGCCCGGTCGCGCCGCCCTAGGAGCCCAGCCGCCCGGCCGCGGGGTGCGCGGCGCCGGCCAGCCGCATTCCGACACAGGGGGCCGCCCGGCCGCCCTCGCCCGCCCGGCGCGCCGCGTCCCTCGCGGCTGCTCGGAGCCCGGGCGGCGAGTGCACCTGTTCTTCAGTCGGCCCGCAGCCAACCCTCGCCGGCTCTGCCCGCCGGAGACCAATCCGAGCGCGGCGCGGAGGGCGACGGCCGGCTCGCCTCGCCCCGCCGCCCGCGGCCCCGCGCCGCCGCCGCCCAGAGTCCAACTCCGGCCGGACCGCAGGACGCGCGGGAGCGGCGCGGCGGCCGGCGGAGCGGGGGGATCACGCCCGGCGCCCCGCGAGCGGAGTGCGGAGCCGCAGCCCGCGGCGCGGATCCCGGCGAAGGCGGCTGGAGGCCGGTGTGTGCGGATCGCCGCGGACCCGCTGGGCTGGGGCAGCGTGGCGCCGCCCACCAGCACCTAATGGTGGTTTCTTAATGCACACAAGATAAATAAATGATCCAGGCAAACCCCCGTTGGCGATGTGTGGCAAAAAGCAGTTCCGACTGATGTGAGCGGCTCTCCGGTGCAGATCCTTGGGGGTCAGAGACTGGCGCTGCGGGGAGCGGCGGGGGCGTGGGCCGGGGGAGGGGGCCCAGCGCGCGGCCGCCCGCCCCGGGCGCGGCGGGAGGCAGGAGCCGCCTCAGCCCTGAGTCCTGAGAGCGATGCTCCTGAGGCTGAAGACCGACATCTGTGTAATCAGACCTGACATCTCTCCCAGCCATTTATAACTTACCATTAAAAAAAAAAGTCTTGTCCTTAAATGTAGAGGCACACACAGGTACACACGTCGCAAGGCAAGCGCTCATGAGAGGAAAGGTGTAAAAGGATTGGGACTGATTACCGCAAATGCCGTTGTTTTGCCGGTTTCTACCCTCGGGTCGTAGGCACCTGTGTGCCTGCATCTCAGTGCAATGTGGTCCAGCTGGGGGACCTGGCAGTACAGAGATGAACGAACCGTCAAGAGTGGTGTCAGCACGTCTATGCTGATTGTGCAAAACCTCTCTGCCAACTCTCCTCAGATTTCTAAAGAGGAAACCAAAAACATGTTTTTGTTTTTGTTTTTTAATTTGCAAATGCCAAGAATGAGAGGTTGAGGATGGCAGCCTTAACACACCTCCCCAGCGCTGTCTGGAGTGGATGATGGAGACAATTCTCTTGCCCTGTAATCTCTCTCAACAAAGATGAAGTTTTTAAGGAATCCATTTTACTCACGGGCGAGGAGGCGAATGGTACTCAGGAAATAGAGCAGAGGGTGTTTGAAAACAAAAAGCCCCTGGGGATTGGTGCATAAACAGTTAATAAATTATTTTTGACGGCACCAATGTGACCATCATCACCTCTTTCAGCTATAACAATGAGATCCCCCCCCATGGGAAAATGTTAGATATTTAGTTTGATAGAGCATGCCCTAATCCAGTAGTTGCTGGATTATGATTCCAAAAATTGCAGTGGAAAGCCGAATGTGGTGGCGCACTCTTGTAATCTCAGCATTGGGGAGGCTGAGATGGGAGGATCTCGGTTCGCTGACAGCCTTAGCTACTTATTGAGGCCCTCCACAACTTAGACCCTGTTTCCAAATTATATATATATATATATATATATATATATATATAGTCTAGGAGTATAGCCAGGAGGTGGAAAGCCCCTGGTTCCACCCTCAGTACCACCAAAAAGAAAAAGGAAAGAATAAAAAATAGGGCTGGGGGTGTAGCTCGGAGGTAGAATGGCCCTGGGTTCCACTCTGCCAAAAAAAAAAAAAAAATGCAAGTGAAAAAAAAAAAATTGCAAGCCCTTGATTCCACGTACATCAGATTTCTAAGGCATAACTCTTTAAAGTAAAAATAGACCCATACCTTTTGTGGATGCTGGGCATTTACCCTCAGCCTTTCTTATATAGAAAACCAAAGCTTCCCTACATTACACTAGAGACTGCTGTCAACTACTGGAGACAGAAAGTTACTTTTCCAGAACACTCCTAGTTCTCACAGTTCCTCCCAGTATTCCTATGGTCTCTCCTGCCTTCCTTGCTCACTGGAATAAATCCAGTATACAAAGAGGGGTGCTTTAATGCTGCAGCTGGGCAAATGTTCCCTTTGCTGAAACCACAGTTTCACAGTATTCACTTCCATGCCCCCTGGGTGCTTCCCAAAGCCTCTTCATCTGCCTTTCCAAATTCCCTCCACTACTCATTTCCACTTGGCGTTATCAGCTAATATTCACGGCTCCCTGTTGAGTACATTTTCTCCCAGATCCCAAACCACCACACTCAGCTACCTATTAGCTGCTCTTACCAGGCATCACCACTAGATATCAAAGTCTGTTGCTTTGATAGTTTTCATTTAGGTAGTGGGTTGCACGAGCCCATCTGAGAACATTTGGCTGGTATAAACAGCATTAACTTGCAGTTTGACTGTGAGGCTTCTGGTAGCAGGTGGTAAGCACAGGAACTGGAATTGGGGAAGGATTGTCCACAGCTGAGTCAAGGACAAGTGGTAGCCCTTCTCCCTGCTAATGAGCTGCCAGTTAGTCAGACCTGGGCTAAGGAAGAGCCTCATTCTGCTAATGTACAACTCATAGGAGAACACTAGAGTACAAGCGCTGGGCTTCTGATAGTGAAGGATTCAAGTTAAAGCTCCGCCTTTCCTTCAAGTAAATGATGGAAAGTCATTTACTTTGTATCTTTACAATATGGTTATTCTGGGCCTTCATCATTGAAAATTCTTTGATAAAAGCCCATGTTTAGGAGCACAGGGCTAGAAGTGACCTTATTAGCCAAATATATACAATCTTTCAGCCCTTCAAATGTCCGAGCCCAAAAGTCATTTAGTTCCAAAAGGAGAACTGCATACGGTTTCACTTCCTCCGGAACATGACCCAGCCTCCCAACAATATATATAACTTAAAGACATTTATCATTGAGCAGAAAATCTGCCTTCCCATACTTTCATATTTTTTTCTCAGCTCATTCGAGACCTTTCAAGAAGGAGGTGTTCAGTGTGGAAGATACAGCAGAAAATAAAATTCTGTACCTTCATGGAGCTTTTATTTTAGTGGAGAGACTGGCAGCAAACAAACAGAAGAGATAAATTATACATCCTGAAGTGAGAAGAACTATTTTGGACTACAGAGGACATGCCTACTTAGCATGATTGCACTGGACCTTTGTCTCTAATACCAGTACAGCTATTTGATTTAATGTTCCCCAAAGTAATATCTCTGATCAATTTACTTTCTTCTTCAAAGCTATGAGACCTTGGTAAGGTACTAGAAAGCTCTTCTATTAATTGTGGGTTTTCTGGGTAGTACACTCACTGTAGAAATCAGTCTGTTTTGCAAAATTCTAGTATTCTTATAATATCCACCAAACTCATATGTATAGGCAGTGTAATGCCTGGACAGATTTCACAGAGTAAAAGCACAAAAGATAAAATGCACCTTTTTCCATATTATTATTGCCTAATTTATTATTCTCTCTTGGTTTAGACCACTACTGAGATCGGAGGATCGCAGATTCAAAAACAGCCCCCAACACACATACACAGAAAGTTATCAATTTTGTAGTCATGATGGTGGCTTTTTTTCTTGTACTGGGAATTAAACCCAGGGTCATTCTACCTTTGTGATATACTGCAAGCCTTTATTTATTTTATTTATTTATTTATTACTAGGCTATTGAGGGTCTCAGTATGTCGCTGAGGCTGGCCTCAAAGTTGAGATTCTCCTGTCTTGATCTGCCAAGTCCTGGGATTATAAGCATTGGCTACACCCCAGGTTCATGGTGACCTTTTAGAAAAAAAATACATTTTTTCTTCCTTATTTTCGACAAGTAACGTGTGTGTGTGTGTGTGTGTGTGTGTGTGTGTGTTATTGGAATCCTTCTGTATAAGATCAATGAAAAATGCACTAGACATCCGCAAATAGATGACACTGTTTGTAACATCTTCACTTTAAGAATTTGTGACTAACAACCCAATAGCATAAATAAAATGAACAAATGGTATACAGAGAAAAAGACAAGATGGAAAGGTGAAGAAGTTTACTTCTAAATGTATCCAAGCCACAAAAGATTATTGTAACAATATTCTAAGACAAGTATTCTGAACATCACCAAACTGCACCATCATAAATTAAGAAATGCTGACTATTCTATAGCTGGATGTGGAATTAGAAGTTTTGAATGAGGCACTAAGAAAAAATAGATATGAAACTTCAGCAGGAGTTGCCAGAAGATAATCTCTAATTTTCAAAATAGGTTAGCTAAGGACTGGGTGGTTGAAGAGAGGACTTTTGTGAAGGTGTTTTCCGTAGCAGAGGCTGTACTCTGAGTTCAAAGAGGGAGGAGCTCACAGAGTGAGGGGAGGACTCATAGGGAATCCTGGAGAGCTCAGAATGGACCCCTAGTGTTTGGAAGCACCTCATTGGATTGGGGTAGACACACATGCTTCAGAGACCTCCAGTCAAGGAGCTGCCTGAAGTGAGCTGTACTTAAAGTATTTACCCTCCCTAACGTCTGAGACCATTCTGCAACCATAGGATCCGGATGGATGGCAGGGTAAGTGCACAGGAGAAGCAGAACTAGAAAAAGGACTGGAAAGTCAGTGTGGAAGCATGTCAGGGTCAGAGTCAGGTTTCTATGTGATGCTTTTTACACTGAATTCAATCTACATTGAACTCGATCTTTGAGGTACCGGCATGAGTACTTTATCCTTGGTACTCAGCATTGCCATTGCTGCGTGTCTCGTTAGTTTTGCATCTCTTTGTCAGTATTTTTGCCTTTCTGTCCCTTTTATCTTCATTAAAACTGGTCAGTCCTATGCTTTTTCTCTGATCATTATGCTGTATACTTCGACTGCTTTGATTTAATCTTATTGTTATTACTTATAGCTGGAAAGCTAGTAAATGGAAGCTTACCTTGACAATTCACAAATCACACTTCCTCATAGGATGCAGTGCTTTGGAAAGACTCAAGAAAATATCTTTTCAGCATAGTAGGAAACAGAGGTGGCACGTTCACAGTCTCTTTTCTTCCCACTGGATCACAATCAGGATTTCACTAAACCGTTCCCAAGCTTTTCACCACCCCTAACTCTGGTGAAAGGGAGACAAGTGGCAAGCACAGAGGAAATGCAATGCCGCCTCTCTGAAATGCTTTTTTTGTAGTGAGGGGAAAACATCTTTGTCTCAAGCTTTATTATTTCTAAGAAAGGCAGTGAAATACAGCTGCATTCAGAAAGAGTTGATGTGATTTCATGTTTGTATAAATAACACATTGGCTTCATCTCACCGGTGTTTTCTGGAAATCCACATTCTGCTTTCTTAGATTTGGGGATGAAACCTTCATAACACTCTATGGGAGAAAACAAACATAATTTCTAGCAATTCCTTACTGGTTTACTTTATGTCTATACCACAGATACTCCTACTGTGCTGTTCAGAGAAACCCAAAGAGAAAGCTTTGGTGCCAACCCTGAGACCTCAGGCCACTGTATCAAAGTGCTTCTTACCTTATCTAATAAAATAGCGGCATAGAAGTGAGAGCTTAGAGTTTCCCCTCCCCACTCATGATCTCTTCTGAGCATTATTGGTAGCTTCTAGAGGCTTTCTGTGTTTTGCTATCTATCTCTTATTTTGCGTATTGGGTCCAGGAATTTATTTTTGATATAGATCAATCACCAGTCACAGAGAAAGACTAGAGATGTTGGAGTCAGTCTTAAATCTGTCTTTCACCAGGTTGTTATGCCGTCAAAAAAATGTCAGATGTGATATGCCCATTGCTGTGGCTAGCAAATGATAAGCATCTCAAAAGAATTAACAATGACTATTTAATGAAAATACACATTGTCTCTGTGAGGTATTACTATCACTGATGTGCAATTCCATTGCTTGCCTAGGTTTATATGTAAAGGCTTGGTCACCCTAGCGTTGGTTTCAGGAGGAGTTGTGGACCATAGGAGGTGGAGCCTAATGGGAGGTCGTTAGGTCATTGAGGATGTGCCCTTAAAAGGCAACTATGAGTCCCTAGTCTCTTTCTGTTCCCGGACTGAGACATGACTGCTGATTCTACCACTCAATCCTGCCATTGCAGTTCTAAGCTGTCACTAGAGACCCAAATCAATGAGACTGCCTGATCTTGGGCTTAACTCCACAAACAATGAGCTAAGTAAACCATTTTCTTCATTAAGTTACTTTCTTCTGGTGTTTCATTGTAGTATCACAAATTTGATGAATAAAAGCATCATCTAAGGAGCCCTCTTCCTGTGAGGTTTGCAGGAGGTAGTGACAGGAGTTTGGCATTTGCAATGTAGCTCTTCACAAAATGGACCTTCGAGGTCTGTGACCTTCAGGACAAACAAAGTGGGGGCATGAAAAAGCAGTGACTTCAGAGCCCCAGGTGATGAATGTTGATTCATCTCGTCTCTTATTTTCCACCCACCATCATCATGGCCTTCTCAAAGAAAACCCATAAAATTACTGAGGAGAGTAAGTATTAATAGCGTATAGCAGATTTGCCCCATCTGTTATCAATAAGAAAAGGAATTTTAAGAAAGCAAAACTTGCTGGGTGCTTTTAAATTGAGAAAGAAAAGAAAATACTATCTACTTTTATTTGGGAAAAATATCAATTGAACTAAAGAGGACTAACCTTGCCCACTCTTGTGAGGCAAATACTCCAAGGAATTGTGAAGACTTAGAAAAGCCATTCTTTTTCCTGCTTTTGAGACTTTTACAGTATGGTGGAGGATGATTCTCTGTTATAAACAAATGAACAAAGGCACAAATGAGCATTTTTGGACTTGATTATTCAAGTGTGCATGTCACTAGCCCAATGTACAGTGCTGAAGGCAAAAACCACAGAGCAATAGCAAGAATTTTTTGTGTGTATGTGGTACTTTGGCTGGGGCCCAGGATCCTTCTACCTCTGAGATAAACCTCCAGCCCTATTTTATTCTATTTTTTATTTTGAAACATGGCCTCAACAACTTGCTGAGACTGGCTTCTTACCTGGGGTTTTCTTGTTCAGCCTTCCAAGTGATGGGGTTACAAACATGTACTACCATGTCTAGTTTAGAAGATTTATTTAAGGACTGCTTGGTGATTAAATTATCAACTGGCTCCAGAGTTTTGTTCAGAATTATCTGAGTAGCTTCTTAAGAGTTGTAGAGTTGTTCAGCATTACTGATGTCAAAGTATAACAGAACAAGTAAGAAAATTGATTTTATTCAGGCTACCACAGAAATGTCCCAGATCTGAAGATCAGAATGCCTCAGCAAGGTGGTTGTAACTCTCATGGGGAGAAACTGAGGTGATTTACTGTCAAGGTGGTTGTCAGTCAGTAAAGTTTCATTCAGTTGGCTAGACAGGAAGTGTTCACGTCAGGTGTGGCTAGTTTCTTTGGGAAGGGCAGTTGTAATCTCAGGTGATCATTTGTGAGATAAGAAGGAAGAACTTGGTGGGTCTGTGTCTGGCCTTTTTAGCTAGTTCATGAAAAAGAAAGATCTATGTTTGGCCTTGTCACAGATCACTATGGGATTATCAGCAAGTCTTGTGAGTGTCCTCAGAACCTAGAGGCGGAGTCTTCTCTCAGTCTGGTCCCTGAGAAAGGTTTTCAGTGGACCATAAAGGGTGGAAGAATTCCTTAATTAATTTATTTATTTATTAACTCAAGGATATAGATTTTTTTAAGCACTGATGTTTTATAGGAGCGAACGATTCAGGTAAAATTAACACTGACACATTTTACCGTTCTCTTTCTACCATTACAAGAAACCATGTGTGCAAATAATTATCAGTAAAAATAAGAGTGATAATATATCATATATTTATGCTTCATTCTTCTTTTTATGAGAAGATATGAAGTAAAATTATTCCAAAATATTTAGTGACTGTGAAAAAGATGGAAAGAAAGTAGAAATTCCACAGGGATTAGACAGAAGATATATCAGAATTTGTTAAAATATTATTCATATTCTAGTTAGCTTAGCAGTTAGAGGTAATTTTAGAATTTAAAAACTGCAAAACTATGTTTAATAAATCCTTTAAAACTTTGGATATGATCATATAACTTACAAAACACATAACCTTTGTTTTTTGGTTGTTTTTCTTGAGAGTTTGTCTAATATACACTTTTTTCAGTTCAAGGCCTTAAAATGTAATATTTAATTAATATTAGAATGCAAGAATGTGAGAGTAACTGAGTAACTTTCCTTTTCAATACAGACTTCGTGGGACATTTACGAGGACATTTAACTGATAACTGTGTGTATGCATGCTTATTCCTGATGTGGGTGCATGCATGCATGTGTGTGTGCACGCACATGTGCGCAGGTGTGCTGATAATTGTAGAAAAGTAAAGATGGTGTGAAAGCAATTTTGCATTATCTGAAGAACAGATAATATAGGAATGGAAATATATACACACATGCATGCACACACATATACAATTATATATATGTATTTATATATGAATTGGAGAAAACTAGATGTTGAACAGTGATGATTAATTTTCAAACACAGGTAAATACAGAAGTTAGAAATAGAAAACTCTTTGATCTCTTTACCCAAAGGAATTGCACAGAGTAAAGAAATGTGAAGTTGACCCCCTGAGAGAGTAACCAGGCCAGTTGGCTCTCATGTGTCTTAGGAAGAAAGCCAACTTTGCTTTAGAAGCAGAAAAGAATAATTTGGAACAGTGGCCAATTTCACTCCTAATGGTTGGTTTTATGCAAACTCTCCACGAGGGATTGAAGTAAGAATATTCTCTCAACTCTGACCTTCTCCCTATCACTGAAAATGGATGCAATTTTTGGTCTCTGCTGCAGTGAATAAGATTAAAAACTCAAATGGCACTATTTATGGTTTATGGTTTAAATATTAAAGAAAACATTAAGCACAAATTTTAGAATCATCATTCTGGGAATGACAATGATAAAAAAATAATTTCCTTGGGAAATACCCAATTATCTAGAAAGTATTCCCCTGGTAAACAGAACTAATAGGAGATGTTGGTGCTTCCTTGCCTTAAGGCTAATTTTCAAATAATTACACATTATTTACCACCCCACACAGGGCTCTATGCATTGTCCTTTCTCTTTGTGGGAGTGCCAAAGCATTGAACTCAGAAAGTGACATTCCTGATGATTATCCAGGGCACAAGTCTGACTTTTGTAGGCAACTGTCTCAGCATCAAGATGGGCCGTAGGCAAAGCATGATTGGTTTCCAGAACTGGAACCTCAAACACACCTTTACCTTTTGATTACTGAAGTGATAAACATCTATCTTTAGGAAAGAGGAGATCAATGGTCTAATGTATCTTTAGGAAAGAGGAGATCAATGGTCTAATCCTAAGAAATCCAAATTAGACCTGAAAAATGGTAGAAAATACCTAACATCTTATACAGGAATTTATAAGAGGGACCTAGAAGTGTAAAGATTTAGAAATTACCTAAACAAGTTTGATGAAGACTAAAAGTTGCAGCAATCTACAAGTATATTGAAGGATGACTCTGGATACAGCTGCATCTCTGTCACACAAAATCTACTAGGCAGTCTTTCCTGGAAGCCCTATTCTAGTGACCCTTTGAAGTGGGGACGCACACTCAGGATCTCATCATGCTATGAGGCTAATGGGTAATAAGTGAAGCCTTTCATCCTTAAAGCTTGCAGACAAGCTTACATCGTTCAAATTCTCCAAGCAGTCCTTTCCCTGCAGAAAAAAAAAATTGGCAATTTCTCTTTTCTTTTCTAAAATTTATTTTTATTTATCGTCATTGTGTGAGGGGGACATGATGGAACACTATGGGGTCATTCTATCTTTTATCTCTAGGCACGCCGTCAGAAGTGCCATCCTGGAGAAAGACATTTTGCTTATCAAAGTGCTCTGTCCCACTGTGCTCACAAAAGAGCTTGAAACAGAGTTGCAAACATTCTGGCTAAGCCAAGTAAAGGGTCACATATCATTTCTGAAAACATAGGAATCAAATGCTTTATGGATTTAAAAAAATATCTGCCCATAAAGCAAAGAGGAAAGTTGAAACTCTGGTAAATTCTTGATTCTTTGATATGATTAAGACTATGAGCAGGAAGAATGCACCAAATAAATAATCAGAAAACCTGGTCTTGAATCTTCATCTTGTAATTTTATGGTCTCTAAGCTATAGTTAGAGTACCCATGAAGTGTAGGATTATATCTATGATTATTATATCCATCATAATCCATGATTATGATTTTAATAATATAAAACAATTTGACCATATTTTATAAAGTTTAAAATACTGCGCATATGTTTAAAAACATTCAGGTGCTACCAAATTATATGATGAAAATTGACTGTTTCCAATTGTAACTTGATATTGGATGATATGGAAGATTGTGAATCTCACTCTGTTTAAAAATCTCAAGCTAAAATGTAAAGTATAAAAAAAGAAGCCAGGTGGGGTAGTACTGGCTTGTAATCCCAATACTTGGGAGACTGATACAAGAAGATTGCAGATCTGATACCAGTCTTAGCAACTCAAAGAGATCGTTTCCAAATAAACATAAAATAGGGCTAAGGGGTGTAGCTCAGAGGTAGAATACCATTGGATTCAATCCCCAAGATCGCACACAAACACATGCACAAAAATAAATCCATATATATTTTTCACAACATTAACAATATGTGACATCATTCTTTATTTTAGTCTATCTGGGCATTTCTCTCCCAAAAGCAAATAAACATCCTTCAGTGTATATACCCAGGGCATAAAACCAGCCAGTCCTTGAAAGCTGCTGCCCTGGACAAGCTTCTAGCAAGAAGTAATTATGCTTCCCTGTCATTCTTTGCCCTGTGGGGTTGGGGTGGAAGTAAGAGGACTAATTTGGAACCACCCCTCATCTTCCCTTGTCTTAATTGCTTTTATGTGTTAAACCAATTTTCTTTTTTCATCCTTAGTGCTGTTAGGGCAGGAATTTTATGATCACATCTTTTGTAGCCATGGTTTTAGTTATTCCTATTATTACTGATGGTGAACTGGTCAACTGGGTTGCAATAATGAAACCCAAGGGAGGAAATGGGACTTGTGCAAACTTGACAGATTGCTTTTATGCCAGATGAGTACTTACGATCCAGCAACTCCTTACAGTTATTACCATTATTTTTCTGATAAACTATTGCAATATTATATACATGAGAGATCACATGGCAAGAACCTACAAAATAATTGAGATTTCATATACAAGTCAATAATTTATCCTGAATACCACCTGTTTTGAAGAATACTATGAGTGCTATCAGCAAAATGGTGGGGAAAGAGTCCCTGAGAATTTTCTCCCTCATAAAAGTGATGAGAAAAGTGGCAAATATTGTCAGAATCGATTCTTTTAGAATTTTGGAAATTAGCCAGAGCAGCAATCTGGGGAGAAATACCCAATAAACAATGGCTGAATATTGGTGAGAATGGAAAGTTTGTCCTATTTCAATCCTTCTTTTTTTCAGCACCACAGTAGCCTGAAAATCAATAGTCGTCAATCGCCAGGGAAACCAGCCGACTGGAGGGGGCAGAATAAGGTTGGAAATATTTCAAAGCCTCATTCCCAAAGAATTGTCAGTATTTGACCCATCTACTGGTTCCCAGGAAGAGCCAATTGCAAGGCTGACTTCACCTGATATGACTCAGAGCTCACCAGTACGGAAAGCCTTTTCCTCAGGAGCATTTGTCAAAAAAAGATTTATAGTCAATTGTTTAACTTTGTGGCTGCCTGCAGGAGTAGATAACAATTGGGGATAACAATAAAATGGGCAAAAAACTTTAAAAGGAAAAGCTGGGGAATAAGGAGCCCATAGGAGCTTTGAAAAGCCCCAAGACATTTTTTCAGAATAATGATAATACACATGCTGAGGGCTATGATTATGCTAAAAAAAAAAAAAAAAAACATGACAAGCATCTAAACTTTCTCTTCTGCTGACCCTGAGGAAGTAAAGGCGAGGACAGAGTCATAATCTTCCCTAGCACTGAAAATGTAGCCCAACATATATAGAACAACAAAACCACTCCACATAGACTGAGAGACTTGATTCCAATTGTTTCAGGAAGCCCCTGTCTAATCACTAATGAAGCCCAAAGCTAAATGAGCAAAAACTCCAGTAGCCACATATAACAAGGAATGTCAATTTTAAATAATAGTCCAGGTAAGTCATTAAAACAATGTAGACAAGAACAAACAGTAATAACTGCAAGCACTGGGTAGGAGGAAGAACCTTATTTCTACAGTCGTCATCATATATAATGTAAAATGTTCAGTCCATAACAAACGATGAGACATGTAAAGAAAGAAGAGCCTACACACAGGGAAAGAGCAGCCAGAGGGAACCATCCTGCAGGCAGCCTCAGTGTTGGGCTGAATAGACAAGGACATTAAGCTGGCTACTCTGGGCAGGTTCAAGGAAAAAAAGGAAGCCACAACTATAAAAACTAAAGGCAGGAATGAGAATACTGTCTCACCACGTGGAGAATAGCAAGAAAAAAATATGTGATTAAAAGAAGCAAGTAAGAATTCTTGAGTTGAAAAGAACAAAAACTGAAATGAAAAAAATTCAGTATAGAGGCATAACAGAAAATTTGAGAAGGCATAAAATAATCAGAAACTGTGAATACAGAACAACTGAGTCTACCCAGCTTGAAAAAATAGAAAGAAAAAATTAACAGAACTGCAGAGAGCTGGGAGACACCATCAAGACATTATCAACATTGGCATAATAGGATTACCAAAAGAAGAGAAAAAAGGCAGAAAGAGAAAAAGTGTGTGTGTGTGTGTGTGTGTGTGTGTGTGTGTGTGTGTGTGTTACTCAGGATTAGGATTAGACTCAGGGAGCCATGCTATCAGCCCTATTTTACTATTATTATTTATCATTATTGTTATTTTGTACTGAGTATTGAACCCAAAGGCATTCTACCTCTGAGCTACACCTCAAGCCCTATTTTATTCTTTTATTTTGAGACAGGGTCTCATTAAGTTGTAGCAAGCCTAATTTTCTGAGGCGGGTTGTAACTTTCGATCCTGTCACAGCCTCCCAAGTACTAGGATCACAAGAGTGTGCCAGTGTGTCCAGCTTTATTATTTTATTTTGAAACAGTGTTTCCCGAAGTTGCTGCAGGTCTCTCTGAGTTGCTGTGGCTGGCTTGAATCTGTGATCCTTCTGTCTCAGCCTCCAAAGAAATGGGATTAAAGATGTGTGTTGCCATGACAGCTAGGGGAAAAAACAACTTAAATAAATAACGGCCAGATTTGTCAAATTTCAGGTAAAAATTATTTTACAAATCTAAGATGCTCAACAACCAACAAATGTGATAATCTTTAGATATAATTTATCTAAGACAGAAACAGAGAGTGAGTCTTAAAAGCAGCAAGAAAGAAGTGATGTGTATGTAAGCCTCAATAAAATTGTCATTTTAAAAAATGATAATTGTGCCGGGCGTGGTGGCGCACGCTTGTAATCCCCGCGCTTGGGAGGCGAAGACAGGAGGATCGCGCAGGTTCGAAGCCAGCCGTGCTGGCGTAAGAGACCCTGTTTCAAAAATATAAAATAGGTCTGGGAGTGTAGCCCGGTGGAAGAAGGGCTTCCAGGAACCCCAGTACCACCAAAAAAAATAAAAAAATAAAAAAATAAAATAAAATAAAATAAAAAATGATAATTGTTGGCAAAATTGGTGAGAAAAAGAAACTCTCGTACTATTGGTGGGAATGAAAAGTTATATATAGCCACTATTGAAAACAGTATGGAGTCTCCTCAGAAAAATAAAAGTTCATCATGTAATACAACTATCCCACTTTTGAGTATATATCCTAAGGAAATAAATACCAAAGAGATTCCTGCATGTTCATGTGTATCATGGTCTAATTCATAATAGCTAAGGTAGTAATCAGCCTAGGTGCCTGTCAACAGATGAATGGATAAAGAAAATGTCACACACACACACACACACACACACACACACACACACACACAAAGACAAATATTATAAAACCAGAAAGAATATAAAACTTCTGTTGTTTGCAGCAAAATAAATGGAACTTTAGGAGATTATGTCAAATCTTGCATCCAATAGATGCTAAAGAGTGTCCTTTAGCTTTAAATGAAAGGACCATACCTTAAATGTTCATGATTTGAAAGCACTAGTAAAAATAACCATATAGGTAAATATAGGAAAATAT